>NC_133328.1:444125775-444790251 GCF_042186555.1 Aquarana catesbeiana | reverse complement strand
ATTAATTCATTTATTTCACTGTGGAAAAGTTGGTGTGACCTAATGCATTTGCAAAAAGAGTTGGCCTGGGAGGTGACCTTCCGTGAGGAAAAGGCCCTCGTTATGGCTTGTCTGTCTCTAGAGGGGGACATGATCAGGTTGAAATCTCCCCCAACAATCATAAGGATTGAGAGCGATATTGAGGTGAGTGCACTGCATAGTTTGACATTTTTTATTTTGACTATTTCTTACATTACACGGTGTTGCAACTTATTTGTCCATTTGATGCTTTAGCCTTTGGTGTCCTGTTCTAGTGAATTTTAATAAATAAATATACTGTATAAATCAACTCTTCTTTTTTTCTAGCACCTGTACCAAGTTGAATTTTAATAACAAATTCCACATGTAGTTAAATCTCAGGGAGCAATATTTTTTGGAGTTTATAGTACATTTTTGCTAGACTGCTGGAATCTAATAATGATTCAGTATTATAAAAAGAAAGAGAACAAACCATAATTCACTAATTACCTAAAGGAAAAACAAAAACATTTTTATATTTGCTTTGTTAAAAAAAAAAAGTAATCTAATAATAGTTCTCCCAAGCGTAGTGATGCTGCTGCATCAGGTAAAACATCCCATCACTAGTGTAAGTTTTGCACTTCTGGCACTGAAAAGTATGGTTCTGGCTCTCATACAGTGCATACAGTGAAGTATAGAGGGTTGCTTGCATGCTACCTTATCCAGTTACAACACCTTTGTATTCTTTGTCATTAAGTATCTCAGATAAAAGCCATTATATAAAGAGCCAATCAGAGTGGCCCTGAACCTTGTAATTGCTGTGCCTTAGTAGTGTTTACAAATATTCAGCACAGTCACAATGGAGTAAGCAGTCTGTCCTTTGTTGTATGTTTGAAAACACAGGCTGAATGTTTAAAAACACAGCAGGAATGAGCATTGCTGCAGATCAAAGGGGAAGATGGGGAGTCTTAAAGTGCCACACACCACCAATGAATGTTGGATTGCTTTTTTATTAGCATGAGGGGTTTAAAGTGCCACTAGCCACCAATGTATGTGTGATTATTTTTAAAGTTAAATAAGTGAAAGGTAAATGTAAACTAGCCAAATGTTTGGCCTTTGCTTGTTTTATGTAGTAAAAAGAAATATTAAAACATGGTTATTAAATACCCCCAAAAGAAATATCTATCTGTGCCTTCATCTCTTTCCATTTGAGCCATGATTTGTTTAAATTGTAACCACCTAGTGAGTGGTATAAAAGTATTGCCACTTGTACTACCAGCTTACATTCTTTTTTTTTTGCACTTGGACAGTCTAACTAGCATACAATGAGGAGCGAGGTTTAGTTACAGGACACATGTTTTTATGATAGATTATAGGAAAGTCTCAAGAGTACGTTTATAATTGATGTAGAGGAAGAGAATTGGGTGGTGTGTATTTTTTATTGGTTATTTTATTTTATTTGTGTTGTAGTGTGTTTCATGTTTTATATGTATTTGTATGCATGTTTTTTTCTGTGGAAAGGACTGCAGTTTTTTTTTTTTTTTATGTATCTTTTTATTTATGTATTGTAGAATGACAAATACATTATTGGATTATTGATATCAGTCTCACAAAAAAATATAAAATGAATTTGAGTACAATGGTGCATGACCGGGTCATTTTAAGTCAAACTACCATAGCACTGAAAACTGACAAATAGCCTGGTAATGAAGGCCTATATATAAGCTAGTACTGAAGTGATTAATGCATAGGATTCAGTAAACAGTACTGTTTTTTTTTGTAAATTGTATTTTTATTAAAAATTTGTTGGAATACAGATAAAGCAAGTTATACATATTAAAGTCAGAGAAATCAAACATAAAAAGAACTGACAAAGAAAAAAAAAGAAAAAGGAAATATATGTTGATCGTAACACAGGCAAAACTACTGAAAAGGCTATCGCCAATGACATTTTAATGTTATCTGGGTATACCCTGGGGACATAGACCTAGGAGGTGTTAAGCATTGGGCTACTATGTGTAACCAGGTCAACAAGGAGATAGGGGGGATGGGCGATGACAGGATGACATGGAACTGTATGTGGGGTACTGGTGGGATTTAGGGAGGAGAACCATACTCAGAATGATCCCAGATCTTGTCAAACCTGTCAACAGCATCCTCTACCTTAACTGTCATATACTTCATTCTATGTATGTCAGTAATAGCTTGTAGAATCTGAGCTTGGTTTAGGGGGGAGGGAGATAGCCAATTCAATGGAATGACTCTCTTTGCAGCTAGTAAAATAAAGGAAGCCAGTCTATTCAAGGTCTTTCCCAGACCTGGAAATGGGAGTGTAACGAGCCCCTTGCTCGCTCGGTTACACGCTCCCGACACTCCTCTGCAGCTATTGAATCAGACTGCAGATCGCAACATCTGATTGCTCGGTCATCCAATGCTCCGGGATTAGAACTACAGCTCTGTGCCGTTCTAGTCCAATTGTGAGCTCAGAACAAACACCAGGCAGGCTGTATGTAAGTTCAAACAGGAATCTCTTTTATTGCAAAATACAGGCTTTTATACACTCAAAGTGGAGGTGCAGACCTGCTCATATTACTCTAACAATACAGCTGTAACCTAATTAACCTAATTAACATGAGCTAATTAACTAATCCCTTTAGACAGCCTAGATGACTCAGACATGACCGTTAGTCCAGACTGGCCATCTTGCAGTTTAGAAAATCCAATCAACATTATCACAATCAACATAGACTCTTCTTCACACAATAGCAGAGTTAATTAACACAAATAACAATGGGGATCTAATGACTCTTAGATCCCATAGTAGACTTATTTACAATACACATTTTAGCAGACAATAGACAGACAGGTGTTGGAATTTACATCAGCATCTCCTAACAGTATCTGTCCCAGCATTATGAACCAGCCACTATTCCAATATGGCAAATCCAGTGTCCCCAGAGTCTGTGTGTCCTGGGGGACCAGGACCCGAATCCACAGTAATACCACCTCAAGGGTCCCCAGGCATACAGCTCACAAAGAGCACCGTTCCCCAAATGCAAGGGCCCCCGATCGATCGACAAGAGACTAGCATACAGTCCCCTCCAAAAGTCTCTCTCCCAGCTAGGTCTGTCACAGGGAGGCTCAGGAGGAGATGTAACGGATACAGCGTAATGCGGGACTCAAAAATTCGCTGGAGCAGAGACATCACCATGGACCAGAAAGGAACAATCAATTCACACCACCAGAAGATATGGTATTGAGTTCCTCTAGTTTTACCACATCTCCAGCAGAGGGGGGAGAGGGAGGGGTCAAAATGATGTATCACCTTGGGGGTCCTATACCAAAAAAAACACTTAAATGCTGTCTCTCTCTGCACCACACATCTGGACATTTTGGAAGTTGAGGTCCTATTTTGGCCCACTGTTGGTTGTTTATAATTTGAGTCCATTTACGCATGTAGGAGTGGGAGTCTACAGAGAGTGGAAGTGTCTCCTGAAGCAATTGGTATAAAGCAGATATTAGTCGTGTTTGGTGGGGGCCTTGGGAACAGATGAGTTCAAAAGTTTTTGGTTTGGAAAGGGTAAGGGATGGGGAGAGAGTTGAGAAGTAGTGGGTTATTTGAAGATAGGAATATGACATATGTTTCGGGATCTGATATTTAGATTGGAAGTCTGCGAAAGGGCGAAATGTACGTGTGACCGGGTATACAAAGGGGCAAAGCTGGAACAGACCGGCCTGTGCCCAAGTGAACATTTGGGGGTGGGATAGGCTGACGGGAATTAAGGGATTGAGGAGTACATTAGAGGGGGGGAACAGGGATGAGAGGAAGAATTTGGTGTGACATGACCGTCATAGCCTCAGTGAAAACAACATAGGACCCAAACAGGTGCTATGGAGTTTGGGATCTGAAAATAATGCAGACGACCATACAAGAGAGCAGGGATGAGCCGGAAACAGAAAACCCATCTCTATCTCTGTCCACCTATTCGGCGGCCTTAAGTGGATGTAAACCCAATGTCATCCTTTCTAAACTACTGCCATAGGGGTTATCTATAAGGATATACATGCCTCCTGCATGTATCTTTACCTGTTAAATGTCTCCCCTCTGTCTGTTATGAGACCCGAAAAACTGCAGATTCTGTGGGTGGGTCTGTTGTCTGGAGCTCGGTGGGTGGAGTTGTGATGTCAGTAGACTCTCCGCCCACCGCTACACTCCCCTTGTTAATATGCATTTTCTCCTGTGTATATTTCTTACACTGAACTCCTGCTATGATCTCTAACATCCAGTGAAAAGACAGGAAAGTAACCACATGACTTCAGCATGCCAAATCATGCTGAGGTGTGGAACAGCCAATCCTTACAGAGCTGCTGAAGAAAGGAGTGGGAGGGAATTACCTTATTGTTCTCACTGAACAATAAAAGAGGATTGCTCAGAGCTGGATTAACTCTGTGTGGCAAGACTGGGCTCAAATGATAGGAAATCTTATACTCTACATTATGACATAAAAAAAATTCAGGTTTACATCCACTTTAAACTGGACCAGGCCACCACTGCACGAAGGTGGGAGGCCAGGTAAAATTTGTAAATGTCTGGGGCTCCTAGTCCTCCACGGCTTCTGGGGGAAAATATCACCGAGCTTGCCACTCTATATACCTTCCAAAGTAAACAGTACTGTTAACAGTAACTATAACTTTACACAGTAGGCAAAGCCAGCATCAATTTACATTTATGTATACATTCCAAAATGGGTGCAACACACTGCTAAATTAAATTGAGTTAATCACTTTTGTAAAGTAAAACTTCAGAACAGTTGAGATTTGAAATCCCCATATTCTTTCTTATTTCTTTCTTAAGTCACGTCAGTATATTTATCATTCATTTATTCACTCAGACAATATGTTTAAAAACAAAATTACACAATGATATTATAAATAAACAATATATAATAAATGCATTATAAATGTGATGATATATTTATCAAGTTAGCACTTTATTTTTATATCCTGCTGTCTAAAAAAAATGATGAACGTAATAAAGACAATAAAACCTGGTTGTGTTCTTCTAACAGAAACTCTGTTATTACTCACTAGAAAATCTGTGCTCAATAATTAATTTATACTTCTTTGCTGTTTGTTGTGATAATATGTTTCTCCCTGACCCTGTGCTAGTAAAAGCAACAGAAGCAGCATCAGTTTGAAAATTGTTATTTTCTACTAGTTCATGACATTTACTGTAGTCTCTTGTGACCCCGACTGTGCCAATCTAACAGTTATTTTCATTTCTATTTCTTGATGATTGGCATACTGTCAAAATGTCATTTTACTGTAAATTATATAGAAAGCTATGGCTCCAATTTTCTTTAAACAGAATTTGGAGTCAAAATGTAGTCTTATTAATGTATATTATTATTATTATTAGTATTAATAATTCTAATAATAATAATAAGAAGAAGAATACTAAAATTATTATTTCATACTATACCTTTCTTTACTTTTCTGGCAAGCTTGAAGAACTGAAGAAGCTGAATACTTTTAGTTAGAAATGTGCAATTCGTTTTGGTCCGAATACAAATTTGAACTAAGTTTTGGTTATTTGGAGATGAGGATGTATCCGAATCTCCGAATGAAATAGTAACGAATATTAATGAAATTTTGTTGAAATTCTTTAAAATTCGTTTTGTTTATTTGTTTTCTAACGAATCCCACAATTAGAATTCGGATCGGTTGAAAAATTATCGACTGATTTGAATTCTATGTAAAGAATAGCTGGTTGTTAAGCAGTGGTCCGGGAAGCAGGCCGCTGCATTCATTAACAACCAATGACTCATCAGCTGTCAGCGGGCTTCCCTACTGACAGTTTAAATGTCAACAAACAATGCTGGCAATACAAAAATGTTTAAAAAATGGTGTGGGGGTCCTCCCCAATCGATAACAGGCCTTCTCAATATGGGGCTCTGCCCCCCACCCCAAAGCACCTTGCCCCCACATTGATTGGGACAAGGGCCTCTTCCTGACAACCATGGGCGGTGGTTGTGGGAGTCTGTGGGCAGGGGGCTTATTGAAATCTGGAAGCTCCTTCAGATCCTGCCCCCCATGTGAATGAGTAGGGGTACATTGTACCCCTACTCATTCACCAAAAAAAACAAAAAAAAACAATGTCCCCCGATGTAGATCCATCATCAATCACGACGCCTGCTGCACCACTGGACCCAACAAAAAAGAAAGGTCCATGCATGACAAAGGTTGACCGTCTAATGCCTACTCTGCAGAGTAACAGTTCTTAAACAGGTAAGGGAAGGGCATGCCCTGGTCGGCGATGTCACAAGGGGCGGGGTCCCCCACTGACCTCATCGGTTGACTCCACCCTTTAAAAATTTAAGAAATGTCAGGTCGGGACGTGAACAAGATGGCGACATACAGGACGCTTAGTTAAGGAGCTCTGCAGCCATCGTGGAAAAATCATCCTGTTTTCCCATCCTAACAACATCCTAAACCACCTATAACTATTCCTGTTCTCCCCCTGCGGATGCGGACACAGAGCCGGAGATGGTTGGATTATCGCAGCCCGGAAAATACCCTGATTCCCTCCAGAGGTGCCGTCACACACGTGGGAATGGTAAGCAGCATGGCGACTCAGACAGATGATCCGGAGCCTGCTCTCACAGAACAGAGCAATTTCAGCACCCTTATGCAGGCCATCACGGGCTGCCAGTCCTCTCTGTCTACCCTCCCCACTAAGATAGACACAGTGCAGCTGGAGATTGGCCTCATTAGGCAGGACTTTGAAAAGGTCCGCCAGTGGGTCATGGAAGGTGAACGCCGGGTGGGAGATTTACAGATCATTGGACTACCTGAGAGATCCGAGGCCTCGGATCCATCTGCCTACACAGATTGGCTGATCTGATTACTTTTTCCACAGGTGCCCTTCTCACCGAATTTTGCTGTTTAGAGGGCCCACAGGATGCCGCCTGCTCGTGGCCCTCCCGGGGCCCCACCTCACACATTTATTTTTCAATTTTAGAGACTGGGACCTTATCCTACGTGAGGCTGAAACTGTCTGAAATGCGACACAAGGCCGTCCGCCTGATTTTCTTCCCGGACTTTATGGTGGATACCCAGAAGCTACGCAAATCCTTTGATTCTGTGAAACAAGCCCTGAGAGTCAAGGGAGTGCGATACAGTATGTTGTTCCCTGCTCGGCTTTGTGTACAGGACGGCGAGAGTGTTCTTTACTTCCCCTGCTCAGGCCTCCCGGTGGCTGAACACCCTGCCCCGCCATTAGAGGCTCTGTCCCAATAAATCTCTCTGGCCCTTAATCTTGGGATATCCCCTTGTCCAGCCCTACTGTATGCCTTCAGGGAACTCTGCTTAGACATGTGCTGGGTGACGGTGGCTCCTGTGACTATCCCAAACCCTTTTTGCCAATGTCACATTGCAGCCGGGATCCCTCAAGAAAAGTTTTTGTCCCCCTCTGGGGACTCAGGGTCCCATTCTGCAGACTGAACTTATATGACTTTGCTGCCCTTATGAGCCCTGGCTGCTGTATGGTCTCCCTGCAAATGGTAACTACACACCCTTTACCCTGGAGCTTTACTAACTGCCCCTGCTCATAATTCCCTGTCGGTCCACTCACTCTCTGAGGGTGCTGTGCACTAGGACAAAGTCCCCTACATAACCATTTGCAGTAAATGCTGCCGTTTACACTGTTGCGGACCCCAGCCATTGATAGACCTGGCGGATGCTTCCCTCCTCCTGGATACTGGGTTGTTTAACTTTATTTTTGTCCTATTTTTTTTAATTTCAAGTATGTGCCCCTGGGTTTGACCAGGTGAAAACTCTGTACGTTCCCGCTTGTTGGTGGCATCTCCTTCAGACTTAGATCTCTGTGCCTTAAGTAGACAGTGTCTACTAACAGACCTTTGGTTCATGACCCCAATTGGTCTCTGACCATGTTTAGTTTTGGGATACAGGCACACCCTGGTTTGGGGGTGTGTGCAGGGAGGGGGGGGTGAGTTGAGTTTGAAAGGGGAAAGTTATACAGGTTACTTAAAGGAATGTATTATGTGCTGTTTATTTGGTGCTAAATGTTGGTTATTCACTTCTGCAAAGTTTACTAATGATCTGTGGAGGGTGGGCTGGGACGTTCTCATTCGGGGTCCGAATGTCCTCCTCCTGCAGGCTGAGTTAATTCACTCCACCTGGCTATGGCCCCCATAACCTTGGTCTCCTGGAACGTTCGGGTGATGTACTCCCATATAAAACGCTCTCTAGTATTCAATTTTCTTAAAACATATCGCCCCTATATTTGTATATTACAAGAGACTCATCTTGATGGGGGTTGAGTCCTCAGGCTAAAAAAGCCATGGGTAGGTCCCTATTATCATGCCACCTTTTCCTCATATGCCAGGGGGGTGAGTGTGCTGGTTCATAAGACCCTATCTTTTACACTGCTGGACTTGCATTTGGACCCCGAAGGAAAATTTGTGATTCTACATGCTGTTATTGCAAATATTCCCATGGTGATAGCTGGGCTCTACATCCCTCCACCGGCATCACTGCTGGTTTTGCATAAGATTGCCAAATTTATAGCTAACTGCTCCACTGATAATGTGATCTTGGCAGGGGATTTTAACATGCCTCCTTGTCCTAGTATGGATAGGCTGACCCCGGACACGGCTGTGGAGTCCCCCTTTCTAAATGGGCCTCCACATTCGATCTCACGGATGTCTGGCGATGGAAGAATCCCCTCCTAAGGGCCTACACCTGCCCATCAGCTTCCTATAAGGCCGTGTCACGTATTGATTTGGTGTATGCCAGCGGCCCTGTTCTTGCCAAGGTGCAGGAGGTATCCCATATACCTAGGGGTATATCAGATCACTCCCCCATTCTGCTACGACTGAATGTGAGCCCTGCCCCCACTGACTGCCTGTGGTGCCCGTCCTGATTCTGGGTCTCGGATGACCATATAGTCCCAGACGCAGAGTTGGCTATGCAGGAGTATTGGGCTGCCAACCGCCCACCATGACTCCCGCATCTGGTTGGGAGGCCTTTAAGTACCACGCTAAAGACCACTACTAGTCGGCCATAAGTCGCACTCGACATCAGACTGGAGCGGCGTTGCTCCATGTAAGGATATTTTAGCTTGCTGTCCACCATTTTAAAAGACTGTATCCATTTTAGAATAATATGTGTATGTGACGTTTATGAGAAGTTAAGTTTCAATTTCTTATAAACGGTTTGATTTACCTGAAATGATGTACGAAGCCTTTTCCTGTTGTTAGTTTCTATATGAGTTATTAATATTCTATTTTTGCTTGTTTTAAACATCCTGTATGCCTGTATGTCTGTATCTTTACCACATAATAATGAAAAGGTTGGACTTTTGTTGTGATGTCATTTTGGTTATAAAAGTGGAAACACGGAAATAAATCAGCAGATCGTTCTGAGAATTGCATGCCTTGTATGCGTGTCATAATTTCCATCGGAATGATCTCCAGATCTGAATGGGTTTGAAGGAACACTCTAGGCAGGATATCATATGAGGGTTCACTTGCTTTTAGAACATACTTACACCCCATCACTCCAGGCTGAGCAGAGGGCCACTGACTTAGAGGCTCAGTACTCTGCTAATAGGGATGAGATTCTTAGGGCAGACCTGCAGTGTGCTATGTGGAAAGTGACACTCCTTTGGTTAATGGCCACTAAGGAGCTGATGTTGCACCAATCGCAGTTTATATTCAAGCAGGGTGAGCGGACCGGATGTCTCCTGGCATGGTTGTTCAGGGAGCAATCGGTGGCAACCTCCATTGCCAGAATTAAAGATGCCTCGGAACGGTTGTTATCTGACCACAGAGACATAAATTGTTGCTTTGCCTCATTTTATTAGGACCTATATACATCCAGAGTGGGCTACTCCGTAGATGAGCTTCATGCTTATTTGGAGAATATTGAGTTGCCTTCCTTTTCAGAGGTGAGGACTTGACACTCCGCTCACCCTGAAAAAGCTCCAAGGTGCCATCAGTTCCCTTCAGTCAGGAAAGACCCTGGGAGATGACAGGTTCCCGGTAGAATTTTATAAGGCTCTTGCTGAAATCCTCACTGCCAGGCTGTTGGAGGTCCTATCTGCCTCATTTGAATCTGCCTCTCTGCCCCCTCTATGTCTAGGGCTGTTATTGTGGTGGTTCCCAAGCCTGGCAAGGATCCTGAACTATGCTCCTCATATAGACCCATCTCGCTCCTCCATGTGGATGCAAAAGTCCTTGCGAAGGCTTTGGCGACCCGCCTCAATGCAGTCATTCTTTCCCTGATACATGGAGAACTGGGTTCATGCCAGGCAAGGGGACGGACATTAAACTGAGAAGATTATATACTGTGATCACGAGCTCGGCTGCTGACAGGGAGGCTAGTGTTTTGGCCTCCCTTGATGCAGAGAAAGCCTTTGACTCACTGGAGTGGCTTACTTGTGGCTTATTTTACACAAATTCAGATTAGGACCTAATATCATATCTTGGCTGCGCCTATTATATTCGACCCCAATGGCTAGAGTCCATATGAATGGTGTCCTGTCGGCCTCTTTTCCCCTCCACTGAGGCACTAGGCAGGGCTGCCCCCTCTCCCCCGCCCTCTTTGCTCTGGCTATTGAGTCACTGGCAGCGCTCCTGTGAACATCAGTAGAGGTTGGGGGTATTTCATTCCCCCCACTGATTGAAAAAGGCCTTCCTCTACGCTGATGAAATGCTCCTATACCTCCGGGATGCCCGACAGTCCTTCAAAGTGGCCCTGGCCATTATAGACAGCTTTAGCACCTTCTCTGGTATCAGGGTGAACTGGGACAAATCGCTCCTGTTCTCCCTGACTGATGCCCCTACACCGACAGCCCCCCTTGCCCTTAAATGGGTCTTGCGCTTTAAGTATGTGGGAATTCATGTTCAAAATGACTTAAAATGTTACCTAGAGGAAAATATATATCCTGTCCTCCAGCAGTTTAATCAGCGCTGCTCGGTGTGGAAAACACTCCCATTGACCCCAGTAGGGAGGGTAAATTTAATCAAAATGTCCTTCCTCCCTAAATTCCTATATGCCTTCCACCACACCCCGGTTCCTTATCCCAAACACTTTTTTTGTTAAACTGGATCAAGCTTTCACCTCATTTGTCTGGGCAGGGTCAACACCTAGAGTAGCTAAGCACACACTGCAGCTATCACTCACAGAAGGAGGTCTTTCCCTGCTCAATTTTAAAAAGTACTACTGGGCAGCAGTGTTGGTCACTGTACGTTGGTGGTTCACTCAGGATATCACTAACCCGGCGGTCAATCTAGAGGCGGCGATCCTAGGCTCCTATTTGGAAGTCATTAATCTAGTTTATAGGGTCCCGAGATATAGCCCTCCAAGTTACTAAACCCATGAAAGGGATGGTAGCAGTGTGGAAACTAGACATGTGCACACTGAAATATTTCATTTCGGAATTTCGTTTTCGTCCGAAAAATTAATTTATTTAGTTACTCCCGAAATTCGTTTTTCTTTATTTCGTTTTTTGTTAAAAACTTGCATTCGTCCGAAAATCGAAATGAATTAAGGTTGAATCTGTCATTAAAGGCTTATGGTGTCTGTCGAATGTTCAAAGTAGATTCGACGGAGCAGCTAAACTGTACGACGTTGCAATCGTACATTCCGGTCGAATTTTCCGGGATGCATTTGACTGGAAATGTACGATAGCAGCATCGTACAGTTTGTTTAGCTGCTCTGTCGAATCTTCAAACTTTCGACAGACACCATAAGCCAAAGATTTACGTTTGCATGTTTTCGTTTCTGTGTCGAATCTTCATCGTTCATGCTCATTGGTCTACTCTGCCCCAGCAGTCAGCCAACCAAACTTTCACATTCGTTTCTCAATCGGAAGTGCGGAAGTGTGGCCGCAAAATCCGACGCTGTGTCTGGCTTAGAGATAATGGCAATGGCAGCAGGAGCAACCCATGAAAGCATGGAGGAGGACGTTCCTGGGCCTTCTAAGGCAGCATCCAAAAATGGGCGCAGGAGGGGGACACAAGCTGCAACCAGCAGGAAGCGTAACCTTATGTGGACTCACATTGAGTCCCAGGTCCTTGTAAGGGAAACGCTTCCTTGCTGGATGCAGCTGTGTGGCCCCCCGCTCCAGGGAAACCACTGCGGAGTGGAAGTGGGAGAAGTGGGAGGAGATCTCCAGGAAGGTCGAGGAGACCTATCGCCATCGGCGTGACCTGACTGCCTGTCACAAAAAATTCAGCAACATAAAACGGTAAGTAAAGTGTCTGATTATTTATTTTTTTTACATTTTAACCACTTCAGCCCCGGAGGTATGGCTGCCAAATGACCGTCCCACTTTGTGCGATTCGGCACTGTGACGCTTTAACTGACAATTGCGCGGTGGTGTGACGTTGCTCCCAAACAAAATTGACGTCCTTTTTTTCCCACAAATAGAGCTTTCTTTTGGTGGTATTTGATCACCTCTGCGGTTTTTATTTACTTTTTGCTATATAAGTTGTGACAGACCTAGCTGGGAGAGAGACTTTTGGAGGGGACTGAATGCTAGCCTCTTGCCGATCGATCGTGGTCCCTGGCATTTGGGGGAACGGTGCTCTTTGTGAGCTGTATGCCTGGGGACCCTTGAGGTGGTACTACTGTGGATTCGGGTCCTGGTCCCCCAGGACACACAGACTCTGGGGACCCTGGATTTGCCATATTAGAAATAGTGGCTGATTCATAATGCTGGGACAGATACTGTTAGGAGATGCTGATGTAAATTCCAGCACCTGTCTGTCTGTTGCCTGCTAGAATGTGTATTGTAAATAAGTCTCTAGTATGGGATCTAAGAGTCATTAGATCCCCATTGTTGTTTGTTTAATTAACTCTGCTATTGTGTGAAGAAGAGTCTATGTTGATTGGGTTGTCTGAGGTGCAAGACGGCCAGTCTGGCCGAAAGGTCATGTCTGAGTCATCTAGGCTGTCTAAAGGGATTAGTTAATTAGCCCATGTTAATTAGGTTAATTAGGTTACAGGTGTATTGTTAGAGTAATATGAGCCGGAGGTATGCACCTCCACTTTTAGTGTATAAAAGAGCCTGTATTTTTCAATAAGAGAGATTCCTGGTTGAACTTACATACAGCCTGCCTGGTGTTTGTTCTGAGCTATCACAACTGGGTTAGAACAGCACATAGCTTTAGTTCTAATCCCGGAGCATTGGATGACCGAACAATCAGATGGTGCGATCTGCAATCTGATTCTATAGCTGCAGAGAAGTGTCGGGAGAGTGGAACCGGGCGAGCAAGGGGCTAGTTACATAAGTATCCCCAACAAATCTATAGAAAACTAATTTTTTCCTCAGTTTAGGCCGATATGTATTATTCTACATATTTTTGGTAACAAAAATTGCAATAAGCGTTTATTGATTGGTTTGTGCAAAAGTTATAGCGTCTACAAAATAGGGATAGTTTTATGGCATTTTTATTAACAATTTTTTTACTAGTAATGTCGGCGATCAGCGATTTTTATTGTGACTGCGACATTATGGCGGACACATCGGACACTTTTGATGCCATTTCGGGACCATTGTCATTTATACAATGATAAAAGCTCCAAAAATGCACTGATTTTACACACACACATAAACATATATTATTGCTATCACATGTGATGTCAGTAAAGTTAAGTGAAATTTTTTTTTTAAAAAGGAATAAATAATTTTCAATTAATCCTCCCTCCTGTAAAAAAACAAATTTGCGCATAGGTGTGCCTAGCCTACACATAGTGTGCAGTTGCACAATTTATATATTATCGCCACAATCATTTTAAGAGGAATATTTCCATGCCGTTATTTGTTCTTAGTTAGTTATCACTAAACTGAGCAGTAAGTGCTTTTAAGTTCCACTTGACCTGACCACCTGTAGGTTACGCCCCCTTTCTGACCAGGCCATATTCTGCTATTTAGCGCATTGCAGCTTTAAACTGCACGTTCCTGCAATGTACTACCCAAATTAAATTTATGCTCTTCTCCCACCACATATAGAGCTTTTATTGGTGGCATTAGATCACCACTGGGTTTTACATTTTTTGTTCTTGAAAAATAAAAAAGTTAAATATTATTATATATATAAAAGTGTTACGGTGGCTGGACTTAACCAGCTTGCAGACCCACCATATGTTTAGATACTATGGGGGGTCCACATCCGCAATGGGTTAATGCTTTGTAAAAGAAACAAGAAAGGAAATTTTACACTATACACAGTTCACCCACACAAGCGCGTAATAGAAAGGTGGACTGGAGTGGACACAATGGACATATACTCGGCACAATCCCAATCCTGTCTTTTATTATTTATTGTGCACCAAAAAAGCATACGTTTTTATTACAATAAATTTGGTTAATAAATAAATGTGCAAACCTTGTGCTACATGAAAAAATGTGCCTAATCCAAAAATTCCATTTGCATTGTTTCATTCTACGGGTTCATTCTACATGTGTTTCATGTGTTGATGTCATTTTCAGATTACAATTGTAGTTTAATTGTGGAACCCGTTTCTCTTCTCTTTTTGTTTTGCAGTTCCATAGCGCGTAAGCGCAGGCAGTCAGGGCGCAGAGGAAAGCAGGTACCTCTCCTCCCCCATGAGAAGGAGCTCTTAGCAGCTGTGGGGGAGGATGAGATAAGAAAGCTGCTGGCTCATCAAGGTTGGTGTCAGCATTGCATTGTGTGCAGGACATTTTTTTTGTCAAGCATGTGACGCGACATAGTCATTTACCATGATGTGTTTGATTTTATTTAAAGATCGTCTCCAGGCCCAGCGCCGCCGAAGGCAGAGGGCGGAGGAGCAGTCCTCCATGTCATCAACATGCAGTAAGTACTGTAGTAGTGACACTAATACAGTGGTTCCTTTTCCATTTGTCCAGCCTTCCATTGTTGATTCCAGTGTCATTGTTTCTCGCTCATGCAGTGACAGATAGAGCCTCTGTGATGCTCTGTCAGGTAACGCAAGCAATTGCGTAACTTACGTAATCTGACAGAACGTCGCCGCTCTGAACTGAGGCGCCTGATCAGTGGCGGTGCACCTAGCACTCACCGGCGCCGCTGGAACCAGGACAGGTAAGTGCCTCGTATTTGTTTTTTTTTAATGATTTTTTCTAAATGGTGAATGCATGTCCCTGCCTTGTAGATAAACGTTAGTGACCTGCCCTGTATTGCCATGCTAATGGATAATTAATTTTATCTATTTATACTACAGTATATTTATTTACCTTTATTAACGTTCATCATTTCTCCTTTATAAATAGGTGTCATCCAGTCAGAGGGGGAGACTGAGGAGGAGGCTGAGGCAGCAACGCCCACATTAAGTTAGTATAATCTTGCTGGTATCTGCTGAGTGATCATACATGTTTCAATGTTCTTGTACTAATGTGTGAGATTGTTGTACACTGCAGATTGTAATGTTCTTTTCTATCATTAATGAACAGCTACTGAGGCTGAGCAGGAGGTGGAGGAGACCTGCTGGGGATGCGGCAGAACAGCCAGACGCAGCAGATCCAGGGAGTAAGCATAACTTTTTTTGTATTTTCCAGGCAAATATAGTATTTTAAATATGAAATGCTGATGGCATACCTTGTCTAGAATAGCTTGTGATTTATTCTGCAAGGCTTCGGTTTAGCTGGAATTATTAATTATATTAGTTCCCCTCTGCAGCTGATTCCAGTCTTCCTGTTAGCGTGACCTGTGCTTGTTATTTCCTCAATGTCCCTGATCACGCCACCTTCTTGCTGCAGTTCAGATTCCCAGTCTGAGCCAATCACTGTTAATCATTATGAATAACACAGCAGGCTGGAGGGGGTGTGTCAGAAAAGAATCTCCAGCTATTGGCTGGCAGTCCCTGGACATGTTCAATCTCTGGCATGCCCCTAATGCATGCATTAACGCTTTTCTCATGATGTTATACCTGTTATACCTCCTAGCCTAGACCAGGAGTGAGTAACCTACCTAGCCTAGAACACAAGTGGGGCTTATTCAACAAACTTTAAAAAGTAGCCTGCTATATTTTATTAAACAACTTTTTATTAGGTCATCCCAAATGCAATGGCTTGAATGGCTTCTCTTTGGTGAGTGTAATGTTAAAAGCTGGTATAGCTGATATGTTTTTCTGCAAGTGCAACTGATCTTCCATATTTGCCAAAGTCAGTCAGTCTGGATGAGGTAGATCAGTTAGCAGTAGCACTTAGGCGTCCATTACACCTTAAGATTTTCTCCAGCCGCCCGTGCGACCAAGCGGATAAAATCTTTGGGAGATTCCCCTTTACACTGCTCGATGTGTAGAGGGGAATCCCTTTGTACTCTGGCCGGGGAGGACACTCAGCTCCGCCCCGGTCAGAGTACAGTAAAGTAGTACTTCACCTTCCTGCACAGCTCTGCAAACTTGGTATGACGCAGCAAATTGACACAGACACCACTATCTCCTACACACAAATTGATTAGGTGCATCTCACTAAATATCAAAAATGGAAAACTAGTATGGAAGTGAAAATATCTCAAGATGTTACAGGATTGTCTACAAGGGCTGGGAGATCTTTGCCTTTATATAATGTTAGGGTGAAGAAGCCATGTGTATTGTATTATCTATCTAATGTATTTTCTTTTCTTCACAGGTGAAGTCTTCATCCTGCGACTGCACCCTGTGGACGAAGGCCTGGACCTGCCCGCGTCTGGTTGGACTGACTGTCCTTCCAAGTCCCCAGTGGTTTCTACAGTCCTCCACCCTTCAACATCCCCCCACCTGGACAGTGACACACCCATTGTTGTTGCTGCCTCCTCCCCAGTGCACCCTTCACCCGCTCCAGAACAAGCACACATCCCCCACCCTCCAGAGCCACATGTGACGGATTATCTGCGGCGCATTGTGGAGGTCCAAGAGAGACAATTTGCAGTAACCCGGAGGCTGGGTCGATCTTTGGCCCTCCACAATCGCCAGCAGCTCCGTCACTATGTGGCTCTGGAGAGGTACCAGCGTAGCCTTAGGAGACACCTGGAGGCTACGCGGTACCTTGGTGACCAGTTGGCTGGGATTACTATGTCCCTACAGCGACTGATCACCAGGTTGGGGGAGAATGTACTTTAATTTTTTTTTATTTTAATTTTTTTTTGTTTGGTTTATGTTAAAAATAAAAAAAAAATTTGTTCAGAAATAATTGTTTTCTTGAGTTTTGCTTTCCTTGTTAGACTTGTGTGATGTTTATCTAAATGAACTAGTCCATATATTGTTACTAACTTACTAGAGGCCTTATAATTGTAGTTTTTCTACATTTAACCATCAGGCTGAACTTAGAAAAATGATGAGATTTCTCTCTACACTATTTCAATGTGCAAAGGGTAATCCCATGTATTGTGTTCAGTCACGTCGTTCAGCTTTCCCTCCACCAGAATACACAGCAGATAGTTACAGCAGGGGTTACTGTACAGTCCTCAACAGTTCACAGGACATAGGTTGCAGGCTTGCAATCATGAGGGCAACAGTTAACTGGACAGAGGTCCATAGGCTAACGCAATCACAAGGGGCAACAGTTCAAAGGGCAGTGTCATGGTTATGCAATAGAGTTTGTCTGTCAGCATACCTGTCTCCACGTGTTCATCTCTAGAGACCAGCTGACCCTCACCTGACTGCTTTTGTAAGCTCTCCTCTAGCATGGCTCCACCCCAGCTCCTATCAGGGAACCCTTTATTAACCTGTGCACTGCAAGCCAGCAGTGCTGATCAACCATTGTGTGTTAGCTTTCGTGTGTAATGGCTGTGTTTCCTACGTCTGATTCCAGTTAACCGACTTTGGCCTGTTCTCTACTATTCCTGTCTGCTCGTGACCCTGACCTTTGGCGTGTCCCTGACCATCCCTGTTTGCCTGTGACCCTGAAACTTGGCGTGTACTCTGTTGTCCTTGTCTGCTTGTGGCCCCGACCTTGGCTTATCCCTTACTTGCTTGTTGTTCCAGCCTGCTGCCTCTTTCCTCTTCTCCTGTAGTCTACCGTGAGCATGAGCTGTGAGACCCTGGGGGCCGCGACCTGGAGCCAGACTGCAGCGCAGTCCATCCTCACCACTAGAGGCTCTGGTGAACACCTGCTGGCTCTTAGACTCTGCACCCTGGGGAATCTATGCTCTAGCTCCCAGTGGGATCTGTGTTAGTGATCCAGTAGACCTGCTTCCTGAACCTCCCAGGGTTCAATCCACAGCAGTCAGTCCTAGGGTCCACTACCTAGCGGTGCACTTCCGATTCCTACATAGTGCATCTGTCACCTAGGCTCAAGGTGACCTGACAGGCAGTCATCATTTCCAGCGCTTGAGTAACATGGCAGCAGGGTAGATTACTCACTCACACTGGTGACTTTGGACAATTGCAGATGGTCATGAAACAGGCGGAGGATCAGAGAGGGCCCTGGTGTCCCCAGGGTCAGAGATGGTAAATGGGAGGGGTCCTGGGCATCTGGATGCAGCTCAGCAGTGACCAACTAATCTATCTTGCATAGAATCACGTTTCCAACTGTATGCTTCTTTGTGTTATGTTGTGTTGGTAGCATATTCTGATCCTTGAGTTGACAGTCTCTCCATCAAGAGGAACTGTCATGCTGTTGAGGTCATCTTTAATCATTGTCTCTTATTTCCAGACCATCAAACAAAAATGGTTAAATTAGCACATGTTGCTATTTGTATTTACAAAGACAGCAACACATGAGCAGTAGCGCCACGTCAAGGATTCAACCCTTGCTACTGTCCATTCACACAACATTCATTCATGCAATCACACACACTCTAGTCACTCTACACAACATTCATTACAAACATAGGCTTGCGCACAGGGTGTGCCCAGGCACACCCTAATCACCCCATGCGCATTAGTGTTATCGCTCTGTGTAGCAGCAGGAACATGGTAAAGATCTCCCTCTTACCTGCTCTGCCATAAGAAAAGTGTTTATGCTCTTCTCTTTCACTGTTCCGGCAGGGAGATCAATGTGCCGGGGTCATATATATGTAGGCACATACACATGCATGTGTGTTTGAGCTTAAGGGTGCACACCCTAATACAATAGGCTGCGCACGCCTATGATTACAAAAAAGGGTGATGGAAGGAATAAAGGGAAAAATTTGGATTGCTTAAAACAATATAATTATATTTAAATCTTGGGGTCACACCAAAGTCAAGTAGACAACTGCTATTGTGTCAAGTGGTAAGAAGAAAATAAAAAAAATTATTTTCTTCAACATTTGGATGGTTCCTCTGAGTCCCATCTATCTTCATTGTCCATTCACACAACATTCATTCATGCAATCACGCACACTCAAGTCACTCTAGTCCCATCTATCTTCACATGGTAACAATGATTCAGGTCTCACAAGTTAAGGGTAGGGTAACCCAGCTTGGGGAGGATAAATTTGAGGAAAGTTATTTGTTCCATCAAATGGGGTGTTAGTTGTGAACGGTGTGGATTAAGGATATTCCCAGTAATAGAGAAAACTCTCTCACTTTGCACAGTGGTTGGAGGACAGGATAGTAGTTGCTGGGCAACCAGGCAAAGACCAGGCCACAAACTTTTCTTACCATCCCAATAGGTCAAAGGGTCCTCTGTAGGAAGCAAAGGTGCTTCATATAGGTAGGCCCTGACCATTTCAGAGGCACTGCTCTCCTCTCGATTACCTGCTGCTTGACCTGCATCCACCAGATTGTCAAGTGCCTCTACCCAACATGCACATGCTCCACTCTGTTGTTTTTGAGTGATGGTGCCAGGCCTTGGAATAGCAGACATGGCAGGTGAATCTTCCAAACCGGCCTCATCCGTCGTACATCTCTGTTGCTGAAAATTCCAGACCCTTTCAATCAATTTTTCTTTCCAGTAGGAGAGGCTGTTGTCTCTGAGTGCCAGTTTACCTTTGATCCTGGGATCACACAGGGAAGCCAGCATGAGTTCAGGGCTTTTGCGGACACGGTCATTTAGCCGATCTTTTAAGTTAGCTTGTAGCTTTCTGATGAAAGACGCTACATCGGCATGAAGTGGGCTGCCACAAACAGGCTTACTGTTTTCTAGGATCGATTTCATCTTATCTATGAGATAGGTAAACAAGGGTATGACCTGTCCTAGGCTGGCATTGCTCTGACTCAAGTTTTCCGTCACATTCCGAAAGGGTTTTAAGACATAAACGAGCTGCCCAATTATGCACCAGTCATCACGTCCCAGTGTGGAATCAATCCCGATGCTGTGGAGGGATGATAGATTGTGGATGGCTGTCTTTTGCTCCAAAATGTGTTCCAGCATTTCCAGGGTATAGTTCCACCGGGTGCTGACATCTTGTTTCAGGCGATGTATGGGGAGCCCTGATTGTTCTTGCTCCTCCCTCAACAGTTGACTACCCCCTACACTGCGGTGGAAATACCCTGCTATCTTTCTGCAAAGGTCCAAGATTTGAGCAATCTTGTTTTTCTCCACTGGGATTGCACCCTTGACCACTAAATGCAGTATGTGTGCAGAACAGCGCACACCGACAAAAGATCCATCTTGGAGAGCTTTAACCATATTTGAACCTCCGTCTGTCACAATGAACCCAACAGAGACATTGGTGACTGCCCGCTCTCCAAACCAATTGGCCAACATTGATCTAATTGCCCGCAATATGTTGGCAGAGCTGTGTTGGTCATCACGGACTTCTGTGTGGAGCAGGAAAGCTTGATAACTCTGCTGGTCTTGCGCTGCAGACCTGCTTCCTGATGGAGTTTACAACAGTGCCACCACCAACAGGCACAGTGGCCTGCCACCAGTGTGCAGTCAAAGACAGGAAAGCGTGTTGACCGCTCGGAGCTGTCCACAAATCAGTTGTCAAATGAATTGTCTGACCCTCGGCTTTGGCCATTTTTTCCTTCAATAATCCAACGCACGAGTGGTATAGTTCTGGAATAATCTTTCTGCTGAAAGTTGTTCATGCAGGAACAACGTATCATGGAGCAAGGGCATGTATGAGCTGTTTAAACGGCTCCCCTTCAATCATGCGAAAAGAGGCACCTCTAACAGCAATGAATTGGCCAATGAGGTGGGTGATCTTGTTGGCCTGCTGTTTTGACATGCCCTTGGAACTAAAGCCAACAAAACTATCGAGGGTAGGCTGATGATGTCCTTGGGAGGATGAGGAGCCTGATTGGGTCTGACTCTGCAGTGGAACTACTGCACGTGGACGGGTTGTATTAATTGAACCCTCTCTATTGTCTTACTGAGTAAGTGGTGTGCTTGAGGAGGTACCACCAGTACAGTAAGAGTCTGTTATGCTGCTTCCTGCGCTACCATCTTCTTTTTCTGCCTCTGCCCGCAGTAATGTAGAGTGGTGGTAATTTTTAAGGTGTAGGTTCATATTAGCATTGGTTAAATTACCTAACTTTTTACCCCTACTTACTTGCTTCCCACACAATTTACACTTGGCAAAGAACCCACCTTCCAATGTTTGAAAGTATTTCCAAACGTTGCTGCGGCAGGATGCAGCCCCTTGACCCTGTTGATATCTATTTAGGGCTGATATAGCTGCAGCAGGTAGCACACCAGTGGTGGAAGCTGTTGCCACTACAGTTACACTTGGTGAACTAGAACTAGTGCTGCTAATGGCAGGGGTGCTGGGGACTGGGAGGTCAGTGATATCATCATCACAGGATTCTTCCATAATAACATAGGGAGAAGGGGAGTTAGCAGCAGATGAAAAAAGTGGATTGCTACCTGTCCTACACCTCACAGAATATCCCTCTTGCACTTTCTCCAGGTCAAGCTGTAAGTCCTGTGGGCTAAGATTGTATAAAACATCCGCACTGTTTGGGGAAAGAGGAGCATCACATTCTAAATCATCTTCTTGGGCCAATGAAGAAAAAGTCTCACACTCTGTCTCTGCTGCTGTCTCCCTCAATTGCATCTTTGGGGAGCTGGGCAGTGGCACTGGTAGTGTGATTGGTGGTGGTGACTGTAAAGGCAACTCCACTTTACTAGGTTTCTTGCCTATTCCATAAAAATATGCAGCCATGACACCTGTAGAAGTGGAAGGAGGCACTGCACTGGCAGTGGAAGTGGCAGCAGATGTTGGTGGTCTGGCAGGAAAAGTAATATTAGAAGAACTGGGGGTGGTGGAACTAGCTTTGCTGGTGGCACTGGCGGTGACACCCACTGCTGTGGACGGCATGTTGGTGGCAGCAGAAGTGTCAGAGGCACTAGTAGCAGAGACCTTGGCACTATTTTTTAGCAAGGCATCCACCGCGACCACGACCACTAGCTCTACCAGCCTTCACTTTTACATTAGAACGGTACATTTCTGAACTTTACAGCAACTGCAAGTCAGAAAATGGACTGGAGTGGAGATAGGGTATATAGAATCTCAATCTATAAATCACACCCCACCACAACACGGGCAGCCTCTGAGGCTATCACAACACTAGCAGCAACACTAGTATCACTAGTCTATCTATCAAGTTCACAACACAGATGTATCTTGCTTCACTACTGTTCTGCTGCTGTGCTTAGCTTATGCTCAAATGAAATAGTTCAGGTTCTCTGACAAAGTGACAATGAATTCAAACGGACCAGCTAAGATTGACTGTTCTGAAATGAATCAGCATGTCTGTCTCTCTCTGCTAGCAAATCGTAAGTGAAACTAAGTTGGCTGTACATGCGGTTCTAGCTATTTTACTGCCCCTCCTCTTTGGTTACAATTGGCCAATAACCATCATCATCATTATTTTTATTTTACTTAATTTTTCTCTCTACGTTGAATCTTTTCTCTCTATGTCGAATCTTTTCTCTCTATGTCGAATCTTCTCTCTCTATGTCGAATCTTTTATCTCTATGTCGAATCTTTTCGAATAATCTTGGACTACTATGGTGGATAGACTATAGAGTTAAGGTTAGGCACATTCGACCACAGGTTCGATAGACACAAATTGTTATTGTTAGCATCATGTCGAATCTCCTTTCTATATCGAACTGTTGTCTTAACAAAAATGAAAATAAAGCATTTGTTTATGTCGGATCTTTTGTTTTTCGGAATCTGCTCTTTCGTTATCGTTTGTTAAAACGATAAGGAAAATACCTGAAATTCGGACGAAAATGCATTCGGACGAAAACGAATGCATATGTCTAGTGGAAACAAGCCTCCCTATATTTTAACAACCAGGACACCGCTTCCCCATATACCCCACTATGGGGCAACCCCTCAATGCCGCATTTACAATCTGTCCCGGACCCAAAGGTCTGGGCCAGGTATGAAATCCCAACTTTGCGCCATATTTTCAATGAGGGACACCTCCTCTCATTCATAGAAATGAAACATAAATATCAACTCCCCCCTGGATGTTCTTCAGGTACCTTCAGCTTAGGCATGCATTAGGTTGAATTAGGTGCATTAGGCTGAATCCCTACTTATGGCCACTAACCTAGACTGGACCTTGTCCTCTATTTACTTAAACTTACCTGTAGAGACACTTCCAAAATGCTCAAACTATTTACTAAATGGCAACAGGACATGCTGGCCTTAACTGAGGAGGATTGGACAGAGGGGCTACAGATATGCATCCCACTTATGATTTCAGCTAAAGATCGATTTGTGCAGGTGAAGTTTTTGCATAGAGTGTACTATACCTCGCATAGACTGTCCACCTCGCATAGACTGCGGAGGATACATGCCCTAAATGCAGGCAGTCGGTGGGGACCTTTCTTCACATGGTTTGGTCGTGCCCTGTTCTTCAGACTTATTGGCGTGCAGTGGTGGCGGATATCGACAGGGTGGCGGGCCTGCACCTAGACATTGATTCAGTGGTTTTCCTCCTGGGCATTACTGACAACCTGGCTACTACTAAGCATGTTAAACTGTTTGTATTCTATGCAGCCTATTACGCCAGGAAGATGGTCTTGCTCAAATGGATCCCCCTACACTATCAATGTGGAGTGCTCAAATAAATGCAGTACTACCACTGTATAAAATCACTTATATGGGCCGGAACTGCCCCCAGAAGTTCAACAAAATATGGGTGGCATGGGTGGAAGCTAGACATCTTACGATATGAATAAATTGTTGTATTCTCCCTATGTGGATTAGTAGACCGGTGGCAGTTAAGTGAATCTTGGCCTCGCCCCATGGGAGCTACGGATGTCTTGGAATATCAGCTACTGGATGGCTACAGGTTCAGCCCTCTTCCCTTTGGTGCTTTCCCCCCTTACCTTTTTCTTTGGGGATCCTGACGACACTCTCCCGATTGCTTCCCTATGGGACTGCTGACCCTCTCCCTCCTCTTCTCCACCCCCCCTGCTCTCCTTTCCCCCTCCCTCCCCCCCCCTTTCCCACTTTTACCTTATAGAGGGATCCTAGGGTTTGATGATAGTCTCCCTGTACATGAGCTATACTGGCTTATATGATGTCTACTGTTAGAGTAAGGCTTAACTAACTGCTCCTATCTTGGTAAATCTTGATAGTAACCTGGTTATGATGATTCATTGCTTATCCTATTTACTGTGATTACACCAACACAATTTGTGTATCCTGTTAAACTGAGATTCTGTATACTGTATGTGTATTGTATTTACAAGTGTAATATGCTTTTGCTTCAATAAACATTCCTTATGTTAAAAAAAAGAAATGTCAGGTGGAGGAGAAGGCATTCGGCGAGGAGCGTTCGTTGAGGCTGGAGGGTTTTTTTTTCTTTTTTCAGTGCAGTGCATCAGGCAGTGTAATTGATGATGGATCTACCCTGGGGGACATGTTTTTAATTTTTTAATAAAGGAATTGTCAAAAACGTGTGTACTGTCTTTATGCACTTTTTACACTTTTTTGGTGAATGGGTCCATACTCAAACAACAGACTTGGGGGGCACACTCTAAAAACGCATTTACATTCAAGATGGTGCTGCTATAAGACCGGAAACAGAACAAAATAGATTATAGCGCACACATACAAAAATTACATTTAAATCCTCCAAGGCTAAAAACATATTCAAAAATATGGGGATTTGTTCACACTATATGGTCATATAGTGCTAAGCCCACTTACTGCATCAAAGTACCCCATTATCAGTGAGTCCTACCATGGGAGACAAACTCCTCTTTATGGGAAAAATGAAAGGACTCCTCCTATAACACTGGTGGACACTAATAAGAGGTTATGAAGGGGGGATGGGGTGCTCCGGCCCAAGGAACCTGATCAGGATCCATACAATATACAAACAGTAGACTTGGGGGACACGCCCTAAAAATGCATTTACATTCAAGATGGTGCTGTTATAAGACCAGAACAAAATAGATCATAGCACACACACATACATAAATTACATTTAATACCTGCAAGACTATTTAAAAACACCTGAATATATTAAAAAATATGGGGGATTTGGTCACATACTCAAAATATGGGTCCATACTCATTCACATGGGGGGCTGGGATCTGGGGGCCCCCTTGTTAAAGGGGGCTTCAAGATTCTGATAACTGTACGAAAGGGAGACCCCTCTTGGGAATAGGACTATGCAGGCACAAACATAAATCAACAATGTATTAATTTATCGTAATAAAAAAGTAATGTAGAAAGATTTTTAAAAGATTAAACATTTATTGATAATTATTTTTGGTAATAAAAAACACAATAAGCATATATTGATTGGTTTGTGCAAAAGTTAAAGCATCTACAAAATAGCGGATAGATTTATAGCATTTTTATTATTATTATTTTTTTACTAGTAATGGGGGTGGACTGCGACATTATGGCGGACACATCGAACACTTTTGACACATTTTTGGGACCATTGGCATTTATACAACGATCACTGCTATAAAAATGCACTGATTACTGTAAAAATGTCACTGGCAGGGAAGGGGTTAACACTAGGGGGCAATCAAGGAGTTAATTGTGTTCCCTCTCTGTGTTCTAACTGAAGGGGGATGGGACTGTCTAGGGGAGATGACATATCGCTGTTCGTACTTTGTATGAACACACGATCAGTCGCTTCTCCCCTCAGAGGACCGGGATCTGTGCGTTTACACACACAGATCCTGGTTGTTGATCTGTCATGAGCGATCGCATCGGCTCTGGGGGCGAGCAGCGGTGCGCGTGTGCCCCTAGTGGCCACAGGGTGGAGAGACGTAACATAACGTTGTTTCGCCCAGCCGTACCATTCTGCCACAGTAAAACTGTGGCGGCTGGTCGGCAAGTGGTTAAAAAAGAAAAAAAAGTGTCCCACGATGGTCAGCAAGTGGTTAAAAAAGAAAAAAGTGTCCCACGATGTCCATCCATCTTCAATCACCATGCCGACTGACCCGTAAATTATAAAAAAAAAAAGCTGCGCCTCAATGGGAGGCGTCCCGCCGACTGCTGTCTTTTTACAATTACAGCTGTTATATAGGCAAGGGCAGGTGACTCCGCCCCTTATGACATCATGTGATGTCAGAGGGGGCGGGGTCAGATAAGAGTCTGTGTAAGGTAAACCGACCCTTCACCACTAAAAGGCCAGTGCAGATGCCTGCTCATGCTCGTACACATTGCACCCATGCTAATATTCATAAACACAGGACCAACATAATGGCCGCAATGCCAGTTCATCGCGCACGGGTGCGTGCACACACCAATTAGGAATTGGCACCCAGTGGCCTATTTAAAATGCTCTGTCACTGTAAACAGTGCTGGATGATCTTCAGCTCCTTCCTGACCCGCCAAGACCTGATCTGTTATTCCTGTTTGTTCGTGTATGACCCGGTTAGCCTTTGGACTTCGCCTCTGCTTATTCCGTTACTCTGTTACCTGGTATCCTGACTTTGGCTTGTTTATTGGACGTGATCTGCCTTCTGACTTGGTACCACTTTGCCCGGCTGTTACCCGACCTTGGCCTGCATTCTGGACTTGCCTGCTGATTCAGTACCCTGCTGCCTGGTTGCTGCTGAATACTGCCCTTCTCCTGGTTCCGCTCCTGTCCATGCTCTGGTGCCAAGCTGCTTCTACTTCCTGCTCCAAGGACCGTGACTGCCAGGTCTACCCACCTACAGAGGGGACATCACCAGCCAGCTACCCTGGCATTTGTGCCACTCCTTGCCTTTACACTTTCTGTTTCCACCTTCAGGAGTGTAGGCGGGAGGAGCAAGACAGGCCTCCATCACATTCCAGTCTCCACCAGGTACGTGATAGTCTGGTATGGATTTTGGGGGGATGACATTTTTTCCATTAGAAATCTCATTTTGCTGCGGTACTGTTATAAAGATGGGAAAGATGCTTTACTTTACAGGCAGACTAAGGGGACCCCCCAGGCACAATATTTAAAGGAATATTTCATTTTTAGTGTTTAACTTTAAGCATTATTAAAATCACTGTTCCAGTAAAAACGGCCATTTTAAAAACTTTTTTTTGCATTGATGCATGTTCCCTGGAGCAGTGCCCGAGTCCCCATACATGTTTTATGGCAATAACTTGCATATACACCTTTAAAAACTAACACTTTTGATTTTTCATGTTTAAATACCATATACTTTAACGGTGTGCGCATGTTTGCACAAAGGTTTTGTCTGTACGCATGTTCTGGTGCGAACCAAACCGGGGGGTGTTCGGCTCATCCCTAGCAGAGAGCAGTGACTGACAGCCCAACCGAGCGATCGGCAGTCATTTGATCTTGGTGTTAGAGCCAACATGGAACAGCTGCAGCATCACACCAACGCTACAGCATAGAGGTGAATATGTATGTTTTTGTTTTTTATTCTTTTGTAGCGATGGTGGACTATAAGTGTAATATTGTGTGCTATCCCTTTAATGCTGGGCACCAATGACTGTCATCATATCCATAAGCCCAACCCAATGGATTGTGGAACTAGTAGTCATTCTGACTGGCGATTCCATTGCAGAACCATACGCCGA
Organism: Aquarana catesbeiana; assembly: GCF_042186555.1. Classification (NCBI taxonomy): domain Eukaryota; kingdom Metazoa; phylum Chordata; class Amphibia; order Anura; family Ranidae; genus Aquarana; species Aquarana catesbeiana. The sequence continues at coordinate 444,762,357 of NC_133328.1, read as the reverse complement.
GACTAGACATCCCAGGGATCCTTGTTACCATCGAGGAGATTTCTGGAAGAGGCTATAAAAGAGCCAGGAGATCTGCCCCACAGTCTCTTCTTCCTGGGCCTGGCGTGATGCACACATCTCTGTGACGGGGAGAGAGAGGTTGTGGCCTACCACGTAGTGTTCAAGAGATTCCAGCCCAGCCTCGGAGGGCCTAAACCTTCTTGCTGTTCGTCAGACATCTACATGGCACCTACTCAGCAAATCAACACCACGATCGTCCCCCTTCCGCACCTGTGAGTCATCGCTGACGGCTTCATTGATGGATGTCTCTTCCCGGGTCGTTGCTTGTAAGGCATCTAGTTCGGTCCAGTCGTTGGTGAGAGGGCAATTGCCCATCTTCTGCAATCTTTCCCCGATTACTTTATTCCTGTGTACAGACACCTTTACCTTGGGAACACTTTACTGCACTTCTATTTGAACACTGTACATAGACACCTTTGCCTATAACCATTTCAAAGAAGACCATTAGCCTGTTTAAGCCAGTCATTATTTTAATACACCACTGTGACTTATTGGATATAATCTAATGAGCTCCATCTGCCGGTGAAGACTATCAGGCCTTCACCTCAGACATTGCTGTTGTCGCTATTTAAAGGGCCCTACACTATCCTTATTCTGTCTGATCTCTCATTAGGATTTAAAGGTTGAATAGGCTGGACTGGGGTTTCCCTTTAGAGTGTGACTACCTGCATTAAACACTTAACCATTCATTGTCCTACAGGTCATGCTTCAGGTGATCTTCCATTGTACATATGAGTGTATTGTATCTTTATACTGTTAACTGTTCTTAAGCTGTCTTTCTGGGAATTCCTCTACTGAGTCTGGGCTGTTATTCAGAACTTGGTTGATCTATTGCCCTCTTTTGTAAATTAGTACTGCCTTGCTTATACCAGTAAAAGCTGAGATAATATAAACATATTGACTTGTGACGTGTCCTTTAAAGGTGTTTGTGGAAATATGTCTGAACCCAGAGTGTCAGGTGGGTTGGAAGGTTCACAGGGTCGTGGCGATGCACATGAGCAGGTAAATCCAAGCAGTCCTCAAGGGAACCGTGCTACACTTTTTATTGAAGACCATACCTCTTCTTTAAATCTAGAAGTTGTCTGGTTGGTCACATAATGTTCAAGAGTCCTCTCCCTCAATACTGCTGTATTTTTTTGTGAAGGGTTTGCCACCATGTCCCTAAGGGGTGTGTCTTTGAGAACCTAGGCACACAGGAAGTGGGTTGAATGAAGCTGACTTAGTGAAAGCATGGCACTGGATCTCGGAGTGGTGAGTCTGCAGCAGACAGACATAGAGAGGAAGTTTATATAGTCTCAAGAACTGTTTTCTTATGTACATGAAAATGCATTATACAAAACACGCCTCCAGTGCACTTACTAGTGCCATGTCAAAATTTTCCATAATTACTTTCCAATTATTCCTTAAATACAACTTACAACTTTTTCCAGCTTTAGCGGAAGTCATGTGACTGCAGACTCTCCTGCAATGTCCCTTCCTTTGCTGGCGATGGGATGAAACTTTCAAATGTAGGAAGTAACAAGAGCTGTCTCACTGCTCCTAAAAGGCAAACTGAGGCAGGGAGGTGGGGATGAGCCATATGGGACAAATGTAAACTGGGTGCTGTCTGAGCTCTCTTCAGAAGAAGGTACATTTATGGGAAGCTTCCAGGTGCAGACAACTCTAATGCAATGATTTGAATGACAGACACATACATTGTCAGCTGTGATGAACATGTATGTATATATATACTCCATACTCCATACTCCATACTCCATACTTCTCCTTGAATATTCTGTGTATTTATATTGCATCCCTCACTCCACCCGTATTATATTTTTAAACATTCTTCTTTTTCTCTAGGATTCTTTGGCAGTAGAGGTGGAGAGTGTCCCTATGGATTTCCAGGCAGCAACGTTCACACCATATGCAAGGACACCTGTGGACAATCACATTCTCAGACTGCTGATGGAGATCTGTGCTCAACAGTCCAGCAGCCTAGTCATTGAAGATATTGTTTTCAATCTCAATAACCCCTGGGTAGCATTCTGCTACAGTATCTGTACAATGCTGGCAGGTCTGCAGGTCCACTCAGGGGAGAGACCTTCCCCCACCACATAGGATGCACAATGCATCCACCTCTTCAGCCAGCATGAATTATCACCAAGTATCCATGAATCTCTACCCACCTTTCCCCTCTACTCCTTCTTACCCTCCTTATCACTCCACAATTGTATACTAGCCATTTTTTTGAAACACGATCACTAGGGATGAGCTTCGTGTTCGAGTCGAACCCATGTTCGACTCGAACATCGGCTGTTCGATCGTTCGCCGAATTGCGAACGATATGGGCCGTTCGCGCCAAATTCGTGTGGCGCGTCACGGCCCATAATTCACTGCGGCATCGCAGTGCATTGCTTGCTGATGATTGGCCAAGCATGCACTATGACCCGCATGCTTGGCCAATCACAGCGCCGCCTTAACAGAGAGCCATAATTGGCCAAAGCCAAGGAGGCTTTGGCCAATTATGGCTCAGGGGATTTAGTACACGCCCCACACTGTATAAGGCCGCCTGCACGGCGGCCCTGTGCAGTGTGTTCCGGTGTGCTTAGAGAGAGAGAGACAGTGTCATTTCATTTGAGTTAGCTAGATTAGGCAGGACAGTCAGTCAGTTAGCTGCACTTAAAGTGTATTGTGTATATATATGCATCCCAGGTGTTGCATATATATATATATATATATATATATATATATATACACTGTATTCAGTTTAGCTAGAATTCAGTTTAGCTAGATCCGTTCCTGTTATCTTCTAGACTATTTACATTTAGTGCAGTGCGTCCTGCTCACAGTGTTCAGCTAGATCCGTTCCTGTTATATTCCTACTGACAGGCAGGCTTGTCTTGTTACAGTATTTTGAAGAAAATTACTGGTGTTCTTTTGATCCTATTAGTACCACAGTCAGGCAGCTAGACTATTTACATTTAGTGCAGTGCGTCCTGCTCACAGTGTTCAGCTAGATCCGTTCCTGTTATCTTCTTACTGACAGGCAGGCTTGTCTTGTTACAGTATTTTAAAGAAAATTACTGGTGTTCTTTTGATCCTATTAGTACCACAGTCAGGCAGCTAGACTATTTACAGTTAGTGCAGTGCGTCCTGCTCACAGTGTTCTGCTAAACCTACAAGTTAGTGGGGTGCGTCCTGCTCACAGTGTTCAGCTAAACCTACAAGTTAGTGGGGTGCGTCCACCTCACAGTGTTCAGCTAAACCTACAAGCTAGTGGGGTGCGTCCTGCTCACAGTGTTCAGCTAGATCCGTTCCTGTTATCTTCTTACTGACAGGCAGGCTTGTCTTGTTACAGTAAATACAGCTACCTGAAGAAAATTGCTGGTGTTCTTTTGATCCTATTAGTACCACAGTCAGGCAGCTAGACTATTTACAGTTAGTGCAGTGCGTCCTGCTCACAGTGTTCTGCTAAACCTACAAGTTAGTGGGGTGCGTCCTGCTCACAGTGTTCAGCTAAACCTACAAGTTAGTGGGGTGCGTCCACCTCACAGTGTTCAGCTAAACCTACAAGCTAGTGGGATGCGTCCTGCTCACAGTGTTCAGCTAGATTCGTTCCTGTTATCTTCTTACTGACAGGCAGGCTTGTCTTGTTACAGTATTTTAAAGAAAATTGCTGGTGTTCTTTTGATCCTATTAGTACCACAGTCAGGCAGCTAGACTATTTACAGTTAGTGCAGTGCGTCCTGCTCACAGTGTTCTGCTAAACCTACAAGTTAGTGGGGTGTGTCCTGCTCACAGTGTTCAGCTAAACCTACAAGTTAGTGGGGTGCGTCCACCTCACAGTGTTCAGCTAAACCTACAAGCTAGTGGGGTGCGTCCTGCTCACAGTGTTCAGCTAGATCCGTTCCTGTTATCTTCTTACTGACAGGCAGGCTTGTCTTGTTACAGTATTTTAAAGAAAATTACTGATGTTCTTTTGATCCTATTAGTACCACAGTCAGACAGCTAGACTATTTACAGTTAGTGCAGTGCGTCCTGCTCACAGTGTTCTGCTAAACCTACAAGTTAGTGGGGTGCGTCCTGCTCACAGTGTTCAGCTAAACCTACAAGTTAGTGGGGTGCGTCCACCTCACAGTGTTCAGCTAAACCTACAAGCTAGTGGGGTGCGTCCTGCTCACAGTGTTCAGCTAGATCCGTTTCTGTTATCTTCTTACTGACAGGCAGGCTTGTCTTGTTACAGTAAATACAGCTACCTGAAGAAAATTGCTGGTGTTCTTTTGATCCTATTAGTACCACAGTCAGGCAGCTAGACTATTTACAGTTAGTGCAGTGCGTCCTGCTCACAGTGTTCTGCTAAACCTACAAGTTAGTGGGGTGCGTCCACTTCACAGTGTTCAGCTAAAGCTACCTGTAGAAGGTTGGTGGTGTTCTCATACTACAGGCAGGCAGTTGATTTTGCTAGCTGCAGTATCAGTACATATATATATATATATATCCCAGCTTAGTGCAGCTACAGGCCATTAGTATGTCTGGAAGGCCAAGAAGGAGAGGCAGACAGTCACAAGCCAATAAGAGAGGGCAAGCAGGCTCTGTGTCTAGTGCTGGTCGTGGAGACGGTGCATCCTCATCAGCACGTGGCCATGGGACACGCTTGGCCTTTTTTTCGGCAGCTGGCCATGTTGAGCCGCAACATGCGGAAGACTTGGTCGAGTGGATGACCAAGCCGTCCTCATCCTCCTCATCCTCTCTCACCCATGCCCAGGGTACTTTGTCTGGCAAAGCAGCGGCCTCTTCCCTCGGCTCAATGTCATCAGTGACTCCTTCCCTAGCCCCACCATGTCCTCCTGAGGAGTCCCTCGAACTGTTTGACCACAGTGTTGGGTACATGCTCCAGGAGGATGCCCAGCGTTTGGAAGGCTCTGATGATGATACTGAGCTCGATGAAGGCAGTAACACGAGCACGGACAGAGGGGGTGCCCAAGAAGGACAGCAATCTGGCAGTCATGCTCCCCCTGCTGCAGCATACTGCCAGGTTTGCTCCAGTGATGAGGAGGGAGGGGATGATGAGGTCACTGACTCAACGTGGGTGCCTGATAGGAGAGAGGAGGAGGAGGAGGAGGAGGCGGCACATCACCAACGAGGCAGGATGCCCTCCAGGGGCCAGCCTAAGGGCAGCACATTGACTGCATCACACCCCAAAGCTCCACATGTGCAGGGCGCTGCAGTCTCTGCGCGTTATTCAAAAAGTTCTTTGGTGTGGGCCTTTTTTGAGACGAGTGCATCAGATCGCACCGCTGCTATTTGCAACATATGTCTCAAGCGTATCTTGCGTGGCCAAAACATCTCCCGCTTGGGTACCACATGCTTGACCAGACATATGTTGACCTGCCATGCAGTTCGTTGGCAAGCGTATCTAAAAGACCCACACCAAAGAACAAAGAGGACCTCTGCTTGCTCCTCATCAGCTGAGATTTCCAACCCCACTAGACCTTCAGTCCTCTCTGAGACCTGCACTGAGAGGAATGAAGGTGTAGAATTAGGTGTGTCACAGCCACGTACTTGTGGGCAATCTGATTTTGGTACACCGACGTCAGATTGTACCAGGCAAATTTCCCTGCCCCAGCTGCTGCACCGCCGAAAGAAGTTTGCTCCCAGCCATCCACATGCCCAACGGTTGAATGCTAGCTTGGCAAAATTGCTAGCACTTCAACTGCTGCCTTTTCAGTTGGTAGACTCTGCCCCTTCCGTGAGTTTGTGGAATGTGCGGTTCCTCAGTGGCAGGTACCCAAACGCCACTTTTTCTCACGGAAGGCGATTCCGGCTCTCTACCAGCATGTGGAAGGCAATGTCCATGCCTCGCTGGACAGGGCGGTCAGCGGTAAGGTGCATATTACCGCTGACTCATGGTCCAGCAGGCATGGACAGGGACGTTACCTAAGTTTCACGGCGCATTGGGTGACTCTGCTGGCAGCTGGGAAGGATGCAGGACAAGGTGCAGTAGTGTTGGAGGTTGTTCCGCCACCACGCCTCCAAAATGCTAATGATTGTGACACACCTCTCTCCTCCACCCCCTCCTCTTCTTCTTCCTCCATGGCCTCTTCCTCGGAACCAGCAGTGCTCCGTAGTCATTCAAGGGGCTACGCAAGTACGCAGGCCAAAAGATGCCATGCGGTGCTTGAGCTGGTGTGCTTGGGGGACAGGAGCCACACTGGGGCAGAGGTTCTGTCAGCTCTGCAGGGGCAGGTTCAGAGGTGGTTGACGCCACGCCAACTTAAGGCAGGAATGGTGGTTTGCGACAATGGCACCAACCTCCTCTCTGCCCTCCGACAGGGACAAATGACCCATGTGCCCTGTTTGGCTCACGTCCTTAACTTGGTGGTGCAGCGGTTCTTGGGCAGGTACCCGGGCTTACAGGATGTCCTGAGGCAGGCCAGGAAAGTCTGTGTGCATTTCCGCCGGTCATATAATGCCAGTGCTCGGCTGACGGACCTCCAAAAGGAGTTTAACCTGCCCAAGAACCGCCTAATCTGTGACATGCCCACCAGGTGGAACTCAACGTTGGCCATGCTGCAGCAGCTGCACACGCAGCAGAGGGCCATCAATGAGTACCTGTGCGACTATGGCACCAGGACAGGGTCAGGGGAGCTTGATTTTTTTTCCCCAGGCCAGTGGGCCATGATCAGGGATGCATGCACTGTCCTGTCACCATTTGAGGAGGCCACGAGGATGGTGAGCAGTGACAGTGCATGCATCAGTGACACTGTCCCCCTTGTCCACCTGTTGGAGCACATGCTGTGTGGAATAATGGACAGGGCACTTGAGGCAGAACAGAGGCAGGAAGAGGAGGACTTCCTTAGCTCTCAAGGCCCCCTTTATCCAGACAGTGTTCCTGCGTGCCCGCCGATCACACAGGAAGAGGACGAGGAGGAAGAGGAGGAGGAGGAGGAGGAAGATTGTGTCAGTATGGAGGTGGAGCCTGGCACTCAGCATCAGCAGCAGTCTTTAAGGGATCAGTCCCAAGAAACACATGGACTTGTACGTGGCTGGGAGGAGGTGGCTGCGGACCATGTCGTCCTTAGTGACCCAGAGGACTCCGGACCGAATGCCTCAGCAAACCTACGCTGCATGGCCTCCCTGATCCTGCAAAGCCTGCGTAAGGATCCTCGTATTCGTGGTATCAAGGAGAAGGACCAATACTGGCTGGCAACCCTCCTTGATCCACGTTACAAGGGTAAGGTTGCGGACCTTATCTTGCCATCGCAGAGGGAGCAGAGGATGAAACATCTTCGGGAGGCCTTGCAGAAAGGTCTGTGCAACGCGTTCCCAGAGACCGGGAGGTTACAAACTCCTGTTTCTGGACAACGTGTTGCTGAGGCTTCGGTCGGTCAAAGAAGGAGCGGTGGAGAAGGTGGCCGTCTGACCGATGCGTTCAGACAATTTTTTGGTCCGCAGCCCCAAGGTATGATCGGTTCCAGCAACCATCGCCAGCGTCTGTTTTACATGGTGCAGGAATACCTAGGGGCAAGATCAGACTTGGACACCTTTCCCACCGAAAATCCTCTGGGTTACTGGGTCTTGAGGATGGATCACTGGCCAGAGCTTGCACAGTATGCAATTGAGCTACTGGCCTGTCCTGCATCCAGCGTTCTTTCGGAACGCACATTCAGTGCTGCTGGAGGCGTGGTAACCGATCACAGGGTGCGTCTGTCCACTGACTCGGTCGATCGACTGACCTTCATAAAAATGAATGAGTCTTGGATCACCACCAGCTACCAAGCACCTGATGCTGATGTAACCGAATAATTTTTTTTGAAATCTCAGATCCCTTCAAAGACTGCCTATGCTGATGCTGAGTGACTATCCCTGAGTAATTATCCTCTTCCTCCTCAATCATCACGCTGATAGCTTGTAAGAACATTTTTGGTTCTGGGTGCCACCACCAGTGCCTAAGGCACAATTTTTCAGCCCCTGTTTAACAAGGGTGTGTAATTACGATTTTTGATGTAATACTTTGCAGCAGGGCTCGTTCCTGCATTCCAACTAGAGTGTCTGTGAGGGGTTGCAGTGTTGTGGCACCAGCACCAGTGCCTAAGGCCCAATTTTTCAGCCCTTGTTTAACAGGGGCGTGTAATTACAATTTTTGATGCAATACTTTGCAGCAGGGCTCGTTCCTGCATTCCAACTAGAGTGTCTGTGAGGGGTTGCAGTGTTGTGGCACCAGCACCAGTGCCTAAGGCCTAATTTTTCAGCTCCTGTTCGACAGGGGCATGTAATTACAATTCTTGATCTAATATTTCACAGCAGAGCCCTGTGAGGGCTTACAGTGTTGTGGCCACAGCAACACCTAAGGCCCAAATTTCTGCTGAGTATATAGGGCAGGACCCTACTTTCAAACAACTAACTTACAAACGACTCCTACTTGCAAACGGAAGGAGACAACAGGAAGTGAGAATAAATCTACCCCTAGGAAGGGAAATTCTCTCCTGTAAGAGTTAATATGGGAAAAACATTTCTCCTTTCCACTGATGCTTTCCAATCCATTGGGACAAAAAGTGAAGTGAAATCTTCTGAAGAGGAGGAAAGACAGCAAAACAAATGTCACAGGGGTGATAACCCTTCCCTATGTTTTCCAAAAAGCTTAAAAAAGATTTTTTGGCTGGAGCTAAACACGTTAAAAATGTACCCGTTCAAAATTACAAAGAGATTCTACTTAACAACAAACCTACAGCCTGTATACTGCTGTTCAGAGTATATAGGGCCTGGTGGCCCCACACCTTTCCTTATTTTAATTTGGGTGCGGGGTTCCCCTTAATATCCATACAAGACCCAAAGGGCCTGGTAATGGACTGGTACCCATGCCGTTTGTCTCACTGATTTTCATCCATATTGCCAGGACCCGACATTACATTAAACCCGCAAGCAGTTTTAAATGAGATTTTTTCCTTTAAAAATGACATTTGGTGCAGGGACTGTTCTAAACACGGGAAACACGCGTCACTTTACAGGCATACTATAGACACCCCTCAGGTACGATATTTAAAGGAATATTTCACTTTTTTTTTTTTTACTTTAAGCATCATTAAAATCACTGCTCCCGAAAAAACGGCCGTTTTTAAAAGTTTTTTTTGCATTGATACATGTCCCCTGGGGTAGGACCCGGGTCCCCAAACCCTTTTTAGGACAATACCATGCAAATTAGCCTTTAAAATGAGCACTTTTGATTTCGAACGTTCGAGTCCCATAGACGTCAATGGGGTTCTAACGTTCGTGCGAACTTTCGGTCCGTTCGCAGGTTCTGGTGCGAACCGAACCGGGGGGTGTTCGGCTCATCCCTAACGATCACAGTCCCTTTTAAATTCTCAGCCTTTTGTCCACTCCAGCACTACCATTTTCTCTACTTACTAGAGTCTGTTACTTAAAAATGATACTGATGGTTCTTATAATAAAAGTTCAAAAAGCTGTGCACTGTTGCTAAAGTTTACTACAGGTTTAATAGATGTTTGCTAGAAAAAATGTTTACTGGGGGTTTAAGTAGAGAGAATGTTTACTAGATTTTTACTTGGACAAATATGTACTGTGTTTAATAGAGAAAAGGTATACTAGATGTTTACTTGAAAACATGTGTAGTGGAGGCTTAATGGAGAAAAAGTCTACTAGATGTTTAATAAAATCTTTACTAGGTTACAGATTTCTAGAAATCTAGCTTTTTGTATGGCCCTGAGAATGAGGGCTCAGTTTAAATGTTTAGGTTACCTTACAACTGGCGTGGGCAATGAGCTTTCAGTGACTATGCAGCTGGCATAGGATTTTAAATACTGGCTATTCTCACTCTTCTTTTTAAAAAGATTCTGACACAAATGTCCCTGCTCTGTCCTAAGCAGTGTGCCCTGAACTGTATTTCCTAAAGTACATTTACCCTGCATGGTAAGAGGGATACACTTCTTTAAGCCTTCATGTGTACAATTCATACATAGCAGACACAAATTATGCTTTTTAGACTACAGTTGTTGACATGTGGTGACTTAAGCTAGCGAGCATTCTTGTCCCTTTGTGCACGTGTAGCTGTAGGGTGGGAAATGCTCCACCAACAGCTGCTTGGCCCACCAATAACAGTTCCCTTCCATGTTCATTAAATTTGGTTTCAGAAACAAACAGAGCTCTTATTGATGACAATATCTTAGTGATGACAATGCTTTCAGTCTAGAAAGCATTATGAGGTCAAATTAGGAAAAATAATAGCACAATACAGAATATAACAGTTTTTCAAAAGATGTTTATTGAGGAATAACAAGAAATTTAGATGTGGTCATTTTACCATGGGACTTGTCCCTCGTTGGACACAAAATTTTTAGCAAAAGGATTTTGAATGTGGAAAACATGAGAAGATTGGGGCACAAATCCATGAACTGCACATCGTGCTGAGTGTTAGGTGGAGTAGGGTCTGTAAACCATCTCTCGCTTTTACTAACAAAATTATGGAGCAGAGAGCACACAAGCACTACTTTAATGGCATTCTCCACATCAGCTGGATTGCTGACAGGTGAACCCACCACTTGCAGTGCACACTACAAAAGTGCATTCCACTGTAGGATGGCCCGGGCACAGCACAGAAGTCTATGCCCACAATACAAAATATTGTTGCACACAGTATTCTCTGAAAACCCAAATGGCCCATCTGCCACAATAAGGTATGGCAGACTTGGCTGTATTGTTCCAGGCAGTAGTCTCTTAGATGGAATCCTGGGGCATCTCTCATGCAGATGACCTCTCACAGAAGAGTTTCTGAATATGCTTGCATTTCCTGCCCTACCATATGTGGCCCCCACATTTATGGCAAGAAAATTAATACTGGTGTCTACCAAACCCAACATTACAATTGAAAAATGTTTCTTACAGTTGAAATATCTTGGGATGCAACTCCTTCCAGAGAGCCTGAAAGGCTTCCCTGACCACATAGCTCAACATAAACAAACTGAGAAAATCGTAGTAGTGGAGTGAAACAAAACTTTGTTCTGTTGCTAGGAACCTTTAAATTGACATAGCCTTTTAGCTGACAGTTCCCCTTTAGAATCAAAAGTTAGCCCATGGAAAACCAATGAGTTAGAGGGGGGGGACAAGAGCATTGGAGAATGGAGTTCCCCTTTAAAAGCAAAAGCTAGCCCAAGGAAATCATATGCATTAGAGGGGGAAGCTTAAATGCCCTTTTAGGAGGAGCTAAAGAGGCAAGAGTTTTTTTACATAATTTTAACAAAGTGCATGTCACTTGTTGGCAACGTAACATGCTAACATGATCTGTGTGCAAATCTCCTTAAAAAAAATACAAAAGGTGAACCAGCATAAAAAAATTGTCAAGTTTAGAGGTGCACCGTTAAACCCATGCAATTGCATGTACGTTGCTTGTCATTTATTAAGACTTTGGTTGCACAGTGAACAAACGCATGTGAACAAGTTAAACAGCCGCTTGTGCATGCGCACTGCTTACATGGATCTCATGCAGTTCTAAACGTACTTGCAGGTACAGCAGGCTTTCTCTGAAAAAGTTACTTTCTCATTCTATTTTGGGCATATTTGTTACTTGGGCTTACTTACTAAACTTCCTCACATCACCCCATAATATTGGCGCCTCTATCTTCTGTCAATATTGAATTGGAGATGCTGTGCAATGTCCATCGTGGCACACAGATTGCATTCTCCCATGCACCGAGATCGATATAGTAAATGGGGGATTCGCGCTCTGTTACCGGTGCACCATTTCGTAAATATGGAAATGTGCATTGCGCCTCGCCGTGTGCCTCTACTGATGGCGCACAGCTTTTGTAAATCACCCCCATAGTGTCCTCTGCACTTGAAAAATGCCTGCTTGCAGGTTTAGTCACACTTCTGGGGGCAAACACTAAACTATTTAATTTATATTATCAGGATTTGAGTTTATACTATACTGTACAGTATACTGAACTGAATGATAGCAGCAGAAAATAAAAAACATACACATAGATTGGAGCATAACTTTGAGTAACCAATAGTCACTCTTTAGCTGAGACGGTATCTGCTCTTCATTTTAAATGGACACCTTAGTGTTATTTTGGTGCTGAAATCTTGCAGATTTAATATTTTTCAGGTAATTTCTTGTGTCTTCAACAGCCTTCTAATTGGCTGCATTGTAAACCAAAATCAGTTGACAAAGGGAAAATTTAGGAATCTTTATCTACTCAACACAAAAGCCCCGTGGGTGGTTGGGCTGATTGCCTACCAACATTGGCTGGTTCAATAAAAACTGGCCGACATTCAAGCCATGTGTAAGCCAGCCAGTCCAACAGAAGCCGGCTGTTTGACCAGCTTCTCTTGGAGCATGCTGGAAAACAATGGCTGAGAGCACTAATCAGAACATAACAGCTCAGCAGGGGAGATTGCTGTTCTAACGTACTAGCGCCCCGCTTGGTTAAATAGAAAAAAATTAATAGTGTGTACCAGGTGTAAATCTGTCACTAATTATTATACTAGTTAACAATAGGTTATGTCTACTAGTATAATGATGGACAGGGAAGTTAGGAATCCAGCAAGATCTCATTTACAGCACTAAAGGTGGCACTTAACTGGATCGAAAAAAATCGGCCAGTTTTGACAGGGATCAGACAAATTTCAATCCATGTGTGGCCACTGCAGTTGAACAGTCAATCTACTGATATTCTAGAAACACTGTAATATATGAAAAAAATGTGTGTATATATATAGCCCGTAAGGGCTGTCCCGCTAAGGTTAAAAATACCTTCTGTATTTATCTCCTTCTTTTTTGGGGGGTGCTTCCATTTCCCTTCCCTGCATCCTCTCTTCTTTTTTGTACTGTCCCTTTCCTAAAAAATTGTCAGACTTTTTTCTGAGGGGAGCCACCTCATGGGGACCCTCATGGTGCTGTGGGTAATTATTCCGGGACGGACCATATTCTGTATCAGAATAGCTGCCTTCATAACCCCAGTTATCGTGATGATCTTCAGACAATGGACCATAATGGTTATTAACTGAGATGTCATATTCCAAAGGAGCAGCCGGAGAATTGTGGGTGTGAATTCCCCTGACTATAGGGGCATTTTGTCCCATTCTGACCTCAATGTTAAGGTCTTCCCTTAGTGTTAGAGTTACCCCTTTCATGCTGATATGAATCTGTAGGCGGATTTATAGGCTGATAGGAGTTATAGTTCTCAAAGAATTAAGGGAGATAATGATAGAAGAGGAAGAGGAACAGCGGGTGAAGAAAAGGAAAAAATACCTTAGAGACTTAAAAGACTACAAGTCCAATAATGTCTTCAAATGGCAGGAATTGTATCAGGACGTCTATACCCCTGTAGTAGAAGCTATGGAGGGTGTTAGCGGTGATACTAATACTGAGAGTGTCCCACCTCCCCCTGGGATTCTAGATTGGAGCGATTGCCACAGGGCTCTTATCAGCAGAGAGACCTGGGACCCCCAAGAAGAGAAACCGCTACAAATAGCAATAAATATTGCTGTGAACAAATTCTCTAAAACATGTTAATATGAAAAAATGAGTGGTGTATCAAAAAACAAATAGTCCATGTGATATAAAAAAATAAATGAATAAAACCAAAAGTGAATTTATCAAAAACAGAATATCCCAAAATGATCCTTCAAAATTTAGGAGATGCAAAAGTTCTTCACTTAATCTCGAAAAGCAGGGCACATATTCATTCGAATCATCTGGAATACGGTGCATAAAATGCAAATACAAACTGCTTACCAGATCCTTTGGATCTCAAATGATAGAGATCAGAAGCGCTTGTGCATTAGCCCGCGGCAGGTGAACTCACAGTGATTGAAAGCAGAGAGGTATACACCTGTTTATCCAGGAATCAGCAAGGACAAAACTTCACTTAACCGGGACACTCTCATAAAAGCCAGGATCTGGGTATTCTCATGTAAGGAGGAATACAAGAGAGCTTCATGGTGCAGTATGTTCCATCAAAGGTATTTATTTAAAAAAACAAATCATACAAAGTCCATAAATTCAAGCAGGTAAGAAAAGCAGGTTTGAATCAGCCGCAGTGTCTAACAGTCAGCTGTTCAGCGTGGTGATGTCACAGGCTCATGCTCCACCCAACATGTTTCACCTTAACAGGCATCCACTGGGAACGGAGATCATGCCTGGACATCAGCACACCACACTTAAATACCATTCAGGCAGGAGAGACACAGGAAGTAAGCATTTAGCCTGATACAACCTGTGTCACTGGTTTAATCGTTAAAAATTAGGCAAATTTTATGTAAAATAATATAGAAACTATTCTTATGACTAATAATAGGTATTTTAAACCTTAAACACATAGAAGAAAACTAGAATAAATTTTAAAATTATAAAAAATATATGAATATATAGAAAAACATATATATACATACACATATAAAAAATATACATATATATTTCCTTCTGATTGTAATATATCTAAAATTAGGAAAGAGATACATATTTGATTTTGGATTTTTTTAAAAACTTATTAGCATGTTAGTAAATCAAGATAAAAGAGGGGATCTCGTAAATAAAAGAGGGATATTTCATGCAACATGAGCTCAACTATTATCTATGAAGCAGTTTGTATCCCACTCAATATTCAAGCCCTAGGGGCTGTAACACTGAAGGTCATATATCCATTTCGTCTCACGATGTGAAATATGTCTTTTAAGGTTGTCACCCCTCCAGTGCGGAACATATTTTTCTATAGCTATGACTTGGAGAAGTGAACTATTTCAGTTATGACATAGACGAAAATGTTTAGACACACTATGACCAATGAATCCTCTTTTAATATTGCCTATGTGTTCGCCTATTCTGATGTTAAGGGCCCTAGTGGTCCTGCCTACATACTGTAACCCACATGGGCAGGCCAGTAGGTACACAACCCCTACAGTTACACAAATAATAAATTCTTGTATATTGAATGATTTTGTTGTAACATTAGATTTGAAAGATGTGGTTCTAATGGTTTCTGAGGTCTTACACACTTTACATCTTTTACAGGGAAAGAAACCTTTCAGTTTTCCAAACATGTACACTTTAGGGGGTAAGTCAATTGCACTGGGTGCCAATTTATCTTTTAGGGTATAACCTCTTCTGTATATCACATTAGGTTTGTCTGGAAGTACTGGCCCCAGAATTTGGTCTCCCTTTAGCACTTTCCAATGTTTCTTCATTATTCTATTCACCCACCAATGTTGGGAAGAGAATGTAGTAATACAAGCCCACTCAAAGAAGGAATTATCTTGCTTCCTAGTTATACTGTTTTTAGGCCTCAGAAGTTGTTCTCTATCCATAGTAATAACATTCTGGAGATCTTCTTCAATCGAATTGGGATCATATCCCTTGTCGAGAAATCAATCTCTCAGGATAATGGCTTGAGTTTTATAGTCTTCTACCCGAGAGTAATTTCTTCTTACCCTGCAAAATTGGCCCTTGGGGATGGCCTTAAGTCAATTGGGGTGATGACAGCTATCTTGGGGACTGTATCCATTTTTAATTGTCAATTTAAAAAAGAGGTTAAACTAAAATCATATGTGAATCTAATGCCCCACTGGTTATTGTTAATCATATTCATAAATGAATGGAGAGATTCAGAGTCCCCTTTCCATAGAAAGAAGGCATCATCTATGTATCGATGCCAGAAAAAAAGGCGGGGGCATTTCCAAGAAAAAATATGATAATTTTCCCATAAGGCCATTAAAAAGATTGGCGAGGCTGGGGGCAAATTTAGCCCCCATCGCTATGCCAGTGCACTGTAAGAAATATTTTTGATCGTAATAAAAATAGTTATGCTGCATAGCGAATTCTAACAGTTTCAGAATGAATTCCAACAGGGGTCTACCCAGTGATCCATCTTTCATCAAAAAATATCTGGCCGCAATAAAACCTAAATTATGGGGAATATTAGTGTACAAAGAGGATACGTCTGCCGTAACCAGCAATACATTCTCATCCACTTTCAACGGTGCAAGATCATTAATCATCTGTATAGAGTCTTTTAAAAAAGTTTTGGTGACTAATGGCTGTAGAAAAAAGTCTATAAACTTGCCTATTGTAGAAGTGAGGGAATCAATCCCACTTACTATGGGCCTACCAGGTGGCATATGTGGGTTTTTGTGTACTTTGGGCAAGTAGTAAATAATAGGCATTTTCAGTGCTAGAGGGATTAAAAGTTCTGCTTCTTTTTGAGTAATAATATTTTTCCTTCCTCCTTCTCCAACAAGTTCTTCCAACTTCTTCTTATAACTGGCAGTAGGATCTTTTTTCAGAATAGCATAAGTCTCTTTATCTGATAAGAAACGTTCATCTCTGTCAGATAATCTTGTTTTTCGAGGAGCACAATTCCCCCTCCTTTATCCGTGGGGCGAATAATATCTTTATTCATACATAAGGATTCTATCCCCTCCTGTATCATTTTCTTATTTTCATTTCTAAACTGCGCTTTCTGTAAATCTTGTAAAACTAAATCTTTAAAAACCGTAATATTGGGAGCGGGTTTCCCTGGGGGGTTAAATAGGAAGCATTTCTTAAACCCATTCCTTTTTTATTACCATTAATCTCATGGCTTTGATTTCCTGTTCTGGTGATGGGATTAGACAGAAAGTATCGTTTTATGCTGAGTGTCCTCATATATTTCTGAATATCAATGAACATTTGGGACTTATTCAGTCTCTGTTTAGGTGCATATTTTAACACTTGACTTGAGAGTAAATTTCTCTGCTTCTGTAAGGGCTGTTCCGCTAAGGTTAAAAATACCTTCTGTATTCATCTCCTTCTTTTTTTGGGGGTGCTTTCATTTCCCTCCCCTGCATCCTCTCTTCTTCTTCCTTTTTTGTACTGTCCCTTTCCTAAAAAATTGTCAGACTTATTTCTGAGATGAGCCACCTCAGGGGGACCCTCATGGTGCTGTGGGTAATTATTCTGGGATGGACCATATTCTGTATCAGAATAGCTGCCTTCATAACCCCCATTATCGTGATGATCTTCAGACAATGGACCATAACGGTTATTAACTGGGATGTCATATTCCCAAGGGGCAGCCAGAGAATGATAAGATCCCCCATATGATTCGTTCCATCCAACTCTTCTATATGTGGGATCCCTATGGCTTCCTCTATAGTCCATCTGAGTGGGTCTTCCTAGTGATTGTGGGCGAGAATTCCTCTGACTATAGGGGGATTTTGTCCCATTCTGACCTCGATGTTGAGGTCTCACCCTAGTGATAGAGTTACCCCTTTCATGCTGATATGAATCTTAAGGCGGATAAATAGACGGATAGGAGTTATAGTTTTCATTTCTGTTCTGAGTTGAAGTAGTTTTCTTCTTATGTTTTTGTGGTGTATGCCCTCCCCCACCTCTTGGGGGTCCCAGGTCTCTCTGCTGATAAGAGCCCTGTGGCAATCGCTCCAATCTAGAATCCCCAGGGGGAGATGGGACACTCTCAGTATTAGTATCACCACTAACACCCTCCATAGCTTCTACTACAGGGGTATAGACATCCTGATACAATTCCTGCTATTTGAAGACATTATTGGACTTGTAGTCTTTTAAGTCTCTAAGGTATTTTTTCCTTTTCTTCACCCGCTGTTCCTCTTCCTCTTCTATCATTATCTCCCTTAATTCTTTGATGTAAACCTGATACTCAAAAAGAAGCAGAATTTTTAATCCCTCTAGCACCGAAAATGCCTATTATTTACTAATTGCCCAAAGTACACAAAAACCCACATATGCAACCTGGTAGGCCTATAGTGAGTAGGATTGATTCCCTCAATTCTAGAATAGGCAAGTTTATAGACTTTTTTCTACAGCCATTAGTCAGCAAACCTCAAGCTTTTTTGAAAGACTCTATACAGATGATTAATGATTTTGCACCGTTGAAAGTGGATGAGGATGTATTGCTGGTTACGGCAGACGTATCCTCTTTGTACACTAATATTCCCCATTAATTAGGTTTTATTGCGGCCAGATATTTTTTGATGAAAAACGGATCACTGGGTAGACCCCTGTTGGAATTCATTCTGAAAGTGTTAGAATTCGCTATGCAGCATAACTATTTTTATTACGATCAAAAATATTTCTTACAGTGCACTGGCGTGGCGATGGGGGCTAAATTTGCCCCCAGCCTCACCAATCTTTTTATGGCCTTATGGGAAAATGATCATATTTTTTCTTGGCAATGCCCCGCCTTCTTTTCTGGCATCGATACATAGATGATGCCTTCTTTCTATGGAAAGGGGACTCTGAATCTCGCCATTCATTTATAAATATGATTAACAATAACCAGTGGGGCATTAGATTCACATATGATTTTAATTTAACCTCTGTTAATTTTTTGCACCTGGTGGTTTTTAAAGATCAGGGGTGACTGCTCACCAAAACATTTTGCAAATCGACAGATAAAAATGGGTACATTCCCCAAGATAGCTGTCATCACCCCAATTGGCCTAAGGCCATCCCCAAGGGCCAATTTTGCAGGGTAAGAAGAAATTGCTCTCGGATAGAAGAGTATAAAACTCAAGCCATTATCCTGAGAGATCGATTTCTCGACAAGGGATATGATCCCAAGTCGATTGAAGAAGGTCTCCAGAATGTTACTACTATGGATAGAGAACAACTTCTGAGGCTTAAAAACAGTATAAATAGGAAGCAAGATAATTCCTTCTTTGAGTGGGCTTTTATTACTACATTCTCTTCCCAACATTGGTGGGTGAATAGAATAATGAAGAAACATTGGAAAGTGCTAAAGGGAGACAAAAATCTGGGGCCAGTACTTCCAGGCAAACCTAATGTGATATACAGAAGAGGTTATACCCTAAAAGATAAATTGGCACCCAGTGCAATTGACTTACCCCCTAAAGTGTACATGTTTGGAAAACTGAAAGATTTCTTTCCCTGTAAAAGATGTAAAGTGGAAGGGGCAGGAGGCGGAGCCTAGCGGAGCAGGCATGCATTGTTAGAGCTCCACACCACTGAGGAGAGAAGAGAAGGACAAAGCGGAGCCTGCAAGCTCAAAAGGTATCCATTTGAACCTTTTTGCCCCAGGGAACAAACTGTGAAAGTTTGGGCAGGAAATATGGTACTGAGAGGAAACCGTGGCAGAAATAAAAATCACCTCACAAAGAGCTCACAGGCACTCACTGCAGCTGAAGCAGCTCCAGTCACCTCACAAGATACAGCATCAGGGCGCTCTCACAGACAGAAAATGTCACAGCAAGACTCTCCATTTGAGTCAGATACAGAACAAATCCTCTCACAAACTTCTCCACAAGCCTCCTCAGCATCCCCAGTAATATTATTACAGTTTGAAAAGATGCTTCATAAGGCTTTAAAACAAACCTCAGACCAAATAAAAAAAGCCTAACCAAAGAAATAAGAGAGCTGGGAAACCGCACCGCAGCCTTAGAAATAAAAATGGATGAAATTGAAATTACAACCCAAGAAAATATAACAGAATTGGAACATTTAAAAAAAGAGAATTTAATACTTCAAACTAAGCTTGAAGATTACGAAAATAGAGCCAGACGTTCAAACTTGCGCATAAGGGGAATACCTGAAACTGTGACAGACCTGCAATCTACTATTACTGCTCTATTACAAGAACTAAAGCCAGATATCCCTATTGAACGTTTAGAACTGGACAGAGTACACAGAGCCCTCACAGCCAAAAAGAAAGATGGACCCCCACGTGATATAATCACAAAATTTCATTATTACAGAACGAAAGAACAAATACTATTTGCTGCAAGAGAAAAAAAGGAACTTAATTTTCAAGGACACAATTATCAAATTTTTGCTGACCTATCCCCACTTACTAATTACTAAAAGACGATCCATGAAACCCCAACTAATGGAACTGCAACGCCACAACATTATGTATCAATGGGGCTTCCCCTTTTCAGTCAGATTTAACTACCAAGGTACAATTTACAGAAGCAGATCAGCAGATGAACTACAACAAACCCTTTTTTTTTTTTACAGTTGACATGGTGTTTTTATTGAAAATGGTAAAATACATGCATAGTACAGACGTTCATGGTACATTGACAAGGGAGTTGGGATACATCAGAAAATGAAGTCAATAGAGTACATGGTAGAAATACATTGCCATCATATAGCAAGAGCATTTTATACGTTCTCAGCGAACCTAGGGTATCCCATCACCTCCTCCCCTACCCACCGTAGGGAGACCAACATATAATCAGTGATACATCATAATGGACCCCATTCATTTGGTTTTTGTATTGTAGAGGGGTCTCCGATTGCATGCATAGATTATTCGCTGGGTGCGTTACAGGTGGAGGCGTTTTCCAACCAGGTATCCCATATTTTGCCATATTTGTTCGGGCATCCCCTGTGAGCGTATATTTCTTTTTTGTATGGAAGTACACCGTTAATATTAGTTATCCACTCGCCCAGCGTTGGGGGAGTAGTTTGCATCCATTTTCTAGCTATCAACAATCTAGCTGTAAATAGCGTTTCCTGAAGAAATATCTTGTGGTATTTGTCTGAGTCAGGGTCTGGGAACACCCCCAGTAAACATTGTTTAGGGCATAATGTCAGTGGGGATCCCATCTCATCATGGATGAATTTTACTATTTGGGACCAAAAGTCTTGTATTGCTGGACATAGCCAAAGGAGATGAAAGAAAGTGCTGGAGGGGTTATTACATCGGGGGCAATTTGGGTTTTGGTTGGGCTTGTATTTGGTTATACGCCGAGGTGTCAGGTAGGATCTGTGTAGAATGTACAAGTGTGTGAGGCGATCTGATAGTTTGGTGGAAACTTTTTTACAGGTCTCAAGGGCATCTTCCCATTCATCATCCTCCAACTCCCCCACGTCCCCCGACCATCTATCTTTCAGTTTATATGCTATTGCCACAGCCGTGGGTCTTAGCGGTGAATTGTAGAATCCAGAAATGAGTTTGCGGTGGTCGGATCCCAACATAATATACAGGACATCCGCTTGCTCTAGATTGGGGGGGGTCTCTCTGAATTGAGTGTTAAGAGCGTGGCGGAGCTGGAAGTAACGAAAGAGCATATTACTGGGCAAGTCAAAATCTGCTTTGAGTTGTTGAAATGACTTTAGGACATTATCCTGGTAAGCATCCGAGAGGAATCCCACCCCATAATGGAGCCATAGTTCGATATTTGGCACTTTTAGGAGTTCTCCTAAGTCTGGATTATCCCATAGGGGTGCATGTGAGTGCGTGGGTGGTATTTTAAGTTTGTTTTTGACTACTTCCCAGACTCTACAGTAGTGGTACAGTAGTCCTTTTTTATTGTCTAGTTTGTAGGTACCTTTGAAAAGGGCCTGGAAGGGGTGTGAAACTCTGCGTCCCTGTGGGGCACATAGTAGGGATATACAGCGGAGTTTGTCATATTTATCTAGGTGGAAAAAATGGGACAGTTGTGCCGCTAGGTAATACAAGTTGAAGTCAGGTAGGGCCGCGCCTCCCAAGTCTGTAGGGTTCTTCAATGTTTGCCAGGATAGTTTATGACGGCTAGATCCCCAGACAAACGAGTTGAGAATGGCTTCGATAGATTTAAAGATCCTTAACGGTAGGTAGATCGGGGAGTGCCATAGCACATATAAAAATTTAGGGAGGAGGACCATTTTAATTAAATTGATCCGCCCTAGCACTCCAAGGGGTAGCCTAGCCCAGGTCTGTGTTTTGTGTTTCAGAGTTGCTATCAAGGGTTCTAGATTGAGGCGGACATAGTCTTCCGGTGACCGAGTTATCACAATCCCTAAGTATGTCATAGCACTAACCGTGAGGAGTGGGGATGCGGATTGTTCTTTGGTTGGGGCACCAATATCGATCGGGAGGATTTGGGATTTGTCCCAATTAATCTTCAGGCCCGAATGTCTACCGAAGTTTTGGATTACCTCTAGGGCCATCTGCAAGGACGAGCCTGCATCTGCTAGGTATAGGAGCATATCGTCAGCATAAAGGCTTATCTTTTCTGACAGATTCTCGTGGGATAGTCCTATAATGCCTGGATGCGCTCTAAGAGACGCAGCAAGAGGTTCCACCGCAAGTGCGTACAGCAGAGGGGAAAGTGGGCATCCCTGCCGGGTACCCCTGTATAGGGGAAACAATTCAGAAACCCTCCCATTGACCAAGATCCTGGCACAAGGACACTGATATAGTAATCGGATCCATTTAATAAAGCGGGGCCCGAATCCGAATTTTGCGAGGCACTCCCACAGGTATGTCCACTCTACAGAGTCGAACGCCTTGGCGGCGTCCAAGGACACCACCACTCTAGAGCCCATGGTGTCGTGTTCGGCCTGGACATTCATATGGAGCCTACGCAAGTTATATGCCGTGTTTTTTGCCGGCATGAATCCGGTTTGATCTGGGTGGATCAATAAAAGGATCACCGCATTAAGACGGAGTGCCAGGACCTTGGCCAATATTTTAATGTCCAGTTGAAGGAGGGATATTGGGCGATATGATTCCGGTAATTCAAGATTTTTTCCGGGTTTAGGTATTAGGACTATGTTTGCTTCGCGCATGGATGAGGGAAGGGACTCAGATTTAAAGATGTGAGAAAATAAGTCACATAACTTGGGGATCAGTGTCTCACTATAAGTTTTGTAAAACTCTAGAGGCAGTCCGTCGGACCCCGGCACCTTCGATGAGTTGAGCAGGGAGATGGCTTTTGTTATCTCACTCTCATTAATGGGGGCCTCTAACAGGTCTATTTGGATTTGAGTAAGGCTGGGTAGTTCTATGTTGGATAGCAGTATTTTTGTCTCCTCTACAGAGGCGTTAGTATTGGAGGAGTATATGGATGCGAAGAAGGAGCGGAATTCCTCCGCCACAGCGTCAGGCTCAGTCAGCAGTCTACCGTCTGTGCCCCGAAGTGCCACCACCGTGGGAGGTCTATGATCTAGGTGTGCTAGGTAAGCCAGAAGCCGGCCCGCCCGTTCTCCGCATTCATAGTGCCTCTGTTTATTATAGTAAATTTTCCTATCCGCTTTTTCAAAATAGAGATTATTCACTATTCTGGTTTGCAATTTTAATTGATCTGCCGTTGTCGCAGATGGGTCAGCTGTGAACTTCTGCTCTGCCTCTACAAGGGATTGTTCAGCTTGTCTGAGAACCTGGGAAGAAGTTTTGCGATAGCGGGAAATGCGTTGCGACAATATCATGCGTGCGTGAGATTTGAAAGTGTCCCAAATGACCTCGGGAGGTGCTGTGCCCTTGTTCGACTGAAAGAAGAATTCCCATTCGCTGGCTGCTTCCTCCAGGCCTGGGACAACCGTCAGCCAAAATGGGTTAAGCCTCCAGCTGTATGACCCGGAGGAAGAGCCAACCCTGAGTGTAATCCAGTACGGGGCATGGTCAGATAGAATGCGCGGGTTAAATCCTACCTGTCGGAGTAGGGGGGCTATGGTGTTAGAGATGAGGATGAGGTCGATGCGCGACATGGCGTTGTGAGAGGTGGAAAAACAGGAATACGCCTTCTCTAGTGGATGGCGGTGTCTCCATGTGTCTATGAGGGCCAAATCAGATATTATCTTGCCAAATCTCGTGTGGGGTTGGGTGGGTACAGCTTGGGGTGTCAGTGATAGACGGTCTAATTCCCTATTCAGTATATTATTAAAGTCTCCTAGCCAGATCGCAGGAATAGTAGGGAATTGAGACATGTATGCTATCCCTTCGTGTATAACGCTAAGTTGGAAGGGGGGTGGGACATAAAAAGCCAAAATTAACAGTTCTAGCCCATTCACTTTAGCATGTAGAAATATAAATCTACCCTGTGGGTCAGACTTAAGCGTTAATAACACAAATTGTACTGTCTTTGCCACAAGTATAGCCACTCCCCTAGAGTTAGCAGAGTAGGGAGCTTGGTAAAGCCAACCCACCCATGGTTTTTTAAGCGCCACTTGGAGTTGGCCTGTGAGGTGGGTCTCGACCAGGACCATAATGTCTGCATGTAATGATTTAAGATACGCTAATGCTGCGTTACGCTTAGGTTTAGCCCTGAGACCTCTCACATTCCAAGTCACACACTTGACATCCTGCATGGAAGCTTATTTACGTCTGTGTATTTTGCATATTCAGTATCCATTACATTCTTGACCTCGCCATATATGAGGGATTGCTCTTCCCCTCTCCCCAACCCCACATCCAAATGTGTGAGGCCAGGTAGACGGGGATCCCCAGTACCATTTGTATGCACAAAACCCCCCCTAATGTATTGAATATTAGGAAAGAACATCTTAGCAATGATTAAACACCATACTTTGTCACTTTTCAGCATACAATATGTAAATCGAACTTGGAACCATTCAAAACATTCTAACTTTGATTGCTTCAACACGCTAGCATACCTGGGTAAGCAATGCATCCACTTATGTATCCATGCAGTTTGCTGTTGCCAGGCATGCCAGGGAAACCTCTCTTGTGCCCTGAGGCAACTGTTACTGAGATAAGAAGAAAGAAAAATAAAACAGACGGGGTCTGTGGGGACACCCGTGACTAGGGGAGCGATAATTCACTGTAAAACAAGCATAAACATTAGGAGCGATTGCGCCAAATTCGGGGACATAACCATGCTCCCCAGAATTTGAGCGTCTCTATACTGAGCAGCCTGCCTTTAGCATTAAGAAACGTGAGTCATGTTTTATATGTTTCAGGTGGGCTCTCGTCCGTATCCAGCCCCCGGGGAAGACACAGTAAGCCTATAGGCAGGCATATTGGTTTAAACTTGTGCTTCGTGCAAATATCATATCCATCCTGAGCAGCACAGTCCAAACATTTCGCCAGTCACCCTGTCCCCCCGTTCGGAGAAAATATATGCGCAAGCAGGGTGAGTAAGAGGGGGTATGGGAGGCACAACAAATTTTTATAGCAGTACCTGCAGGGTAACATAACAGCGGGACACCTGGATCCATATTGCCCTTAGTTCATCTCTGACGAAAAACGTGTGGTGGTGTTAGGCCGGGTCACGATGTGGAGATGCCTTCCGTTCCAGCCACTGGAGAACAGCTTCAGGCGTGTCGAAGAAGTGTGTTCTATCCTCACCTACAACCCGCAGTCGTGCCGGGAAGAGCATCGCATAGGAGTAGTGGCGGGTCCGCAGCTGACGCTTTGCTTCTGTGAATGTGGCCCTCTTCTTCTGGACTTCCGCTGAGAAGTCTGGGAATACTTTGATTTCAGTGTTCTGAAAGGGTATGTTGCCCTTTAACCTGGTTAGCCGGAGTACTGCGTCTCGGTCCCGAAAGTTGAGTAGTTTGGCAATGAATGTTCTTGGAGGGGCCCCTTGAGGGGGGGGTTTAGCCGCCAGCCTATGTGCCCGCTCGATCACAAACGTGGTGGAAAATTCAGCTCTCCCAAACGTGTTTATCAGTAAGTTCTCCAGAAACGAGGGGGGGTCAGAGCCCTCTGATCCCTCTGGCAGGCTGACAAATCGCAGATTGCACCTCCTTAAGCGGTTTTCCATGTCGTCTTGTTTGGCTAACACTATGTTAAGTTGGTGTTGTAAGTGCTCAGTGTGGACTTGTAATGGCGGGACCTCATCTTCCACTCGGCTTAGGCGGGTTTCAGTTTCCGTGACACGCTCTCTTAGCTTTTGTAAATCTTGGCGTATTAGCGACACGTCCACTTTGACCTCCTCGATCTTGCTGGTCAAGGTGCTTTTGCAGTCCGAGATTGCTTCAAGCACCCTCGCCGTGTCTTCAGTCGCCGAGTCAGCATGGGGAGAGGAGCCGGCGCCATTTTCCCCTCCGGCGTCCTTTTCAGTGTTTCTGTATTTTGCCAGTTTTGCCGCTGGATCCGTCTTTTGTTTCGGCGGCGACATGCTCCACAGGGGTCAGGCAGGACAATGAGCCCAAACGTGGTTGAAAAATAAGCAGGATTAACTCCAGGATCTGGTATTACGGATGGTAGGCAAGCGGAGCTCCCGTTCTTTGCTTCCTACGCCATGCCGGTCCAGGCCACGCCCCACAACAAACCCTTTTAAAATTAAATCTGACAGAACCCACAAGCAGCAACACCCCCACACGCAGAAGAATGGCATCATCTTCACCTTCAGGCAGCACCCAGAAAATTTCAGAACAAAATGGGAATCATCATTCTCACAAAAGAGGCCGTTATGCCACATCATCCATGGACCAAGAAGATTCAATGGACTGACATCCTAATTCCTGATACCTCTTCATTTATTATACTAAGAGATGGTTCTCTATAAAAAACCTATATTTATAACTGAATGTAACTGCATTCTGATAGTCACACACTGTGTGGGATCATGTTACATTCCAGTTATATTTCTTATTACTTCTGATTCATATAGCCTTAGAATATATAAGTGAAATAAGGAAATTCTTGTTCAGTTATATATTATCAGGTAATAACAATAGATTTATTACTTTTTAGGACAAATATGTTCAATAATCCAGAAGTAATGGAAGCTTTTTCTTTCTTTTCTTAAAACAAATATATTATTACCCAACTAGTTCCTAGAATTATGTTTTTGTTTATTCTAATCTGAAGCAATACAACCTCAATTTTATGAGTTAACATATCTAAACAGTTACATATGAATAAAATATGTAATTGTTTACTCTAAAAGGGTTAAAATCCCAAAATAATTCAAACTATCTTCATCAATACCAAAGTTATTAACAGTACCTTTCTAACTGAATTATTTAGCCTAGGGCAAGACTAACCATATACAACCACCCTGGAATAAATAATTTCAACAAAAACTATATTCTGCACTCCAATTAATGAAACATCATTTTGATGTCTTTTGACATAGCACTTCTCTCCTGTAAGCGGAAGATCCGTGTACCCCCATTAGCCCTCCTCATTCTCCCAACCATATTATGTGGGAGTGTGACGAAGGCACTTATTCCCCTGAGAGAGATATTTATTCTCTTTCACGGGTAAATTGTGATTACTTGCAAAAAATAATTTATACAATGTATCATCTAATCTCATATGTTTTTTGTTTACTCTTTACTCCAGAATTCACTGGTTTCTTTTCTATCTATTCATCTCTTCAGTCCACACAGGTTGATCTGCGCAGTCAACTCTGCATAACAAAAAGTAAGTCAAAACTATTTGATCTATTGGCATGGCACCACTGAATATACTTTCCCTGAATGTTCAGGGAATAAATGTTCCTCAAAAAAGGACCAAAGCCTTCCGTACTTTCCATAACAAGAAGGCTCACATAGTATGCCTCCAAGAAACACACTTCACCAAAGATTCTACTCCAAAATATATTTCTCCTTTTTATCAACAAATTTACACGGCTTCTGCCTGTACCAAGCAAAGGGGAACTCTAATTGCATTTCACCGATCCACACCATTCACCTTATCATCAGAAATTAAAGACCCAGAAGGTAGATACCTGATACTCATGGGCTATATAATGGATACAGCAATCACGGTGATTTCCTACTACGCTCCTAACAAACAACCTACACCATTCCTCTCACATATATTACAAGTGATTAATACACACAAAATAGGAACAGTGATAATGTGTGGGGATTCAAACCAGGTCCTCCTCCCATTTCTAGATAAATCACCTTTTACACCATCCAAAATAACCTCTAGATTACCTTTTTCTCGACTTCTTTCCAAATACAATCTGGTAGATTCGTGGAGAGAAAGTAACCCAATGAAAAAGAAATTCACCTATTTCTCGCACCCTCATCAAACCTTCACCAGAATAGATCATATTTTTCTAACAATAGGAATGATACCAGAAATTATTGCATCAGATATAATTCTGATTCCGTGGTCTGACCATAATGCAGTATACACTACTATAGCCTCAGCCATACCAAAAGCGCATGACCCAACGTGGTACTTACCGGACATAATGCTCAAACACCCACTACATCAGATGGCCATTGAACAAGCTTTAAAGGAATACATATCAATTAATAATACAACAGACATCTCCCCAATAACACTGTGGGAAGCTCATAAGCCTGTCTTGCGTGGTACAATACAAAGACAAATGGCACTATTTAAACGGGAACGCAAAAATCTAGCAAAAAAACTAGAACTCAATTTTAATGCAGCCTACATATCATTTCAAGATAATCCATCTCAGAGTACAAAATCTCATCTGGAAAAATCTAGATTGGAATACGATCTATTTCTCACTGAGTCAGTTGATAAATCCCTCAAACGCTCCAAACACAATTTCTACATGAATACAAACAAACCAGGTACATATTTGGCTCGGGCATTAAATTCAACTAACAAATCTTTCAAACCAATACGTTTGAAATTATCAAAAAATGTTTACACTTGTAATCCAGTTAAAATAGTCCATAAATTTCACTCACATCTCGCAACTTTATACAAGACAAATAATGAATTTAATCCTACAGAGGCTGAATCCTTCTTCTCAAAAATAACCTTACCTGAGTTATCTCAGAATCAAAAAAGCAGTTTGGATGAGCCTATAACTATAGATGAAGTTGCTAACGCCATAAAAGACCTAAAACTTAACAAAAGACCAGGCCCAGACGGCTACTCGGCTTTATACTATAAAACATTCTCAGAAATACTCTCTCCCATTCTCACTGAAACTTTTAACAAACTTCTAGATGGACATTCTTTTCGGCAAGAAACACTAATGGCAATTGTTTGTATGATCCCAAAACCCCTTTCTGATGATACTTCCTGTGTGAATTATCGGCCTATCTCTCTGTTAAACCTCGATATTAAATTATTAGCAAAAATAATAGCAAAACGCCTCAATAGCATTATAGGAAAATTAATACATAGAGATCAAGTAGGCTTCATGCCAAATAGACAGGCAGGCGATAATATACGCAGGGCAGTGTTATTGGCACATATTGCTAAAAAACGGAAAATCCCTTTATGTTTTCTACCTCTCGATATTAAGAGGGCATTTGACACAGTATCCTGGCAATATATGCAATATTCATTACAAAAATGGGGTTTTGGACCCCACTTTTTAACATGGATCAAAGCATTATATAATAAACCCAAAGCCTATATAAAATATGCTGGATACAAATCTGAAGCCTTTAATATCGAAAGAGGTACCCGACAGGGTTGCCCATTATCTCCCTTATTATTTGCCCTTATACTCGAACCCATGGCCCAATACATCAGAACAAACCAAACTATAACTGGCATTGAAGTAGGAGGTATTACACACAAATTATGTATATTTGCAGACGATATATTACTTTTTCTATCATCACCACAGGTCTCTGGTCCTAACTTAATACCAGCTCTTGATGGATTTGCAGCCCTATCCGGCCTTATGATTAATCCTAAGAAATGCCTAGTGCTTAATATTTCACTCACAAACATGGAATTGATCCCGGCTAGGGCTGCACTCCCATTCACATGGGCAGAAAAATCAATCCCATATCTTGGAATTCATTTAACAGCATCTCATTCTGACTTATTCTCAACCAATTATCCTCCTGTATTAAGACAGATCACAAATCTAATAAAACAATGGTCACAACTTCCTTTATCCTGGATAGGGAAGATTAATGCAATCAAAATGACTATTCTACCCAAATTGCTTTATCTATTCAGAGTCCTCCCTATTCCAATTCCTTCCTATTTTTTGAGAATAGTACAAAAAAGAGCAACTTCGTTTATATGGGGCTCTTCTAAACCACGTATACCTATACACACACTACATCTTCCCAAAAATAAAGGAGTCCTGGGATACCCTAATTTTACTAACTACTACAGAGCAGCACATTTGGCCAGTCTGTCCAAATACCATGCAAAACAGGAAATCCCATTATGGGTATTTATAGAGGCTTCAGAAAATGACCCTCTATTAATATCAAATTTATTATGGCTTGATCCTAAAGACCGCTTTAAAATTCATAATCCCATAACGAAACACTTCTTATCTCTCTGGGATAAACTAAAAACCAAATATCAGTTACAATCTCCACACAATCCTCTCCTTTCTTTTATCAGAAATCCGGCCTTTTATCCGGCATGGATCTACCCAAATTCTTTTAAAGCTTGGACAACATCAGGCATTCAGACACTAAATGACTTCATAGCATCTAAATCATTCCTTTCATTCCCATCGCTTAGAGAAAAATATGATCTACCAAACTCTGAGATATTTAGATATCTCCAAATCAAGAATTTCTATACACCATTCCTAAAGGGGGATACACCATTATCCCAATTATCCATTTTTGAATCAATCTGTGCAAAAGATCCATTTGCTAAAGGTACAATTTCATCACTTTATAATCAATTATATGGAGTAGCAAATCTTAATAGACCCTCTTACGTTCAGAGGTGGGAGGAGGACCTGGGACGAACTTTAGAAGACACGGACTGGTCTAACATATGGCTCACATCTAAGTCATCTTCACCCAACATCTTAGCACTGGAGACAAATTATAAAGTCCTAACTCGCTGGTACCTTGTACCCGCTAGAGTGGCAAAATATTCACCTAATACCTCAGCTCTTTGTTTTCGAGGATGCCCAGAAATAGGCACATATTTACACATATGGTGGACATGCCCAGTAATCCAAACCTTCTGGAAGGAAGTCTTCGTGATTGCATCTAAAATATTTAAAAAAATAATACAACCAGATCCATATTTAACTTTACTTAATCTAAAACCGGAATGGTTAACACTCTCTCAATTCAAACTTATGATCCAACTAATAACGGCTGCAAAACAAACAGTGGCCAAGGCATGGAAATCTCCTACATTGGTACTAGCAGAAACAATTCACAGAATGAATAATACAATGTCCCATGCTAAGATGGTAGCCATCGATCAAAATCAAATTCCAAAATTTGAAAAACTTTGGCATCCTTGGATAAAACAACAGTTCCTGTCAAACTTCAATGACTCTGTCCTGTTGCCATGGTAACAGATTAAATGACTTACAGAGACACCCATTCTAAGGCTTCAAAGAGAACTAAAAAGAATAATAAACTGACGAGCGGGACAACCTTGTGGACCATACCTTTACCTTTCAACCCTTTTTCTTCTTTCTCTTTCCTTTTCTCCACCTTACGATTAAAGCTCATTATCAGAATTTATTTGACCTATATACACTCTACTTGTAAACAATATGTATAGTAGGTATAAATCATTTAAATACCTACAAAAGTAACTAAGGAAATGATATATATCTTTAATTTAGGTTTACGTGAACCCAATGTTTAATATTTGAAATTTCATGATATTTACCTATATAAACCCTACTGTAAAACAATGAGCTTACTTTATAGATCCTTGTAAACTTACTTTATGTATCTTTATAACATTGTATACTCAATAAACTTCTTTTGACAAGGAAAAGATGTAAAGTGTGTAAGACCTCAGAAACCATTAGAACCACATCTTTCAAATCTAATGTTACAACAAAATCATTCAATATACAAGAATTTATTATTTGTGTAACTGTAGGGTTTGTGTACCTACTGGCCTGCCCATGTGGGTTACAGTATGTAGGCAGGACCACTAGGGCCCTTAACATCAGAATAGGCAAACACATAGTCAATATTAAAAGAGGATTCATTGGTCATAGCGTGTCTAAACATTTTCGTCTATGTCATAACTGAAATAGTTCACTTCTCCAAGTCATAGCTATAGAAAAATATGTTCCGCACTGGAGGGGTGACAACCTTAAAAGACATATTTCACATCGTGAGACGAAATGGATATATGACCTTCAGTGTTACAGCCCCTAGGGCTTGAATATTGAGTGGGATACAAACTGCTTCATAGATAATAGTTGAGCTCATGTTGCATGAAATATCCCTCTTTTATTTACGAGATCCCCTCTTTTATCTTGATTTACTAACATGCTAATAAGTTTTTAAAAAAATCCAAAATCAAATATGTATCTCTTTTCTAATTTTAGATACATTACAATCAGAGAGAAATATATATGTATATTTTTTATATGTGTATGTATATATATGTTTTTCTATATATTCATATATTTTTTATAATTTTAAAATTTGTTTTAGTTTTCTTCTATGTGTTTAAGGTTTACAATACCTATTATTAGTCCTAAGACTAGTTTCTATATTATTTTATATAAAATTTGCCCAATTTTTAATGATTAAACCAGTGACACAGGTTGTATCAGGTAAAATGCTTACTTCCTGTGTCTCTCCTGCCTGAATGGTATTTAAGTGTGGTGTGCTGCTGTCCAGGCATGATCTCCGTTCCCAGTGGATGCCTGTTAAGGGGAAACATGTCGGGTGGAGCATGAGCCTGTGACATCACCACGCTGAACAGCTGACTGTTATACACTGCGGCTGATTCAAACCTGCTTTTCTTACCTGCTGAATTTAAGGACTGTGTATGATTTGTTTTTTAAATAAATACCTTTGCTGGAACATACTGCACAATGAAGCCCTCTTGTATTCCTCCTTACATGAGAATACCCAGATCCTGGCTTTTATGAGAGTGTCCCGGAGAGTGAAGTTTTGTCCTTGCTGATTCCTAGATAAACAGGTGCATTCCTCTCTGCTTTCAATCACTGTGAGTTCACCTGCCGGCAAGCTAACGCACAAGCGCTTCTGATCTCTATCATTTGAGTGAAGAACTTTTGCATCTCCTAAATTTTGAAGGATCATTTTGGAATATTCTGTTTTTGATAAATTCACTTTTGGTTTTATTCATTTATTTTTTTATATCACATGGACTATTTGTTTTTTGATACACCAATGTGTAGTATTGATTGGGAGCTGGAAAATATATATTTTTTTATAAGCCATAGGTTAACCTAATGGCTACGAGCTTGAGATTATTATCCTCGTGATCTTATAGACATAGGGTAGTCACCTTACTCATAGATTAAATATAATTTTAGCACATAAGAAAAGAATGATAAATTGTACAAAAATAGCAACAGCTTTCAGAGATAATTCAACTCAAAATGCTAGCGGATTTCAAAGCTCTTTAAAAAAGTAACTGTAAAGTAAAAAAGTATATATTTTTTTTCACTTTCCTCCAATGAACTTTGTTGAAAATTCACTTCAATGGCTTAGAAGTTTTTTAAAAAATTGTTACAAACCATACTCAAAATGAAGTAAAGTTATTTGACAGACCAGGATTGCCTGACAGTACTTGAAGTTGTAGTGTACATTTTTTTTAATAAATCAATTTTACATACACAAAGTAACATACTGTATATTAGCTAACATACATAGGCAAGACATATTGGTATTCATTTCCCATGGGGCCAAATTTGTCTACACATAGGATTACCTTTTAAATCAGTAAATACATTTTTCCAGTTGCTTATATTTTTTTATCAACATATTGTGAATAAATATGAAAATAGCAGCAACTCCTCAAGTAGATAAGACTTGGCAATAAAGGATGTGACCTTTTACTCACTCATGTATAAGCACATGGATGTCATCAGTGCCAAGGTCCACTTTTTTCTCTCACTACTATCCTATTGGTAGCCTACTGCTAAAATTTGCCATGAGATGGTAGAGTTTCTATCTTGTAGCAAGTACTGTGATTCATATACCCATGTTGCTTACATTTTTGTGGAATGTCACATGCCCATGTAAATTAGTATCCTATGTATAACAGTACACTATTGCCCTGTACACATGGTTGGATTTTCCGATGGAAAATGTGTGATAGGACCTTGTTGTTGGAAATTCCGACCATGTGTGGGCTCCATCACACATTTTCCATCGGAATTTCTGACACACAAAGTTTGAGAGCTTGCTATAAAATTTTCCAACAACAAAGTCTGTACACAAATTTGACGCACAAAGTGCCACACATGCTCAGAATAAATTAAGAGATGAAAGCTATTGGCTACTGCCCTGTTTATAGTCCTGACATACGTGTTTTACGTCACCGCGTTTAGAATGATCAGATTTTCCGACAACTTTGTGTGACCGTGTGTATGCAAGACAAGTTTGAGCCAACATCCGTTGGAAAAAATCCATGGATTTTGTTGTCGGAATGTCCGATCAATGTCCGACCATATGAAGTAGCTGTGTTCTTTTAACTATGTAGCACCCTTCTAGCGTAGGATGCTAGGTAAATCTAGTTTTTGGCTTCTTCTGTATTCAAGGGGGCAGTAATCACTTGTTCAGTTTGCCAATGGTTTCACAGGCTGGAAGTTTGATTGTTTCCCTTGCCTTGGGAAAAAATTTCCAGAGCTTAGGGTGGGAAATTCAAAATACATAGTCTTAATATTTCTCATGCCCTGGACAATACCTGGGGAGGTGTGCCCAGATAGTGTTCTGGTAGATGGTAAATAGTCTGGAGACCTGGAGAGACTTTTCTTTTCCCAATCAGGGAAGGGTTAGACAGCATCAAGGGCCTGCTTGACTCTGAAGCATTGTCATGTACCTGGTCGGTGAGCCTGATGTGTAGAGGAGGACCTCTCATGCAGCTTTTGCTTTGCCACTGATAGTAAGACAGCAGCCACAGGAGCACAGTGACAAAAGAGTGTCTGTAATAAGTCCAGTAGTCTGCGTGGCAGTAGTCAGCAGATGGATTTGGCAGCAAGCAGGCTGGTAGTAGAAGAGTTGGCATGAAACTTGGCAGACTGTAGTAGGTAGCTGGAAGCAGGAACTGGATGAGGACTTGCTGGACTTAGAGCTTGTAGCAGGCTGAATGAGCAAGATGCAAGGTCAGACAAGCAGGGTTGTTAATTGTCAGGCAGATCAGACATTGATGGCAGACAGCAGGATAGTTGAATCACAAGCCAAGTCGGTACCAGGAGATCAATCAAGCAGCATCAGGAGGCAGAAGCAGAATCCAAAGACAAACTGGGTTCAGGGTATGTAGCAGATTATCACAGGTTAGAGGTAAGCCAGATCAAGATCAGAGGTCACACAGAATCAGGAACACCACACAGAAGCTACAGACCAAACAGCAATGAGTCCATACAGAAACCTGTTTAAATAGCCCACTTGGCGGCAGCATTAGTAACAGTAGTTTGCATTGATGCATGGGTGTGCATGCGTGCGCTTCCAAGCCCACGACTATGGACATCTGGCTGGCCAGTTGCTGGTCTGTGCATGCTCATATACGTGCACCTGTGAAACTCCATCTGTACTATGGACATGCCTTCCTTGGCAGGATCCCAGCTTTGGCAGAGCTGGACATCTGGGAAAAATCTGGAGCTGAGTGCAGGTGTCAGGGATACCAAATGCAGGCATCCAGCAGCAGGGATGACCAGGTCTGTGTAGCTGCATTCAAGAAACGGAATAGTATAGTATAATTAAAGTAAGTTTATTAACAGTGAAACAAAACAGATCCAAACACCAGAAAACAAAATACACAGCAAATATGAAGATATAAGTGATTCATAAACCAAGTGACAAAATACCTAACTAGCGACCTTACTAACTAGGGACTAAACTAACTTTAATACAATATATATACAGACAAAAGGAGAGCATGGATCAATAGGGTAAACTGGAGGTGCAAGAGGCAGTCAGGAATGGGAATCAGGAACAAAGGGTGCAGATACAAGGCAGCTGGGTACAAGGTACAGATACAGGGCAGGAGCAGGATCAGGATCTGGGTTCAGGATAAATCAGCAAGCATAATCAGGCAAACACTGTAACAAGAGGGTCCTGATAGCCCCCCCTTAGGGAGCTGCCTATGGATGTTTTTCCTTAAACCTGAAAGTCTGTGTAAGAGCCAGGAAAGTCCAAAAAGCCCTTTCATCAGTATCTGTAGACTCTTTTGAATTTCTCAGGCCAAAGTCCTTCAACCTTGGCATGGTGTGGGATGGCGTGTTACCCTTGGCTGGTAACTGGCTATGTGCCACCAAGGTCTGGAAGCTGACTGTGAACCCTGCCACCGGGTCTGAAAACTGTCTGGTCCTTGCAGGTCAGGTGCAACACTTGAAGGAGGTGCAACACTTGAAGCTTACAATTCCCCAATGCTGCAAATGTCCCAACGCTGGGATTTCAAAGGCAACCTGAAGGCTTAACACCAGAGTCCCTGGTCCATACATATACCCTGATGCCAGAGTGTCCCATCATGACTGGACCTTCCACATTTGGGTTGCTAGCAACTGTTACACATTTTAACAGCCACACAGGTCTTCCCAAGGCATAGGTTACCCAGGTCCCCTAATGCACCTGGGATTGCAGAGATAGTGCCTCGGTCAGGACAAAGTTCAAATAGAACTCTATCCTTCCCTGCGAGACCTCGACTACTGGGGCTGTGATAGCGAGTGCAGCACTTACATTCAAAGAGGGTATCTGGGTCACCAAGCCTTGGCACAACAGGAGTAAAATGGCTGCAAAAAAAAAACTCAGGACAGGCAACAATAGGGATCTTAGACTAAGCAGGTAACACTATGCAAGGCATGTGACAACAATGGAAACTTGGAAGTGGCAGACTCATCATTTGGCGAGGGGTCAACTCTGTTAACAGGGTCCAGCTGAACAGCAGGCAGAGAATCAGCAAAGTCCAGCTGGGCAGTGGGTAGGGAATCAGCAAAATCTGGCTGGGCAACGGGCAGGGAATCAGCAAAGTTAATCAGCAAAGTCTAGCTGTGCAGCAGGCAGAGGATCATGAGAGGCAAGCTGGACAGCTGAGAGGGGATCATCAGAGGAAGACTATGCAGGAGACAGTGGATCATCAGAGGCAGGCTGGGTAGCAGACAGCTGATCATCAGGGGCAGGATTGGCAGTGGACTGTATCCCATCAGCAGCAGGCATGAAGACGGACTAGACCCCATCAGCAGGCATTGAAGAAGACTAGACTCTATCAGCAAGCATGAAGGTGGACTAGACCCCATCAGTAGGCATGGAGGCAGACTAGACCCCATCAACAGGGTGCTGGACTGAACCCTATCAGCAGGAATGTAGGTGGACTGGACCCTTTTAGCAGGCATGTAGACAGACTGGAACCCATAAGCAGGTATGAAGGTCAAATGAAACCCATCAGCAGGCATGGAATCAGGAACTGGCTGACTAATGATTGAGTCAACAGTAGATAGTGGCAGAATTGTATGATTAGAAAAAAACTTTTGTTCCTTTTTTGATTTATATGCTGGAGTCCTGAAAGTAGTTGCATAATGCTGACTAGATTATGCTGCTGGAGGGGAAGTGATAACAGTACTGGAGAGCATAGATGCAGAAGCAGAAGAGGATGTCTGAGAGGTTGCCATGGGTAATGGAACTGTAGGGGGAACAGTTCATTAAATGCAGGGGAAGTGGTATTAATGGAAGCAGGGTATTGGTATACAGAAGGCAAGGAACACTTAGCAACTGTGGTTGCTACTGGTAAAGAATGAAGGGGTTATAGATGTTTAGAGACAGATCTGAATTGGTGTGAAAAAAACTGATACTGAGGATAATATCTCTGAGCAGGTTTGGAGTAGAGACTGAACGAAAATGAGTTTGTCTGACTGGGGGAAGCACATCGGTAGCACACTCTATCAGAAGCCTTTGTGAAAAAGCTGAGTAGTGCTCAAAGAAGTAAGTTGTCATCTTCCAGCAAGACTCAACCTGAGGCATATTAAAGGGAGGAATGGAGTTATTATGACCATGAGATGTATCAGGACAAGCTAATTCAGAACAAACTTGAACCAAGGCTGTATTTCTCTAAATTAAAATCTATCCTGATCAACTAAGAAGTGTGCTACCTGAATTTATTCCAACAGTCTTTCACTAGTGCATTTTTGCAAAATCTGATGAAAAAAATCTTTATCATCCAATGCCAATTCCACACAACAAATAGCCTCCCCTATATGTATCTTAACATAAAGAACAGCAAATACCTCCCAGTTCCCAAATACAGCTGATCTGGTTGTGGACTTCAGTGTTATGTCAGGGTTACAGAATGTAGACATCCTGCAGCAGGGATGACAAGGTGTGTGTAGCTGCACTCAGGAAACCTAAAATCAGACAGTATATAATTAAAGTAAGTTTATTAACAGTGTAAAAAACACATCCAAACACCAGCAAACAGAACACACTGCAAATATGAACATGTAAGTGAACCATAAGCCATAAAGTGATAAAATATCTAATATCTAATTAGCAACCTAATTAAGTGACCAAGTATCCAACTAACAAATTAAACGTAATACAATATATACAGACAAAAGGGGGGCATGGAACAACAGGGTAAAACTGGAGGTGTAAGAAACAGTCAGGAAGGGGAACCAGGACCGCAAATCAGGAACAGGAGAAGATACAAGGCAGCAGGGTACATGGTACAGATACAGGAAGGAGGCAGCTATCTTGGGGAATTGTGAGTAAATACAGTATGTGCAGCATCCTACAATTGCACTGGTTACATATAGCTGTGTAGCCTTGTAGGGTAACCAGATGCCTCATGGTCTTCAGCTGTGAGCCCTTGGACTGTCCCCATACTGTCCTTTGCGCAATGTTACTGAGTGTTTTGGAGTAACCAATGCTCCAACAACTCTCATGTTACAAGTTCTACAAGCAATGAATTATAAAAAGGCAACACCTAGACTGTTTATTGGAGCCAAAGTGAATAGATTGGCATCCTATGTTTGTGAAAGAACTGGATAATATCAGCAGTCCCTGTGGGGGTAGCATTATATACTGTATATAATTAGTGTATTTATTATGGTTCACACAGTAATCTTTTTTTTTTTTTTTTTTTTTTTTTTTAGAAGAGTAGAGACTTTTCCTATAGCTAAATGATTGTTTGCTGAACTTTTTAAAATGGGTACTGCTTTGTAAACTAGTAATGTTCAAGAACAAATCTTGCTTTTTTTCCCTTACACATGATTGGGTATTCAAAGTAAACACAGAGTTACATTATTTACTACTCTGTAAAGATTCAATCGCTTTCTGTTGATGGGACTGTATACATATGAAATGCCTTTCAGAGACATCACCATCCATGGAAATAAGGTTAGATAGTAACATCACCCCTTTTTTTAAACAAGTTCCTGTTCATGGGATGTCAGCATGCATGAATATGGGAAAGTCTAGAAAAACAAAGACATTTTGATAGTTGTCTTATTTTCTATCACTTCAATCTCTGTTTTATTCGGTGACTACACACACACACTTATGCATCTATAAATTTCTACAAAGCCGTGGTAAATTTGCCTGACACTGAGAGAATATTAAATTGTGCACTGTTATGCTAATTCAATTTCTA
Organism: Aquarana catesbeiana; assembly: GCF_042186555.1. Taxonomy (NCBI): domain Eukaryota; kingdom Metazoa; phylum Chordata; class Amphibia; order Anura; family Ranidae; genus Aquarana; species Aquarana catesbeiana. Next base: position 444,723,172 of record NC_133328.1, on the reverse strand, counting down.
ATGACAGAAAACATACCATACTATACCTAATTTTATTGCACAGATAGCGATAGGAACAAAATTGAACATTAGATTGAAGAGCAAATTTGTATCTTTTTTTCATAACTGCTGACAGATCAAGCACAGCATTTTTTCATGGTAGATTTTTGTGTGTTCTATTTTCTGCTTTTCAGTAATGAAGTTATCTTTTTATTTCATGCACAATTTATTCCTCTGTGCTATCCTTAAATATATAGGCACTACCGTGACATTTCATATTTTACACATGACGCTAAAAATGTATCTAAGAATTTCTTTGCATCTGCAGGCGTGAAAGAATGTGAATAGAAAGCATACATTTGAATGAAATCAATTAATTTTGACTATGTCATGTTTTAAAAATACTTAAAGTGTTCTTAATGTAAATTAAAAGTATTAAAGAATTATGGTGATCCAGATGGTCCAGAAAATTACTCCTGTGTTAACAGCAAATGTCTTAAAATCAGAGCCACTGATACCATGTCAAAGTCACTTTTAAAACCCTATTCATTACAGTTACAGTATATCCAAGACCCACCATGTTTTCCTTAACATTTTATTTTTAAATTAAAGTCTCCTGTCCCTCCTCAGAGATACCACTTTGAGTCATTAAATAAAGTTTTAAACTCCAACTCTTATTATTATATTAATGCCAGCTAATATGCTTTTTAAGTTTGTGCTAATGTTTCAAAAAGTAAGGGAAGCTTAAAGCATTTGTTCCTTCAACACTTCATATTCCTTATATGTGCCTGCTGTACCATGTACTCATTTATATTGCTTCTTGTATGTGAAATCCCTGGTATTCCTGCTAGTCCCCTTGCTTTCCTATTAAAAAGCCGAGCTGAGAGAGACAGGAGCTTCAGAAAGAACTGGGCGTGCACGGGGACATGCGTGTAATGTCAGCGTTCATCCAGGAACAGGAACCAATCAATGGAGGTGGAACGCAAGCTGAAGGGTTGCCGTAACTTTTCTTTGAAATTTTACTTTTTCTAGAGCATAGTTACAACTTTTTCCATTACTGTCTACTGTTATACTCATAGCCCTATGGACAAGATTGGGCTCTAACTTAAGTGCAATAAAGTGTTTTTTAATTGAATCCAAGGTGTATACAATTTTATATGAATACATATATGGATATATATTTTTGACTTTTTTCCCATAGAGCACTGCCTTTTTGTATATTTTTGTATATCCTGTGTTCCATTTTCCAGTGTTTGGCGGCTGCACTGGTTGTCAGTTTTATTCCTATACATCTTCCAATTCACTTTCAGGTTGAGCGCTTTAGGAACTTGATGCTTGAGGGAGTAAATGTAGACAGGAGACCTAATGAATTTGAGATGAGTTTGGATATATGTGATCTGAGCCAATTTTTAATCAGTATAGTCTGGTTTTGTTCATCTCTAATATTTATACATGAGCAAAATAAATATATATTTATACCAATTTTCATAAAAATGTAACCGGCTCTGGTCTGGTTAAAATCAGAATCTTGAGCAAATTTAGGGAATTATTGTGTGATATTAAAAATAAAAATACTCACTTTCCACATGTCAACATAAACAACCCTGCAATAATATTGCAACCTACCAGCAGGTTCTTCAATGTATGTATATGGTAGGAAAAACTGCCATGGTGATTATTTTCTATTTGGTTGCTAATTGTGAAAGTGAGAACAGCATATAACTGTAAATAAATATACTTATTAAAAACAGCCGCACACATCTGGACATTTGAATGATAAGACCCTTTCCACAGGAGGCCCATTCAGTTCCGATCATCAGGGGATCAGTTCACAATTGGAGCAGTGCGGGCAGATGGTACAATCGTGTCCACTCAGATTCGGACTGAGCCTGCTCTGCTGTATAAGTTGCCAGAAGTAAACTGACCCCACTGTCTGTTTACGCCCAACTACCCTCCAATCTGCTTTGCCTAAATGGAAGAGGATGGATCCATTTCCATTTTTTTTTTAACTGACCTTATCAGACACCCACTACAGGCAGACCTGATCGGATCATCTGTGTAAAAGGGGCCTATTGTAATTTTGTGTCTTGGATACTTGTCCAGACATCCCAAGTTTCCCGCGAGGTGGGGGAGTCTCCCGCATTTCGTAGTAGGCTCCTGGACACCCGCGAGTGCCTTGCGATCCTCCAGCTGCAGGGCTGATCCTGGGCGGCAGTGGCATATCATCCATGTGTCCACCTCCATTCTCCTCTGGCCCACTGTCCTTCTCCGCTCCCCACTCTGTTCTCCTCTGGCCTGGTGTCCTTCTCTGCTCCTCCCACTGTCCTCCTCCGGCTTGCTGTCCTTTTCTGCTCCCCTCTCCATTCTCCTCTGGCCCGCTTTCCTTCTCTGCTCCCCCCTCTATTCTCCTCTGGCCCTCTGTTCTTCTCTGCTCCCCCCTCTGTTCTCCTCTGGCCCGCTGTCCTTATCTGCTCCCCCTCTGTTCTCCTCTGGCCCGCTATTCTTCTCCAATCCCCCCTCTGTTCTCCTGCAGCCTGCTGTCCTTCTCCACCCCCCTCTGTTCTCCTCTGGCCTGCTGTCCTTCTCCGCTCCCCGCTGTTCTCCTCCAGCCCGCTGCCCTTCTCTGCTCCCCTCTCCATTCTCCTCTGGCATGCTGTCCTTCTCCGCTCCCCCCTCTGTTCTCCTCGGGCCTGTTTTCCTTCTCCACTCCCCTCTCCGTTCTTCTCCAGTGTACTGTTCTTCTCTGATCCCCCTTCCTTTCTCCTTCAGCCTGCTGTCCTTCTCCACACCCCACTGTTCTCCTCCGACTTGCTGTCCTTCTCCGCCCCCCCTCGTCTCTCGCAGCTGTCTCTCTCCTCTCATGCCAACTGCTGGGGGTATGTGTCAGGATGGAGAGCTGAAGAAGGGACCAATAAATATGTAATTTACCGGCCCCTTCCTGTTATGAATTGAACACAGTGAGCTATCGCTCCTGTGTCCTGTGATACTGTGAACTGTCTTTACTCTGCTTCAGTTTATGAATGAAAAGGAGATATGTTTCCTGTCCATTCATCTGTCCATTCCTGTCCATTCATCTGTCCATTCCTGTACATTCATACGTAAAAAAGAAACAATTACTGACACCATCCACTGCCCTACTGACACCGCCCACTAACGCATACCCCCACCCCCTCCCCCAGAAACAATGTGGAAAAAAAAATTAAAAAAATTATATGATTTAAAAAAAAAATAATAAACAACAAAACTGTAAAAAATAATAGATAAAATAATAAAAACAAAAATTCACTGACACTGTCCACTACCCCCACCCCCAATCATTGTGAAATACAAAAAGTAAAAAAAAATTCTGACACTTACTCTACTGACACCCTCCACTGGCCCCCAAAAAGCATTTTGAAAAAAAATTGAATTGTAAAAAAATAAAAATACTACTGACACCGTCTACTGCCCTACTGACACATTCCTGCACATACTACCCACCGCTGTACAGTCCACACTTCTCAAGTGCACATTATACCCACCACCATACACTCCATATTCCTCTTCTACACATAATACCCACCTCCATACACTCCTCACTCCTCTCCTCACTACCATACTGCTCCTCACTAACCACCGCCGGACACTCTGCACTGTACATTCCCTATTTAACATTACTGCATTCTGCACTATGTAAGTCATCAGACTTTTAAGGCCTGCCATGTCCAATATGTAGCGCAATTTAAGCCGTGCCCACATTTCACCCCTTGGAGGGGTGTAGAGCGCCACCTCCCTGAAATTAGTTTTTTCAGGTTGGGATGTCTGCTTGTCTGAATACTGTAGTAGATACATTCAGGAAAGCTGAAGGAAAAGTCTGCTGGCCAGTTGAGAAAAATTGTGTTAATTTCTGCCCTGCCAGTTAGGTTGAGTCATGACTTCATATGAAAACCATATCAAGACTAGGGATGAGTTTCGAGTTCGAGTCGAACTCATGTTCGACTCGAACATTGGCTGTTCGCAAGTTCGCCGAACAGCTAACAATTAGGGGTGTTCGCGGCAAATTCGAATGCCGCTGAACACCCTTTAAAAGTCTATGGGAGAAATCAAAAGTGCTAATTTTAAAGGCTAATATGCAAGTTATTGTCATAAAAAGTGTTTGGGGACCTGGGTCCTGCCCAGGGGACATGGATCAATGCAAAAAAAAGTTTTAAAAACGGCCATTTTTTCAGGAGCAGTGATTTTAATAATGCTTAAAGTCAAACAATAAAAGTGTAATATCCCTTTAAATTTCATACCTGGGGGGTGTCTATAGTATGCCTGTAAAGGGGCGCATGTTTCCCGTGTTTAGAACAGTCTGACAGCAAAATGACATTTTGAAGGAAAAAACTCATTTAAAACTACCCGCGGCTATTGCATTGCCAACAATACACATAGAAGTTCATTGATAAAAACGGCATGGGTATTCCCCAAAGGGGAACCCCGAACCAAAATTTAAAAAAAAAATGACGTAGGAGTCCCCCTAAATTCCATACCAGGCTCTTCAGGTCTGATATGGATATTAAGGGGAACCCCGGCCAAAATTAAAAAAAAAAAATGATGTGGGGTTCCCCCTAAATTCCATACCAGACCCTTCAGGTCTGGTATGGATTTTAAGGGGAACCCCGTGCCAAAAAAAAAAAAAAACGGCGTGGGGTCCCCCCAAAAATCCATACCGGACCCTTATCCGAGCACGCAACCTGGCAGGCCACAGGAAAAGAGGGGGGGACGAGAGTGCGGCCCCCCCTCCTGAACCGTACCAGGCCACATGCCCTCAACATTGGGAGGGTGCTTTGGGGTAGCCCCCCAAAACACCTTGTCCCCATGTTGATGAGGACAAGGGCCTCATCCCCACAACCCTGGCCGGTGGTTGTGGGGGTCTGCGGGCGGGGGGCTTATCAGAATCTGGAAGCCCCCTTTAACAAGGGGACCTCCAGATCCCGCCCCCCCTGTGTGAAATGGTAAGGGGGTACTTACCCCTACCATTTCACTAAAAAAGTGTCAAAAATGTTAAAAATGACAAGAGACAGTTTTTGACAATTCCTTTATTTAAATGCTTCTTCTTTCTTCTATCTTCCTTCATCTTCTGGTTCTTCTGGCTCTTCTGGTTCTTCCTCTGGCGTTCTCGTCCAGCATCTCCTCCGCGGCGTCTTCTATCTTCTTCTCCTCGGGCCGCTCCGCACCCATGGCATGGGGGGAGGCTCCCGCTCTTCTCTTCTTCTTTTCTTCTCTTCTTCTTTTCTTCTCTTCTTCTCTTCTTCATTTTCTTCTCCGGGCCGCTCCGCATCCATGCTGGCATGGATGGAGGCTCCCGCTGTGTGACGGCGCTCCTCGTCTGACAGTTCTTAAATAACGGGGGGCGGGGCCACCTGGTGACCCCGCCCCCCTCTGATGCACGGTGACTTGACGGGACTTCCCTGTGACGTCACGGGGAATGCCACAGGGAAGTCCCGTCATGTCCCGTGCGTCAGAGGGGGGCGGGGTCACCGGGCGGCCCCGCCCCCGTTATTTAAGAACTGTCAGACGAGGAGCGCCGTCACACAGCGGGAGCCTCCCTCCATGCCAGCATGGGTGCGGAGCGGCCCGCAGAAGAAAATGAAGAAGAGAAGAAGAGAAGAAAAGAAGAAGAGAAGAGCGGGAGCCTCCCCCCATGCCATGGGTGCGGAGCGGCCCGAGGAGAAGAAGATAGAAGACGCCGGAGGAGATGCTGGACGAGAACACCGGAGGAAGAACCAGAAGAACCAGAAGATGAAGGAAGATAGAAGAAAGAAGAAGCATTTAAATAAAGGGATTGTCAAAAACTGTCTCGTCATTTTTAAAATTTTTGACAGTTTTTTAGTGAAATGGTAGGGGTAAGTACCCCCTTACCATTTCACACAGGGGGGGGCGGGATCTGGGGGTCCCCCTGTTAAAGGGGGCTTCCAGATTCCGATAAGCCCCCCACCCGCAGACCCCCACAACCACCGGCCAGGGTTGTGGGGATGAGGCCCTTGTCCTCATCAACATGGGGACAAGGTGTTTTGGGGGCTACCCCAAAGCACCCTCCCAATGTTGAGGGCATGTGGCCTGGTACGGTTCAGGAGGGGGGGCGCACTCTCGTCCCCCCCTCTTTTCCTGCGGCCTGCCAGGTTGCGTGCTCGGATAAGGGTCTGGTATGGATTTTTGGGGGGACCCCACGCCGTTTTTTTTTTTTTTTGGCGCGGGGTTCCCCTTAAAATCCATACCAGACCTGAAGGGTCTGGTATGGAATTTAGGGGGAACCCCACGTCATTTTTTTTTTTAAATTTTGGCCGGGGTTCCCCTTAATATCCATACCAGACCTGAAGGGCCTGGTATGGAATTTAGGGGGACTCCCACGTCATTTTTTTTTTAAATTTTGGTTTGGGGTCCCCCTTTGGGGAATTCCCATGCCGTTTTTATCAATGAACTTCTATGTGTATTATCGGCAATGCAATAGCCGCGGGTAGGTTTAAATGAGTTTTTTCCTTCAAAATGTCATTTTGCTGTCAGACTGTTCTAAACACAGGAAACATGCGCCCCTTTACAGGCATACTATAGACACCCCCCAGGTACGAAATTTAAAGGGATATTACACTTTTATTGTTTGACTTTAAGCATTATTAAAATCACTGCTCCTGAAAAAACGGCCATTTTTAAAACTTTTTTTTGCATTGATCCATGTCCCCTGGGGCAGGACCCAGGTCCCCAAACACTTTCTTTGACAATAACTTGCATATTAGCCTTTAAAATTAGCACTTTTGATTATTCATGTTCGTGTCCCATAGACTTTAACGGTGTTCGCGTGTTCGAACGAACTTTTTTCCTGTTCGCATGTTCTGGTGCGAACCGAACAGGGGGGTGTTCGGCTCATCCCTAATCAAGACATGCAACAGAGACATAATAACCATAAAATAAAAAGAATTACTATCAATACAAAAACTGATATATCCTACATATAAACTCTTAGCAAACAGTGGCAAAGTTAAATAAAAAATTTTGCATGGAATTTTTTTCTACTAGGCATTTTTTCTGCCTAATATTGGCAGTATGCCTACATACTCACCCAGGGATAGTATTACATCTGAAACACTGTTCATGTGACTGAGACATATATTTTTTAGTGAGTGTACAATGAAAATTTCTAAACTGCGACCGTGCCTTCATTTTTAATATTTCACAGACATACTATACATCAAAATCTAGGTCTGGGTCTTGTGATTCTCACAATATAAAGATCTTCGCTGTAGGATGTATAGTTTTTAAAATACGGCCATTTGTTTAGAGGTCATTTCAGGAAATTTTAGCCATTAATCAGAGTGTACTGTTAGTGTTTGTTTTGTTGCCATGGTTACCAAAGCTTCTGTTATACACAGGGGGGAAGGTGGCTGGAGCATCTCAGCTGATTACAGAGCCCGGGGGAGGGGACAGACACACCATGTACTGATTTATAATAGAGGAATATGATGGGGCAGTTTTGATGGGGTAATTCTGATGGGGCAGTTTTGATGAAGCAGTATTTGGGAAGCATAAACAGGGCATGAGCGTTGCTAGGAAACAGTGGTTGTAAACACAAGATGCTGAGACACCCCAAATGCATGTGACTTCATCTGCTAGACTTGATAATGCTTGTAGACTCCTCCCACAGTTTTTACACTACAGAGACAAGTAATATACCGAAACGTGCGGATTGTTCCCGATTGGTGTGCTATCACTTTGTGGAACGTTTCGCCGAATGGTCCACGAAATATCGTCGTTTTTGCGGCGAAATTGGTCCCATAGGAATGAATGGCAAAATGTTCAAAAGGAAATGTTGCTAGGAAACAGTGGTTGTAAACACAAGATGCTGAGACACCCCAAATGCATGTGACTTCATCTGCTAGACTTGATAATGCTTGTAGACTCCTCCCACAGTTTTTACACTACAGAGACAAGTAATATACCGAAACGTGCGGATTGTTCCCGATTGGTGTGCTATCACTTTGTGGAACGTTTCGCCGAATGGTCCACGAAATATCGTCGTTTTTGCGGCAAAATTGGTCCCATAGGAATGAATGGCAAAATGTTCAAAAGGAAATGTTGCTAGGAAACAGTGGTTGTAAACACAAGATGCTGAGACACCCCAAATGCATGTGACTTCATCTGCTAGACTTGATAATGCTTGTAGACTCCTCCCACATTTTCCACACTACAGAGACAAGCAATATACCGAAACGTGCGGATTTTTCCCGATTGGTGTGCTATTACTTTGTGAAACGTTTCGCCGAATGGTCCACGAAATATTGTCGTTTTTGCGGCAAAATTGGTCCCATAGGAATGAATGGCGAAATGTTCAAAACTAGAGTGGGAGGTGACAAAAGCTGACAACCCCATGATCAGCCAAAACATTATGACCACCCCATGATCAGCCAAAACATTATGACCGCCCCATGTAAAAAAAAAAATATTTTTGAAAAAAATAAAAATTAATTTTTGCAAAAAAAAAATATTTTTGAAAAAAAATATATTTTTGAAAAAAAAATTACTTTTGAAAAAAAAAAAATTAAAAAAAAAATCATTTTTGAAAAAAACAAAATTCATTTTTGAAAAAAAAAATTTCATTTTTGAAAAAAAAAATCATTTAAAAAAATCATTTTTGAAAAAACAAAAAAACAAAATCATTTTTGAAAAAACAAAAAACAAAATCATTTTTGAAAAAAAAAATCACAAAGCTCTGAGGGGAATTATAGCTCCTCTCACACAGCTCTAAGGACAATTATAGCATTATAGCTCCTCCCACACAGCTTGGAGGGAAGTTATAGCTCCTCCAATACAGCTTTGAGGGGAATTATAGCTCCTCCCACACAGCTCAAAGGGGAATTATAGCATTATAGCTTAGCATTATAGCTCCTCCCACACAACTCTGAGGGGAATTATAGTTTCTCCCACACCGCTGTGAGGGGAATTATAGCTCCTCCTACACAGCTCTGAGGGGAATTACAGCTTAGCATTATAGCTCCTCCCACACAGCTGAGGAGAATTAGAGCTCCTCCCACACAACTCTGAGAGGAATTATAGTTTCTTCCACACCGCTGTGAGGGGAATTATAGCTCCTTTTAAACAGCTCTGAGGGGAATTATAGCTTCTCCCACACAACTCTGATGGGAAATGTAGCTTCTCCCACACAGCTCTGAGGGGAAATATAGCTTCTCCCACACAGCTCTAAGGGGAATTATAGCTCCTCCCACACAACACTAAGGGGAATTGTATCTCCTCCCACACAGCTCTAAGGGGAATTATAGCATTATTGCTCCTCCCACACAGCTCAGAGGGGAGTTATAGCTCCTCCCACACAGCTCTGAGGCGAATTATAGCTCCTCCTCCAACACAACTCTGAGGGGAATTATAGCTCTTCGAACAAAGCTCTGAGGAGAATTATAGCTCCTTCCACAAATATCATCATGCCATCTAAAGGAAAGAGATCTAAAGCTGCAAAGATACGCTGGACTAAACTGGATCCGGAGCCCCACAGCAGCATAGTGGATATGGAGGTTTGTGACAGTGAATGTGCCCAGGAGGTACATAGTGAACCTGTGGTGTCATTTTCATGTTCAACTCAGTGTCAAGTTCAAGAGCACAGTGACAGTGTGATGGGCACTTCTGAAAACCATGGCATGCAAGAACCATGTGTACCAAGTGAGATTTCTGTGCAGGCATCATTTCATCAGGGTCATCATGGCTATGGAAGGTTAAGGAACAAACAGTGTACATGCATGGCTCTGACATTTTTGGCATACCACAGTGAGCTTGATGATGTGAGAAAGGGTGATCTTGATCAAATACTGAAGAAGGGCAACAGCTTGTATGGCTCAACAATAAAACAGCTAAAACAAAGAAATGTCTATCAGCATCAGCACTTGACAATGGAAGAAGTGCCCCTCAGAGTCAACACTGACAAATATGAGTATAACGTTGTTAAATCTCCAGTGTTATCGGGATGTATGAGAGACACGGTAGACGGTGACAACCAAGGTTGGTTTGTTGACCTCTCCACAAGACTTCAGTGCCTCAATGCAGATGTTACACATGCACTTTTTATAGTAGTGCCATATTGCATTGCATTGTTCAGAGACAAGTCTGGGAGATATGGACTGTTTGATTCTCATAGTCGAAATAAGGATGGACTTCCTGCCACTGGAAAAGGAAAAGCTGTTATGATCACTTTTACACATTTGAGTGATATGGGGGCAAGGATTTATAAGTTGTATGAATTGCTCCTTACAGACACCAGAGGCCCTATTGATGGACTGCAGTATGACTTCATGCCAGTCTCATTTCATCGTGCAAGACGTCTGTCAGATGGTTTGCTGTCCCCACTGGTGCAATCTGACAAACCACATAATGCAAAGCATGTGGAGAACAAAGTGACACAGATGACCAAAGATGTAACACACACTGGATTCCCAGCCAGCAAGCATTCTCCACGGTCAGTTGATGCGAAATCCTCACAGGGCATATGGAAGGACAGTAAGGCATTGTCCAAATTAAATGCACAGAGACGACAAAAACTGAAGACAAGACACAGAAATGAAAGAAGGCGTGATTTCAAGGCTACAAAGATGTCTGTCACCAATAAGAAAAGGACATACATCACCAGCCGATACAGAGCAGATGCTGATTTTAAGTTGAAGCAGAAGCAATATATCATTCGCAAATATGCAACAGATGCCAATTTCAACTTGAAGCAGAAGCAATACATCACCAGAAAATATGCGACAAATGCAGATTTCAACTTGAAACAGAAGCAGTACACCACCAGAAAATATGCGACAAATGCAGATTACAACTTGAAGAAGAAGCAATACATCACCAGAAAATATGCCACAAATGTCGATTTCAAGTTGAAGCAGAAGCAATACATCACCAGAAAATATCATAATGATCCTGCTTTCAGAAAACATCACTTGCAACATTGCATGAGTTACATGAAAATGAAGCGTCAAACTCAAGCAGATTTTCGCATAACCCATAAGATGCAATGTGCCTTCAAAATAAGAATGAAATACAGATGATGGACTCGTGTCATGCGGGAATGCAGTCAACCAGTGGACAACAGCCTAATGCAGACAGCTATATCCACTTTCCATGAATGCATTAAAGCTGGGCCAACATTTGTGTGCACGATGTGTCATCGCACCCTTTTCCCTAACCAAGTGAAACATTGCATTCACAGCAATTACAAGAAGAATCTACACATTGTTGCTGCCTGTTTGACAGGGAAATATGTCCATGTGTGCAACAATCACTGTCAAGGACCTGAACAATGCACCGTACCAGATGAAAGGACCAAAGAATGGATTTGTCACAACTGTGATTTACATTTAAAAGCAGGACACAAATCATCCATCGCTGTAGCTAACAACATGGAGCTGGCGCCCATTCCCCCAGAGCTCTGCGATTTGAATGTGCTGGAAAGACAACTTTTGGCCAAAATACTGCCATTTGCCAAGATCATCACACTTCCCAAAGGTCGACAGGCAGCTATACATGGCGCTGTAGTGTGTGTGCCATCCGAGGTGGAAACCACGGTCAATACTCTACCAAGATCGCACAGCAAATCCCAGTTACACAGAGTCAAGCTGAAAAGACGTCTGACTTACAAAGGCCACCAGCTGTTTCATTATGTCAACATGGGAAATGTAGTAGCAGGTCTGTCAAAACTCATTGACACACACCCCGACTACAGTGACATTTCAATTAGAGTGGATGAGACAATCGCTGATGATGATGATAATGATGATGGGATGGAACTCGACAGTTGTGACGAAACTGAAATGATGGAGATACTTGAACGCATCGAAAATTGTGATCCATCAGAGGTACAGTCTGCATGTTTACCGGCTGCTTCTGAGCAACAGGAAGGCCATGACCAACAACCTCCCAATGCAGAGGATGAGAAGGATACACTAAGACCTGGAATTGGCCTAGACAGTTGTTTGCAGCCATCTGACCTTGGAGAGGAAGCACTGACACACGGTGATGGAATATTCAGCATTGCACCTGCACAAGGAAACACACCTGTCAGCTTCTTTAAAGTTCCTAGGCTTGAGGCAATGGCTTTCCCTGTTCAGTTCCCTACTGGACAGAATACATTGGACCAGGCAAGACAAGTCAAACTGTCCCCGAGCATGTATTTCAATGCAAGGCTTTTTTGTGTTGATACTCGTTTTGCAAGAGACACAAGCTACCTCTTCTTTGCGCAGTTTGTCACAGAAACACACATGGCCAAAAGCAGCATGTCCATCCAGTTAAGGAAAGGAAAACCCAATACCAGGGATGGACGGAAAATATCCAACAAGCTGCTACAGGACAAGTGTGAGGTTGAGAGGTTGGTGCGAAACCGAGATGCCACAAGGTTCATGCAACCACTGAGAGGGAGTCCAGCTTACTGGGATAAAAATCTGAAGAATTTGCTAGCCATGGTCAGACAATTGGGTAAGCCAACATTTTTTCTTACCTTCTCTGCTGCAGAATTCAGATGGCCAGAGGTAATAACGGCAATAAAGGCACAACAAGGTCAAAAGGTGGATTTTGCGGGGCTAGACTGGCCTGAAAAGTGTGACATTCTTTGAGGCAACCCAGTGACCACCATGCGCATGTTTGACAAACGGGTTGATGCTCTGATGCGAGAGCTGCTGTTGGGTCCTGCACAGCCAATTGGTGAAGTTATCGATTACTTTTACCGGGTTGAATTTCAGGCGAGAGGGAGCCCTCATATACATTGTCTCTGTTGGGTAGCAGGAGCTCCTATATTTGGACAAGACAGTGATGACAAGGTGTGTGCCTTTATAGATCATAACATCTCATGCCAGCTGCCTGATGAAGCCAAACAGGCCTTACTTCACAGATTTGTAACAGAACTTCAAATGCACAGCAGATCTCATTCAAAATCATGCAAGAAAGGTAACAGAGTATGCAGATTTGGATTTCCAAAGCCACCTATTAGAAAAACGAGGATAACTTACCCGATGCCAGAAGAACAAGGAGATGTGCAATGAAACCACAAGCAGCCAAAAACAAACTGAAACCAGTCTGGGATTTGCTTAATAACCCAAAAGTGCAGCTTGAAGACATGTCACAGCTACTGGCACAGTGTGATATGACTTTGAATCAGTACAACTCCTACATTCAGGCATTGACCTCCTCAAGCGTGATTCTAATGAAGCGTGATGTCAAGGACTGCTGGGTGAACAACTATAATCCACATTTGCTGACGGCCTGGAACGCCAACATGGACATCCAATACATTCTTGATGAGTATGGTTGCATCATGTACATGTTGTCCTACATATCCAAGCCAGAACGGGAGCTGAGTGACTATCTCAAAACAATAGTCAAAGAAATGAGCCCAGAAACAGCGACAGAACGAGAAGAAATGAAAGAGGTTCTTCAGGCTTATTCAAAACACAGAGAGGTCAGCGCCCAGGAGTCTGTGGCCCGTACGTGCAGCCTGAAAATGAAGTCTTGCTCACGTGAGGTTGTTTTTCTGCCAACTGGTGACAACGCACTGAAAATGAGTCTCCCGCTCAGTGCATTGCAGAACAAACCAGCCGATTCTCTTAATGTGTGGATGACGAGTTTTGTCGACAAATACAGAGCCAGACCTGAAACACCAGAGTTTGAGTCCATGTGTCTGGCAGACTTTGCATCCCATTACAGGGTTGTCTATGGCAAGCAGAAGGAAGATGGCAAGCAAAAGGAAGACAGCAAGCGTGTCAGCCTATTGAATGAAATGGGAATGATTCAAAAACGCACGAGAGGGAAGCCTGCAATCATCAGGTACGCACGCTTCTCAGAGAAGAAGGACCCTGAGAACTACTACGGCAGACTGCTTAAACTGTACCTCCCCCACCGTTCAGAGTCATCACTGAAAACTGTAAGGTTCCCAACACACCAGGATTTTTACAAAGGCGCCTGTGTGAGCTTACCAGGAGAAGAAGCAATCCAAGCAGTGTCTGCAATTGTTACCAGCAACCAAAAGAAGTTCGAACAACACAACAAAATTGTGGAACAAGTCTTGGATGACTATGTAAAAAACGGACCTGTTGAAGATGCTTGGAACACCTTTGCCCCAGAAGCTGAGTTGGATAGGTTGGAATATGTAGAGGAACGCAAAGAAGGGGAGCCACTTCATGAGAATGAACAAGATGATGTTCCGGAGTATACACGTCACAAACAAACAGGTGGAATTGCGCTTACTGTGAAAGCTCCACAAATGTGCCCTGATTTCCTTCGGAAAATGTACAGAAACCTTAACCGGACACAAGCTCAGACATTCTAGTCAGTTTGTGACTGGTGCACTAACCGTGTGCGTGGCCTAAATCCTGACCCATTCTATTACTTTGTCACTGGTGGTGCAGGGACAGGCAAATCACACCTGATAAAGTGCATCTATGCTGAGGCGACAAAGATACTCTGTAAACTTACCAGACTACGTGAGGAAGCAGACATATCCATGCCCAGCGTTTTACTAACTGCATTTACAGGAACAGCAGCTTTCAACATTTCAGGCAACACATTGCATTCTCTGCTGAAGTTGCCAAGAAGCTTGAAGCCACCCTACCAAGGACTTGGAAATCTAATAGATGAAGTGAGGGCACAGCTGTCAAATGCGGAGATCATTGTTATTGACGAGGTGTCAATGATTTCAAAGCCCCTGTTTGCCTACATCAACTGGAGATTACAGCAAATCAAAGGCAGTAAGAAACCTTTTGGTGGTATGTCAGTACTAGCAGTAGGAGACTTTTACCAGGTCCCCCCGCTGGGAAAAAGTAAGCCACTCTGCGTGTTTGAGGAAAATACCAATGACGTCTGGAAAGACAACTTTCAGATGATCACGCTGACAGAGATCATGCGACAGAAGGAAGACATTTCATTTGCTGAGCTTTTGAATAGAATCAGAGTCAAGCAGAAGACTGGCACCTTAAGCAATGATGACAAAGCTCTGCTTGCTCAGGCTTTTACAGATCCCACCCACTGCCCTAATGACGTGCTACACATATTTGCCACCAACAAAGAGGTTCACAAACATAATGCTGCAACTGTGTCTGTTCTCCATTCAAACGTCACCAACATAGATGCCGACGATTACAGAAAAGACCCTAAGACAGGAGTGATGCTGAGGCAACACCAACCTTTCAAAGGACACAAAGACAATCTGATTGACACACTGCAAGCAGCTGAAGGTGCCCGTATCATGATCACAAGAAACATTGATGTAGAAGACGGGCTTGTTAACGGGACATTTGGCAAGATTGCAAGAATAATCATCCAGACTGAGAATGGTGCTACTACGGTAAACAAGCTTGGGCTTGTGCTGGACAATCCAAATGCAGGACAGAGATACCGTAACAAGTCGTCTTGTGATGCTGACAACTTGGTGTACATAGAAAGGGTAGAGGAAAACCTGAGACAGAAAGGAGTTGTTCGCAGGCAGTTCCCCCTGAAGTTGGCTTTTGGATGTACGATTCATAAGTGTCAGGGGATGTCGATACAGTCGGCAGTGGTCTCATTGAAACGGGTCTTCCAACCGGGAATGGCCTATGTTGCTCTGAGTAGAACGACTACACTACAAGGACTGTACATAACCGACTTTGATGAGAAGAAGATCTTTGCTGATCCTGAAATCACAGCTTCCCTGGATTCAATGAAGAATGCATCACTGGAAAGTGTTATGCCCCTCTTAAAGTTTCTACAGACAACAGACAAACAGCAAACATTAACAATTATCCATCACAACACGGAAGGATTACCAGCTCACATTGAAGATATCAAATCTCACCATGAGTTGACACTTGGAGATGTTTTATGTTTCACTGAAACTCATCTCTCAGGCTCTTCTGTTGCTGAAAGTCTCCAGCTGGAGGGCTACAACCTGTTCAAATGCAACAGACACCTCTCGTACACAAACCTTCCTGACATTGCAAGTAAAAGTGGCAGAGGTGTCGCCTTGTATGTCAGAAACCATTTCAAGGCCTATGAAAAGCAGTATCATCACAATGTGACTGACTTGGAGTTCTTGGTTGTCAAACTGGAGTCCCCTGTACAAGCTTTGATCGCTGTCGTTTACAGGCCACCGGATTACAGTATTGGCCAATTCCTTACTAACCTGCTGGGCCTCTTGGAATCTTTGGAAATAATGGATTGCCAACCTATAATACTCTGTGGAGATTTCAATGAAGATTTTCTGTGCAGAGAAAAGAAGCCAATATCTGACCTTCTTCACTCAAGAGGATATACTCAACTGGTCTGGGCAGCCACCATAGAAAAAAACACACTGTTGGATCACATTTACATCTCCAGGGTGCAGCAGTGTCTCCAGTCAGGAGTACTGCACAGTTATTACAGCTACCATTATCCTGTGTATTGTGTTTTGAGCAGTGGTTGTGAACACGCTTAGAGCCTGCATAAACAGGGCATGAGTGTTGCCAGGAAACAGTGGTTGTGAGACAGTGGTCATCAAACAGATAAAGTGGCAATGAGGGTCAGTTTACGTGGCCATAGTTATGTGGGACCATTTACAATTAGCTAAACATCATTCTCTATATTTCATGTTCGGTGTACTTGTTAGACACTGAACTCACTTACTCCCCCCCATCCATCACAGACATCTGTCCTCATCATATAGTAAGAGGAATACCGCGCTGTAGTGCACCCAAAAAGGGTACCTGTTCCTGAAATATTGTGAATGACCAAATAGGGGATAACCAAAATAGTGATGAAAATAACTTAGTGAAAAAAAATTAAAAAAAACTACATAATAACAAAAGCAGCCACTCTATGTGAGATACACACACTAATACAACAATATAACAAATATAGCAGCGCTGTAAATAGGAGTAAATACTAGTACCAGTGTTGAATAGGACTAATTGGTTAGAACCCAAATTAAATAACTAACACAGTTCTTGAAACCTAAATCAATAAGTGTTCACTGGACAGTCCTAACACAGTGAATAAAGTCCAAATAAATGTTGTGAAAATACATAGGCTCAGACCCCATTTTTTTAAAGCAGGAAATGTAAAATAGAAAAAATTCCTCCACCGCACCACGGTGGTAGCTGAAAATAAAATGCGCGCTTACCAAACGGCAAGCACAAGGGGGCTTGCGACCTTAACCCGGTCAGGGCCTTTCATTGGATGGGCTTCTAGGAAACGACATGCCACTTCATACAGCCAAAGGGTGATGATACCACTAGTCCACCAAGTCACAGGAAATCACTCTTATCATGGAGATTAATAAAAGACTCCTAGCTGGGGGGTTGTTCTCATTTAGGGGTACCCCGGGAAAAGAGAGGGAAACAACATAGCGTAATCCTGGTTTTGAGGTTTATTAAAAGAATTAAAATAACACTTACAGTGTAGCAGATTCAAATAAGCATAAGAAGCCGGCTGGCTAAAACGATCACCCGTCCTACAGACGGTAGATGCAGCACGTCAGCTCGCCCTATCACACTGTCCTCATCACACTCATCCTCTCCTTCCTGTGCTATAGCCTGCTTGCTGATTAGTAAGACAAAGAAACAGCAAGGAGCAAAACTGCAGAGAAACTGAAAATTTGTAAGGGTTTAAAGTATATGCTTTAATGAATTGCCTTGTATCCAAAAAGTTCAAAAAGTTGACTGTTCAAAATGTTAATGTTAATGTTAATGTATAACGGAAATATACCGCCAGTTCGCTTGTGATGCAATATATTGAAATTATATGTACACTGTGTAAACTGTTTTTGACACACTTGATTTTGGGACGCGAATCCGTCAGGTGCTATGCTTTGGCTGGGGTGGAATAAATCCTGGTAACCCTTAAGTCTGTGTCCGACAAAGTCATTTACCGATATTTCTACCTTCTACATCATTAGCACTTGTGCACTTTTTAAATTTGATCAATCAATTGGTTAGTGTAATGTTTACTATCTTTACTCACTACAAACACTCCACACAGTTACTCTGCCCATCTGCCCAGTTCAACCTTTCCACAGTTACTCCAACCACACAACAGTTACTCCAGGCACTCCCCCCAGTTACTCCGCTCACTCCAGATGTAGAGGCAAGAACACTTTTCACAATTTCCCCAGAAATTGTACCTTTTCTAGTTATTGTTATAAGAATGCATGACAACCTAAGTTGTATTTTCCATGCTTATATATAGATACAAATTAGTCTTAATCTTGACATTCTCTTGAAGAAACGGGAAACCGCAAAACATGTAAAGAGCACAAAGACGGTAAAACTACCTTGTTGGTTATCATCTTCTATACTTAAAGCTAGGATTAATTTTGTATAGTATACTGGGTGGGGGGGGGGGGGGTTCTTCCTTCCTTGAATCATGTGAAGAGTAAAGATTGTTTAGTTGTTTTTTTTTAATCCCCCACAAAAAAATAAAAGTCAGCAGCTACAAATCCCACGATGTCGACACCCCAGCCAATCTTCGGATTGGCTCTTGGGTGCTGCTGCCACCTTTCATGATAAGGGAAACCAGCAGTAAAGCCTTTCGGCTTCACAGTTGGTTCCCTACTGCTCATTTGTGCGAAGTGTGCTGCGCTTTTTAACTGGCCCGGCGGCAGAGGAAGGAGAAGGGGGCTGAACTTCAGAGGGACATCGCTGCGGCGCAGTCTCCTGGAAGTGGGGACGGGTACCTAACAAAAACAGGTACCCGTCCCCTCTCCCCCGAAAGGTGCCAAATGTGGCACCGGAGGGGGGTGGGAGCAGATAAGCGCAACTTCTACTTTTGGGTGAAACTCCGTTTCAAGTCTATTGCAATCCTTGTGGTGCCTACAAAGTCTATAATAATAATAATAATCATTCAGTTTTTTTACTTTCAGGACCCTTTAAAATGATTTTACTGTACATGTATGTTTCTGGTACAAAGCATGATAAGCCTATTTGCAAAGGAAAAAGTGTTTTCCTTTCAATGTTGTACTTTTTTTCAATACAACACTGAAAAAAATATATATATAAAAAAAATAGTTTAATGGTAAATTTCATGGTAAAACAGTAGAAATAAAGAGAAATCAGCAAAAAATTATAGCTAAGGGGTGTGGGGAAGTATATAATTAGTGCTGATTGGAGTTAACTAAAAGTTAAGGGTAGGGATTAAGGCATTAGGAATACAATCTATTTAATAAAAAAATAATTTTTTAACTGTAAGGTTTCTTTTACTGATGGCATATGCAGATCAAAGTTACACCTTTGATCTATATATCAATGAAATAGTAACTACAATGAAACAATACAGTGTTATATTGTAATTCCCTGATGACATGTGCACTTTATTTGCAAATGTAATTTACTCAAGAGCAGTAACATTTGACAGCTGCTTATGCTATGTACTAAATAGAACTTAATTGCTGTCATTTTGTCTTTTTATTTTTTACAAATAAACATTTAATACATGACAAAGAATTGCCAGAGCACTATGGGTTAGCTAATGAAACAAGACACTTCTTTCTTTGCAACTCACTTTCTAATTAGGAACCTCCGATTGAGTCATCTGATAAGGTAGGAATCTCTGCTCTGGTTACTGATTGTGTATGATTTACTAAATAAATAAAAAAGAGCAGTGATAAATTATTACAGTATGCTTGGATTGTGGTCTTGAAAGCTGTATTGCATATGCCTAGAATTTCATACACATTATGATCACAATCCCTGAACCTAGCTAAAAGTATTTTTGGTAAAACTTTCCTCTCTTTCTCTAAATATCCTAAAATCATCTATGTAACAAATAATGTATATTTCAGTTATACTAATTATTTATAATTTGTTAGAAATGTAATCTTTACGAGAAAAAAAAAATAAACATTTGAACCATTTAATTCTGTAGAATCCTAGCAATACACAAATAGGACTTGACAGACTCTTATTTTGCTAAACTTATTATGCTAAACAAATTGTAAAAGTAACAATATGCATTCTCTGCTGCTTAGATGTATTACTGGCTACATCCACTGCATCATAATTTCCTAATATAAATTATCATTTGCTTTATTCTCCCTAGGGGGATTAATATAATTGCCATATCTATATCTTGCCTTTTCAAGCTAATAAGGAGAAATAAATGAGAATACAATGTCAGAAAGCTTTTTATAGCTTGAAAATGATGTTTCAACCTTGTGTGAACAGATTTTTTTTTCAAGCCCATCAAATTTGATGCCCAAGAGACACAATTCTAAGGGAGCCTGCTTGAAGCAAAATCCGCTCCATAATCAGCCTTACCAAAATATAATTTATTTGAGCTTGATTGTTTGGAATTTATTTGGAAGCTTTATTATTTCTCTCTTGTTTCATATATTTTTCATTTTTTGCTAGTAATAACCAAAAAAAGTTGTGCATCTTCTCAATCAAATTAATTGAAGACTTCTCTAGCAACACGCTTTAATGTTGACTAGTTTCCCACAGGCAGACATTTCTGTGACATAATAATCACTGTGCTCCGGTTCTGCAATTGACCTGATTGAGACACTGGGAAGAAAACAAGCACTCCTATGCAATCAGCTGGGCACACAAAATGTGCAATAAGCCAAAATAAACTAGTAGAATCATCTGTAGTTGAAATACATGTTCACGGATTCTGAACGATGACAGGAGGCAGAACACTTCTGTAGCACAGGCTGAGCACAAATTGTTATGTGTCTATTTGAATTGAATGAAGGGTAAATGGGAGGATTGTGTTTGTTTATTGGGGATTTATTTATATATTTTATGAAGCTGTAAATTTTAAAACTTTTGAAATCAAATGCTAATTGATAATTTTGTGATTTGATATTACACATGCAACTTAAATTCTAACAAACATTATCACTATAAAAAAGGAAAAATACTGTACTTCAAAATAATTTTAGCAAAACTACTAACTTTGTCACAGAAAATAATATACTTTTTGTGACATCACAGACCTTGAACTCATACTCAGAAGTTAGAATTTTTGCTCATGTCCACTCTTCTCTGTTTTTTTTTTTTAAATAGATATAAATCAAAATAATGTTAACCACCTCATGTGCAGACACCTTTACCCCTTCGAATCTGGACCATTTTTTAGCTTTCAGCATTGTCATACTTTGAATAACAATTACTCAGTCATGCAACACTTTACCCAAATGAAATGTGTATATTTTTTTAGACGTCCTTTTTTCCCCACAAATAGAGCTTTATGTTGGTGGTATTTGATCACCTCTGCAGTTTTTATTTTTTGTGCTATAAACAAAAAAATAGCAACAATTTTGAAAAAAACTCATTGTTTTTTACTTTTTGCTATAATAAATATCCCCAAAAAATGTATTAAAAAGACTTTTTTTTTTCATCAGTTTAGGCTGATACGTATTCTTCCACATATTTTTGGTAAAAAAAATCACAATAAGTGTTTATTGATTGGTTTGCACTAAAGTTTTAGTGTCTACAAAATAGGGGATAGTTTTATGACATTTTAATTAATATTTTTATTTTTTACTAGTAATGACAGCGATCGGTGATTTTTATCTTGACTGTGACATTATGGTGGACAGATCAGACACTTTTGGTGCTATTTTGGGACCATTCAGATTTATACAGCGATCAGTGTGATTAAAAATGCATTGAAACTGTGTAAATGTGACTGGCAGTGAAGGGGTTAACCACTAGGGGGAGCTGTAGGGATTAAGTGTGTTCTAGGGAGTGATTCTAACTGTGGGGGGGGCTGGGCTATGTGTGACAGGACACTGATCACCGCTCCCAAATACAGTGTCCTGTCACTAGGCAGAACGGGAAAATGCTTGCTTACATCAGCATTTCCCCGTTCTTCCTCTCCGTGAGATGATTGCGGGTATCCCCGCAGACATCGAGTCCGTGGGATCTGTCATCAAAATCATGGAGCTTGCAGCGGGTGTGCGCACCCACAAGCCGCTTCTTAAAGGGCAAGGTACAGGTACGTTAGTATGCCTGTACATGCTCTTCTGCCGACGTATATCGGCGTGAACCGGTCAGCAAGCAGTTAAAGTGGAGGTTCACACAAAAATTGAACCTCCGCTTTTCGGAACCATCCCCCCTCCGGTGTCACATTTGGCACCTTTCAGGTGGAGGGGGGTGCAGATACCTGTCTAAGACAGGTATTTGCACCCACTTCCGGCATAGACTCCCACTGGAGTCTATGCCTCTTCCTGTCCCCCCACGCTGTCTGCTGGGACACACACGGGTCCCAGGAGATAGCGGGGATCAGTTAGGATGTGCAGCGTGACTCGCACATGCGCAGTAGGGAATTAGGAAGTGAAGCTGCAATGCTTCACTTCCTGATTCCCTCACAGAGAATGGCGGCGGCAGCTGCCGAGGACTGAGGGGCGGTTTGGCCTCGGGTGCTGACACCGCTGGATTCGGGGACAGGTGAGTGTCCTTATTTTAAAAGTCAGCAGCTGCAGTATTTGTAGCTGCTGACTTTTAAAAAACATTTTTTCGCGGAACCCCCTCTTTAAATTTAGACCAAAATTTGTTCTGCTACATTTCTTTGGTTAAGAAACCAGCTGGAGTGCATGCTGCAAGCGAGACACACCACGGGTCTGAAGCTGTCATTTCTCCTGTAGTTGTAGGACTTTGTGAGGAGATTCCATAGTATGGAACATTTGTTTTTATTTTTAATTTCTTATTTTTACTTTTTTTGTCTTTCTTTTTTTACTGTTTTAACTTTGGAATAAATACATTTCCTTATTTAAATACTACAATATGGGAGCCCATATCTCATTTCTTGCATGAAAACCTTACCTATACTGGGAGAGGAGTACAGCTGGTTGATTTGGGCTTGGAGAAGGATCTTTTGCACACACAATTCGATCCAGCTGCGGGATATCCTTGGAAGGTCCATAGGAGCTGGATACCGGCTGGTAAAGTTGGAGCCTGGCTGCATGATTGGTGCATCAAGCCTATATGCTATGCGAGATACCCCTGTAAGGGTTACTGGAGCTGGTGAGTGGGGACCCAAGAGGGGGAGCACTTAAAAGTCACCTGGATTTTGTTCCTGTGTCTCGTCACCAAGCACTTAACTATCACATAAGACTTTGGTTGGATTGATTTTTTTAATGTATTTTTTGGACTTGGCACGCTAATTTTTTTGGGGTTGTTTCATATAATTTCAACTATTTTTTAATATTTTATATTTGTCTTACACTTTTGGGACTATTTATTATTTTGATTTGATTTATTTATTTATTTTCATATACCTGTATTTTTGTTATTGTAGTATCACGTTTTTTGTATCACTTCTAAACATTTATTTATATCTAGTTTATTTGGCAACCTAGTGAGGTTTGCAACACTAGCACATGAACATTGGTAATTTATTAGGATTGCACTATTGGTATATGCACATTCAATAGTCATTATAGAGGCACATAGCACCTAACAAGTGAACAGGGTCTGTCACCTTTCATTATATACCTTTCATTATATACGCCATTTACCCTCATACTTGCACTATTATCACTCTAGTCCCCTATTGGGGACCTAGCAGGGTAGGCTGCACACCTAATTTCCCCTTTGGCCTAAGCACAGATATATTATTTTATTTAACATTTCTTTGGTTAAAATAACTAAAATTAGTGTATATTATTTAGTCTATGTGAAAGTTAGAGTCTACAAAACTATAGTATATACAGTTATATTTGAAAATTGATCAGCCCTGATGTACTAACTGCCTATCACATTTTTTGAGGTCCTAAAATGCCAAGACAGTACACAGATCCCCCTAATGATCCCATTTTGGAAAGCAGGCAGTCCAAAGTATTTTAATAAGAGTCATAGTGAGTTTTCTGAAGTTGTAATTTTTTTGTTACAATTTTTTGGAAAAAGAAAAAGAAAAGAAAAGAAATTAAATATTTGTTTCACACAGTTGTCAATTTACCAGTTATTTCTCACACAGAGCATGGGCATACTTACAATTATTCTACTACTCCTTCTGCTACACCTCCTGAGTATGGGGCACCACATGTGTGAGACTTTTTCACAACCTAGATGCATAGCGGGGCCTGCAATCCAAGGAACACCTTCAAGCATTCCAGAAACATAAATTACACATATAATTTCCTGACTACCTGTCACATTTTTGGAGGCACTCGACCACCAGAACAATGGAAACTCCCAGGAGATGACCCTATTTTGTATTTTGAGTCTTTTGAAAATGTCCTTTTTTGCCACAAGTTCTTGGAAAATGCTGAAAGAAAATGAAAATGTATTTTATTTACACACTAACATTAAATGAATAAGATATTTTTAACACACATCATAGGTATACTTAGAAATACGTCCTAAAACACATTCTGCTACTCCTCCCGAGAGTGGCAATACCACATTCATTAGACTATTTCACAGCCTAGCCACACAGAGGAGCCCAGAATCTAAGCAACACCTACAGGAGTTCTAGGGGCATAAATTACGCATCTAATTTCCTGACTACCTATCACATTTTGAGGCCCTTGAGCACCAGGACAGTGAAAAACCCCATAAATGACCACATTTTGGAAAGTAAACACACTAAGTTGTTTTTTAGGGGGGCATGGTGAGTCTTTTGAAGACTTCACTTTTTTGCCAAACGTTTTTGGAAAATGCAGTAAAAAAATGGAAATGAAAAGTTGGCAATTCAATAAGATTGTTCACGCACAGCATGGGCATACTTAGCATTACACCCCAAACACATTCTACAACTCCCCCATGTATAATGATACCACTTACTGTATGTGAGACTTTTTCAATGTCTGGACTGATTATATACCAGACATTGAATCTATATGAACCAATTGTGTCAAATCAAATGTACTGTAATAGTTGCTTCTCTACGAGTGATCAGGGAATATAGCTTAGTGTAGCATCACCATTAGCAGTCCCAGTTTTTACAAGACAAGCAAGCCTAGCCTATTGGTACGTGGCTGCGCCCAGGAATGCCATGTTCAATGTCCAGAAAGTACAGGCGGCTGAATGAAGGAATAACAAAAGAGTTCCCAACGTGACCAGTGTGGTGGTGATCAGGGACACTTTAACCACTTGGCACATATGGACGTACCCGTACATCCTATGGATTAAGTGGTTCTACCAGGGTCATGGCTGCAGCTGCAGCCATGACCCTGGTATCTTTTTTTTCAGCAGGCGATGCTGAATAATGTAAAAGTGATCAGAGCAGCTAAATAGCCACCTGATTGCTTTTACATGTGGAGGAAGGTGCCACTCCATTATTCTGCCGCCTTCACTTTCTCAAGCTCTCCTGTTCCACCATGGAACATGGGGCTGAAGCCAGTCGTTTTGCTGGCTTAACATAGAGATGAGGGAGGAATGGATGGCCTATGAAACTGAAAACGACAAGCATTTTGATGCTTTCGGTTTCGGTTAGTTCTTTATAGTTATCAGCTTGCGAAAGCATCTGATCAAATCCATCTCAGTTTGATCAGATACTTTAAAGGGCAAAGGAGAGACCTGGGGTCTAAAAGAGGTGTTCAAATAGAGGTGGATAAAGTGTGATTAAAACTAAAGCTAAAGCTAGTTTTGTATAGAGTAGTGAGGGGGTTAGTACATCTGTAAAGTTTTTATTGTACGTCTGTATACCCCCATTAGGGAGCTTTCATTTACCCAATTTTCCTGATATTGAAAAAAAATGATCTCACTTTTACAGGGCATTAACTAAAAGGAAGACACCCCAATGAAACGCAGATGGCAAAAAAAATGATTTGTTAAATATTTCCTGTTCTGAAAAAAAGTTTTGGCTTCAGACAATGGTTAAATCCTTTTCACTCAGAAAGCTCTTGTAGTCAATCTGTATTGAGATACTCTTTAAGAAGGTTTGGACTATAAATTATTACAGTGCGTTCAACCAGTATTATGTGTCCTCAGTCTCTGTACAAAAAAAGAGTATTCCTCTGCGGAATCTGCAGAATATTACTCTTGTGTTCCAAATGTTCATTCTTGGCATTGTTGTACAAATGTGCAATTGTGAGAAAACATGCCAATGTGCCTCAATGTGCAGTACTCACCAGATAATAAGACCCCCTTGAAATAATAAGAAGGTGTGACAGCGCTATTTGTTATCTTCCAAACCAGCACCCCCTCCATTGGCACCTTCGATGGAATGCATTTCATCATCAGGATGTCTTCAGGGGTTCCTAATGCATTGGGCGGAGTTTCATCTGTGATGTCACTTCTGCTTCTGACCCGACCTTGTCTTCTGCCTGCTGTTCTGGTACCTCTTCTGCCTACTCAATACTGACCTTGGCCTGGCTTTGACTCTGCTCATAGTTCCCAATTTTTCACTCCTGTTGCCCAATTGTTGAAAACTCTTTTTTTTCCATAAAAATTTTAATGAAGTCAATAACAGAAAAATGGTACAAATCGAACATCAGGTACATCATACAAAAGGTTTTGTGCACTACAAATGTTCTTCTGGTCATGTTATCTACCAGAGAGAAAAACCAAATGCAAAACAATCAGGGAATCATATAAACTTATTTTCCAATTAGCACATTGGTTATAGATCTAAGCATTTCTTTATGCAAATGGTCAACAACCCTGCTATATCAGGTACATTAAGATTATCAAGATCCAGATTTCAAGAATGAAAAAGGGAGGGAGGGAAGAAGAAAAGAAATGAAGATAAAAAAAAGGGGGAGAGGGGGGAGGGACGAGGATAACTGTAACTGTAGGAAAAAGCATGGGGGAAGAAAAGAAGATGGGGGAGGGGGGACCCCAAGAAAAAGCAGTCAGCGTGGTATGAATTAGCAGGGAAGAGATGATATGTCCTGTCGCCTCTGCTCCCCCCCGCCCCACCCCGCCCCACCCCCCACAATTAATGAATTGTGAACTGAATACGTAATACATTAGTCAGTTCAATATTTAGGAATTGGCAGTTTGAAAGTATTTGGTCGTCTTAAAGTGGGTCCAGCATGCCCATACGTTCGTAATTTTTTTTATCCGCTCTTGTGAAATATGTATCAGTTCCTCCATCTCTTCTATTTTGGTGAACCATTCTTTGACAGTTGGAGGTGTACTAGATCGCCAGTGTATCGGAACACAAAGTCTCGTCGCATTCATCATATGCATAGCTAGTGATTTGTAGCAGTCCCTTTTAGACAATGTCGTGTGATGCAATAAATATTGCTCTGGGGTATAATTTAAGGTATATGTGGTGACCTTTGCGATGATATCATGTACTTTTTTCCAGAAAGGTTAGATGGAATCACAGTCCCACCAATCGTGGAGCATAGTTCCTTCTGCCGTACCACACCTCCAACATGTGCTAGGTATAGTAGGTGAGAATTTGTGGACAAAAGAGGGAGTTCTATACCAACGTGTTTCGATTTTGTAACAATTTTCCTGAATAGCTACATTCATGGAGCACTTATGTGCGTATTCGTGTATGGTTTCCCATTCCTCCTCGGATAAGGACGTATGTAATTCCCTATCCCATGAGTTGCGTGCGGGTTTGCTAGTGGTGTTAGGCTCCTCTAGCAGCAATGTGTAGATAAAGGATATTAAATGCCTTTGTGGTGTTTTTCTTGAGCAAATGGATTCAATTGGTGTAAGCTGTCTTGTCCATATAGATGGTGTTGGTTGTGTAAAGTAGAAGTTCCGTACCTGCCTATATGTCCAAAAGGGGAAGGATTTGGTTAGTGAAATGTCTACCAAATGGTCATAAGAGCAAGGGGCACTTTTCGAAAAGAAGTGTTGCGCCCTCATATCTTTGTAGGGCCCATCGCGACTTAGAAATGAGCCTATGTTTCCTGGTGGGGAAGTTAGGGTTTTCTTTAAGTGTGGTAAGAAGTGTGGCCCTGGAACAGAGGAAATGGCTGTAGATTTAGCTGCCTGTGTGAAGGCCACCAGGGATGGATGAACGAGTGGGTGTGTCAAAGACTCTGTTGGCCAGTGTCTGGGCCGAAGCCAGGGGAGATCATTTTCAATATATACCCATAATTTTTTATCGTAGTAAATATTCCAGTCAGCTATTCTGGTGGGATGGCAAGCTAAATAGTATTTATAAAGGTCAGGCAAGTCTATCCCTCCCTTAATTTTGGTGCGGGTCAACCAAGTATATTTAATATGTGGTGGGGAACCCTTCCAGATAAATCTTGAGCAGACCTGTCTATATGTTGCAAAAAAGGCTGTTGGAAGATGAATTGGAATGGTCTGCATCAAGTATAAAAAGTGTGAGGGAATAGTCATTTTGAGCAAGGCTGAGCGGCCAAACCATGAGACATTTAAACCTGCCCAGTCTTTTAGATCTGATTTTGTTTTGTTCAGAATCACATGAAAATTATGTTTGTATAAGTCGGACAGTTTATTAGTGATCTTTATACCTAGATATGTGATTGCATCCCTCCTCCATTGAAATGGAAAGGAATGTTGACAACGGTCTATGTCCTGAGGGGTAAGCAAAATATTTATTGCGTGTGATTTCTCATAATTCACTTTAAAGTTTGATAGGGAGCCAAAATATTCTATATCTTTCAATAAGTTCCGTAGGGTGATGAGAGGTGACCTCAGTGATAACAGAATGTCATCTGCATAGGCGGTTACTTTAAATTCCCTATCCCCTATCTGGACTCCCCTGATATTAGTGTTCAATCTCAGTTTGTTTAGAAAAGGTTCCAGGGTAAGGACATAAATCATCGGGGACAAAGGACAACCCTGGTGGGTGCCATTGCCTATGGTGAAGACGTCCGACAGGTGGCCATTTACCTTTACACATGCGGTAGGGCTAGAGTATAATGCCATGATATGAGTCAACATGCGTGGTTGAAGTCCCATCACTGTCAGAGCCTCCCGCATGTAGTCCCTGGCCACTCTGTCAAACACCTTTTCCGCATCCAATGACAAAAAACCCCAAAGTTTTAGATGATGTCAGCCAATGATGGATGTTTAATGCTCTTATAGTTTTGTCCCTAGCCTCTCTACCCGGGACAAAACCTACCTGGTCTAGGGATATGAGGTTGGGAAGGAGGGGTAGCAGTCTATTGGCCAGAATCTTCGCATATAGTTTTATATCTACGTTAAGTAGAGAGATGGGTCTATAGTTTGATACTTGTGTGACATCTTTACCTTCCTTATGTGTGCATCTAACATGTGGCCTGTACAAATATTAGGTACTGAGAGGGCATTGAAAGGCGCCATCATATTAAGAGACAAGACATCTATGAAACAATTTTAATATTGTAGTGAGAGCCCATCAGGGCCTGGGCTCTTACCAGGTTTCATTTGTTTCACAGCGGTCTGTAGCTCCTGTTCAGAAAGGGGGCCTTCCATCTCCTCAGCCTGCTGTTTCGTGATTGTTTGTGTGCCGTACTGGGTTATTGAGTTTGTGTCTTCTGAACCTATGTTATAAAGCTTTGAATAGTATCTCTCAAATTTTTCAGCTATGCCCTCATTAGTTGCATGTAATGTTCCATGCTGATCGCGTATGTGGTGAATTGTAAGAGAGGTTCTTGAAGTCTGCACTGCCCTTGCCAGAAGTCTACCACTTTTGTTGCCGTGCTCGTAGAATATCTTCTGATGGAGCACATATTGGCGTTTTGTACGCTTTCCCAATTCTTCCAGCAGAAGGGAGTGTGTGTGTAGTAGGTCTTGCAAAGATTTTTGTGATTGTGAATGTTTTGTTGCCAACTCTTGTCTGCCTGACCACGCATCCGAAATCCTGCATCTGCCAGCTTGCTTCCTTCACTGTCTTCAGCTTTGCATCTGCTACCAGATCTCCTCACTTAGGTCTACTACAGGCACCCATGTCACTCTGTGCCCTGTTATACCCTTTCATCATATAGGACAAGAGGTGTAAGGGAAGCCCCCTTGTCAACTCGGCCTTAAACAG
The DNA here is from genome assembly GCF_042186555.1 of Aquarana catesbeiana. Classification (NCBI taxonomy): domain Eukaryota; kingdom Metazoa; phylum Chordata; class Amphibia; order Anura; family Ranidae; genus Aquarana; species Aquarana catesbeiana. The sequence goes on along the minus strand of NC_133328.1, from coordinate 444,693,346 downwards.
GTATATGGCATCATTCAGGCAGTGCTGTGGAAGCTCAAAGAAGAACTTTCCTTCTATGCAGTCCAGAAGATTAAAGTCTTGGGACCAAGCTGTCATATGATCACAGATTAAGTTAAGTAAAAGGGGCTTTCAAGTAGCATTAATGTAGCCAAGCTTTTAGTTAGAGGGGATAAAAGCCAGTAGAAGGGGGCACATTTACAGTTTTAAAAGTAAAATGAACTGAAACAGAAAGCTGATTTTTATACTACTACCTCAATATGCCATTCACTAAGTCTGCACATTGTTATTGTTTTCTGAAGATAGAGGACACTAAATCAAGCTAGCTAATAGGTACACAGGGCTTTGTATTTAACCACTTGATGACCGCCTCACGCCGATGTACGTCGGCAAGGTGGCACGGACAGGCAGAATCGGTGCCCGAGGCGGTCGCCATTTGTTCCCGGGCGATCAGAGGTGAGGGGGAGGCCATCCATTCGTGGCCACCCCCTCCTGATCGCTCCCGGCGAATGAAAATGCTTCCTCTCCCTCTGTAATGTAAACAGAGGGAGAGGAAGTGATGTCATCCCTCCTCAAGCCGGTATTTTCGATCCGGCGCCGAGGAGAGAAGACATCCAAGTAAGTGCACCAACACTACACTTCCAGTAGAACACGCCAGGCACACTTTTCACCCCCCATCACCCCCCGATCACCCCCCTGTACCCCCTGTCACACTGACACCAATAGCAGTTTTTTTTTTGCATTGGTGTCAGTTTGTGACCGTTATAAGTGTTAGGGCAGTTAGGTTGGCCCCCTTTAGGTCTAGGGTACCCCCCTTTAGGTCTAGGGTACCCCCCCTTAGGTCCAGGGTACCCCCCCTTAGGTCCAGGGTACCCCCCTAACCCCCCTAATAAAGGTTAACCCCTTGATCACCCCCCGTCACCAGTTTCACTAAGCGATCGTTTTTCTGATCGCTGTATTAGTGACACAGGTGACGCTAGTTAGGGAGGTAAGTATATAGGTTCACTGTCAGTGTTTTATAGTGACAGGGACCCCCATATACTACCTACTAAAGGTTTTAACCCCCTGATTGCCCCCTAGTTAACCCTTTCACCAGCGATCACCGTATAAGTGTTACGGGTGATGCTGGTTAGTTTGTTTGTTTTTATAGTTTTAGGGCACCCGCCGTTTATTACCTTATAAAGGTTTAACCCCCTAATTGCCCGGCAGTGATATAAGTTAAGTTTTTAGAGTAAGGTCTGCGTCGCCCCAGGCAGCACCAGGTTAGCGCCAGTACCGCTAACACCCACGCGCACAGCATGCACCTCCCTTAGTGCTATAGTATCTGAGTGGATCGATATCTGATCCGATCAGATCTATACTAGCGTCCCCAGCAGTTTAGGGTTCCCATAAACACAGTGTTAGCGGGATCAGCCCAGATACCTGCTAGCACCTGCATTTTGCCCCTCGGCCCAGCCCTGCCCAGCGCACCCAAGTGCAGTATTGATCGATCACTGACACTTACAAAACACTAAGCACACATAACTGCAGCGTTCGCAGAGTCAGGCCTGATCCCTGCGATCGCTAACAGTTTTTTGGTAGCGTTTTAATACAGTCGCTGATAGTCAGGAACTTTTTTGCCTGTGAGTCTCACTAGTGTACCCCTAAATTTAGAGCCCAAAATGGCAAATCGAAGGTACACTAGTGAAGAGGCCTACACGTTTCTGAGCATGACAGATAGTGAAGATTCAGGCTCAGAATACGATCCTGTAGAGGACAGCGGCTCCATGACAGATAGCTCTGACGACGGAGTTGTGGTCCCTGCCAAGGTCAGGCGTACCAGACCCCAATCTTCTTCTTCTTTCCTTGAAGTGCAAGAACCGCAGGGCTCTCATATGGAGCAGAGAAGTACTAGCGTCGCTATTCCTTCTGGTGAACTGGCAAGCACCAGCGGCCTAGTACACCCTGGTCGTATATCCAGCACTGCAGTATCACGCGGTGACGTGGCGAGTCCCATAAGTGCAGTTCAAGCTGGCGAGGTGGCAAGCACAAGTAGTGTCCCGCTGCCACCAAGAAGACAAAGACAGGCCTGTCGTGCCCATAGTGCCCTTCCTGCTGCATTCGCCAATCCGAATTGGGAACTCACCACTTCTGCAGCACCAGTACTTCCCCCATTCACTGGCCTACCCAGAATTCAGGTGGAAACAGTTGATTTTATGCCGCTGGATTTTTATTATGTTTTTCACCAAAGATCTCTATAGATCTATTGTGGACCAAAGCAATTTGTATGCTGGTCAACACATCGCCGCTAATCCCCAGTCCTCCCTTGCCAGAGATTGGAGACCAATTACGTTCTCCAAATTTAAGATCTTTCTGGGCCTTTCCCTCAACATGGGCATAAATAAAAAGGGTAAGTTGCGGTCATATTGGTCCACTGACCCAATTTACCATATGCCCGTGTTCTCTGCTTCCATGGCCAGGGCACGATATGAGCAGATTTTGCGGTTCATGCACTTCAATGACAATGAACTCTGTCATCCTCGTGGAGACCCTGGATACGATCGGCTCTACAAAATTCGGCCCCTCATAAACCACTTCAACCAACATTTTGCAGACTTGTTTACTCCCTATCAAGTTGTCTGCATTGATGAGTCCCTGATTACGTTTTCTGGCCGCTTGTCATTCAAACAGTACCTTCCCAGCAAGCGTGCCAGATACGGGATCAAGATGCATAAGCTCTGTGACAGGGCCACAGGCTATACATGTAGTTTTATGGTTTACGAGGGCAAAGATAGTCACGTAGAGCCGACAAACTGCCCTGACTACATTGGAAGCGCTGGCAAGATAGTGTGGGACTTGGTGTCACCCTTATTCGGAACAATTATTACACGAGCGTGCCACTTTTTAGTCACTTGTTTGATCAGCAGATTGGAGCATGTGGCACCGTGCGACCTCCACGAATATAACCAAAATATGGGAGGGGTGGACCTCAACGACCAGTTGTTGGCGCCGTACCTAGTTGCCCGTAAGGCCAGAAGCTGGTACAAAAAAGTGTCTGTTTATTTCAATTTGCTTTGCTGAACGCTCATGTGCTATACAGAGCTTCAGGACGGACTGGATCCTTCCTTAAATTCCAGGAAGAGATCGTCAGAGCCCTTCTGTATCCAGACGGTGCTCCACATCACCATCCCCAACCAAATGCAGTAGGCCGGCTGCATGAGAGGCATTTTCCTTATGCCCTCCCGAGTACCCCTACCCAACGAGCCCCCCAAAAAAGATGTCGTGTCTGTAGCAACGCAGATTTAGGCGTGACACCCGGTGTTATTGTCCCTCCTGTCCTGGCAATCCTGGTCTTTGCATGGGTGAATGTTTTGAACGCTACCATACACTAGTTGAGTATTAGCGTAGGGTACAGCACTGCACAGACTGGGACACACTTTCACAGGGTCTCCCAAGATGCCATCACATTTTGATAGACCCAAACCTGGTACCAGTTACAAAAGTTAAAGTTACTAAAAAAAGTGTAAAAAAAAAATAAAAATAAAAAAATAAAAACACAAAAAAAAATAAAATAAAAAAAACAAAAATAGTTGTCGTTTTATTGTTCTCTCTCTCTCTCTCTCTCTATTCTCTCTCTATTGTTCTGCTCTTTTTTACTGTATTCTATTCTGCAATGTTTTATTGTTATTATGTTTTACCATGTTTGCTTTTCAGATATGCAATTTTTTTATACTTTACTGTTTACTGTGCTTTGTTGGTAACCATTTTGTTGTTTTCAGGTACGCCATTCAGTTGCAGCGCGGATTTATTTATCTTGACAGCAACAGCGTTTGCTCCCACGATATATAAAGCCGTGACTCCAGCGCTGTTGGAGGTGATTTCACCACCACAGTTACATACTTCAGCATATATGCCGAAGCGTGGGGGCAGCAGCGGGTGGAGGAGCGATTTGCTCCTGCCTTTTGCGGGAGGATGCCCCCATGCTTCGGCATATATAAATGGTGCATGTATGCCCATCATTAGAAGTGGGTGGATGAAGGGAGGTATTCTAATGGTGGGCATACCCACCGATCAATATCTTTTTTTCGTTCAGCCCACAGGCTGCATGAAAAAAAGTTTACAATATATGCCCAACAAGGACCAGCAACGTACTGGTATGTTGCTGGATTTTGAGTAGTTATACCAGAATGATGCCTGCAGGTTTAGGTATCATCTTGGTATCATTCTTTTCAGCCAGCGGTCGGCTTTCATGTAAAAGCAATCCTAGTGGCTAATTAGCCTCTAGACTGCTTTTACAAGCAGTGGGAGGGAATGCCCCCCCCACCGTCTTCCATGTTTTTCTCTGGCTCTCCTGTCCCAACAGGGAACCTGAAAATGCAGCCGGTGATCCAGCCAGCTGACCATAGAGCTGATCAGAGACCAGAATGGCTCCAAACATCTCTATGGCCTAAGAAACCAGAAACTACGAGCATTTCATGACTTAGATTTTGCTGGATGTAAACAGCGCCATTGGGAAATTGGGAAAGCATTTTATCACACCAATCTTGGTGTGGTCAGATGCTTTGAGGGCAGAGGAGAGATCTAGGGTCTAATAGACCCCAATTTTTTTTAAAAAGAGTACCTGTCACTACCTATTGCTATCATAGGGGATATTTACATTCCCTGAGATAACAATAAAAATGATTTAAAAACATAAAAATAAAAGGAACAGTTTAAAAATAAGATTAAAAAATCAAAAAAATAATAAAGAAAAAAAAAAAAAAAAAGCACCCCTGTCCCCCCCTGCTCTCGCGCAAAGGTGAACGCAAGCGTTGGTCTGGCATCAAATGTAAACAGCAATTGCACCATGCATGTGAGGTATCACCGTGAAGGTCAGATCGAGGGCAGTAATTTTAGCAGTAGACCTCCTCTGTAAATCTAAAGTGGTAACCTGTAAAGGCTTTTAAAGGCATTAAAAATGTATTTAGTTTGTCGCCACTGCATGTTTGTGCGCAATTTTAAAGCATGTCATGTTTGGTATCCATGTACTCGGCCTAAGATCATCTTTTTTATTTCATCAGACATTTGGGCAATATAGTGTGTTTTAGTGCATTAAAATTTTAAAAAGTGTGTTTTTTCCCCCAAAAATGCGTTTGAAAAATCGCTGCGCAATTACTGTGTGAAAGAAAAAAAAATTAAACACCCACCATTTTAATCTGTAGGACATTTGCTTTAAAAAATATATAATGTTTGGGGGTTTAAAATAATTTTCTTGCAAAAAAAAATAATTTTTTCATGTAAACAAAAAGTGTCAGAAAGGGCTTTGTCTTCAAGTGGTTAGAAGAGTGGGTGATGTGTGACATAAGCTTCTAAACGTTGTGCATAAAATGCCAGGACAGTTCAAACCCCCCCCCCAAATGACCCCATTTTGGAAAGTAGACACCCCAAGCTATTTGCTGAGAGGCATGTCGACTCCATGGAATATTTTATAATGTGACACAAGTTGCGGGAAAAAGACAAATTTTTTTTTTTTATGCACAAAGTTGTCACTAAATGATATATTGCTCAAACATGCCATGGGAATATGTGAAATTACACCCCAAAATAAATTCTGTTGCTTCTCCTGAGTACGGGGATATGACATGTGTGAGACTTTTTGGGAGCCTAGCTGACTTTCTAAGGGCGTAAATTTTTGATTTCACTCTTCACTGCCTATCACAGTTTTGGAGGCCATGGAATGCCCAGATGGCACAACCCCCCCCCCCAATGACCCCATTTTGGAAAATAGACACCCCAAGCTATTTGCTGAGAGGTATAGTGAGTATTTTGCAGACTTCACTTTTTGTCACAAACTTTTGAAAATTGAAAAAAGAAAAAAAAAATTTTTTTCTTGTCTTTCTTCATTTTCAAAAACAAATGAGAGCTGCAAAATACTCACCATGCCTCTCGGCAAATAGCTTGGGGTGTCTACTTTCCAAAATGGGGTCATTTTGGGGGGTTTTGTCCTTGGAAATCCTGAAGGCGGTGATTGGATTTCGGGGGCCCGTATGAAGCTAGACTCCCAAAAAGTCCCACACATGTGGCATCCCCGTACTCAGGAGAAGCAGCAGAATATATTTTGGGGTGTAATTCCACATATGCCCATGGCATGTTTGAGCAATATATCATTTAGTGACAACTTTGTGCAAAAAAAAAAAAATTTGTCACTTTCCCGCAACTTGTGGCAAAAAAAAAAAAAAAAATTGTCACTTTCCCGCAACTTGTGTCAAAATATAAAATATTCCATGGACTCAACATGCCTCTCAGCAAATAGCTTGGGGTGTCTACTTTCCAAAATTGGGTCATTTGGGGGGGTTTTGTGCCATCTGGGCATTTTATGGCCTTCAAAACTGTGATAGGTAGTGAGGAGTGAAATCACAACTTTACGCCCTTAGAAATCCTGAAGGCAGTGCTTGGTTTTTGGGGCCCCGTATGCGGCTAGGCTCCCAAAAAGTCCCACACATGTGGTATCCCCATACTCAGGAGAAGCAGCTAAATGTATTTTGGGGTGCAATTCCACATATGCCCATGGCCTGTGTGAGAAATAAATCATTTAGTGACAACTTTGTGCAAAAAAAAAAATTTTCACTTTCCCGCAACTTGTATCAAAAAATAAAATATTCCATGGACTCAACATGCCTCTCAGCAAATAGCTTGGGGTGTCTACTTTCCAAAATGGGGTCATTTGGGGGGGGGGTTGTGCCATCTTGGCATTTTATGGCCTTCAAAACTGTGATAGGTAGTGGGGAGTGAAATCAAAAATGTATGCCCTTAGAAATCCTGAAGGCGGTGCTTGGTTTTGGGGGCCCTGTACGCGGCTAGGCTCCCAAAAAGTCCTAAACATGTGGTATCCCCATACTCAGGAGAAGCAGCAGAATGTATTTTGGGGTGTAATTCCACATATGCCCATGGCATGTTTGAGCAATATATCATTTAGTGACAACTTTTTGTAAATATTTTTTTTTTTTTTTGCTATTATTCAATCACTTGGGACAATAAAAATAAATATTCAATGGGTTCAACATGCCTCTCAGCAATTTCCTTGGGGTGTCTACATTCCAAAATGGGGTCATTTGGGGGGTTTTGTACTGCCCTGCCATTTTAGCACCTCAAGAAATGACATAGGCAGTCATAAACTAAAAGCTGTGTAAATTCCAGAAAATGTACCCTAGTTTGTAGACGCTATAACTTTTGCGCAAACCAATAAATATACGCTTATTGACATTTTTTTTACCAAAGACATGTGGCTGAATACATTTTGGCCTAAATGTATGACTAAAATTGAGTTTATTGGATTTTTTTATAACAAACAGTAGAAAATATCATTTTTTTTCAAAATTTTTGTTCTTTTTCCGTTTATAGTGCAAAAAATAAAAACGGCAGAGGTGATCAAATACCATCAAAAGAAAGCTCTATTTGTGGGAAGAAAAGGACGTAAATTTCATTTGGGTACAGCATTGCATGACCGCGCAATTAGCAGTTAAAGTGACGCAGTGCCAAATTGGAAAAAGTCCTCTGGTCCTTAGGCAGCCAAATGGTCCGGGGCTGAAGTGGTTAAGCATATAGGAGGTAAGCTGTACTGAGATAATTATAGGGCTGCCATTTCTTACTTTCTCATAAAAATAATAGTTGCTTGGTTGTCACTGGAAGTGTTATTTTATGAGTCATTAAAGTCTAAAGCCAGAAACAGTCAAGTAACTAGCATTCCAAGTATGTGGTCAGCTATGGCAGTTTATGTATCTCTTTAATAGCAGAATTATTTTTAGGAACTAATGTGTTAGTGGGTAAGGAAGAATCTTTTCCCAGGTAAACACCATGGGCATCTGAGATATTACAAAAAAAATAGACTTTAGGGTATTCCTCCTACACCCTGGGACTATTCTGTTGTTATTCTTGACAGGAGCTGTTGCTCTGACAAAATGATGTAAATGATGATTGCAAACAGTGCTTGCTGGCATGATTGCTAAATACATCATAACAATATTATTGTAGATAATTTATTAACCTACCTTTGATCTGCACATAAGATCAATTAAAGCAAACTAAAAAAATAAAAATAGTACTTGCTGTGATATTCGCTTTCATTCTGGACTTGTCCTCAGTAGAACTTCTTTTCCACCACAAGCTGTCTTCCAGGTCAAATGACATACAGAATCATTGAACCTGGAAAACTGAGGACATACTGTGAGTGCAGGGCCCATGAGATATACAGTATAAAATATACATACATGTGCACACACACACATATACTGTATATACAGTATATATACTGAGATAGAGAGAGAGAGAGAAAGACCAGCAGTGTCTGTGTGTAAAGGTGTAAAGGTGTGCACAGCCTTTATAATCACAGGCTTGGCCAAAGCCTTGGGCTCCAGCCAGGAGATGGATGTTCTTCACTGAGTGGACAGGTGTGCTCCACCCTAAAGCCAGAAGGTCTCAGATAATGAGACAGGAGGGCTTCATATGGGTGCCAGAAGATTCCCCTATTGAGAGGCCAGGGCTTGGGACCATGCAGCAGGGAGCTGCAACTAACGAGAGCTGAGAAAGGGGGCGTGCCTGGACGGCAATGGCGTAGGATGCAAGTAAGTTAAGCTCCGTTCTCGGTATATCCTGAACCAGCATCCTGCGTGCCCACAACGGACTAACTGTACTTCTGCCTGACGGATTTGGGACTACTATACTGCGCCCATCATGTCCCCACCAAAGAGGAACACTACCGCCTCATCATCGCTGGACAGATACAGGCAACAGGAGCAGGACCATGAGGAGCAAGATGGTGACCCCCCGCCCTCACCTACGGAGCACACGGCGACCAACACAGCCAAGGTACTGGAATCTATCTCTGCATGTCAGTCGTCCCTGACCACAAAGATAGAGGAGATAAGGGTGGACATCTCCCTCATCAGACAAGATAAGACTAAACTCTGGGACCGGGTAAAAGAGACAGAGACCAGAATTAGTCAGGCAGAGGATATACTACATCCTCTTCAACCCTCACATGAGGAAGTGCAATGCCAACTCCAGCAACTGGCCCAAAAGCATGATGATCTTGAAAACAGAGCCCGCAGGTCCAATCTTCGCTTTATAGGGCTGCCAGAGGGTGCTTAGGGATCAGATCCAGCCACTTTTCTTGAGAAGCTGCTAATTAAAACCTATGGCAGGGAGGCCTTATCCACCATATTTGTGGTGGAGCGTGCTCACTGCATGCCCGCACGCTGCCCCCCAGAAGGGACACGCACCTTCATTGCAAAGTTATTAAATTATTGGAACCGAGCTACCATCCTGCGTCTGAACCGCGAAAAGGGAAATATCCCCTTCCAAACGGGACATGTATTGGTATTCCCAGACTTTTTGATGGAGGTCCAGAAACAGAGGGCCTGCTTCGTGGATGTTAAGCGATGTCTGAGGGCTCACCACCTAAAGTATGCCATGTTATTCCCAGCACGTCTCCGCATCGTGGGAGAAGACCGAGCATATTTCTTTGAAGACCCGACACTAGCCTTGGCCTGGCTGGACCAGAGAGACAGAAATTGTCCCGTCTAATGGAGCACAACACCTACCTTGCTCCAAGGGTAAGCTGCTCTGTACATTGCCCCTCTATGGAAACCTGACCTACTTTTGTGCCACAACACTGGACTATCTCCTACGAGCGGCGAGCTCGAGGAGATATACCGAGGCTGACCGAGGCTGACGAGCTTGCCGCTCGTAGGAGATATATGCTATGCTTGATTGCTTAATGTGAGTACATCCTTTGACTTTAATTAAATTTAATTTTGCTGGAAATACTACACTATCTGGTACCCTTTGTTCTCTTATCATCTGTTTCACCAACATTGAGGTACCAAGACAGAGAAAGCACCCACTCTGGTCCAGGGATCCTAAGGAGTGACAACCCCCACCTGTATTTGTCTGTATGCGTTTTTCCCATTACTGCAAGGTAAGGGGCCACTGCTCACTTGAGTGTGTTTTATGCACGAAGAGGATACACTCTCCCTTCTCTGGCACCCCACTCTGTCATTTTGCACATTGGACTGTTTTTAATCTAAGAAGGATCATCACCACTGAATGTTTTAGCATTTCCAGGTTTTCACTGGTGCACATGCTTGTTTGCTGTTTGGACTTTTTTTGATGGTTTATGTTTTATTTGATTGACCTATTATGATGGCACCTTTTTGATTGTGATGTGATTAAAGTGTGTATGTCACACACCACCTTGCACTTTATATGCGATTTTGCACGGTTCACAGGAAATTTTATGTATTGCTGTGGTTTGCACATTTATTTATTTGCACTTTATGCCTAGAGCTGCACTATTGCTTTATTATCACTCATGATTTTATGATTTATTTGCATTACTAGTTTGCTGTTTTATATCATATTATTTTTGCGGTCTTTTGCACATATAAGGACTTTTATATATGTACAGGTCCGCACATTAGCGTTTAATATAAAATGTGATCTTTTATGTTTTTGCACATTACCCCTTTTTAGGGATGAGCTTCGAGTTCGAGTCGAACTCATGTTCGACTCGAACATTGGCTGTTCGCAAGTTCACCGAACAGCGAACAATTTGGGGTGTTCGCGGCAAATTCGAATGCCGCGGAACACCCTTTAAAAGTCTATGGGAGAAATCAAAAGTGCTAATTTTAAAGGCTAATATGCAAGTTATTGTCATAAAAAGTGTTTGGGGACCTGGGTCCTGCCCCAGGGGACATGGATCAATGCAAAAAAAAGTTTTAAAAACGGCCGTTTTTTCAGGAACAGTGATTTTAATAATACTTAAAGTCAATCAATAAAAGTGTAATATCCCTTTAAATTTCGTACCTGGGGGGTGTCTATAGTGTGCCTGTAAAGGGGCGCATGTTTCCTGTGTTTAGAACAGTCTGACAGCAAAATGACATTTTGAAGGAAAAAACTCATTTAAAACTACCCGCGGCTATTGCATTGCCGACAATACACATAGAAGTTCATTGATAAAAACGGCATGGGAATTCCCCAAAGGGGAACCCCGAACCAAAATTAAAAAAAAAAAATGACGTGGGGGTCCCCCTAAATTCCATACCAGGCCCTTCAGGTCTGGTATGGATATTAAGGGGAACCCCGGCCAAAATTTAAAAAAAAAAATGACGTGGGGTTCCCCCTAAATTCCATACCAGACCCTTCAGGTCTGGTATGGATTTTAAGGGGAACCCCGCGCCAAAAAAAAAAAAAAAAAAAACGGCGTGGGGTCCCCCCAAAAATCCATACCAGACCCTTATCCGAGCACGCAACCTGGCAGGCCGCAGGAAAAGAGGGGGGGACAAGAGTGCGGCCCCCCCTCCCTCCTGAACCGTACCAGGCCACATGCCCTCAACATTGGGAGGGTGCTTTGGGGTAGCCCCCCAAAACACCTTGTCCCCATGTTGATGAGGACAAGGGCCTCATCCCCACAACCCTGGCCGGTGGTTGTGGGGGTCTGTGGGCGGGGGGCTTATCGGAATCTGGAAGCCCCCTTTAACAAGGTGACCCCCAGATCCCGGCCCCCCCCTGTGTGAAATGGTAAGGGGGTACATAAGTACCCCTACCATTTCACGAAAAAAGTGTCAAAAATGTTAAAAATGACAAGAGACAGTTTTTGACAATTCCTTTATTTAAATGCTTCTTCTTTCTTCTATCTTCCTTCATCTTCTGGTTCTTCTGGCTCTTCTGGTTCTTCTGGTTCTTCCTCCGGCGTTCTCGTCCAGCATCTCCTCCGCGGCGTCTTCTGTCTTCTTCTCCTCGGGCCGCTCCGCACCCATGGCATGGGGGGGAGGCTCCCGCTCTTCTCTTCTTCTCTTCTTCTTTTCTTCTTTTCTTCTTTTCTTCTCTTCTTCTCTTCTTCTTCATTTTCTTCTCCGGGCCGCTCCGCAATCCATGCTGGCATGGAGGGAGGCTCCCGCTGTGTGACGGCGCTCCTCGTCTGACAGTTCTTAAATAACGGGGGGGCGGGACCACCCGGTGACCCCGCCCCCCTCTGACGCACGGTGACTTGACGGGACTTCCCTGTGGCATTCCCCGTGACGTCACAGGGAAGTCCCGTCAAGTCACCGTGCGTCAGAGGGGGGCGGGGTCACCGGGTGGCCCCGCCCCCCCGTTATTTAAGAACTGTCAGACGAGGAGCGCCGTCACACAGCGGGAGCCTCCCTCCATGCCAGCATGGATTGCGGAGCGGCCCGGAGAAGAAAATGAAGAAGAAGAGAAGAAGAGAAGAAAAGAAGAAAAGAAGAAAAGAAGAAGAGAAGAAGAGAAGAGCGGGAGCCTCCCCCCCATGCCATGGGTGCGGAGCGGCCCGAGGAGAAGAAGACAGAAGACGCCGCGGAGGAGATGCTGGACGAGAACGCCGGAGGAAGAACCAGAAGAACCAGAAGAGCCAGAAGAACCAGAAGATGAAGGAAGATAGAAGAAAGAAGAAGCATTTAAATAAAGGAATTGTCAAAAACTGTCTCTTGTCATTTTTAACATTTTTGACACTTTTTTTGTGAAATGGTAGGGGTACTTATGTACCCCCTTACCATTTCACACAGGGGGGGGCTGGGATCTGGGGGTCACCTTGTTAAAGGGGGCTTCCAGATTCCGATAAGCCCCCCGCCCGCAGACCCCCACAACCACCGGCCAGGGTTGTGGGGATGAGGCCCTTGTCCTCATCAACATGGGGACAAGGTGTTTTGGGGGGCTACCCCAAAGCACCCTCCCAATGTTGAGGGCATGTGGCCTGGTACGGTTCAGGAGGGAGGGGGGGCCGCACTCTCGTCCCCCCCTCTTTTCCTGCGGCCTGCCAGGTTGCGTGCTCGGATAAGGGTCTGGTATGGATTTTTGGGGGGACCCCACGCCGTTTTTTTTTTTTTTTTTGGCGCGGGGTTCCCCTTAAAATCCATACCAGACCTGAAGGGTCTGGTATGGAATTTAGGGGGAACCCCACGTCATTTTTTTTTTTAAATTTTGGCCGGGGTTCCCCTTAATATCCATACCAGACCTGAAGGGCCTGGTATGGAATTTAGGGGGACCCCCACGTCATTTTTTTTTTTAAATTTTGGTTCGGGGCTCCCCTTTGGGGAATTCCCATGCCGTTTTTATCAATGAACTTCTATGTGTATTGTCGGCAATGCAATAGCCGCGGGTAGTTTTAAATGAGTTTTTTCCTTCAAAATGTCATTTTGCTGTCAGACTGTTCTAAACACAGGAAACATGCGCCCCTTTACAGGCACACTATAGACACCCCCCAGGTACGAAATTTAAAGGGATATTACACTTTTATTGTTTGACTTTAAGCATTATTAAAATCACTGCTCCTGAAAAAACGGCCGTTTTTAAAACTTTTTTTTGCATTGATCCATGTCCCCTGGGGCAGGACCCAGGTCCCCAAACACTTTTTATGACAATAACTTGCATATAAGCCTTGAAAATTAGCACTTTTGATTATTCATGTTCGTGTCCCATAGACTTTAACGGTGTTCGCATGTTCGAACGAACTTTTTTCCTGTTCGCATGTTCTGGTGCGAACCGAACAGGGGGGTGTTCGGCTCATCCCTACCCCTTTTGCACTATCCTTTAGATATTGCACGTTCTCTTGAGACTGCCCTCTATTACTATTTACTTTTATACTTCATCGTATCTTACATGCAGCTGGCAACCTTTATTTTTCATTTGACTGCAGCCTTTACCTCATACTGCTACCTTTAGCAGCATTTCTCTCTGGATAGTGCAGCACCCACCTTGACTCCTAATATAGTTTGTAACCCAAAATGCATCAGAGACGTTGTACTGGTACGCAAAATGGCCCTCTCTTCCTCAAAATTTTCTTGTTTCTGACTGGCTGTTTTGGGGGGTTTGCTCCTCTTCTAATACTTAGAAGAGTAACCTTCCCCTCCACTTTACCCCTAACATATTCTGATCATGGGACTATGAACATCACTGATTACATAAATCACAAGTCCTGCAACTGGACCCAAAAACAGAGAATGTTCGCCCCTGGATAGGTAGACACATTGACTATCACCCATACGGCCTGGAAGTCTCACATGGGTGATAGAGAGGTTGATGCGGAACAGTCTACATTTGTGGTGGAGCGTGCTCACCACATGCCCACACACCGCCCCCCAGAAGGGACACCTCCATGTACCTTCATCGCAAAGTTATTAAATTATCAGGACCGAGATACCATCCTACGTCTGAACCGCGAAAAGAGAAATATCCCCTTCCAAACAGGACACGCATCAGTATTCCCGATGCGTGTCTGCAGGGAAATCCATTGACAGCTGATGACTCATCGGTTGTTAAGGGCGCCGCGGCTGGCTTCCCGGCCCTGTTCCTTAACAACCAGCTTACATTGCACCCTGATTGGACAAAACTTTGCCAGAGCACAGAATGCTGATCAGCCGATACAGCTGATCAGGCAAATGTTCAGCCAGAACTCATGCTCCGGCCGAACCTTTCACCCATCCCTAGTATAGATGTATAGATAGATAAGATAGACAGATAGTAAGGTCAATGCATTTAACCTTGTGTGTTCCCCGCAATTCACCAAAAACAAACAAAAGCAAAAAGGGGGTTGCAGCACAGAGAGTGTATTTTATTGCTTATTAATAATCAAAATCATACAGCAAAGTTTCAGGCATTCCTGATTTTTAATAAGCTAATCACAATCAAACCAAGAATACATATATGGTGTTAGAGGCAGACAATTACACAATTAAAATACATTGTTTAACCACTTGCCTACTGGGCACTTTTACCCTCCTCCTGTCCAGGCCAATTTTCAGCTTTCAGCGCTGTTGCACTTTGAATGACAATTGCGCGGTCATGGAACACTGTACTCAAACACATGTTTTATAGTTTTGTTTTTTTTTTCACACAAATAGAGATTTCTTTTGGTGGTATTTTATAATCACTGGGTTTTTTATTTTTTGCTAAATAAACCGACAAGTAAAAAAAGTTTGTTATAAAATGTTGGTAACAGGTAATTTTCTCTTTCACTAATGGCCATTGATAGGCAGCACTGATGGGCACTGATGGGCGTTAATGGTCACTGATGAGGCAGAA
The DNA here is from genome assembly GCF_042186555.1 of Aquarana catesbeiana. Classification (NCBI taxonomy): domain Eukaryota; kingdom Metazoa; phylum Chordata; class Amphibia; order Anura; family Ranidae; genus Aquarana; species Aquarana catesbeiana. The sequence continues at coordinate 444,678,295 of NC_133328.1, read as the reverse complement.
AGGGAAACAGAAAGGTGCTTCTGAGCGTCGGTTCACACAGGGGCGACACGACTTACAGCGCGACTTAGCAAGGCGACTTTAGCATGACTTCAGCGTGACTTCAGCGTGACTTTGAGCGACTTACAACGCGACTTAAAGTTGCCTCCATGACAGGCGACTTTGTCTGTGGCCAACCATAGCTAAGCATCTCCTGTGACATCATTCTTGTTCCTGTTCTCTTCCTGGTTCCCTGTTCCCTGTGTTCTGTGACCACAATGTATACTTTGCGCTATTTAATGACAGCTGTCGTAACAGCTGGTGTGACAGTAATGATGGAAGAAGAAGAGGAAGAGAGGAAGCGAAGGATGAGGATGAGAAGAAGACGTCACTACTGGATCCATCCTATTATTGCTAATAGAGATAACAGAGGCCAGTTCTGGGCCATGTATGAGAATTTGCGTGTGTTTGAGGACAAGTTTTTCAACTATACCCGGATTTCAATCGCAAGGCAAGTACATATGCTATATGTGGATCTACACATTTGAACTAGCCTATTTGTCACATATATTTTGTTTAACCACTTAAGCCCCGTCCCATTTTGCTGATCAAAGACCAGAGCACTCTTTGCGATTTGGCACTGCATCGCTTTAACTGACAGTTGCGTGGTCGTGCGACTTTGCTCCAAAACAAAATTGACGTCCTTTTTCCCCACAAATAGAGCTTTCTTTTGGTGGTATTTGATCACCTCTGCAGTTTTTATTTTTTGCGCTATAAACAAAAATAGAATGACAATTTTGAAAAAAAAACGCAATTTGTTTTACTTTTTGCTATAATAAATATCCCCAAAAAATATATAATAAACATTGTTTTTCCTCAGTTTATGCTGATACGTCTTCTTCTACATATTTTTGTTAAAATAAAATCACAATAATCGTTTATTGATTGTTTTGTGCCACAGTTATAACGTTTACAAAATAGAGGATAGTTTTATGGCATTTTTATTAATAATTTGTTAAATAATAATGGCGCCGATTGGCAGTTTATATTGTGACTGCGACATTATGGCGGACACATCGGCCAGTTTTGACACTTTTTGTTTGCATTGTCATTCAGTGCTATACAAATGCACTGATTCCTATGTAAATATCACTGGCAGTGAAGGGGTTAACCACTAGGTGTCAGTGTAGGGGTTAAGTGTGTCCTGGGGCCGTATTTTTAATTGTGTTGGTGGATGACGTGGCTGTGTGTGACACGTCACTGATCTCTGCTCCGATCACAGCAGAGATCAGTGACACTGTCACTAGGCAGAACGGGGAGATGATAGTTTACATTAGCATCTCACCGTTCTTCCTCCACCTGAGACTATCACTTGTATCGCGGTAATGTGTGGGTGTAGCTCCAAATGGCTGATATGTCTTATTTTCAATATAGTAAATTCGCTTTTTTATTCATTTTACAGTTTCGATGAATTGCTTAGTCTAGTTTACATCCATCTGGAGCGACAGAATACATCATATAGGAGGAGTATCTCACCAACGGAAAGACTAATTATTACACTAAGGCAGTGGTGTCCAAACTATGGCCCTCCAGTTGTTAAGGAACTACAACTCCCATCATGCCTAGTCATGTCTGTGAATGTCAGAGTTTTACAATGCCTCATCGGAACTGTAGTTCCGCAACAGCTGGAGGGCCGTAGTTTCGACACCCCTGCACTAAGGTAAACTATCTATTTTTTGATGAACATTAGTATTATGTTTGCAACATTATAGTAAGGTCCAGCCTGAGCTCATTTGTCTGGGCTTCTCCAACGGGTCACGTGAGTGCAATTCTTTTGCACTCCTGCACCCCCTTTTCAGTGGAGAGTGATCAGAAGTCCGCTTTGTGCAGACGTCACCAAGATCAGTTGAGGCAGCGCATCAACTTCATTTCCAAAGTTCTTTATCCACCAGCTGCCTGGACTGATGGCAGTGCCAGCCACTCAGTAAGCTGCTCTTCGCCCCTCCACATCTCACCGCTCCAATGAGCGTGGAGGAGCAGAGCAGCAGAGGAGCTGACTGACAGTCAGAAGCTCTCAGCTCGGGGAGAGAACCAAGTCATCGACGATGTTTGTTGACTCAGTTCTGTGTGAAGAAGCGGCAGTGGACAATTGCAGCATTGGTGCGAAGCTACATCCACCTAGGTAAGTATGATTATTCCAACAAAAAAAAATACGGTTGAATAAATTTTGTTAAATTTAGCACACAAACATCTTTTAATACTATAGTGTATACATATACACATATATATATATATATATATATATATATATATATATATATATATATAAGAAAAATATATAAGACACATATCTAAAACATACACTTTTTCATCTTATTTACAATTGTTCATAAACCGGTTCGTAGCCAGAGGTTACAGAGCTGGTGGAAGGCCTTGGGGATGGTGTTGGTGGGAAATTGTTGGAATTCTGTCTGAATTGTTGGTACCCTGGTGCGCCAATAGTTGATGGAATTGGGGATGGAGACGGATAGGGGATTGGTGGATGGGCAGGATTCATGGCATTGCCATACTCATCAGAGTATGGATGGAAACGAGGGGGATAGTAGGGGTGGGTTCTGGGCGGTGGAGGGTTAGGGTATGTATAGTATGGACCAGATGGTGGTGGTGGTCCAAACATGGGTGAGGTGGGAATGGATGGCTCATTGCGTATACTGGCTTCAAGGAGGTCCATCACTGCCTTCTTGACAGCATGCTTGCGCTCCTGGGGAATTTTCTGAAGCATTCCTGCAACCATTAAACCAAAGCCATGATCTTCAGAGTTTAGCTCCTCTAATTTTTGGTTCATTCTTTCGACAAGTAATGCAAATCTGTCCATATTTTCAGTGTGCCTTCCCCTTGGTGGTCTGCTCCTATGCTGGCTTCTGAGCCGGATAAGCTGAGCCGGCTGCTGTATGCTTGATGAAGCCTCTCCTCAGTTGCTCTCTTGTGCTGCTTCTGAATCATCCTAAAGAGAATGATCCAGCGACAGCGACCCTCCTGCTTCTTGGGAAGCTGCTTCTTCAGTTGCAGCCGCTTGTGATTCCTCCTGCCCTTCATCACGCACTTCCCAATTGGATTGTGTTCTGCATTAAACATAGAATACAGTTAAGGCACACCCTTATTTATATAATTGTATGGTATCATTTTACAAATATGAAAGATGTTATCTCACTCTCTCAGATCCATAAAAGGTCTCAGAAGCTCCAGTTCATCTGCGTATATGTAGGATACCACCCTTTTAGTTGCAGATCCACTCCTGGCATCATTGATTTTTCGGAGGTACCTCTTAAAGCAGTCGTGCAATCCTTTCCATCTAATTTGTAATATCGATACTGCAAAACATAAATAGGAACATAATGATTATGTATTTTGTCTTTCAGATACCTGGCAACCGGTCATTCCCTAATTAGCCTACATTATGAGTTCATGGTGGGCAGGTCGACAATCAGCGGCATCATCAAAGAAACCTGCCAAATCTTTTGGGATGTGCTTAACACTATAGTCATGAAGAGGCCTACACCAGAGAATTGGCGGGACGATGCAAACCTATTTTGTATTGCATTGGTGCTATAGATGGGAAGCATGTGTGTGTTATAAAGCCTGTTGGTAGTGGTAGCATGTACTTCAATTACAAAAAATTTTGTTCTTTTGTACTGCTGGCCGTGACCGATGCAAACTATTGTTTCACCTATGTAGACATAGGATCCTACGGTAGTAGCTGCGATTCGCAGTTTTTGGTAATTCCTCTTTTGGTGAAAGGCTACGGGATAATCGGTTCGATATTCCTGAGAACTGTCCTCTTCCTGGCACAACTGAACCCCCAATACCCTATGTGTTCATCGCAGATGAGGCATTTGCATTGGGGGAACACTTAATGAGTCCTTATTCCAATAGGAACCTGTCTACCCCTAAGAAAGTGTTTAACTATCGCCTAACAAGGGCAAGAAGGGTGGTTGAAGGGTGGCAGCTTTGGTATTCTTGCAAATAAATGGCGTTTGTTACATACGCCAATTGCATTAACCACTTGCTTACCGGGCACTTAAACCCCCCTCCTATCCAGACCAATTTTCAGCTTTCAGCGCTGTTGCACTTTGAATGACAATTGCGCGGTCATGCAACACTGTACCCAAATGAAATCTTTATCATTTTTTCCCCACAAATAGAGCTTTCTTTTGGTGGCATTTGATCACCTCTGCAGTTTTTATTTTTTGTTAAAAATATTTTTTTTTATATTTTGTTATAAAATTTTTTAAAGGGGTAATTTTTCTCCTTCATTGATGTACGCTGATGAGGCGGCACCAATGGGCACTGATAGGTGGCAGTGATGGGCACTGATGGGTGGCAGTGATGGGCACTGATTGGTGGCAATAATGGGCACTGATCTTGTACACTGCTAGGTGGCACTGATTGGCACCACTGGTGGGCATTGTTAGGTGACAATGGTGGGCATTGATAGGTGGCACTTGTAGGCATTGATAGGTGGCACTTATGGGCATTGATACGTGGCACTGGTGGGCACTGTGGGCACTGTGATGTGGCAATGTCAGGTTGCACTGTCAGTGGGTACTGTTGGCACAATTGAGGCACATATGAGGCATTATTGCCTCCTCCTCTTCGGGACCGATGTCCCTTGCTGCTGAGCCGGTGATCGGCTTTTTTTTCTCCTCGCACTGTCAGCGCGAGGAAAAAAAAAAAACGATCACAGAGCTTTTGTTTTGATCATGTGATCAGCTGTCATTGGCAAGCTGCTTTAACAGCAGTAATTGCATTTTCAATGTTTAACCGATTGGCATCCGCGCTATAGCCGAATGACGGCTACAGCGCGGATGCCAAGCGGTTAAACATTGAAAATGCAATTACTGCTGTTAAAGCAGCTTGCGTGCTGCACAATTTTGGCCGGATACGTGACGGGTACCGTTTCGAGGATTCCCTTACGCACGATATGGAAAGTGCACACCTCATTGCTACAAGGGGATCCAGCGATGGTGCCACTCTTCGAGAGCAATTTGCTTCTTCCTTTCTTCCACCGGCTGGTGAATTAGAATGGCAAATGGATGCCATTTCATAACTGCATTGATTAAATATATATTTTTCTGCTGTTACCTTTTCTATAAAGTTTTAGAGCCTGCAGTTTATTGAGTTTCTAATTTTGTCAGGCTATGGTACTGTCGTTAATGTTTTAAATACTATTTTTTTTTAACTTTGACATATACAGTAATAATAAAGCAATCATTATTTTGGCTGATATTGATCATTCATTGTCTACATTTATTACCAATAGAAGTATACATCATTGAAATACTGCACCAGGGTTCTCCATAGGCACCTTTAACATGGGCGGTGGGGGCATCGGCGGTAAAACGCCGCTATTTTTAACGGTGCTTTACCGTCGTTTTAGCAGCGTTATTCGGCCACTAGCAGGGCGGTTTTAAATCCCTGCTAGCGGCCAATAAAGGGTTAAAACCAACCACAAAGTGTCGCTACAGCGGCGGTATGGCCACGCTGCCCCATTGATTTCAATGGGCAGGAGCGGTGAAGGAGCGGTGTATACACCGCTCCTTTACCGCTCCAAAGACGCTGCTTTCAGGAGTTTTTTTTCACTCCTTCCAGTGCTTTCACACTGGAGACACAGCAGCAGCAGTGTCAGGTCGGTTTGCAGTCACTATTTTTAGCGCAATAGCGCCTGCAAACCGACCCGAAAGTGCCGCTGCTTTAATTCCAGTGTAAAAGCCCTGATGGCTTTCACACTGGAGCGGTACGCTAGCAGGACAGGAAAAAAAGTTCTGCTAGCAGCATCTTCGGAGCGGAGAAGGAGCGGAGTGTATACCGCTCCTTCCCATTGAAATCAATGGGACGGCGTGGCTAGACCCCCGACAAAGCGCCTCTGCAGAGGCGCTTTGCGGTGGTTTTAACCCTTTCTCGTCCGCTAGCGGGGGGTAAAACCGGACGAATACCATTCACTTGCATGGAATTTCTGATGTCAAGCGACTGGGGGCGACTTGAGGTCTGACAAGTCAGATCCCAAGTCGCGGTAGTGTGAACCGGCACTAAAAGTATTCCACAGTGTTTATTTATAAACAATGGTTAAAAACACTTGAGATTGAGATGGGCTCTTTGTTCCCGGCTCATCCCTGCTCCCTTGTATGGTTGCCTGCATTATTTTCGGACCCCAAACTCCATAGTCTCTGTTTGGGCCCTATGTTGTTTTCATTGAGGTTATGGCTCTCATGCCACACCAAATTCTCCCTCACTTCCCCGTGCCCCCGTCTCTCTAATGTAATCTTTAATCCCTTAATTTCCGATCCCACTCCCGAATGCTCCCTTGGGCACAGACTGGCCTGTTCCAACTTCGCCACTTTGTACTCCCGGTCACACGTAAATTTCACCCTTTTGCAAAAGAAAAAAGCGGAGAAAATGGAAAAAAATGGAAACAATGGAAGAAATCGCATAAAGGACTGCTGCCTCCACAGATGTGATTTCCACCAAGGTAGAAAAAACAGAAGGTAAGTGAAGGGTTAGTGTGTGGGTGTGGCGCTGTCCTAATTCATAGAATACTTGGTAGATCGTGTGTAGCCAAATCCCATATGTAAAGTCGCATATAAAGTATAGACCAAAATTGCAAATAAAAAATTCAACGAAAATAAAACCAAACATAAAACAGCAATGTAACCCCCTTTGGAGTGTATAGGTATAACGTTGTCCTAGTGGAGAAAAAAGCGGAGAAAATGGAAAAAAATGGAAACAATGGAAGAAATCGCATAAAGGACTGCTGCCTCCACAGATGTGATTTCCACCAAGGTGGAGAAAACAGAAGGTAAGTGAAGGGTTAGTTTGTGGGTGTGGCGCTGTCCTAATTCATAGAAATACTTGGTAAATCGTGTGTAGCCAAATCCCATATGTAAAGTCGCATATAAAGTATAGACCAAAATTGCAAATAAAAAATTCCACGAAAATAAAACCAAACATAAAACAGCAAAGTGACACCCTTTGGAGTGTATAGGTGTAACGTTGTCCTAGTTTAAAAAATACTTTATAAGTCGTGTGTAGCCAAATCCCACATGTAAAGTCGCATGTAAATTATAAACAAAATATAAACAAAATCACATATAGCAAATTTAACGGCTAGGTTGGCCCCCTTTGAATTGGGGGAGGGGGAAGGGGAACAGGGGATGAAATCAAAAAATGACTTTAGCCAAAACTATTCCATCCGCATAAAAACCCCATATAGTGGGGGGCGTGGCCAACTGCCGAGCAAGATGGACGTGTAGTGACACAGCTCCTGCACCGACCGGATTATAAATCGACATCCCCGCTATTCTGGTATACTCCAGCAACTGCTCAGAGCATCAGAACATTGGATTCCTCCCTTACATCATCCGAGATGAACCGCAAACTGAAAGAATACCGTCAGCCTAAGAAGCTGACAGATTACTACACACAGCCGAAAATCCAAGATGGCGCCCGCGGCCCTGAATGCAGGAATTCGGCGGCCTACACAGATCTTCCTGATGAGGATGAACTGCAAATAACCCCACATCCTCACTCACCTGATGCCTCACCATCATCCCCTGCTTCATCGGCCGGTAACAGCCCTGCAAAAGCGCGGATGCGCTTGGATGAAGAATCTGCATCATCTGAGGTGAGCCCTGAGTCTGACACAGCCCCAGCTCATCCATCCCCCATAGCAGCCTTCCCTACCACAAACCAGCCTGTACTAGATACAACAATGAAGGAGATGCTCATCTCCCTTCAGAGCTCCCTTCACAATGATATTTCCAATATGTTCTCCAGATTCTCCTCACAAATGAATCATATGGGACAGAAAATACACATAGTAGAGAAGCAGATGGGAGACATGACCGAAACGGTCAATGATCTAGTAGACGCCCATGATCATACACGAGACGAACAGCAATGGATGAGGGCCAAAATGGCGGACCTCGAGGACAGGTCCCGCCATAACAATGTAAAGATCAGAGGGGTCCCTGAATCTATACTACCGCATGATTTAAACGCATATGCGAGAAAATTAATTTCCACGCTCCTGCCTGATCTCACCCCCATGGAAACAATAATCGATGGCATCCATCGCCTCCCTAAACCCCCACATCTCCCAGCCGAAGTCCCACGTGATACCCTGATGAGAATTCACTTTTTTCACGCTAAAGACCAACTTCTGTTCAAATCCAGACACCTGGAACAGCTACCTGCCCCGTATACTAATCTACAACTATACGCTGACCTCTCACAGCACACCCGCCAGTTACGGAGACAACTAAATACTATTACCAAACCACTCAATAATCACAAGATCCCCTATCAATGGGGCTTCCCTACCAAGATCATAGTCACCAAGAATGGGACCAAACATAACATCTCCACAGTGGAGGAAGGCCTCAAATTACTCCACATATGGGGAATTATTCCGGACCCACCTAACTCAGCTCAACTAAACCGCAGAGGAAACTCTCCGCATTCCAATGATAACCGTCACTCCGGTAAGCACTAACCTATACCTGAATAGTGGGATCGCCCATGACCCACTTTACCACATCTCCGGTCGGATGCCTTGCTCGTTGCAACTTGCTCCACGAACTTACACCCCACAACAACACAGCAGTACCAGTTTTAATTAACTGCTGTCAGTTCTTATGTTTTGTTTACCCTTTTTTCCTAACTCACTTTATTTTCTCCTCACCCTAAAGTTTCCTCTAACCAACATCTCTTCTCTCCTGAGAGCGCACGGAAGAAAAAAAAAAAAAAGGACACGAGTACCACGACCTCCAGATCTTTCTACATAGAAGAACCCAACTACTAATTGTGAGTAAAACTTACCATATATTCTACCCTACACCACCCACCAAGATGCCCAAATTCCTCTCGCTAAATGCCAAAGGACTAAACCATCCGGTTAAAAGAGCTTCCTTATGGAAGACAGCCCAAAAATCTTCCTGTGACATCATATGTGTACAAGAAACACACTTTAAAAAATCTGCAATGCCACATTGCAATAACAAATCCTTCCCCAATATCTACCATGCTCCAGGCCCCACTAAGAAAAACGGAGTTCTAATTGCATTCAAACACACAATCAACTTTACGCTCCATAACAGCTTAGTTGATGAAGATGGCAGATATCTGGCCCTAGATTGTACCTTGGACAATGCTAGATACACTATTGTAACAGTGTATGCGCCCAACACTAATCAAATTAGATTCCTCTCTAAGTTGATGCCCAAAATCACCAAATTTCGCCAAGGAAACCTCATAATCTGCGGTGATTTCAACATAGTTCCGGACAATACCCTAGATGCCTCTTCTCGTAAAACTAGAATTACTTCACCTATGGGACAGTTCCTACGAAACAATGACCTATATGATGTATGGAGATGCCACCACCCCACTGAGAGAGACTACTCCTTCTTTTCCCATCGACACAACTCGTACACCAGAATCGACTACTTCCTAGTCGACAAGTGGACCCTGCCAAAAATTTCTGAATCATCTTTAGATACGATAACGTGGTCTGACCACGCACCAGTGTCTATAACCCTTGAGTCATTGCCTACTTCCTCACGTACGAAGCTATGGAGAGCCAACGCTTCAATTATTCAATCACACGAACACTCAGCTACTATCCGTAAACACCTAGAAGAATTCTTTGAGCTGAATCAAGGATCAACATCAAGCAACACTATTTTATGGAACGCTCATAAAGCGGTCATCTGAGGGATTCTTATTCAAATAGGGGCTAGAGAGAAGAGGAGGAGATCACAGCGTCTTAACACCATCACCTCCCAAATTAAAACAGCAGAGACCCAAAACCAAATCAGCCCTGATCCTGCCCTTAGGGAAAAACTTGTACTTCTTAGACAAGAATTAAGAAACTTACTACTAGAAACATATGAAAAAACCCAGAAAAGATTTAAGGCTAACCACTACTCCACTGGGAATAAGGCAGGGAAAGCCATGGCAGTCAGAATCAAAGGTCATCATATTAAAAGCAAAATATCTCACCTCTACCATCCCTCCACGGGACAAAAAGTGATAGACCCCCAAGCCATAGCAGAAGCGTTTAGCCATTATTACGAAACACTCTATAATCTAAAAAATGACTCCACTATTAGTCAACCTTGCTCAAAAGATATAGAAAACTTCTTGACGGAAATTAATCTCCCCAAAGTATCCTCAGAGCAACTAACAATATTTAATGCTCCATTCTCCCCAATAGAAGTGTTAGAAACCATCACAGCCCTACCATCCAACAAATCCCCAGGACCAGACGGTCTCACTGGAGAGTATTATAAAGAATTCCGTACAATTCTAGCCCCTTTTTTGGCCCAAATGTGCAACGACGCTGCCTCCTCCCCTTCTCTCCCACAAGAAATGTTAAATGCCTTAATCATTACATTGCCGAAGCCAGACAAGGACCCTACCTCACCGCAAAACTTTAGACCCATATCGCTACTAAACATTGACACAAAAATTTATGCAAAACTCATAGCAAACAGGTTAGTAAATATTATGCCCTCACTAATCCACCCTGACCAATCCGGGTTCACAAAAGGTAGGCAATCGTTTGATGCAAACCGTAGAATCATTAATATAATCCACCATGCGGAATCTGAGCGAACGCCTTCTCTGCTTCTATCACTGGATGCAGAGAAGGCGTTTGATAGAGTCAATTGGATCTATCTCCAAGCTACACTCCTTAAATTCGGCCTCCAAGGTCCCATTCTTTCCGCTATAATGGCCTTATACTCAAAACCTTCAGCCCAGGTTTATACCTCTGAGATGCTATCTAAACCATTTCCAATTTCTAATGGCACTCGTCAGGGCTGCCCCTTATCACCCATAATCTTCAACTTAATGATGGAACCACTGGCTGAACATATTAGAATAAACAAATCCATCACAGGATTCAAAATTGGTAAATTAGAACACAAGATCAACCTGTTTGCTGACGACATCATCATAATGGTAACCAACCCTATATCCTCCCTGGCTTCGATACAATCTGTACTACAAAAATTTAGTACCATTTCTTACTATAAGGTAAATGAAAATAAGTCATATATTCTGGACCTAGGTCTAGATGTCATAACCAGCAACCTTCTACGAAACTTCTATACATATCCATGGGCAGATACAGGTATATCATATCTAGGAATCACACTCACCAAATGCACCAGAAACCTCTTTACCAACAACTACACTGAAATGAAACAGATGCTTATTAAAGAAACCTCCAAACTTTCAAAATTTGAATTTTCTTGGACTGGTAGGCTTGCAGCCTTTAAAATGCTCATACTCCCTAGATTGCTCTACACATTCCGCACTCTTCCTATTCCACTTACCAACACATACATCAAATCTCTACAATCAATTTTACACCATTACATTTGGCAAAGTAAGAAGCCTAGATGTAGTCATCTCAAAACTACTAAACATAAACTGGCGGGTGGCCTGGGATACGTAGATATTAAAGATTATTATCTAGCTACCGTTCTATCTCAAATGAAGGAATGGGTAAGCACGCATACTACTACATTATGGGGAAACATTGAAAACAACATGACTCCAGGGCCCAACCTTAAATACTGGTTATTCAGCACCACAACCAAACGCCCAAATCTTCGATTATATTCACCAACCATACAAGCTTCGGTTAGGGCTTGGACAATACTACACTCCGCGAAATGGTCCCAATTACCAACCAAAAGCATTCCAATACCTATCCAAACCCTGCAATTACTGTCACCTGATTTGACTATTCCCAAATGGATAACAGACCAAAATCCTCTTACCACAGACCTCAGGGCTAAGATAGTACATAAACCCTTTACCCAATTACAATCACAATACCAAGCACCCCCCACAGACTTCTTTAATTGTACCAGAATTCAACAATGCCTATCGGCTCACCCACGATTAGAAGGAGAAATACCGCTCAAAATGTGGAACTACTACTTCTCCAATAACACACCTACCAAAGGCACCTCACTAATATACTCTATCCTGCAGGAAAAAACAGTATTCCTAAAATCTAAACCATACACAGACTGGGAAAAAGAATTGCATCTACAGTGCTCAGAACAACAATGGCAAAAGGCAATTCAATCCACATATAAATCCACTAGCTGCACCTCTCTATGGGAAATAATGCATAAGATACACCTACGATGGTACCTAACGCCACAGAGAATGGCCAAATTTCATCCACAATCCTCATCCAAATGTTGGAGAGAATGTGACCACATAGGTACCTTATCTCACATTCTATGGTCATGTCCAGTATTAAAAACCCTCTGGCAAGAGGTGGAATACATTATACAAGACATCTGTCACCTTCCCATCAAACTCACACCACAACTGGCCATACTGAACTTGAACACTGAACTATTGCCACCACCTTTTAGACTTGTAATCACACACATACTTCTAGCCACTGGGTTACTCATAACTAGAAGATGGAAAACAAACTTATCCCCAACATTAACAGAAGTCATAACACTAGTTCACTCACACTTTGCTTACAAACTAATTATTTCAAAGGGAAAACCCTCGTATGGAAAAATTCACAAACTATGGTACCCCTGGTCAAATTGGTAAGCACAAAAACTTACCTGATAATTTTCTGATACTACTTACACATACTCGACCCACATTGTTCTCTTCACTCAATATATGACAATGCTCTCTACCATCATCCACTACTCTTCCTGCCCCCTCCCCTCACCCATCCCCCCTTTTCTTCTTTCTATTATTTATCCCCAACTACCTTACTTACTACTCTCTCTACTACACGTTACATACAGTTCCTTACGAGTACGAATAGCTCTCATAATTATACTCAAGTTCGATAAGTACTCTAGACAAGATACGTTCCAACACATTCCTACACTTGAAGTTATAAAACCTACACTTCTGAATTAATACCATCCTTTCGTACGAATAGTTAATGATATTCTAAGTTGTTAAATGATTACTGTTTAAAATGTCTTTACACCATGGGAATGAAGGTACCACAACCACCCATGCTACAGCATGAACCCATAAGGGGTACATGGGGTTAATAATTCACACACTTTATCTTACCTTCAACAACTGTTATAGTTCTATTATTCTCACCACAATTGACGAATGAATATTGATATGTAATTCTCTCAACTGTATGTAATCAGAATGTGATTTTTGACAATGTCTGTTCACTCTTTCATTTAAATCTTCAATAAAAATTATTGAAACAAAAAACCCCATATAGTGATTGATTTAAAAGTCTGACAAACATAACATTGCTGAATAATTACATAGGTTAAATCGTGACTAGTGCTCAGTGCAACTTAAGTAAAAAACTTGACATCTTTGTAAAATTTATCATGGACCTTGTAAGTGTTTTTAACCTTTGTTTATAAATAAAAACCATGGAATGCTACACTTAGAATCGCCTTTCTGTTTCCTTTTCTGATTTCCACTAGAGTTGCTTCTCCTCTTGAAAGTGTTGCTGCAAGTGTCATTCCTTTCACAATTAACATTACCTTGAATGCCACCCACAGTGTTTGGAATCTCACTGTCTGATACTAGAGGAAAACTCTTACAGAAGCGCCCTCTCTCCTCTCTTCTTTGCAACCAATGAGGTGGCACTGATGAGACGGCACTGGTGGGCACTGGTGAGGAGGCACTAATGAGGCTTCACTGATAGGCAGCACCGATGGTCACTGATAGGTTGCACTGATAAGTGGCACCAATGGGCACTGATAGGTGGCACTGATGGGTACTGATAGGTGACACTGATAGGGGGCACTGATAGGTGATACTAATGAGGAGGCACTGATGGGCACTGATTGGCAGCACTGATGGGCACAGATTTGTAGCACTGGTGGGCACAGATTGGCAGCACTGGTGTGACTGCACTGATAATCAGGGCACCGATAATCAGTATCCTGATAATCAGTGTAGATGTCCCTTTTAGAGAAACCCATTGTAAGCTCTCTTCTCTTATCCTCTTGCTGTCAGCATGAGGAAAGGAGTGCCACTGGCATCTGTTTACCTCCCTGGTAAGCTGTTATTGGACACAGCTGATTACGTGGTAAAGAGCCACCGATTGGCTCTTTACCTCAATCTGTGATCAGCAAAGGACACTATGATCACAGAGCACACTGCCCACACCCAGCAGTGCACGTGTGGCAGGCATGATCACAGGAAGCCATCATACAATGACGTCCCAGAACTAGATGACTGCGATTTAACGGTTATTTGACTATAGCGCGGTCAGCCAGTGGTTAAAGAAGATAAACCAACAGTGCAGATGTTAATGCTGATCCCTAAGCAGAGTCAACCAAATTTTTCCTATTACTAAGGAAATCTGCAATACAAAGAAGCAGTAAACTAAATATGATATGATAAAGATCAAAACCATGATTTTGCCTTTGTTGTGATAAGATTTTAATTAGAAAATCCAGCAATCTTCCTTGTGCTTAAGGCTGGCCTGAACTATTGTATTCTGATGATGGGGAGACCTCCCTGGCTTTAGAAGACACTGGTCAGTGCTGTCTGCTATATTATAATATATCATGATGTATATATATATTGGTAGATCAGTTTTTGTACAACTATCCTGCCCATACATGGATCAAAATTTAGCTGGTCCCTGTTAAACCAGCTGAATTTCGATCAATGTATGGCCAGATTTGGAGCAGTAATGTGACCCCCTGCCCCTCCTAGATCTATTCAATGACATCACTCTGAGACCCTGCTTCTCTGCTTATATTGCATCGGGGACAGGGAGACAACATTCAGTGAGAGACAAGCGATGGGTTTGGAAGTGTTTGTGGGCTATGTTTTTTTTTGTCACGTTATGAGGCATTAGACATCAAAATTGATATGGAGCTACAACACTGGACGATATGATTGACAGTATTTACACTGTGGAGCATTTTTTAATTAACCACTTGCCTACTGGGTACTTTTACCCCCTTCCTGCCCAAAGCCAATTCTCAGCTTTCAGCACTGACACACTTTCAATGACAATTGCGCGTTCACGCAACACTGTACCCACTACCCATTTGACATTTTTATAATTTTTTTTCACACTAATAGAGATTTCTTTTTGTGGTATTTAATCACTACTGGGTTTTTTATTTTTTGCTAAATAAACAAAAAAAATGTGAAAAAAAAAAAAAATTTCATAGATTGCTATACAATTTTGCAAACAATTTTTCTGCTTCACTGATATGCACTGATGAGGCTGCACTGATGGGCACTGATGGACACTGATGAGGTGGCACTGATGAGCAGGCACCGATTGGGCTGCACTGATAGACTGCACTGATGAGCTCTAATAGGTGGCACTGATGGGCAATGATAGGTGGCACTGGTAGGCAGCACTGATAGGTGGCACTGATTGGCACTGATAGGTGACGCTGATGAGCACTGATAGACAGATGGGTGACACTGATGAGGAGGCACTGATGGGCCCTGATTGACAGCACTGGTGGGCACTGATTAGCAGCACTGGTGGGCACTGTTGGGACTGCACTGATAATCAGGACACTGACAATCAATGCCCTGATTATCAGTGCCGATGTCCCTTTAACGCAAGCCGGTTATAAGCTCCCTTCTTCTCTCCTCATGCTGTCAGCATGAGGAAAGAAAAGCTGATAACTTGCTTGCGTTTACATCCGTGATTAGCTGTCATTGGACACAGCCGATCACGTAGTAAAGGGCCGCTGTGATTGGTCCAAAGGACTCAGTGATCACAGATCGCGTCGCAGCACCAGCACAGGAGGATGTCAATAGACGCCCTCCCGGCAAAGTAAGCTGGGAAGGGGTTAAATGACTCATCAAAAGGTCTGACACTTTTTTTTTTTTTGCGTGAGGTTCCCCCTTAGAATCCATAACAAAATCAATTGTGTGCAAGGGGTACTTATGCGCTACTCAGTGAATGACATACACTTTATTTTGTTAATTTTTGTAATAGTGAATGTACAGCTGCTAAACTCCTATAGTGTCACTAACACTAATACAAAAATGTGGTTTCATCAGACCAAAGAATCTTATTTCTCACCATCTTGGAGTCCTTCTTGTGTTTTTTAGCAAACTCCATGCGGGCTTTCATATGCCTTTCATATGCCTTGCACTGAGGAGAGGCTTCCACTCTGCCATAAAGCCCCGACTGGTGCAGGGCTGCAGTGATGGTTGATCTTCTACAACTTTTTCCCATCTCCCGACTGCATCTCCGGAGCTCAGCCACGGTGATCTTTGGGTTCTTCTTTACCTCTCTCATCAAGGCTCTTCTCCCCCGATAGCTTAGTTTGGCCGGACGGCCAGCTCTAGGAAGGGTTCTGGTCGTCCCAAACGTCTTCCATTTAAGGATTATGGAGGCCACTTTGCTCTTAGGAACCTTAAGTGCAGCAGAAATTTTTTTGTAACCTTGGCCAGATCTGTGCCTTGCCACAATTCTGTCTCTGAGCTCTTCAGGCAGTACCTTTGACCTCATGATTCTCATTTGCTCTGACATGCACTGTGAGCTGTAAGGTCTTATATAGACAGGTGTGTGGATTTCCTCATCAAGTTCAATCAGTATAATCAAACACAACTGGTCTCAAATGAAGGTGTAGAACCATCTCAAGGATGATCAGAAGAAATGGACAGCACCTGAGTTAAATATATCAGTGTCACAGCAAAGGGTCTGAATACTTAGGACCATGTGATATTTCAATGTTTCTTTTTTAATAAATCTGCAAAAATGTCAACATTTCTGTGTTTTTCTGTCAATATGGGATGCTGTGTGTACATTAATGAGGAAAAACATGAACTTAAATGATTTTAGCAAATGGCTGCAATATAACAATATAACAAAGAGTGAAAAATATAAGGGGGTCTGAATACTTTCCGTCCCCACTGTGTGTATATATATATATATATATATATATATATATATATATATATATATATATATATATTATGAATCGTCTATTCAAACTTTTGATAAAAAGTGTCCAAGTATAAAGGAAGTGTAGTCACACTTAAACCAACTTTTTATGCAATCCACACACAATGTGCCCCAGCCTTTCACCTCCAATGAAGGCCCCAATGGACCTAATCATGCTTCTGTGTATACTCCTCGGTGGCAATCTCCACTTTTCTACTCGCTGTTTGGAAATGCCATGGCTGTGGCTGCAGATAATGGAAGGCACTTCTGTGTTGGTCACGTGCTAACAGATCAAAATGTCTGATATGGAATTTGGGGCAAACACGATGACATTTTTTTACACTATCCCGCTCTTTTTTTACATTCACAAGTCAGTCAGGAATCCCCAGTTGACAGCATGGGTGGGGGCGAATCACTAATTATTAGAACACTGGCAGGTGCCGTCTCCCTAATAACCAGAAGGAAGCTATCACATTTAGCAGATATAGTAATAACGCTGCTAAATGTTTCATTTCACATAGCAACTGGAGGTTGACTCAGCAGAACACCCACTTGTTCAGCCATTTGCACAGGAATCTCCATAGACTGTACAAACTGCAGTGCTACATTATTTCCCTTGCTGGTCCAATGTTCTTAGCCTATAGTGTTATGCTATTTTCTCTACTGGTGAATGTTAACACTCATGGTTGAATATGATTTTTTCTCTTTGGATCAAATGTTAGGGAATGTTACATTCACCCAGAGAAAGACATCAAGAAAACTATTACACACATATTACAAACATTACAGGTATTATTCATTATGCTTGCAAAAATGTTGAGATATTCACAAAGTTAATTTTTTATAAGTAGACCCCTATGTCACCACATAGTTACCACAATCATAATCAAACCATGCGAGAACAAAATAACCATAGTGCATGATTACTTTTACAATTTTATTAAAAATCACATTGTACACATATAATTTCCATGAGGACACAAGCATCTAGTCAAGCATTCCACAAGACGCACACTGCTGCAGACCACGGGCATGTGTGATGACGTTACTTCCTCAGCTCCACCCCACCATATTTTTCCCAATAGCGTCTTTAGAAATAAGGAAAAGCCAGTAGTAGCTGCCACTGATCTGTTACTTGTGGTAGTCCCAAAGCTATAACATGAAAAGGACTGTCTATTATAGGCATCAGCCAATTTCACCTGATGAGTAATGAAAGCAGCTACAAGGCTAGCCCCTGCCCACCCTTGATTATTTATCACTCCGTAACTATGCAGCCAAAGTGTTACCATTCTCCTCTTGTCAGTCTGAAGCCAATGAGGAAGGTTTACTCACCTTGTCTTGTCTATTCAAACTCAGTGGAGCCCTTGGCTAACTTCCTGAACAATATTTTTGCAAGCTAGTTGCAAAGCCTGTGCCTGCCTGCAATCCAGCCTGCTTTCCTCTGGCTCCATTTCTGGCTAACCAAGTTCTTTGCCAGCCATGACTCTTGGCTTGTTTCCTGGTTATCCAAGCCTGCTACCAGCCGTTAACTTTGGTTTTGTTCTTGGCTATTTGAGTCCTCTGCCAGACCTGATATCTGACCTGTAATGTCTCTACTGTGTCACAACCAGCGTAATCCTCTGGATTGTCACCAGAGTGTTCCTTCCTACTACAGACCTATTTCCTGGTACCTTGTGTCTCCAAAATCCATCATCAGGAACAGGTGAAATACAGCTGGCCATTAGACTTGTCTTAGTCCTGCAAGGTGTTCATAATCCAGTGTACCATGAACTGTGAACCTCAGAGTTTTCCATCACGTAGCTTACATTATCTTCCTTTTTGGGAAGCTGTGGCTTGCGCTAACCCACTTTGGGAGAAAAACATATCCAGTAGCAGGAAACCCTACCTAAGGTATCAGTGAGTCACATGCCCCTTCAAACCCAGAAGAACCAGGTACTAGGGATTGAAGAAAACCTGCAGTTTTTTCCTTAATTGGCACAGCATAGGTTTGATTTCAAGATGGCCATTTGACATGTCTTCTGGTACTACTCGGCAGTCCAGGGGCTTTGGTTGGAGATGTCCGGCTGCACCACCGATGTCCTGGTTCTGCCACTTCCATTGGCTGCCTCAGTGTGCCTTCTGGGGTTGGTGGAGGGGGTGGCACCTACTAGGGCATGGAGGACTCTGTTTAGCATGCTCCTGTTATATGCCCCTAAGGCTTTTATACTTTACTGGAAAAAGCAACCACACCCACCCTGATCTTTTGTAAAGGCTTAGTAAATAAAATGATACCACTTTATAAAGAAACATATTTGAATAGAGGATGTCCAAAAAATGGGAGTGTGGCCGGGGGGGGGGGGGGTAACCAGAGAAATAGGATTTAGTTTTAGTTGTGCAGTGTTCTTCTGTACTTAATTATAGGCCCTGTGTGGCCCAATTTTCAATATTCAATGTCAGGATGGTTATTGTCATAGGCCCTGCGTGTCCAATTTTATGATACACACTGGTTATTTTTTTTTTCTCTTTGTTTTTATGCACCTGGCTCTGCTGAGTAGTTAAGGTGCAAGTTTTTGTACTTTATGCAAAATATATTAAGAGAATTTATTGCAAATAAAAAAAAAACAAGACAGCCATGTGGAGCCTAAACTTTGCAAGTGCTGCTTGAAATGGTTAGGTAATATATATGCTATGTATGGATTTTCTAACAAGGCTGTAAGATTCAAAATTGCATTGTGGAGAGAAAATGTTCACAATCAGTATGACAAATTGCTTAGACTAATATGAAAATATAGTAGTTACCAGTCAAGAGAAAATCATTGCCAAGTTTTGCATGTTATTACTTGGAGATATTTTGCATTTCCAAAGTCCCTATAACTACAAAACCATCATTTCCTTATTATCTTTGACTTTGCTTTCGGAGTCAACAAGAACCTTACAATGACATAGAATCCTTAACACACAAAAAAGATTGTGAACAACAATTGACAGTTCCCTGCCTCAAAATTATGCTAATGCCAAATCTCTGTACACCTCCAGATAACATTATGAACATTCTGCATACGTTCTACTAGGGCAATTTCTTAAATCAAGTTTAAACTCTTTAAAGTGGTTCTAAAGGCTCAACAATTTTTACCTCATTGCATTCTCTTCTGTCAATCAAATCTTGTGATGAGAGAGGCAGGGGCGGGGCTGAGCTGCACTGTGTGTCAATATATGCACACAGCATGACTCGGGATTTAGCATGTAGGGGTACCCCCATAGGAAGTGGCTTCCTATGGTGGCACACTGAGAAGAAGAGGAGCCTGGAGAGCCAGTGGGGGGACCCAAGAAGAGGAATTTCAGGGCGATTAAATATAACATTTTTGTTATAAAAAATGCCTTTACAAGTGCTTTAAGTTTTGTTTTCTAAAGCTTTTTTGTAGTATCATACTGCAGGCTTTGCAAGATCTGTGAAATGTGTGTATTCTGGTACACTAGGGCAAGAGATTGGTGGTTTAAAGATAACACTACTAATAATTATCTTTGTTGAACTTAAAAACTCCGCTTTTGTTGTGGAAAAACAAATCCCCTCTAGGTGATCTATAAACATTGCAAGGATTTTGACAAACTTTGTACCAGATTTCTTTCTTTGTTGCTCTAAACTGTTTTTTTTTGTTTTGTTGTTTTTTTTTTTTTTTTTTACCATGTTCTTTGCAGAATGATTCTGAATGGACGAGACTGTTTTTTAACATCAAAATGGTAAACTCTGTTCTAGGGATGAGCTTTATGTTTGGGTCGAACATGAGTTCGACTCGAACATCGGCTGTTCGCCCGTTCGCCAAATAGCGAACAATTTGGGGTGTTCGCAGCAAATTCGAAAGCCGCGGAACACCCTTTAAAAGTCTATGGGAGAAATCAAAAGTGCTAATTTTAAAGGTTAATATGCAAGTTATTGTCATAAAAAGTGTTTTGGGACCTGGGTCATGCCCCAGGGGACATGTATCAATGCAAAAAAAGTTTTAAAAACTGCCGTTTTTTCAGGAGCAGTGATTTTAATAATGCTTAAAATGAAACAATAAAAGTGTAATATTCCTTTAAATTTCATACCTGGGGGGTGTCTATAGTATGCCTGTAAAGTGGCGCATGTTTCCCATGTTTAGAACAGTCTGACAGAAAAATGCATTTCTAAAGGAAAAAAAGTCATTTTAAACTACTCGCGGCTATAATGAATTGTCGGTCCCGGCAATACACATGAAAGTTCATTGATAAAAACGGCATGGGATTCCCCCACAGGGGAACCCCAAACCAAAATTACAAAAAAAAATGTGTGGGAGTCCCCCCAAATTCCATACCAGGCCCTTCAGGTCTGGTATCGATTTTAAGGCGAACCCCGCTACAAAGTTAAAAAAAAATGGCATGGGGTCCCCCCAAAAATCCATACCAGACCCTTATCCGAGCACACAACCTGGCAGGCTGCAGGAAAAGAGGGGGGATGAGAGAGCAACCCCCTCCTGAACCATACCAGGCCACATGCCTTCAACATTGGGAGGGTGCTTTGGGGTAGCCCCACAAAGCACCTTTTCCCCATGTTGATGGGGAGAAGGGCCTCATCCCCACAACCCTTGCCTGGTGGTTGTGGGGGTCTGCGGGCGTGGGGCTTACTGGAATCTGGAAGCCCCCTTTAACAAGGGGACCCCCAGATCCCGGCCCCCTCCCTGTGTGAATTGGTAACGGGGTACAAAAATACCCCTACCATTTCACAAAAAAAGTGTCAAAGATGTTAAAAAAAGACAATAGACGGTTTTTAACAATTCCTTTATTAATGTCTTCTTCTTTCCCTGCTTCTTTTTCCATCTTCTTCTGGTCTTCCTTTGAGGTTCTTTTTCTTCCTCCATCTTGTTCTTCCCCTGCTTCTTCCTCTATCTACCTCCGCTTCTTCCTCCGGTCTTCACATTCGGCATCTTCCTCCGGTCTTCTTCTTCTCCGCTTCATCCTCTGGACAATCCACCTCAATGGGAGTCTCCCGCTGCGTGACGCTTCTGTTCAGGTGACAGCTCTTATATAACGGAGGGCGGGGCCATTTTTTTACACTTTTTTTGTGAAATGGTAGGGCTACATTTGTATCCCATTACCAATTCACATGGGGGGCTGGGATCTGGGGGTCTCCTTGTTAAAGGGGGCTTCCAGTTTCCGATAAGCCCCCCACCTGCAGGCCCCCACAACCACCGGGCAAGGGTTGTGGGGATGAGGCCCTTCTCCCCATTAACATGGGGACAAGATGCTTTGGGGGGCTACCCCAAAGCACCCTCCCAATGTTGAGGGCATGAGGCCTGGTACAGTTCAGGAGGGGGGCGCTCTCTCATCCCCTCCTCTTTTCCTGTGGCTTGCCAGGTTGCATGCTCGGTTAAGGGTCTGGTATGGATTTTTGGGGGGACCCCACGCCATTTTTTAAAAAATTTTGGTTCGGGGTTCCCCTGTGAGGGAATCCCATGCCATTTTTATCAATGAACTTTTATGTGTATTGCCGTGACTGACAATTCATTATAGCCGCGAGTAGTTTTAAATTACTTTTTTTCCTCCTAAATGTCATTTTGCTTTCAGACTGTTCTAAACACGGGAAACATGTGCCCCTTTACAGGCATACTATAGACACCCCCCAGGTATGAAATTTAAAGGAATATTACACTTTTATTGTTTCACTTTAAGCATTATTAAAATCACTGCTCCCGAAAAAACTGCCATCTTTAAAAACATTTTTTGCATTGATACATGTCCCCTGGGGCAGGACCCAGGCCCCCAAACAATTTTTAGGACAATACCATGCATATAAGCCTTTAAAATTAGCACTTTTGATTTTTCATGTTTGTGTCCCATAGACTTTAACGGTGTTCGTGTGTTCGAACAAATTTTTTGCCTGTTCGCATGTTCTGGTGCGAACCGAACGGGGGGTGTTCGGCCCATCCCTACTTTGTTCTAATGAGAAAAATTGCAGGGTCTGAATCCCTGTAGAAGGATTTAACCCATGGGGTGTATCTCACATCAACTGAAATTTATTTGTTTAGAGGAAGTATTTCTGCCATATTATATTGAATTTTTAATAACATTAAATTACAACTTAAATTGTGTAGGAATTTTATATGCTTTATTATGGTTTATGTATACTATTTTTCCCTTGACGTCTTTTAGATCTTTTCATAGATATGCACACCATTTTTTTATCATGTTCCATTTTTGGGTAAAGGCATTTATCATTATATATTATACTATCATGTATATACTTTTACTGTCTCAAGTACTTATGCTTTTTTCCTTACAAACTGTTTTTATTGATTACTCAGTTTTGCATAGTACACAGTAACATATTTTTGGCATATAAATGCAAAAATAAAACAACAGGTAAGAACAGTACATATACACTATATTACCAAAAGTATTGGGATGTCTGTCTTTACACACACATGAACTTCAATGGCATCCCAGTCTTATTCCATAGGGTTCAATATTGAGTTGGCCCACCCTCTGCAGCTTTAACAGCTTCAACTCCTCTGGGAAGGCTCTTCACACAGTTTAGGAGTGTGATTATGGGAATGTTTGACCATTCTTCCCAAAGCGCATTTGTGAGGTAAGGCACTGATGTGGATGAGAAAGCCTGGCTCTCAGTCTCTGCTCTAATTCATCCTAAAGGTTTTCTATCGAGTTGTGTCAGGACCTTGTGCAGGCCAGTCAAGTTCCTCCACCTCAAACTTACTCATCCATGTCTTTATGGACCTTGCTTTGTGCAGCGGTCCAAATCATTTGGTGGAGGGGCTTTGCCCCTAAGTTCTAGTGATACGAACTCTTAAGGCATCAGCATACCAAGACATTTTTGACAATTGCATGCTCCCAGCTTTGTGGGAACAGTTTGGAGACGGCCTCTCCCTGTTCCAACATGGCTGCAAACCAGTGCACAAAGCAAGGTCCATAAAGACATGGATGAGTGAGTTTTGGGGTGGAGGAACTTAACTGGCCTGCACAGAATCCTAATCTTAACCTGCCAGAACACCTGTTGGATGAATTAAAGCAGAGACTGGGAGCCAGCCTACACGTCCACATCAGTGCCTGACCTTACAAATGTGCTTCTGGAAGAATGGTCAAAGATTCCCATAGACAAACTCCTAAACCTTGTGGACAGCCTTCCCAGAAGAGTTGAAGCTGTTATAGCAGCAAAGGGTGGGCCAACTCAATATTGAACCCTACAAACTAAGACTGGGATGCCATTAAAGCTCATGTGCGTGTAAAGGCAGGCGTCCTATAAATTGGGTTAATATAGTGCATCTTAGGCTTGATGAAAAAAGTCAATAAGGCATGTAACAGTCAGTTACAGCTAGCAACACATCAAATAGATTTGTAATTAACTGCTTTAACCTCTTCAGATTCACGCTATTGCCAAATGACAGCAACAGCATGGACCTTCATTGCCGGGACGACGTCTATTGACGTCGTCCCGTGCACGAGCGGCCTGCGTGCCCCCTGCAGGGTGCGCGTGGTGCGCACTGTGATCAGCGAGTCTATGAGACTCGCCTGATCACAGATCAGAGTAAGGGGTCGGTCCCGACCCCTTACCACATGATCAGCTGTCAGCCAATGACAGCTGATCATGTGATGTAAACAGAGCCATAATCGGCTATTTTTTCTCCTCGCACTGACAGCGTGAGGAGGAAAAAATAAGCCAATTACCAGCGGCCGTGAGAGGGACATCAGTCCCGATCACGGCGATCATCTGTGCCGCCTGCCAGGGACACCTAGCAATAGGCAGCAGTGCCGCCGACCAGTGCCCACCAGCGTCACCCATCGGTGCCCACAGTGCCACCCATCAGTGCCCACAGTGCCACCCATCAGCGCCCACAGTGCCACCCATCAGCGCCCACATCAGTGCCACAACAACAGTGCTGCACATCAGTGCCACCTATCAGTTCCCATCAGTGTCACCTACCAGTGCCCATAAGTGCCCATCAGTGCCGCCCATCACTGCCCATCAGTGCCCCCCATCAGTCCCCCCATCAGTGTCCCCTATCTGTGGTACCTATCAGTGCCACCCATCCGTGCCACCCATCAAAATTTTCCATCTTTTTTTTAATTGTTTAGCAAAAAATAAAAATCCCAGCTGTGATTAAATACCACCAAAAGAAAGCTCTATTTGTGGGAAAAAAATTATAAAAATTTTATTTGGGTACAGTGTTGTATGACTGCGCAATTGTCATTCAAAATGCGACAGCGCTGAAAGCTGAAAATTGGTCTGGGCAGGAGGGGGGTTTAAGCGTCCAGTAAGCAAGTGGTTAATACAGGGCACTTTCACTCCCTTCTTGCCCAGGCCAATTTTCAGCTTTCAGCACTGTCGCACTTTAATTGACAATTGCGCGGTCATGCAACAAAGTACCCATATTAAATTTTAATTTAAATTTTTTTTTTTTTTACACAAATAGAGCTTTCTTTTGGTTGTATTTAATCACCACTGTTTTTTTTTATGTTTTGCTAAACAAACAAAAAAAGACAGAATATTTAAAAAAAATAAATAAAACCCTTTTCCTTTGTTTCTGTTATACAATTTTGCAAGTAAGTCATTTTTCTTCTTCACTGTGTGATGATGAGGCTGCATTGATGGGTACTGATGAGGCTGATGGGAACTGATGAGGTGGCACTGATGGGCACTGATATTCTGCACTGATGTGCACTGATATGCTGCACTGATGGGGCTGTACTGATCATCAGTTATTAGTGCCCAGATTATCAGTGCAAATGTCCCCTGTAACAAGAAAGTCACTTACTGGCTTTCTTTTCCTCAGACAATGACAGTGCTGAGGAAAGAAAATGTTGATAACCGGAATTTTTTTACATCAGCTGTAATTGGACACAGCTGATCACATGGTAAAGAGCCTACATCATTGGCTCTTTACCCTGATAGGAGATGTGCTGTGTCCAAGAGATGCAGCTTACCACTGATCGCCGAGCGGCATGATGCGAAGGAAATCATATGACGTCCCGTCAGGATGGCAAAGCCACTGCCCAGGCATTGTTCTGCTATAGGCTGGGCGGGACGATGTTAAATAAAGGGGTGTAATAGTAATCTATAACAGACTAAATGGGGACCAAGCATCCCATTTATCATGAAAGCATGTCATAGAATCATGTGTAGTATGAAAAGTTCTTTCCATAAGCATCAAGGTATCCATTCTGGTCAAGAAGACCTGAGCTAAGGGGATGATTGGGAGTGCTAATGCAGGACTATGACCCAATGCAATAAATAGGGTATGGAACATCTTTTCTATGAGGTATGGCACTGAAGAGATGGGAGCAAACAATAGACACGTAGGTAATGATAGGGCTAATGGCTATCCTGCCAAATGTATAGCAAGGACTTTCAAGAGGTGTTAAGAGTGATTGGTTTACCCTGTGATTCCAAAATATGTTTTCAAAGATTGCTGTGATGGGATAGCCTCAAAAGTTCATTATGTATGTGGGACCTAAAGGTAGACAGAATGGAGCCCCTGGCAATTTAGATACCATGTAGTATCTATTGGCTGTATCAGGAACTGTGAAAGACACTTGTCCATGCTAGTAAGCATTTTGTTGAGCAGAGAAAGATTCTCTGCTATCATTTTTCATTAGGACATCTGGTTTGAATTTACATGTATCTCTCCACAGCTAGGACCTGATGATTATGTTTTCAAAAGATAAAGGCAACATCTCTTTGAATGCCTCATGAGGCTGGGTTCACACGATTGTGAATTGGATGCGGGGAGATTGTGACCGGCTCTCTATAGAGCCGGTTGACACATAACCGGAGTGGCTCCGGTGCGAATTGCACAGGAGTCCTGTGCGTCTTTTGGTCCATTTCAGGTCCTAATTCAGCCCAAAATTCAGGCTAAAATTGGACCTGAACCAGTTAATTGAGATGCACTGGACCTCCTGCTGTGAGCCGCTTTGTGCTCTAGTGTGAACCCAGCCTGAAGGAATTAAGAATCCACCAGAAATATGCATTCCTGTTCTGGAATGCCATAACAAAAGTAAGAGGTGAATAGATTGTGGCACCACTGTATTCAGTGAGTTAAGATGTATATTATTATTATTCATTGATTTAGTCTATAATAATCTTGGGAGATAGTGGGGTTGAATAGAGGTACTTCCAAATTGTATCCATAGTTCATCGGGCCTGAAGGTAAGACATTGTGCTGTTTGTGACAATCTTGCAGAGAGCTAATATAACCAACATTTGAGAAGACAAAGAATGCCTGATTGTCAGTAACTATACAGAAAAAATGTTTTATTGTGGTCCTTTGTTTAATTATATAAACTTACTGCTTTCTGATTGAGATATGACATGATATGATATGATATGATGATAGTTTTAACAATATATAGTGGAAAAAAATAGTGGAAAGGCTCTAGTGTAGAATCAGTTTTGGGAAGGATAACCAATATTATTAGACATGTGCACTGCCCAAAAATTGGTTCGTTTTAGTTTTCGTTTCATTCGTTTTGTTTTTTTTCATGTTTCGGGTCATTCGTTATCGCAATTAGTAAATTCGTACATTTGTACATTATAAAATTATAAAATGATAAAATTTGGAAATTCGAAATTTGAAAAACTGAAAACCTGAAAAATTAGAAAATCTGAAATAGGAACTAACTATTAAATTATAGGTATTGTAATTTCCTTTCAAATTTGGCTGTTAGTGAATGTAACAAATACAAATTTATCCAAAGTTACGAATTATCCGAAATAACAAATGCTGCATCTAAACAAATGGAACAAAACAAATTAATAATAAATAATAATAATAAAAAAGTTTTTATTATTATTAATTCATTACGTTCCATTCGTTTGGATACGGCATTCGTTATTTCGGATAATTCGTAACTTTGGATACATTTGTATTTGTTACGTTCACTAACAGCCAAATTTGAAAGGAAATTACAATACTTATAATTTAATAGTTAGTAATAGTTAAGTTATTATTAGTTCATTGTTATTTCAAATTTCAGATTTCAGATTCAAATTTCCAAATTTACAAATTTACGGATTTACTAATTTATGAATTTACGAATGTATAAATTTATGAATGCATGAATTCACAAATGTGCAAATGTATGAATTTACGAATGTACGAATTTACAAATATTCGAATTTACAAATATTTCGGAAAAATTTGTTAAACTGGTTTTTGTTAATTCGGATATTTTCGAATGAACAAATTTGTCAAAATTCATTAAAAAACAAATTCGGAATGAAACGAATTGCAAATGTCTAATTATTATGGTCCTCACTCTACCTAGATGGGAAATATGGTAGAAAGAGTGTAATCTGAGTATGTTTTTAATCCTGGAGATCAACAGTAGGTAATTTCTTTTGAGAGATTGGATAGAGGGAGTTACTTGAACTCTGATTGGGAGGATTTTGAGGTGATCATGACCAAGAAAAATCAAAAGTTTAATTTGAGCATTTTGCATATAACAGCTGAAAGATGTATTGACATTGTTATAGAGTTATTTATATTAAACTTCAGTCCCTATAGTTCATAGAATGTAGTTAAAGTGGGGGGGCGTGTCCGGACACGAAGCAGGGAGGACATGTATGTGTGGAGCTCCACACAGACAGGGACAATCTAATACCATCCTACCTCTGCTACACCCCGGCTTTCACCGTGCACAAAGGCATACCCTTCAGGACATCAAGAACAGCAGCCACAACTGCCTATTTGCTGCAGACCTAGCTCGGCTGTGTATATTCTGGGACGGCCCTTTGATCTCTGGGCTCGAGGCCCGCCGCCATCTTAAGGCCTGCAGGCCCTTCTTCTCGGCACACTGCGACCTGAAGGGGAAGTGATAGCCATCCTATAGCACACTAACATCTCATTCCCGGCAGGCATCGGACGATTCTGCAGCGGGGGCCGGCTGTCTGACAGATACCTGAGGCCATCTAGACTCTGTATATCTCACGGCCTAACATTGCGCCGAAGCCTGCGGCCTGTCGTTTCAGCTTCTACCTCCACCAGTGGACACAGTGAGTAACAAACCGCCTGCATCTCCCCCTGTACAGCGGAAGCCCTTAGCAGCGATCACTCGCTGACCCATCACTTGTGCCAAGTGGAAAATTCCCAGGCTCGATCGGAGCGGAACTCACGTAGGCGGCAGACGTTTTTGGGAAAGCCCGCGGCTTCGGCCTAAACGCGGAAGCCGGCGGCCATCTTGGGACTCCTGCTACACCTAACCACTTCTCTCTCTCTTCACCTGTGCATCACCTCTACCCTACTTGAAAGGTGTCTACATGTGGGTCTAGCACTGCCTCATCCAGCCACTTCTTCATCCAGCTATTTCACAAAAGTAACTTATAAATGACTGGTGGCCAGACGCAAGCATGACACTTAGGATCTGAGCTCTGGCCTCCATCCGTGCATCGAAACCTCCCACTAAGCTACTATAGCAACCACAGACCCGGGAGTTGCATCCACCGCTCGGGGATTCTTCTAGCTACATCCCGATCGGTTTATGGGGAAGATCGGTGATCAGAGGCACATATACCGAGGTCACAATTCACAGGCCGCATCCAGGCCCACCCAGTCTATGGATCGCTTTCTCCGTAGGCCACAATCCCCGGCCTCAAGTACTCCTTCGTACGCCGTGGTCCTAATTGACACGATTGCAACTAATAAGACCACGCTGGCTAGCTCCTCTCTTCTCACCACAGACCATCCCCACCATCCAGGATCTTCACATCTGTCTGCCTCTTCCACCATGTCCCAACCTGTGACAGTGGATGTGTTGGACACTAAGCTGCAGGCTTTGCTTCACAGCATCACCGAGACCATCACCAAAGAGGTAAGCAAGCTTGCCCATGAACTTAGAAGTTAGATAGACCAATTGGGGGAACGCACAGACACGCTGGAGTCCAAGTTTGACGACATGGTCCACTATGTACATGCACTAGAGGAAAAAAATGTCACTTTAAAAAATGCAGTTACACAACTACAGATGCAGCAAGAGGACCTCGAGAACAGGGAGAGACGTCAGAGAGGGTCCCTGAAAATGTCCCTGACAAGGAAATACGCCCCTACCTTTTGGCCCTCTTTGTCACGCTTGCTCCCCACATTCCTGACATAGATTAGCATCTCGACAGGGCACACAGATCATTGGCTCCTAAACCTCCCCAGGTGCTAATCCCAGGGACATCATCGCATGCTTTCATTTCTATGAGAGTAAGAAGGCTCTGACCATAGCCACCTGCAATAGGTCCCGAGTGGAATTTAAAGGTGCGAAGATTCAAATTTTCAAGGACTTGTCGCCTATTACCCTGGGAAAACGCCGAACTCTGAGACCAGTTAATTCCCACCTACAACAACATCAAATCCCTTATAGATGGGGTTTCCCCTTTCATTTGTCAGTCACCAAGGATGGTGAACACAACATTCCATGAGAGACTTACAGGAATGTGAGTCCTTTGTCAGGGTCCTGGGACTACCCCTGATCCCGGATGAAGATCTATAGTCCCAAATTCCATCTTCTCGATCCTTATCCACACCTGAGAAGATCTGGACCCCAGTTCGTCAAAGGCTGCGGAAAGCACCTGTAACCCCTCAAGGAGCAGCACCATCAAAGGGCCTCACCTGAGACTCCCATACGGCCCGAATTTGGATCTCCCTTTGTTGTAATAAGTCGCGTTTTTCTCTTGGCTTACATGACCTCGGACTTTCTGTTCAAAGTCCACAGTTCTATTTTGGTTGCCTTAAATTACATATAATCCCTGACTCTATAGCTATCTATATGTTATATGTTATAGGTGGATTGTTCTGTTAATTGATGTTCGTATGGGGCCGAGCCTATGTAACCGGTCTCGCAGGTTGTCATGCCCCCCCTTTTTTCATTATGGTCACGAACCAGGAATGTGACCCCCTGAGAATTTTTTTTTTCTCAGGTCTCTTTTTTTTTGTTTTTCCTGTTAATATGGATCCTTTTTGATCCTATTCAGGGTTTTTTTTATTTTTTAATTTTTATTTTATTTCAGTCTATTTTTTTTCTTTTTTTTTTTTTTTCTTTTTTGTTTTTCTTATTCCAAAAATTTTTACATGGGATCTCTTTTTGATCCAAACTTGGTAAACAAAGGCTTTTATGACATTTCTCTTCATGTCCATCTGACTGCACATATTGTTTATGTTTCAATATTCCACACATCATGGTATACACATCCTCACTGTTTTGTGATTGCATCAAACGCTTTGTACACATATTTGAAATATGGCTGTAAGTATTTTTTCCTGCAACGTTAAGGGTTTGGGCTCCATACGCAAGCGTTGGCTGGCGCTGAAGGAGTTCAAATCTTCAAAGGCTGAGGTGATCATGATTCAGGAGACTCACTTTAAAGCAAATGGTACATTTAAATTTGCTTCTAAACAATTTCCTACCGCCTTCATAGCTTCTGACCCAACCGGGAAGGCTATTCTGCTAAAGCGCTCCTCTTCCATTCAGGTAAAATTCTCTTATGCAGACCCCCAGGGTAGATTTATACTCCTGAATTGTGATCACAACAACGTATCTTTCACCCTGGCCAATGTCTATGCGCCCAATACAGGGCAGATTGGGTTCATGGATACTTTTTTTAACATCTCCAGCCTTACTGTCAACCCTATTTAGTCATTGGAGGAGACTTTAATGTTTGTATGTCACCAACTAGGGATAGACTCGCCCTTTTTTCACATACCCGACCCCCTCAGATTCAGAAGCTTTTCTCTGCATTCCGGAAATTGATAAGATCTCAGAATCTGTTTGACACATGGAGGGTAAAACATGCATTGGATAAACAATTTACATTTTACTCTCCACCACATAAATTATATACCAGACTAGTTTGTCTCCACTCCCCTTCTGCCCTATGTGGTAAATTCCAAAATCTATCCTATAACTTGGTCAGACCATGCACCCATTGCCCTAGATCTCCTTCTGTCAAAGCCCACACCTAGAACATGCCATTGGCGCCTCAATGAGTGTCTTCTCAAGGTACCTGAGATTCATCTCCATTTGCAGGGAAAGTTGAAGGAATTCTTTGAACTTAATGAGGGTTCAGTCTCTGGAGCGTCCACCCTGTGGGAGGCCCATAAGGCTTTTTTTAGAGGAGAGTGCATCTCTGCAGGTTCTCATTACAAACGGGATTGTGAACTTCAGAGATCATCCCTCTTAGACGATCTATATAAAGCAGAGAAACGCCTACTCAGCCTCCCTACGGTGTCCCGTGTTAGAGCTGTGGTCTCATTACGAAATCACATCAAATCCTTGGATCTGACCAAATTTACCAAATCCAATCTATGGTCCAAGCAAAAATGTTATGAGTTTGCCAACAAACCTCATAGAATGTTGGTTAACAAACTGAGACCTAGAGCATTTACTTCCGCTCCTGACCATTTAATACAGCCTAATGGTGAACCCACACATTGTCCTCGTAATATGTCCAGGGTCTTTGGTGACTTTTACCAATGATTGTACAACTATCTATCAACAGACCCAAATTTTCAATTTACCCAGGAAAAATTTGACTCCTTTTTTGGAATCTTTGAGACTCCCCACAATATTCTCTGAGGACCGCATAGGACTAAATGCCCCTATTTCTGTTGAAGAAATTACTAAGATAGTGAATCAGCTCCCTAATCATAAAGCTCCTGGCCCTGATGGACTTTCTTACCCCTATTTTAAAGGTTTCCTTCCAGTTCTATTGCCCCATATGGCTAATCTGTTCTCTTCGCTAATGTCAGGTACAATACCCCATTCCCAATTTCTACACGCCTTCATTACAGTCATTCCAAAGCCTGGGAAGGACCCCTCTTTACCAGACAATTATTTCCCCATTGCCCTTCTTAATTATGACTATAACATTTTCACTAAAATTTTGGCCAATAGACTTTCTTCACTCCTCCCGTCGCTTGTGCATGGGGATCAGGTCGGGTTTGTCCCCACTAGACAGGCAGGGGACAACACTAGAAGAACAGTTGATCTTATTGATCTCCTGATGAAAACTAAGAAGCCTGCCTTGATTCTTAGCCTAGACGCCCAGAAGGCATTTGACCGCTTGAATCGGTCATTCATGTTTGCTATTTTAAGTAGATATGGCTTCTCGGGGGGCGTGGCCAAGACCGGCATGTGAGAGGACGCACTTCTCACAGCTCCTGCCTGATCCTCAGATTGATCCTTTCCCGGCACCCCTGATCCTGATTTTTTCGGCCCCCCCAGCTGGCTTCCGAGACTCTCTGCCATCCAGACCCACCACCGGCCCTCTGTACAAGAGCTAAGACCCGCCGAGGCCCGTTGAAGATGGTGAGACCGGACTCTCAAGATGGCGCCGCCGCTGCAGCAGCTAAAGCACAGTGCACGCCGCGAATAATGGACAAGCCCAGGGACAATACCAGCAAGAAACAGCTAAAAACACCAGGTAAGGAACATTACAGAGACATGACATATTATACACAGAAATTACAAAACCCGGAGGACACGGGGGGGACGGCGAGCAATGGGGAAGCTGCAGATCTTTTTTCACAAGCTGACTGGGGCCTAGATACAGAAAATATGCCTGAGCAGCTCCATGAGAACTCTAATCATGCTCCCTCCCCCCCATCGTCAGATGAAATAATAGAGACCCTGGAGCAGCCCAACCTGGCTGATATTTTGAAGGCTGTTAATGTGTGCACAGCCACAGTCACTGATATGAAGGAGCAGTTTGGGGGCCTAAGGGAAGATGTTTCACTACTTAGACAAGACCTGCAAAAGGTTAGAGAAAGAGCAACTGCAGTTGAGAGCAGAGTGAGTGATCTGGAGGAGCAGGTACCTCCGCTGGCACGAGAAGCAAAGGCAGCTTATCGGTTGGCCCAAGACACATACAACAGAGCAGAAGACACGGAAAATCGTTTACGTAGGAACAATGTTCGGATCGTTGGCCTCCCCGAGAAATCAGAGGGCAGGGATCCTACAATGTTTGTGGAGAGCTGGCTGATTGAGTTATTTGGCCGTGAAGCTTTTTCCCCATTTTTTACAGTGGAAAGGGCCCACAGAGTGCCGGGGCGTCCTCCCCCACAAGGTGCTCCCCCAGATCAATGTTGGCCAAATTGTTACACTACCGTGACAGAGAGGCAGTGCTCAGATGCGCAAGAGAACAGGCCAATGTGAAGTTTAATGGAGTGAGAGTGTCATTCTATCCGGACTTTTCGGCTGAGGTGCAAAGAAATAGAGCTAAGTTCAGCGATGTGAAAAGGTGCCTCAGAGCTTTACAACTGCCATACGCCATGCTATATCCGGCGAAGCTGCGAGTAACTGCGGAAGGACATGCTCAATTCTTTGATTCCGCCAGAGAGGCGGCTGCCTGGCTAGATCATAACGAACAAGCACTACGCCGTCACCGTGCGGATGTGGAGGGCGACTGACCGGGACACATTTCCAGATGCTAAGAGTGCTGTCTACAAATTGAGATGTCGCACCCCCTCTCTTTACTTGTCTTTTTTGGACTGCAGAGTCATTACCATATCCTTTTGATTTTTGTTTTTATACCCTTTACCATAATCTACCAACACACCTGACCTTTTCCAAGTTACCCAATTGCCGGGAAACATCTTATATTTCTTCAGTGAAAGGAACTGAACTGTGAAACCCCCCCCTACTCAGCTTGAGATGTGTGACTTATTAGTTGGTCTGCTTTTAGGCCGTGTTGGGCCCTACAGGCCTACCTTGTTGGCATGGCTCATCAGGCTGTCCATTCTGTTTATTTTGGCTAGGCCCCTCACAGGAGTGAGAGAGTCAAATCACAAAAGGAAATACCCTAATGCAGTTGCACTGATGTTTGTTGGCACCATTGTGCAATGTTATTTTTTACAATCTGTTTCTTACCACAGTCCAAGAAACTTACTCCCACTAACCCCATGGTACTTTGTTCCCACTCAAGTCTACTGCTATTCCTCCCAACAGGATCTTGGTGGTCTCTATAAAAGGTAGCCACCTTATGTCCTACCCTCGCAGCTAACTGTGTTTTTGCCATGGCAGGTTCTCCAGTGATCTCCTGCAATGTCAGGGGCTTGAACTCCCTCCTGAAACGTATTATGATTTTATCATGTCTGAAAAAGTTTTATCCTGCGATTATCTGCTTACAGGAAACACATCTAACATCTGATTCTAAAAATTGTATGGGGTATAGATGAATCGGGTGGTCGTACCACTCCACCCACACCTCCTTTTCTCGGGGGGTGAGTGTGGTGATACACAACTCCCTGGATTACCAGGAATTTGAGTCAAAAATAGATCAGGAGGGTAGATATGTTTTCCTGCATTGCCGCATTGGTACTCTGAGGTGTGTCCTGGCCTGTGTGTACATTCCTCCCCCGTTTAGTGCTCGAGTACTCCGGCTTCTCCTGGAATTTCTGGAGGGGAAGCCGGATCTCCCATTGCTGTTAGTGGGAGATTTCAATAGTTGGTTGGCTCCGGCCTTGGATAAACACCCGGGCCCGAGCACCCCAACTCCATATAGGCTAACTCCTCTGGCTAGATTACTACAGGAGGTGGGATGGCTGGACTTATGAAGACACCGGAATCCCACGGCTAAACAGTTTTCCTGTTTTTCGAAGGCACACGGCTCATTATCTAGAATAGATTTGGCAGTGGGAAACCCGGCTATGCTCTCCTCGGTCTTGGACATCTCGTACAAACCTCGATGTGTGTCTGATCATTCCTATATGGTGATAAATCTTATTGTATCCCACCAGTCCACACTCCCTAAAGTACCATGAAAATTCAACGCCTTTTGGCTTCAACTTTTTACCTCCCCTGAGAAATTAGAAGGTAACATAAAAAAGTTTTTTTCATGTCAACCGGGCTCGTTGTCTGTCCTTGCAGAATGGGAGGGCTTTAAAACACACCTTAAGAAAATACTTAGCAATGAGGTTACCCAGATTAAGAAACACTCTGAGGCGCTACGGGAAACACTGGAATCCCATGCTTGTTCCCTTGAGGCAAAATATGTTCAGGATCCAACTGATTCTGCAAGGGAGGCGTGGCAGTCGGCTCAATCAGCATATGAGCATCTGCTGGCCTCCTCGGCGGACAAAAAGAGATTTTTCTCTAAGACTGCCTTTTTTGAGGAGGGGGAAACGACGGGACGTCTTTTAGCTAGAATAGCTAATTCTGAAAAGAGATCTCCAGTAATTGGTGCCATAAAGAGGGCTGATGGGCAACTAGTACACTCCCCTGATCAGATACTCCAGACATTGGTTATACTGTTCATCTTCTAGATATAGTTCCGGAGAGCTGTCTAACTACTTGGATGACATTGTATTTCCACAGCTTACAGATTCCCAGAGAAAAGAATTAGACGCCCCTTTGACTTTGGATGAGTTACAGGAGGCGGTCGCAGAGTTCCCTAACTGTAAGGCTCCCGGGGGGGACGGCATCCCTATGGAAATCTATAAAACCTATTCTGAGATACTGCTCCCCAAGCTGTTAGATGTATTTCTCACTGCTAGGGAACATAATATCCTACCTCCCTCCATGTCCAGGGCCCATATTGTGTTAATTTTAAAACCTGGCAAAGATTCAGTAGACCCGGCCTCATACAGACCGATATCCCTACTGCAATCAGACATCAAAATATTAACAAAAGTTTTGGCTATTAGGTTAAATAAGGCGGTTGCCTCAATTATACACCCCAATCAGGCGGGATTTATGCCCAACAAATCAACAGCAATAAATCTTAGAAGGCTATATCTTAACATGCAGTCCCCACCGGATAACAAAGGTGAGAGAGCGTTGCTGTCCCTAGACGCAATGAAAGCCTTTGACAGCGTGGAATGGCCATATCTATGGGAGGTGATGAGGAGATTCGGCTTTGGTGAGATATACATCTCTTGGGTGCGGTTGTTATATCACTGCCCTCAGGCGATAATTAGAGAGGCAGGTAGAATGTCGATGCCCTTTGCTCTGGGGCGTGGTACACGGCAGGGGTGCCCTTTGTCCCCCCTGCTGTTTGCCCTGGCCATAGAGCCGCTGGCAATATGGATTAGGGATTGCAGGGATATCACCGGCTTCTGTTATGGAGATAGACAGGAGAAGGTGATGCTTTATGCAGATGACACCATGATTCTCTTGGGGGACACTGACCAATCCCTAAAAAACACAATGGACACAGTGGCTCGCTTCGGGGAATTTTCAGGTCTTAAAATAAACTGGTCCAAATCAGCCCTAATGCCGTTAGACAATACACGTCTATTAAATGAAGAGTAAGTTGGGGAAATACCTGTATCCGCTTCCTTTAGATACCTGGGGATACAGGTCTCTCCCAAGATTAGGGAATACAGTCAGCTGAACATTTCCCCACTGTTAGCTCGATTTCGTTTACGAGTCAAAACCTGGAATGCTCTGTGTATGTCGGTTTCGGGCAAGGTGAATCTAATTAAAATGATTCTAATGCCTCAACTGCTATACATACTACACAATTCATCGGTAGTCATTCCACTCAAGATATTCAGGATAGTTAATGCCATTTTTCGTGAATTAATATGGAAGAACCGCCCACCTAGGATAAAACTAGAAAATGTACAACGCCCTAAAGATGAAGGTGGTCTTGCATTACCGAACCCATGGCTTTATTACCTGTCATCGCAAATGCAACATTTGATAGGTACCATGGCCATGGAGGGGGAGTCTACGGTCAGGATCCCTGGCGCTTCAGAGTATATATTACTACATACGTTAGGGGGTAAATCAGTCCCCACGGCTTTAGAGGCCTCAGCTTTTAGCAAACCTCAGAAGTGTTTTCCCTCTTATGCCCTCATACAAAAAATATGGAATAAAACTAAGTATATTCAGGAGGTGACAGGTATTTGTGAATATAGTCCTATATGGGGAAATGAGTCCTATCCAGAACTTGCTAAATTACAACATGCGGAGAGGTGGAAGAGATTTGGCATTCTTTACTTAAAGCAAATTATAAGTGAGGGAACATTGCGTTCCTTTGATAATTTGAGGGAAATATACGGACTTCCGACCTCCATGCTGTTTTATTATATACAACTTAGGCATGCATTTGACGCACAGTCAAAAACTGCTGACTGGCACACTAACTCAAACCCGTTGGTAGATTTGCTTAAAGGGGCGGAGACCTCTAAAGGATTCATTTCCCAGCGCTATGGCATTTTACTTCACAAATACCTTCTAAAACACCCTTTGGCAGTGAAAGGAAAATGGGAGCTGGATGTTGGACCTTTAAATGAGGATCAATGGGAGGAGGTCTTGCAGTCAGTTTCCATATGCTCTCTGAATGTAACCCAAAGACTAACGCAACTATATACACTTTTGAGAACGTATTATACACCTCATAGACTACACAATATGGGATTGCTTTCTACTCCAACTTGTACTAGATGTAAGAGAGATCATGGAGATTTAATACATATGTTGTGGAGGTGCCCCGGACTGCATGTGTACTGGAGGGGAGTGGTGGATACGTTGGGCGCGGTGTATGGGGTCTCAATCCCGCTGGACCCTAGACACTGTATTTTGAATGTGTTAGATGAACTGGACTGGGAACCCCATGTCAGAGAAGCCCTATCTAG
Source organism: Aquarana catesbeiana (assembly GCF_042186555.1). NCBI lineage: Eukaryota > Metazoa > Chordata > Amphibia > Anura > Ranidae > Aquarana > Aquarana catesbeiana. The sequence goes on along the minus strand of NC_133328.1, from coordinate 444,639,781 downwards.
AGCCCTCTTTGTGGCCCGTAAGCTAATCATGGTACATTGGAAATCTGAAACGCCCCCCTCAGTCAAGGAATGGATTACTGCACTAGGTAATATACTGAGAATGGAAAAGATTATATACCAGCATAGGGGATGTTCAAGGAAATTTGAAAAACTCTGGGAACCATGGCTAGACACTCCTGGGCTTGCCCCGGAGGACCTGGTCATGGATAGATTATTGCGCCTTAATAATGGCTGAAGGCACTAGGTACCCTGTATCAGACTTGAATGGAGCCTAGAGCTCCGGTTGGTTACAGATGGAGGGTTGGAACTTTGAAAGATGCAGATGCAGTAATTTCATTTCTTTTTATAATCTTTAACAGTGGGAACTGTACTACATTATTGTATAGATGTGATTCTATTTCTGACGCTACGCCTGTTTATGCTATTATGTATTATGTACTTGTGGACTTCTTGGACTGTATGTACTTGGTTTTCAATAAAATCTTTTTTTCTTGGATAAAAAAAAAAAAAAAAAAGATATGGCTTCTCTGGCCTCTTTGTACAAGCGTTGAAAGCACTTTATTCCTCACCCACGTCCCAAGTGCAGATGGCTTCCCATATGTCCCCATCATTTACTCTAACTAATGATACTCGCCAGGGTTGTCCCCTCTCTGCCCTACTTTTTATCCTTAGCTTAGAACCCCTGGCAGAGGCTATCAGATCCCATCCAGACATAAGTGGCGTTCAGTTGAGACAACGAGAATACAAATTATCACTTTTCGCGGACGACATCCTATTAACCTTAACTCACCCTCACATATCACTTCATTCACTACACACAACCTTACCTTATTTGGAGATATTTCTGGCTATAAAATCAACTCATCCAAAACAGAAGCACTCCCTATTAATATTTCGGCAGATGCACTTTCAACCCTACACGGCAATTTTAATTATCGCTGGTGTCCTCAGTCACTAAAATACCTTGGAGTCTATCTGACTTCTTCGTATTCTACCCTTTTCCAAGCAAACTTCCCTCCTATGTTCACTGAAATCAACAATCTATTGAAAACCTGGACAAAATTCCCTCTCTTCCTTCTAGGTAGGGTAAATGTCGATTCTTCCAAAACTTTTGTATCTCTTTGAAACCTTGCCAGTGATGGTCCCGATGTCTCAGCTCAAAACCCTCCAGAGAAATTTTCTGAACTTTATATGGGATAATAAATCCCATAGAATAGCCAGCTCAATTCTCCTTACAACCCCAGCTAGAGGTGGCCTAGGAGCGCCGGACATAATCAAATACTACTATGCTACTTACCTGAGGGCTATAACCTCATGGACGTCTGGATTTGCCCCTAATCATTGGTCCGAAATTGAGATGAGCATTACAACCCCAGCTCATCCATGTAGCTTGTTATGGATGGCCATCTACTGATAAATCTTTTGCACAACTGCATAAGATCTGCTTAAATCCAACGCTCTTTACACTTTCAATTTGGAAAAATGTTCGGGTAAATTCTCACTCACATCCCCATGTTCTCCTTTAATAAATATCACTTTTAACCCAGAAATCCCTGATAGTCTATCCTTTGAAGCCATGTTACCTTGGACAAAATCAGGTATATTCCAGCTACGCCATATACTGTATATACTCGAGTATAAGTCGAATTTTTCAGCCTTTTTTTTGGGCTTTAAGTGTCCCTTTCGACTTACACTCGAATCACCGCCGTCTGTCTGCATGATCAGCGTGTCTTGCAGGCAGATGGCAGCCGGCGTGTGATGATAGTGTTCGGAGGCTATTCCAGCTTTCAAAAGCCGCGCCTCCTGCTCCTCTGTGATAGGCTGAACAGCTGTCAGTGTACAGCATATCACGGACATTCTCTCATCCTTGTCCATGGTATGAGAATGAGAGAATGTCTGTGATAGGCAGTCAGCGGTCAGCCTATCACAGAGGAGGAGGAGGCGCGGCTTTTGAACTGTGGAATGGCCACTGAACACTATCTTCACACGCCGGCCGCCGTCTGAGGATGGAGATCTCCACAGGGAGGATGGAGATCGCCACAGGGAGGCTGTACATGCACACAGGACACATGCACACAGGGGCACAGGAACACAGGACACATTTACAGGACACACATGTAGAGGACACACATGTACAGGACACATGCACATGTACAGGACACATGTACAGGGTACAGGTAGGCTCCACAGGACACAGGGAGGCATGCAGCTGCAGATGGGCATTGTTGACCCTCTGCATTTCTCACCCTCATCTTATACTAGGGTCAATAAGTTTTTCCCAGTTTTTTTGTGGTAAATTAGGGGCCTCGACTTATACTCGGAACGACTTATACTCGAGTATATACGGTAGTTCATCCGGTGACACACAGACTATATACCTTCTCAGAACTACAATCTAAACATGGAATCCCGAAGAATCTTTTTTACTCATTTCTTCAAATAAAACATTTTTTCTCCAAAAAATTACCACAACTGACACTATCCATACCCACACAATTTGAAATGACATGCTCCAGAGGTCCTCACAAACTCAGTCTAATTTCCTCTATATATAAAATATTGCAAGAAACCCCTCCTATTACAGAACACATCCACCCCTACATGCGTAAATGGCCCCACATCTTAAATAGGCCTATTGCACTACAAGAATGGAGAGAGATCTGGGACGCTACTTCTAAAGTATCCAGATGTGTGACCCAAAAAGAAACTGCCTATAAAATCTGTATGTTTTGGTATAGGACTTCAGATTTCTTGGTGAAACATAAATTGACAACTTCGGATTTATGTTGGAGATGTGGTGTGTCCATAGGCACTCATTATCATATATTTTGGGATTGCCCCGTATTGTTGCCCTTTTGGACACAGATTCACACATTACTAGAGAAGATCCTAAACCTTCCCATTACTTTCCAACCAATACATCTTGTGCTAGGCCTCCCAATCCAAAAAATGTCCAAGCATCGCAGGAAATTGATGGCCTTCATTTTACTAGCAGCTAAACGGGCCATTCCTCAATGCTGGTTGACCAATGCTCCTCCTACTTTTGCGCAATTTTTAAATATCATAGCAGATATTCGTAGGATGGAGCATCTTACAGCTATTATTGAGGATACTCTTCCTAGTTTTGATAAAACTTGGGAACCTTGGTATGCTTCTGAATACAATTTGGAGAAACCCAAACAGACATGATGCTCACGTAGTTAACCAATACCTTGAACAAACTTTTGCTGATCTCTTTTTAAACCAAATTTTCTCCCCTCCACTAAGATGTGTATATTTTGTTTGTCAGTCACTTGTTACTTTATTTTTTTTCTATGTTATTCATAGAGTGGGATGATGTGGATTCCATGAGATGGACCCTCTTCTTATGTTATTTCATTTGACTTGTATATATACTGCTATATCATTGTCTAACATTGTAAACTTTCAATAAATAAACAATTAAAAAAAAAAAAGAATGTAGTTAAAGTAGTAAGCAAGTTAGAAAGAGAAGTCAAAGGGGTAGACAAAAAAGTAATACATAATATGCATAAATACTGAATTTATATTCACAATTTCCTTTAACATTGTCACTGATTTTTAATAGTATTAGCCAGTAGGGATGGGCGAACGGTTCGGCCCGAGCATAAGTTCGGGCTGAACTTTCGCTGTTCGGACGTTTGACGAACAGCCGAACAAACGGGTCGTTCGACCATATGTTCACTCCCGAATCAACCACAATGCATTGCGGCACTGAACAGTCCATTGCAAGCCCTGATTGGCTGAAGCAGTGAAAGCTTCAGCCAATCAGGGCATAGAGCACTGTCAGAGTCATGATTGGACATTGTCATTATGACTTTATCCAATCATGGTTCATTCTTGCCCCACAGTAAAAAGTATTCTTTCAATTGCAGGCATTTTCAGTGTGATTTCGGCTTGGAGAGAGATAGAACAGGGCTCTGTTCAGTGCTATTAGTTAGTGTACTATACTGTGCTATTTTGCTTCAATTGTCAGTGTAGAATATTAGTTTAGTGTCAGTATAGGGATAGTGTGAGTGTAGTGAGGAGGACCATCATTCAGCTTTGCATAGTGTGCAGCTAGAGTAGGGACAGCTCAGATACTTTCACTGTAGTGTAGTGAGATCGTGTCATTCATACATACATTAGTGTAGAGTAGGGACAGCTCAGATAGTTTCAGTGTAGTGTAGTGAGACCGTGTCAGTAATCCTTTCATTAGAGTATAGCTAGAGTATAGTATACTCTAGTATATAGAATAGTGTATACAGTTCAGATAGCATCAGTGTAGTGACGGTTTAACGCCATCTATTTGATTGTGTTACTGCCAGCTTAACACCATATAGTTTTGTGCGTTACTGCCAGTTTAACACCATATGGTTTTGTGCGTTACTGCCAGTTTAACGGCATATAGTTTTCTGCGTTACTGCCAGTTTAACGCCATATAGTTCTGTGCATCATTGTACGTTTGCCGCATTATATTGCAGTATATTATAGTGTATCCATGGAGTGTGTCTGTGTAGTGTGAGTACTCAAATTAAAGTGCACCAAAGACCTCTTTACATTGATTAAAGTGCATCTACGTACAGATTTCAACTTCTTCTTTACAATTGCTTTTAAGCACCACCCCCTCCCTCCCAATAATGTCTGGGAGGACAACAAGGAGAGGCAGATGTTCCCTTGGCACTGTAAGGGGGCCAGCAACAAATGTGTCCACAGGCAAAGGTGGACGTGGTGGTCAGTCCTCAGGCAGGGCATCATTTCCTCTGTTTAATGAGTTTTCTTGTGCTATCCAGCCACAGCATGCAGAGGAGGTGGTGGACTGGCTTACTAAACCTTCCTCATCCTCTGTCACGCAACCAGAGACAAGTCTGCAGTCCCCTGCAGTTGCCAGAGTGCATAAACCTGCCTCCTTAGTCACATCTATTTCTGCCATAGCCCCAACATCAGCCATTAAGGAATCAGCTGAGTTATTTGACCACAGCATCAGCCACTTGCCCCTTGATGATGCCCAGCCATTACTGGATTTAGATGTTGGTTCTGGGGTTGAGGATGACAGGAACATGGGCCTAGAGAGAGGGAGGAGCACTGGTAGACAAATTGTCATTCATGTTCCCCAGGCCGCAGCATATTGCCAAGTTGTCTCCAGTGGTAATGATGAAGATGGAGATGATGATGATGATGATGAGGTCATACGACTTAGAGCAGAGGAGGAAACTGAAGGTGAGGCGGCACAACCCCAAGGAGTCCGACATCAAGAAAGAGTAGAGAGCAGTCACCCTATTCCATCACATTCTGCAGCTGTTATCTCCCAGCCCACTCCCCAAAGCTCAGCTGCCTGGGCCCTTTTCAGCACTTCTACAGCAGATCTCACTGTTGCCATCTGCAAACTGTATCTCAGGCACATCAAACATGGCACAAACACCAACCATATGCATATCATTGTAATTTTTTTGCCTTCATCAAGAGCACCTCTATAGGGTTACGGTGGGAAGGCGTCCCTGACACCCAAAGAGTAATTTTTCTGCACCTGTTTGACAGGTGCATATCATTGCAATTTTTTTACAGCAAGGCCAATTCTTGCTTTCATCAAGAGTACTTCTATAGGGTTACGGTGGGAAGGAGCCACTGACACCCAAAGACCAATATTTATTGCACCCGTTACTTATACACAAAGTCAAAGTGACACCAGAATTAGGGATGAGCTTCGAGTTCGAGTCGAACTCATGTTCGACTCGAACATTGGCTGTTCGCAAGTTCACCGAACAGCGAACAATTTGGGGTGTTCGCGGCAAATTCGAATGCCGCGGAACACCCTTTAAAAGTCTATGGGAGAAATCAAAAGTGCTAATTTTAAAGGCTAATATGCAAGTTATTGTCATAAAAAGTGTTTGGAGACCTGGGTCCTGCCCCAGGGGACATGGATCAATGCAAAAAAAAGTTTTAAAAACGGCCGTTTTTTCAGGAGCAGTGATTTTAATAATACTTAAAGTCAATCAATAAAAGTGTAATATCCCTTTAAATTTCGTACCTGGGGGGTGTCTATAGTGTGCCTGTAAAGGGGCGCATGTTTCCTGTGTTTAGAACAGTCTGACAGCAAAATGACATTTTGAAGGAAAAAACTCATTTAAAACTACCCGGCCAAAATTTTAAAAAAAAAATGACGTGGGGTTCCCCCTAAATTCCATACCAGACCCTTCAGGTCTGGTATGGATTTTAAGGGGAACCCCGCACCAAAAAAAAAAAAAAAACGGCGTGGGGTCCCCCCAAAAATCCATACCAGACCCTTATCCGAGCACGCAACCTGGCAGGCCGCAGGAAAAGAGGGGGGACAAGAGTGCGGCCCCCCCTCCCTCCTGAACCGTACCAGGCCACATGCCCTCAACATTGGGAGGGTGCTTTGGGGTAGCCCCCCAAAACACCTTGTCCCCATGTTGATGAGGACAAGGGCCTCATCCCCACAACCCTGGCTGGTGGTTGTGGGGGTCTGCGGGCGGGGGGCTTATCGGAATCTGGAAGCCCCCTTTAACAAGGTGACCCCCAGATCCCGGCCCCCCCCCTGTGTGAAATGGTAAGGATTTCACGAAAAAAGTGTCAAAAATGTTAAAAATGACAAGAGACAGTTTTTGACAATTCCTTTATTTAAATGCTTCTTCTTTCTTCTATCTTCCTTCATCTTCTGGTTCTTCTGGCTCTTCTGGTTCTTCTGGTTCTTCCTCCGGTGTTCTCGTCCAGCATCTCCTCCGCGGTGTCTTCTGTCTTCTTCTCCTTGGGCCGCTCCGCACCCATGGCATGGGGGGGAGGCTCCCGCTCTTCTCTTCTTCTCTTCTTCTTTTCTTCTTTTCTTCTTTTCTTCTTTTCTTCTCTTCTTCTCTTCTTCTTCATTTTCTTCTCCGGGCCGCTCCGCAATCCATGCTGGCATGGAGGGAGGCTCCCGCTGTGTGACGGCGCTCCTCGTCTGACAGTTCTTAAATAACGGGGGGCGGGGCCACCCGGTGACCCCGCCCCCCTCTGACGCACGGTGACTTGACGGGACTTCCCTGTGGCATTCCCCGTGACGTCACAGGGAAGTCCCGTCAAGTCACCGTGCGTCAGAGGGGGGCGGGGTCACCGGGTGGCCCCGCCCCCCCCGTTATTTAAGAACTGTCAGACGAGGAGCGCCGTCACACAGCGGGAGCCTCCCTCCATGCCAGCATGGATTGCGGAGCGGCCCGGAGAAGAAAATGAAGAAGAAGAGAAGAAGAGAAGAAAAGAAGAAAAGAAGAAAAGAAGAAGAGAAGAAGAGAAGAGCGGGAGCCTCCCCCCCATGCCATGGGTGCGGAGCGGCCCGAGGAGAAGAAGACAGAAGACGCCGCGGAGGAGATGCTGGACGAGAACGCCGGAGGAAGAACCAGAAGAACCAGAAGAGCCAGAAGAACCAGAAGATGAAGGAAGATAGAAGAAAGAAGAAGCATTTAAATAAAGGAATTGTCAAAAACTGTCTCTTGTCATTTTTAACATTTTTGACACTTTTTTCGTGAAATGGTAGGGGTACTTATGTACCCCCTTACCATTTCACACAGGGGGGGGCCGGGATCTGGGGGTCACCTTGTTAAAGGGGGCTTCCAGATTCCGATAAGCCCCCCGCCCGCAGACCCCCACAACCACCGGCCAGGGTTGTGGGGATGAGGCCCTTGTCCTCATCAACATGGGGACAAGGTGTTTTGGGGGGCTACCCCAAAGCACCCTCCCAATGTTGAGGGCATGTGGCCTGGTACGGTTCAGGAGGGAGGGGGGGCCGCACTCTCGTCCCCCCCTCTTTTCCTGCGGCCTGCCAGGTTGCGTGCTCGGATAAGGGTCTGGTATGGATTGTTGGGGGGACCCCACGCCGTTTTTTTTTTTTTTTTTGGCGCGGGGTTCCCCTTAAAATCCATACCAGACCTGAAGGGTCTGGTATGGAATTTAGGGGGAACCCCACGTCATTTTTTTTTTTAAATTTTGGCCGGGGTTCCCCTTAATATCCATACCAGACCTGAAGGGCTTGGTATGGAATTTAGGGGGACCCCCACGTCATTTTTTTTTTTTAATTTTGGTTCGGGGTTCCCCTTTGGGGAATTCCCATGCCGTTTTTATCAATGAACTTCTATGTGTATTGTCGGCAATGCAATAGCCGCGGGTAGTTTTAAATGAGTTTTTTCCTTCAAAATGTCATTTTGCTGTCAGACTGTTCTAAACACAGGAAACATGCGCCCCTTTACAGGCACACTATAGACACCCCCCAGGTACGAAATTTAAAGGGATATTACACTTTTATTGTTTGACTTTAAGCATTATTAAAATCACTGCTCCTGAAAAAACGGCCGTTTTTAAAACTTTTTTTTGCATTGATCCATGTCCCCTGGGGCAGGACCCAGGTCCCCAAACACTTTTTATGACAATAACTTGCATATAAGCCTTGAAAATTAGCACTTTTGATTATTCATGTTCGTGTCCCATAGACTTTAACGGTGTTCGCATGTTCGAACGAACTTTTTTCCTGTTCGCATGTTCTGGTGCGAACCGAACAGGGGGGTGTTCGGCTCATCCCTAACCAGAATGTATCCAAAAACTCTCTAATCTTGTTCCCAGTGCACTACATTGTAGCCTCACCATACACAATGGCTCCCCAGCTGTTGCTGAGCAAAATAAAGGCAGCTTGCAGGGAAAATGTCTTTTTTTTGGCTTTATTGCTGCAGCAGATTCTAGACATGATAGAGATCTGCCACTTTACATGTAGACTAAGGGGACCCCCCCCCCCCCCCCGGCACTATATTGGAAGGAATTTTTCATTTTTAGGCTTTCACTTTAAAAATCAAAAAATCACTGCTCATTTAAAAATGACGTTTTTCACAAACTTTTTTTCTTAATTGATATATATCCCCCAGGGCAGGACCCGGACTCCTATAACCATTGTATGCCCAATTACTTGCATATAAGCCTTCAAAATGGGCACTTTTGACATTCAGGTGCCATTGACTTTAATGAGGTTTGTTATTCGTGTCCGAACTTTGGCAGTGTTCGGAAGTTCTGGTGCGAACCAAACAGGGGTCTGTTCAGCCCATCCCTATTATCCAGGTGCTCTGTGGCAAGTGAGAAAAAGCATGAAGACGGGGACACCTTTGATGGGGACAATTTGCTATAGAATCTTTGAAATATCTGTAAAATGCTTTTGGAATGAGTGGTGGCCAGACCTTTCTGATCTTGAAGTTTGCAGACATTTTCACCACATTCGCTAAGCTAAGGGAAAAGTATATCAAACACATTGAATCTCCAAAAGTATGCAAGAGTAGGGAGTTTTATAGAGGCCATTGTAGCTGACCATGGGCAGAGGTAAATAGTAGCATCACTGGAGTTTTCCATTACTATGGGTGGGCTAAAATATTATCAAATCTAGCATTGCTATCATGGGAATAATGAGTAAATTCCTTGGCTCTAATGTTGTGCAACTGACTAAGCTTTGGGACTTTGGGAAATGCCTCAGAAGCTAGCGATAATCAGCGTGCTTGCAATAATCAAAATTGAATCTGGAAGGTTGGTTGTACAACTTGGTATAATTAGCCTGCCCATTATTGGTTTGTATCTTCGCACCATGTATGGCCAGACTTACTCTCTGCTGACTGCACTATCTCCAGCTTGTGACCTTGATGCTGTTTCTCTGTTGCCTGAGCTGACACTGGCTTGTCACCTCAACACTGAATCTGTGCATTGTAATATGGATTACTTAATTTCTCTTTCACAAAGAGCTGTGTCTAGGCTGAAGTTTCCGGTCACTTATCTCCACTCTTTAAAGGTGCATTCCTAACATTTTGTGAATAAAGACAGGGGCTCCTCTTGCTTTACAGGGGTATGTGTAAAATAAAAAAATGTTTATTAGACCTGTCAAAAAAACTTGGGATGATTTTGTTGTGTTCTACAACAGGATTATAGTTTTAAAGTTTTAGTTATAGAAGGGGCAGCATCTAGTATCACCTACTATAAAGCAAAGATAATACAATATATAAGTTACAACTTTAACCACAACCTGCCTGTAGGACTTCATATGACATTCTGGACTTTGAGTGGAGATACCGGAATGATGCCTGCAGCTACAGGCATCATCCCAGTATCTTTTATTAAGATTATTATACTCTAATGTAAAAGCAATCCTAGTGGCTAATTAGGATTGCTTTTACAAGCGGTGGAACGGGTGTCACCTCCGGTTTCTCGGTTGTAAACAAAGTAATTTTTGACTTAGGAAAGGATCTGATCACACCAATCTTGGTGTGATCAGATGCTTTTAAGGGCAGAGGAGAGATCTTGGTAGATATTTCATGTTTAGGGGTTTTTGTGCACTTTCATATAGAAAATATTAATTTAAAACATAAAAATTACAATAATAGCAAAAGATTAAAGAGGTTGTAAATGCACAAGGTTTTTTTTACCTTCATTCATTGCATTGTAGCAGCCCCACCAGCCCCCCTAATACTCACCTGAGCCCCTCTCGATCCAGCAATGTCCATGAGAGCCTTGCCTCCCCGGGGACTTACACTCCTGATTGGCTTTTGGCAGCAGTGGGAGCCAATGGCCAAAGGAAAGAGGAGCCAGGAGTGCCAGCATGGGACCCAAGAAGAGGAGGATCCAGGCTGCTCTGTGTAAAACTATTGCACAGAGCATGTAAGTATAACATGTTTGTTTTCTTTTTTAACAAGGCTTTAATATTGCTTCAAATAGATTCCCCCCATTCCTTTCCTGTATTTATTGAGCCACAAACCTATTGCAAATCATATTTTAAAAAGTTCAAAAAGGATGAGATGACAACTCTAACTACACCCATGCAGAATAATTTAACAAAACTATGCTTTCCATGGTGTTTAAAACAAAAACCCTCCCATGCATGTTGTAACACTACAGAATTCATTAGGTTCACATAGGTTCTGTCACTTTTTTTACCGACAGTCTGGGTGTACAGTATTGTATGTAAGAAGAAAAAGTGCATTTCCTTCAGCAAAGACATTAAAAATCAGAGGTGCTGCGAAATAATCAATACTCGTACTAGAGAAATGACAGCTCCACATTCCTGACCTTTTTACACAGGCAATTTACACAGTCCAGAAAGACCTGCCTTGTAATTAATGTGCTAATCAAGGCAGCAATGATCAGCAGTTGCCATATCCTACATTTTCTTTCCTGATATAAACCAGTATTTCTTTCTCAATTAGCTGTCTTATTTTACACCATTACTTGTTACTGAGTAAAATTGGTTTCACTTTCAGAACCCATCAAAACCAATATTAAGTTCTAAGGTACATATTAAAATATATCATAAGCTAGGAATAGCAATCATTTTATGATACTATCTGAACCTGTCTTTGATATGCTAACCATGAATAAGATACCACCGTGTTTACAAGAGTCTGGTACATCTGTTGATTTCATTGAATATGCATAGAAAGAATAAGCTAGAGTTGTTACCGAGGAAAGAGCACTATATTTATAATCATACACATTTTAGCCTCTTGCAGTAATAGTTGTAGAATGACAAAGTGGCATGTGACTAGTAAGAACATTCTGCAAAGTGTAATGATATGGTTACTATAGAAACCTTAGCCCTAAGAATGGAGGTTTTTACATACATATCTAGTTGCATTGTTTTATTTGGTTAGAAAACGTTATAAATGTCCTGTGAAATAGCACTATAAATGGAAAATCCTTTGAGAGTCATTAATTCACAGTACATTTCTCTAGCCACATCATTATTTTTGCTATGTAATTAAAAAGTGCATGGCTATAAATACACCTAGAGCATCTAAATCACATTTCTATGTGTAAAATCAAACAAGCTTTGTGATTAAACTAAAGCTTTTCTCAAGACTTGTTGTTTTTCCCTGGTAAAGCAGAAAGTAATTATATTGAAAAGGAAATAAGGTCTCAGAAATAAAATAAAGAGGTAGCTAAGGTGTTTTAGTAACTTTGTTTTAAGGAAAACATTGTAGAAATGTTTCACTGGAAACCATGTAAATACATTTTTACATATAACACAAATTCAATCAGAATTTAGAGGTTGCAAATTAAAATAATGTGTAATACATTTGGAATAAGTCTCCATGCTTTTTCTAAAATACTGTACAAGGTATTGGAAGTCACAAAAGAGTACCATGATCATAGGAAGCAATCCAAGTTCAATATTGAAGGACAACATTCTAAAACATTTTTAAAATAAATATTGTTCCAGTATTTATTCTAAAGTCACAAAAATGTAGGAACTCTGGCCCTTTTATTATTAAACGATCACTAATTTTGTAGATCTAATTGATAACTCTCCAGAGATTAGAAATGATAGATGTGTGACTAATCCAAACAGAATAGAGAGTTTTTTTTTCCAAATATAATTTATTAGATTTTAACAAAGAATAGTTGACAAACAATGTCATCATGAAGTATTATTTACAAACTTTGTACTGAAGGTTCCTACCTCCCTTTATAATATAAGAAGGGTGGGGTAGAGAGAGTTTGGAAAAAAGAGAGAGAGAAGGCGGAGCTATAGTCAAGAAGCAGAAGAAAGGATGCAAGTAAGTTGTGGGAATTGTGGAGAGGAGGGGAGAAGGGAGATAATAATAATGAATATGTGAATCCAGTAAATGTATATGTAACTGTATATGTACCGACTCTAGGAGAACACACTCTTGTGACTCTCTTTAAGGATGTCCATGGGAGGTGTGTAGGATCGATTAAAGCTATGATAAACTTGCGGTTGGATAGAGGCTACTTCCATTGTATGAAAAATGAAGTGCATTTAAGATAGCTTTTTCTGAAGTTGTCAGGCAGCGATCGATTAAAAATGCCTATCGTTTTTTGAGTTTGGTATTGGGCCAGTTTTTGTGGAGCATAGCATCTATTTTTTCTTTTAATAGCAGAGTTTTGATAACTTTTACAATTTTGGAAATGGTCGGAGGAGTGGGAGAGATCCAATGATTGAGTATAGTCCTTTGAGCTATGAGGAGAGTCAGGAGAGTCCATTGAAGGTTTTCCCAAGGTAATGACTTGGAGGTGGCTGGTGTTGCACTGATTTTTGGTGGGTATCCAAATAGCAGAAGCATGGGGTCTTTCTCCGAAGTGAAGTCACTTTTTGGATAGGTTAAGGATTGTGGACCAGTAGGTAGCTATCCATGGACAGAGCCATAAGCAGTGGAGTAAAGAGGGTTTATGGAAGGAACACCATGGGCATAAGGTCCCTGAGGTGGAGGGGTGCCTTGTAGAGAAAGGGTAGTAAGCCCTGTGCATTAGCTTGAATTGGGTTTCCCTCCAGGACTCATTTGGGATAATGCTTCTTGTAATCTTATATCCTACTATAATATTGTCTATGTTGACTTGGAACGGAAAGTCTACTGACCAGGATGTGCTTGAGGTATTATGTATGGGTTTAGTGAACTTCCTGTTGAGAGGGTGATAAATATCTGATATAGAGTACCTCTGTTCCGCTATTAGCTTGTCTAAGAAAGATTTTTGGAATCTGATGCTTTTCTTCGGACAGATTTTTGCAATGAAGCTTTAGTATTGCGACACTTGGAGAAAGTTGTGGATAGGAAGATTAAACTCTTCCGTGATGAGGTGTAAATGTTTAAGATAGCCATTTATGCCATGGTATAGAGACTGAGCATTGATTAATCCTTTATCTCTCCATTTGGAGAATGGTTCATACTGGAGACCAAGCGGGAACATAGGGTTGCCATGGATTGGAAGAAACCTGGAGACGTAGGGTGAAAGACCCAATTTTTTCCTCACTTCTCTCCATGCTATTATCATATCTCTGAACAGCAAATTTTGTTTTATATGAATCGGGATCCGTTGGAGAGAGCTATGAAGGAGGGTAGAGAGATTTATTGGGTAAGCCAAGTCCGATTCCAATCCATAATTGGAGTATTTTGACGCTTGTATAATCAAGTCTATTCCTGTTCTCAGGAGACATGCTAAATTATATACTTTAATATTTGACAGGCTGGCTCCCTCCTCGCTCTTTGTGAGAAAAAGTTTGGTCAGTGTAATTCTAGGTTTGCTCTTATTCCATATGAAGGAGGTAACTGTCTTATTTAAATTTTGTATATCTGTGTGCTTCAATAATAATGGTAAATAGGGATGAACCCGATGTTCGAGTCGAGCGTAAGTTTGACTTGAACATCGGGTGTTCGCCTGTTCGCCGAATAGCGAACAATTTGGGGTGTTTGCGGCAAATTCGAAAGCCGCGGAACACCCTTTAAAAGTCTATGGGAGAAATCAAAAGTGCTAATTTTTAAGGCTTATTTGCATGGTATCATCTTAAAAAGTGTTTGGGGACCTGGGTCCTGCCCCAGGGGACTTGTATCAATGAAAAAAGAAGTTTTAAAAACGGCTGTTTTTTCGGGAGCAGTGATTTTAATAATGCTTAAAGTGAAACAATAAAAGTGAAATATTCCTTTAAATTTCGTACCTGGGAGGTGTCTATAGTATGCCTGTAAAGTAGCGCATGTTTCCCATGTTTAGAACAGTCCGAGAGCAAAATGACATTTCTGAAGGAAAAAAAATCATTTTAAAGTACTTGCGGCTATAATGAATTGTCGGTCCCGGCAATACACCTAAAAGTAATTGAAAAAAAACTGAATGGGATTCCCCCACAGTCCATTATCAGACCCTTTGGGTCTGGTATGAATATTAAGGGGAACCCGAACCAAATTTTTTTTTTAAAAATTGCGTGGGGGTCCCCCCAAATTCCATACCAGGCCTTTCAGGTCTGGTATGGATTTTAAGGGGAACCCCCAAGCCAAAATGTAAAAAAAATGGTGTGGGGCCCCCCAAAAATCCATACCAGACCCTTATCCAAGCATGCAACCTGGCAGGCTGCAGGAAAAGAGGGGGGATGAGAGAGTGCCCCCCTCCGGAATCGTACCAGGCCACATGCCCTGAACATGGGGAGGGTGCTTTGGGGTAGCCCCCCACAGCACTGTGTTCCTATGTTGATGGGGACAAGGGCCTCATCCCCACAACCCTTGCCCGGTGGTTGTGGAGGTCTGCAGACGGGGTGCTTATCAGAATCTGGAAGCCCCCTTTAACAAAGGGACCCCCAGATCCCAGCCTCCCCCTGTGTGAAATGGTAATGGGGTACAAATGTACCCCTACCATTTCGCAAAAAAAGGGCTATAATCTTAGAGAGCATTTTGGAGTCTATGTTTAGCAACGAGATTGGGCAGTAAGACCCTGGCTGCTGTGGATCCTTTCCCTTTTTAGCAATTAGTTTTATATTTGCTTGGTGACCTGTTGGGAGATAGGGACCATCCATCCCAAATTTTGTTGTAGACTGAAAACAGGGAGGGGGGGATTTCTTCTTTTAGCAATTAAAAAAATTCAGAAATGTAACTGTGAGGGCCAGGGTCTTTACTGCTTGCCAGACCTTTAATGGAGACTAGGATTTCTTCCTCGATAATTGGGGAGTTTAAAGTTGTCAGTAAATCAGGTGTAACCCGTGGGGAGAGGTGATGATTCTAGTCATTTGGTCTCTTCGCAGGGATCTATCGGTTCTTGGGCATAAAGGTTGGCATAGAATGTTTCCAGAGTTTTGTTATCATCCTTGGGAGAAGTGGAAAGAGTGCCATCAGGGTTGTGTAAGGCAGTGATATGTGTGGGGAGGTATGTGCCTTTTAAAGAGTCTGGCAAGTAATTTCCCTGCCTTATTGCCAAATTTGTGAAAATGTAATTGGGTATGGGTCATTTTCAAGCATTCTAGGTTATGTGCCCAGATGTCAAAGTGGTCCTTGGCTTCCTGCCATATCTTATGGTTTTCTGGAGTGTTCCGCTCAGTAAGTTGTTTCTTGGCATTACGTAAACTATGGCTGGTCTCTAGGTATGTTTTGTGGGCATTCTTCTTGTAGGCCGATACAAAGAATATTATTCTTCCTCGGAGGAATGCTTTGCCTGTCTCCCAGAACAGATTAGGATTGGCTGCATGGGGGCTGTTGTTGTGTGTGTATTCCTTCCAGGCCTCTCTCAGCATGGTCTGAAAGCATTCATTTTGGTTTAGGTAACTGAGATAGGGGAGTGGTCTGAAATGACCATGTCATGAATACGGGAGTCCCTGACCATGTGGAGCAAAGAGGGGGTGCAGAGAAAATAGTCTAGCCTGGCAAAAGAGTTATAGACTGGAGAGAAAAAAGTGAATTCTTTATCTAGGGGGTGTTGAATTCTCCATGTGTCTAGGGCGTTCACCATGTGGTAAAAGTTGGTGAACAGGTCTTGTGGTAACGGTCTTAATTTACAGCGGAAACTGGATCTGTCTTCAGAGTTGTTTATGACTGAGTTGAAATCACCTCCTATGAGGCAGGGGAGGTTGGACTCAGTTGCTAATTGGATTGTGAGGTTGGTGAAGTAGGATTTGTCTGGGGAGTTAGGTGCGTAGATGTTGGTATCCTGATTTCTCTGGATGGGAATTTAAGGTGGATAGCTACTGACCTTCCATCCTTGTCACTGTCTAGTGATAATACATCGCAAGTACATTTTTTATGAAGAAGTATGATTTACCTGCTTTCCGGCCTTTAGATGCTAATCCTAACACCCTGCCTACCCATAACTTTTTCATTTGGAAAAAATTGCTTTCCGCTAAGTTTGTCTCCTGGAGCAGTGCTATGTCAAAATTTTAATCTACTTAGGTGTCTAAGGACCTTCATTATTTTTGTAGGGGAGCGCAGCCCCTTAACATTCCAGGATGTTATGTGTATAGTGGTCATAGATCAAGTTAAGTAAGGATAGTGTCACGGAACGTCCCACACTCCGCTTGAGTGCTTCCGTCATATACCACTTCCTCCCAGTCTGTATACAGATATCAGATATTCCAACCTCTCTGAGCACAAAACAAGGCGACACTTCTTTGTTGCTACCATGAACTCACTTTATTTAGAATCAAAATTACAAGACTTTATATGCCGTTGGAACCTCCTCTAACAATACAACTGTAACCTAATTGACCTAATTAACATGAGCTAATTAACTAATCCTTTATACAGCCTAGGTGATTGAGACATGACCTTTTGCCCAGACTGAGTTAATTATCACAGGACACCTTCTCACAATAGCAGCAGCTCCAATAGGAGTCGTCCCGTCTCCTACATTGTATAGAGGACAATGTGATCAGCTCATTCAATTAACATAAACACAGGTAGTTGGAGTGGATGACACCAGCATCTCCTCACAGGATGTGTCCCAACAGTATAATTCAGTCTTATCATTCTAATATGGCATATAAAGGGTTCCCAGAGTCTGTGTGTTTTGGGGGAACATGGAGCTGAATCCAAAGTAACACCAACCCCAGGGTCCCCAGGCATACAGCTCACAGAGAGCACCATTCCCCCAAATGCTAGGGCCCATAATCAAAAGGCAACAGGCTTGCATTCAGTCCTCTCCAACAGCCTCTGTCCCGGCTAGGTCTGTCACAGATAGTGTATGGGATAGAGTGTGTAAGTTACCTGCGTGAAGTGATCTGCAGATGGAGTCGGATGTAGTGTTTCAAGTGTCCAGATTCATGGAGGGGGAACCATCCCTTCTTGAGAGAGTGGGGCATAAAGAAGGAGAAGAGGAAAGAAGAATAGAACAGATTAACCTTGAGATATAAACAATATTGTGACTTCACTTTTTTCCGTATGTTAATGTCACCAGCGGTCAGACTGCAAATCCGCAGGCCAGAGAAGTGTGTAGTTTAGATAAGGTGCTACTCCCCAGAAAATACAGTTGATTGGGGAGAGGGACTTCACCTTTCCCTGGCTTGCAAGATTTCCCTGGTGGGTGGATCAAGTGGCTAAGGAGTATACTGGCCTCGCCCGTAAGAAGACAACTAGGTGTATTCCGAGGAACATAGCAGAGAAAACATTGGACATTTAGAAGACTACTCAGAAAACAGATGGAACTCATAACTAAGGATGAGCTTTGAGTTCGAGTTGTACTCATGTTCAACTCGAACATCGGCTGTTCGCCAGTTCGCCGAACAGCGAACAATTTGGGGTGTTCGCTGCAAATTCGAAAGCCCCGGAACACCCTTTAAAAGTCTATGGGAGAAATCAAAAGCGCTAATTTTAAAGGCTTATATGCATGGTACTGTCATAAAAAGTGTTTGGGGACCTGGGTCCTGCCCCAGGGAACATGTATCAATGCAAAAAAAAATTTTAAAAACTGTCGTTTTTTTGGGAGCAGTGATTTTAATAATGCTTAAAGTGAAACAATAAAAGTGTAATATTCCTTTAAATTTCGTACCGGGGGGTGTCTATAGTATGCCTGTAAAGGGGCGCATGTTTCCCATGTTTAGAACAGTCTGACAGCAAAATGACATTTCAAAGGAAAAAAAAGTCATTTAAAACTACTCGCAGCTATTAATGAATTGTCGGTCCGACAATATACATAAAAGTTTATGTTTGAAAAAAACAGCATGGGATTTCCCCACAGGGGAACCCCGAACCAAAATTTAAAAAAAAATGGCGTGGGGGTCCCCCTAAATTCCATACCAGGCCCTTCAGGTCTGGTATGGATATTAAGGGGAACCCCATGCCAAAATAAAATAAAAAATGGCGTGGGGGCCCCCCTCAAAATCCATACCAGACCCTTCAGGTCTGGTATGGATTTTAAGGGGAACCCCGTGCTAAAATGAAAAAAAAATGGCATAGGGACCCCACAAAAATCCATACCATACCCTTATCCGAGAATGCAACCTGGCAGGCCACAGGAAAAGAGGGGGGACGAGAGAGCGCCCCCCTCCTGAACTGTACCAGGCCACATGCCCTCAACATTGGGAGGGTGCTTTGGGGTAACGGCCCCCCAAAGCACCTTGTCCCCATGTTGATGAGGAGAAGGGCCTCATTCCCACAACCCTTGGCCGGTGGTTGTGGGGGTCTGCAGGCGGGGGGCTTATCGGAATCTGGAAGCCCCCTTTAACAAGTGGACCCCAAGATTCCGCCCCCCTGTGTGAAATGGTAATGGGGTACAAAAGTACCCCTACCATTTCACAAAAAAAGTCAAAAATGTTAAAAATGACAAGAGACAGTTTTTGACAATTCCTTTATTTAAAGTCTTCTTCTTTCCATCTTCTTCGGGTCTTCTTCCTTCCTTCTTCCTTTGGTTTCTTCCTCCATCTTCTTCTTCCTCTGGTTCTTCCTCCGATCCTCTGCATCTTGCTCCAGCATCTTCCTCCACGGCATCTTCTTTCCCGCTTCGTTCTTGGGCCGCTCCGCATCCATGGGAGTCTCCCGCTGTGTGACGCTCCTCTTCTTCTGACACTTTTTAAATAACGGAGGGCAGGGCCTCCCTTCGACGCACGGTGACTTGACGGGGACTTCCCTGTGACCTTCCCTGTGATGTCAGAGGGGGGCGGGGTCACCTGTTACTGAAGGGTCTGGTATGGATTTTGAGGGGGACCCTCACGCCATTTTTTAAAAAAATATTTTGGCATGGGGTTCCCCTTAATATCTATACCAGACCTGAAGGGCCTGGTATGGAATTTAGGGGGACCCCCATGCCATTTTTTTTTATTTTGGTTTGGGGTTCCCCTGTGGGGAAATTCCATGCCGTTTTTGTCAATGAACTTTTATGTATATTGTCAGACCGACAATTCATTAATAGCCGCGAGTAGTTTTAAATGACTTTTTTTCCTTTGAAATGTCATTTTGCTGTCAGACTGTTCTAAACACGGAAAACATGCGCCCCTTTACAGGCATACTATAGACACCTCCCAGGTACGAAATTTAAAGGAATATTACACTTTTATTGTTTCACTTTAAGCATTATTAAAATCACTGCTCCCGAAAAAACGTCCGTTTTTAAAACTTTTTTTGCATTGATACATGTCCCCTGGGGCAGGACCTAGGTCCTCAAACACTTTTTATGACAATAACTTGCATATAAGCATTTAAAATTAGCACTTGCACTTTTTATTATTCATGTTCGAGTCCCATAGACTTTAATGGTGTTCGCATGTTCGAACAATTTTTTTGCCTATTCGCATGTTCTGGTGTGAACCGAACAGGGGGTGTTCGGCTCATCCCTACTCTTAAAACAATAACTTGATGAGGGAAACCATATGTAGAATAACAGTTGATATTTCTAAGTTGGCACTGTGAGGAATGATCTAGAGGTGATAAGTGCCTGGAGGGATAGATCAGTTTCAACAATGAGTGGGGTGATCAACTGTGGAGGTGTGCTTTAGGTGTTTTGGCGGGTCCTTCCTGGGGCTCCTTTGTTTCCTAGGCCCACTTTTCACTTTATCTGCATATGAGTCAAAAGAGGGCTGCTTGGTCGGTGATGTAAGTGAATGCAGAAAAGCGATTGTCTTTTCAGGAGATTGGAAAGTGAGCTGTTCCCCGTCCAGAGCTTACAAAGGGGGGACTGCAGGGTAGGCTAGTGTGAAATGGACGCTACGTTTGAACAGCTCTGAGCATACAGGTTGAAACTCAGTGCGTTTGCAGGAAACCTCGGCCGAATAATCTGCGAATATAAGGAGCTTTTGACCCTCTAGCACCACAGATCGTGCCTTTCGGAAGGTCTGCAAGATTTTTCGCTATGACTGGCCTTGAGCGATTGTGATCGTTAGCTAGGGCCCCAATCCGATGAGCCCTTTCCACGGTGCATCTGTGATGTAAACTGAGGGCTTCTGGAAGTGCAGAGGTGCAAATATCTAGGAGTGAGCCATGATTAAATGACTCAGGGAGTCCAATTATCCGGAGGTTGTTCCTTCTGGAACGATTTTCCAGACCCTCCATTCGTTCGTGCAGATGCTGCTGAGCTTGGGTGAATTTTTCCAAAGAAGATATACGTTGTTCAGCATCAGTTAACCTTTGGGAGTGGTCTCCAAGCTTTTTGCATAGCTGCATAATGCCCACTGATGCTGCTCTTTCCACTGCTGCTGTTATAGTGGGGAAGAGCAGGGCTGCAACCGCCTGGGCTACTTTGTCATATGAGCCTAGAGCCTCCTGATTTCCCGGTCTGCAGGCTTCCATGTCCACTGTGTGATTATCTCCCTCACACGAGTTACCTTACCTGAGGGGGAGGGAGAAGCGTCCCTCGATCTAGATCCAGAGCGGGATCGCGGCTGAGAGAGGTACTGATCCATCCACCGTGACGCTGGGGCTTATGTGGAGGTTTCCTGGAAGGGGGGGGAGAGCCGTCCCTGGGCTTAATATGCCGGTTATTTCTCTCTGCCTCCTACATATGGCGCCGCAACCAGAAGTCGAGAGTTTTAACAGTGCATGGATGAACTGAAGTCTAAGGCTCAGTTCACATATATGCGGTGCGGGAAGTGCAGTGAATCCTGTGCATTTCCCGCAGCACATTGAAATTGCACAGATTTCATGTGAACCACAGGGGGTGTCAATGTTAAGTTAACAATATGGTTCGCAAAATGCATTGCGATTGACTGAATCGATTTGCATAGCTGTGAACACCCATGCAATCCAAATCCTTGTGCTGATTTGGTGCAATTTAAGAAATACAAGTGAATTGTACATACAGCTCTACAGTGTACCCAGCTATCTTGTTTGATTTATAGTACATACTCCCCTGAACAGATTAAGGACTCACCTGATTGGGGATGCTTTGAATAGGCACCAAGCAAACTGTAATCAGTGCCTAAGGTAGTGCAGTCCTAACTTAATTTTGTTGGCAAGGTTAGGTGTGTAGGCAATATGGTTTAAAAAAACTTTCCTTTTTTGCTCCCATTTACATTTGCTGATGCAAAAAAGAGGGGAACTGAAAGCCTTACTTGTCACTCAAAAAGGGAATTCCACTCAATATCGCAAAATGTGTATAGATGGGGAAAAGTCCCTGGCATTAGCTCTAAAGAACAGGGAGGCAACATCTTTTATTTTCAAGATCAAAACTCCAACAGGGGACATAATGTTTACAACAGGCTTTTATTCTAAATTATATAATGTGAAAGATTACTCCGAATTTCCATCTTCCAGTGGAAAACATTCTTACACCTTAGACTATTTGACACGGGCAAAATTTACCCACCTTACCCTCTCACGACCTAATAGAAGAGGAAATCTCACAGTCGTTGAAAGCCATGGCCCTGGGTAAAGCTCCAGGCTCTAATGGCTACACCATTGCATATTATGATATTACAAGACTTTTCAGAATGTTCTGATTCCTCATTTTGCTAAGTCTGCTAAAATTAAGCTGGTCTAGAAATGTAGATGTGAAATTGTTTGCTAAAGTATTGGCTTTAGATTGCTTCCTCTCTTCCAGCAATAGATCTTCCTAGACCAGGCAGTTTTTTTCCTGTTAGGGAAGCCAGAAACAACTCTCTGAGAAAATTTTTTCTTTTAGCCTACATTAGCAAACAATCCCAGTCCACCCATTTTCTATTTACAGATGCTGAAAAGTCATATGATAGGATAGCCTGGGATTATCTCATGACAACATTAAACTTCTTTGGGCTTGGGCCAAAAATGTTATGTAGAATAGTGGCCCTCTATGAGTCCCTTATGGCTCAAATATATTAAAATAACAAACCCTTTGTTTCAAATTATGGCAGCAGTCAAGGGTGCCCCCTACCCCCTTGTTATTCACTATTTCTCTTGAACCCTTTCTTTCCTCAATTCAAAACAATCCCAACATACACTGAATTATGAGAATTATGATCAGTGACAGATCCCAAAATATTCCAGCTCGAATCAGGAAAAAACAAGAATCTCCCATGTCATCTTCTCTTGGTCAAAACAAAATGGGGGTCAATCCCTCCTAGACTTTAGGTGATATTTTCAATCAGTAGCATTGAACTGACTTGAAATGAGCTCACCATACCATATTGTGGATTAAGATGGAAATGTATGTAGGTAATACTTCCTTCTCTACTGTGCCATGGATCCCCATAGTATGTAGGCACCTCTCATCCCTTACATCTCCCCTGACAATCTACACTTTGTCTGTCTGTGACCATCTTTACTCTTGCTTACACTTACACTTGAGAACTTAGCCCAGCCCAAGGTAATAGTGTCAGCAGGCTTTCTTCCATCAGTGTGACTAATGAACCAATTAACACATTTTGTCTTAAAAGAAAACACAATAACAGAGCTTTCAGTTTTATATAAAAAAAAAAAAATCTACTGTACATGTGATATATGATTATATGCAAGACTGAAATTGTATGGGCAAGCCTTACTCCGGGTCCTTTCTCTGCTTCTACAGGTGTTGGATTAGTAAAAGTAGAAGTCAGCCTGTATTAGCATGAGTAAGATAAACACGAAAACTAAACTTGCTTAACACACTATAAACAGCCCCTAAAATAGTGTATTGGACTGAAAACACTGCATTAGATAAAAGTTGCATTTGACATGCTTTTGCACAATTAATGTGATTTCTTGCTGTTGCATGCATGCTGATAATTTGTCAAACCTTGGCTCATACTCTGTTAGTTTGAGAGCAACACATGCAGCACTCAGGTCATTTGTTAGTTTGATTCTGGTATCGGATTTGATATAATTCAAAGCTGAAAACAGCTGCTCACGAGCATAAGATGACCCAAAGTAAGAAAAGCAATCCCAAGTGCTTTCATTGAATTAAAATGATTTGGCAGATAATTCCACACTTTAACCACTTGAGCCCCGGACCATTATGCTGCCTAAGGACCAGAGGTATTTTTCCAATTTGGCACTGCGTCGCTTTAACTGCTAATTGCGTGGTCATGCAATGCTGTACCCAAACGAAATTTGCGTCCTTTTCTTCCCACAAATAGAGCTTTCTTTTGATGGTATTTGATCACCTCTGCGGTTTTTATTTTTTGCGCTATTAACGGAAAAAGACCGAAATTTTTTTTTAAAAAATGATATTTTCTACTTTTTGTTATAAAAAAAATCCAATAAACTCAATTTTAGTCATACATTTAGGCCAAAATGTATTCGGCCACATGTCTTTGGTAAAAAAAAATGTCAATAAGCGTATATTTATTGGTTTGCGCAAAAGTTATAGCGTCTACAAACTAGGGTACATTTTCTAGAATTTACACAGCTTTTAGTTTATGACTGCCTATGTCATTTCTTGAGGTGCTAAAATGGCAGGGCAGTACAAAACCCCCCCAAATGACCCCATTTTGGAAAGTAGACACCCCAAGGAAATTGTTGAGAGGCATGTTGAACCCATTGAATATTTATTTTTTTTGTCCCAAGTGATTGAATAATGACAAAAAAAAATATTTACAAAACGTTGTCACTAAATGATATATTGCTCACACAGGCCATGGGCCTATGTGGAATTGCACCCCAAAATACATTCAGCTGCTTCTCCTGAGTATGGGGATACCACATGTGTGGGACTTTTTGGGAGCCTAGCCGCGTACGGGGCCCCGAAATCCAATCACCGCCTTCAGGATTTCTAAGGGTGTAAATTTTTGATTTCACTCTTCACTGCCTATCACAGTTTCGGAGGCCATGGAATGCCCAGGTGGCACAAAACCCCCCCAAATGACCCCATTTTGGAAAGTAGACACCCCAAGCTATTTGCTGAGAGGCATATTGAGTCCATGGAATATTTTATATTTTGACACAAGTTGCGGGAAAGTGACACATTTTTTTTTTTTTTTTGCACAAAGTTGTCACTAAATGATATATTGCTCACACAGGCCATGGGCATATGTGGAATTGCACCCCAAAATACATTTAGCTGCTTCTCCTGAGTATGGGGATACCACATGTGTGGGACTTTTTGGGAGCCTAGCCACGTATGGGGCCCCGAAAACCAATCACCGCCTTCAGGATTTCTAAGGGTGTAAATTTTTGATTTCACTCTTCACTGCCTATCACAGTTTCGGAGGCCATGGAATGCCCAGGTGGCACAACCCCCCCCCAAATGACCCCATTTTGGAAAGTAGACACCCCAAGCTATTTGCTGAGAGGCATGGTGAGTATTTTGCAGCTCTCATTTGTTTTTGAAAATGAAGAAAGACAAGAAAAAACATTTTTTTTTTCAATTTTCAAAACTTTGTGACAAAAAGTGAGGTCTGCAAAATATTCGCTATACACCTCAGCAAATAGCTTGGGGTGTCTACTTTCCAAAATGGGGTCATTGGGGGGGGGTTGTGCCACCTGGGCATTCCATGGCCTCCGAAACTGTGATAGGCAGAGAAGAGTGAAATCAAAAATTCACGCCCTTAGAAAGCCTTAAGGCGGTGCTTGGTTTTCGGGGTCCCGTACGCGGCTAGGCTCCCAAAAAGTCTCACATATGTGGTATCCCCGTACTCAGGAGAAGCAGCAGAATGTATTTTGGGGTGTAATTTCACATATTCCCATGACATGTTTGAGCAATATATCATTTAGTGACAACTTTGTGCAAAAAAAAAAAAAAATGTCTCTTTCCCGCAACTTGTGTCACAATATAAAAAATTCCATGGACTCGACATGACTCTTAGCAAATAGCTTGGGGTGTCTGCTTTCCAAAATGGGGTCATTTGGGGGGGTTTTGAACTGTCCTGACATTTTATGCACAACATTTAGAAGCTTATGTCACACATCACCCACTCTTCTAACCACTTGAAGACAAAGCCCTTTCTGACACTTTTTGTTTACATGAAAAAATTATTTTTTTTTTGCAAGAAAATTACTTTGAACCCCTAAACATTATATATTTTTTTAAAGCAAATGCCCTACAGATTAAAATGGTGGGTGTTTCTTTTTTTTTTTTTTCACACAGTATTTGCGCAGCGATTTTTCAAACACATTTTTTGGGGAAAAAACACACTTTTTAAAATTTGAATGCACTAAAACACACTATATTGCCCAAATGTTTGATGAAATAAAAAAGATGATCTTAGGCCGAGTACATGGATACCAAACATGACATGCTTTACAATTGCGCACAAACGTGCAGTGACAACAAAATAAATACATTTTTAAAAGCCTTTAAAAGCCTTTACAGGTTACCACTTTAGATTTACAGAGGAGGTCTACTGCAAAAATTACTGCCCTCGATCTGACCTTCGCAGTGATACCTCACATGCATGGTGCAATTGCTGTTTACTTTGACGACAGACCGCCGCTTGCGTTCGCCTTAGCCCGAGAGCAGGGGGCGACAGGGGTGCTTTTTTTTTTTTTTTTTTTTTTTTCTTATTTTTTTGCTTTTTTATCTTATTTTTAAACTGTTCCTTTCATTTTTTTTTTTTTTAATCATTTTTATTGTTATCTCGGGGAATGTAAATATCCCCTATGATAGCAATAGGTAGTGACAGGTACTCTTTTTTTGAAAAAAATTGGGGTCTATTATTAGACCCTAGATCTCTCCTCTGCCCTCAAAGTATCTGACCACACCAAGATCGGTGTGATAAAATGCTTTCCCAATTTCCCAATGGCGCTGTTTACATCTGGCGAAATCTAAGTCATGAAATGCTCGTAGCTTCCGGTTTCTTAGGCCATAGAGATGTTTGGAGCCACTCTGGTCTCTGATCAGCTCTATGGTCAGCTGGCTGAATCACCGGCTGCATTCTCAGGTTCCCTGTTGAGAAAGGAGAGCCAGAGAAAAACACGGAAGACGGGGGGGCATTCCCTCCCACAGCTTGTAAAAGCAGTCTAGAGGCTAATTAGCCACTAGGATTGCTTTTACATGAAAGCCGACCGCTGGCTGAAAAGAATGATACCAAGATGATACCTAAACCTGCAGGCATCATTCTGGTATAACCACTCAAAGTCGTGAATGGCGTACCTGAAGACAAAAAAATGGTTAACAATAAAACACAGTAAGCAGTAAAGTATAAAAAATTGCATACCCGAAAAGCAAACATGATAAAACATAATAACAATAAAACATTGCAGAATAGAATACAGTAAAAAAGAGCAGAACAATAGAGAGAGAGAATAGAGAGAGAGAGAACAATAAAACGACAACTATTTTTTAAAATTTTATATATTATTTATTTATTTTAATTTTTTTACACTTTTTTTGTAACTAACTTTTATAACTGTAACCGGTTCCAGGTTCGGGTCTCTCAAAATGTGATGGCATCTTGGGAGACCCTGTGAAAGTGCGCCTAGTCTGTGCAATGCTGTACCCTACGCTAATACTCAACTAGTGAATGGTAGCATTCAAAACATTCACCAATGCAAAGACCAGGATTGTCAGGACAGGAGGGACAATAATAGCGCGTGTCACGCCTATATCCACGCTTGCTGCAGACACAACATTGCTTTTGGGGGGGTTTGTTGGGTAGGGGTACTCGGGAGGACATAAAGAAAATGCCTCTCGTGCATTTGGTTGGGGATGTGAATGGGGGAAGTACGGGTGCTGCAGAAGCAGTGGGTTCCCAATTAGGATTGGCGAATGCAGCAGGAAGGGCACTATGGGCACGACAGGCCTGTGTTTGTCTTTTTGGTGGCAGCGGGACACTACTTGTGCTTGCCACCTCACCAGCTTGAACTGCACTTATGGGACTCGCCACGTCACCAAGTGTTACTGCAGTGCTGGTTTCACTACGACCGGGGTGTACTAGGCTGCTGGTGCTTGCCAGTTCACCAAAACGCTACCAAAAAAACTGTTAGCGATCGCAGGGATCAGGCCTGACTCTGCGAACGCTGCAGTTATGCGTTTAGTGTTTTGTAAGTGACAGTGATTGATCGAAACTGCACTTGGGTGGGCTGGGCCGGGCGGAGGGGCAAAACCCAGGTGATAGCAGGTATCTGGGCTGATCCCACTAACACTGGGTTTTTGGGAACCCTAAACTGCTGGGGACGCTAGTATAGATCTGATCGGATCAGATATTGATCCGTTCAGATATTATACCACTAAGGGAGGCGTATGCTGCGTGCGTGGGTGTTAGCGGTACTGGCGCTAACCTGACGCTGCTTGGGGCTGGTGCTTGCCAGTTCACCAAAATGCTACCAAAAAAACTGTTAGCGATCGCAGGGATCAGGCCTGACTCTGCGAACGCTGCAGTTATGCATTTAGTGTTTTGTAAGTGACAGTGATCAATCGATACTGCACTTGGGTGGGCTGGGCTGGGCCAGGCGGAGGGGCAAAACGCAGGTGCTAGCAGGTATCTGGGCTGATCCCGCTAACACTGCGTTTTTGGGAACCCTAAACTGCTGGGGATGCTAGTATAGATCTGATCGGATCAGATATTGATCCGTTCAGATACTATACCACTAAGGGAGGCGTATGCTGGGTGCGTGGGTGTTAGCGGTACTGGCGCAGATCTGACGCTGCCTGGGGCGACGCATATTACTGCCGGGCGATCAGGGGCCTAAACCTTTATTCGGTAATGTAAAAATGTAGAGAGGGTGTAAAAACCTTCTCTTCTCACAGACACGTGTTATGTCAACAGTGTCTTAGGCGTTTTGTTCAAAAGTTCAGTAGCCAGACTGTCTTAAACAAAATGTGAGTTTATTTGGTCACACTTGGCAATAACTTGAAAATATATACAAAGTTAAATTCTTCTTACAGCTTGATGTAGTAAAACAAAAGATAATAGGAACAAAAACTTGTATCAAGAGAGTTCAAGAGATGTTTCAGCTCTTGTCTGTGCTTCTCTATGTCAGAGAGGTGTCTGCTCTAACAGCTGTTTGTGACGTAGGCTGTGTATAGGCGTAATGTAAACAAAATGTCTTCTTCAGTGTAAGGATGCATGTGTCCTTCTTCTTTGTGTGTGAAAAAGTAATGAAGTCCTTCTGTGTGTGAGTAAAGGACATGTTTTAGTGTGTGTCGTGTAGTGAAGTGTAGTGAAGTGTGTGCGTCCTGAAGTGAAGTGTCACTCTGTTTTTATACTATCTCAAATCTACTCGTCAGCAAGCTATAGCCATAGCCATATACGGCTAAAACTAAATATGAAATGATCATATTCGTGATTATTCTAAATATTCTCTTTGCCAACAGCAGACACGTCTCTTAAGCTTCTTTGATTGTCAGTAACACACAACAGATTCTTATAAAAAACTCAAGGTGAATGACCTTTCCAAATGGCCAAATTCTTGTAATGGATATACTTTAAACTACAGAAATGCAATTCTGTACCAAACCTTACAAATGATTATTAAACTATAATTGGATATATATAAATATATATTACTCCACACAAACTCAATCTAGCTAACTAATTAAATAACTATATCAAATAACTAACTATATTATAGATAATATATGTTTTTACTTTTAAAAAGATCTTTACAATAAAGTCTATGACAAATACTCTGAGTATATTCTTATCTGTGAAACCACTGACCTACTGACCTTTAGTCATTAACCCTGTACATGGAGAACAACTGGTACAAAAAATAACACGCACACAACCTAGCTATTTCAAGATTCGTCTTATGCTGAGCTGAGTGAGCTTTTTCAATGTCAAAGCATAAAAGGGAACTCAGACTGCATACATACAGATCTTGATTATAAAGCCAAATTAATATAATTATTCTACAATTCCCCCTGAATATAATTTATTATATTACCTAAATCACGCACACTCCATTTATGGCGCCCTTTCATACACATTTTGAATCAGTTGCTCCAGATGTACCACAGCCAATCATAGGATCAGATAAGCCAGAAGTAATTTTCCGACTAAAAATACCTGTCATAATTTTTTCACCTTTTTTCATTTCTTCCTTAATCAATTTATAAAATCGTTTCATTCTAACCATAATACAGATTTGAAATGAAATACATAATATCATGATAATAAATATAATAACTATAGGATGCAATATACACAAAATTATAATTCCAATGTACCTTAAAAATAACAAAATAATCTTTCCAATTGGCATCCCAGTTGACATCTCTGTTTGCATCCCTGGTACCTTCAGATCTTTAATTCTTAACCATAACTTTAGCTACTGGAATAAATTACTAAACATACTCATTAGAAGTAGAAATCTCATTCAAGACATCATTTCTATTTAAATTTAGCAAAGGCCTAGCCATGTTTTGTGAACAAACTTCTGAAATACCTGCACCTATTGTTTGCAAAGTTTGCAACCACACTTCTTTCTATACAACAGATTATATAAAAATAACGGAGTATGCTAATCTCAAAAGACATCCTGTCATTAACTCAAAAAGTTAACAAACCCTATGTTTTGAAAATTATAAAGTTTTTAAACTAAAACTGTAGCAGGTAAATAAGTCACCCAATCTTTACCTTATTCTTGAATCATCTTACCCTATTTAGACTTTATAATACTAATCATACATTCTACAATACCTGAGTACTTAAGATGATAAGAAACAAAAACTTTACTAAATACTTAAAATTGCATACCTGTCCTATAAAATTTTAAATCATAATCTGATTACATGATTTGAAATCCAACCCCAATGGAATATGACATAAGTTCACAACAACTTAGCTTTTGTTAAAAATATTATTTTTTCTAGAATAACCTCAATTAATTTATCAAAAAGAAACATTAACTAAAAAAAACAACATCCTAATATCCTCCTTTAGCAGGTGGAAAAAAAACTAATATAATCAATCTATAAAGATTTGCCAAATTCCTCAATACTTTGTATTATTAGGTTACTCTTTCCTTTTGGATTGCTCTATAAACAAATAAAACAATATTCAGAAGTTTGATGACAAAGTGTTCTAAAATGAGTAGTTCAGAATTTCTTTCATTAGCTTAAACAAAAAAATCAGTCAATCAGTCAGTCAGGTACCTGGATATGCAAAAAGAAATATTTTCATTTAAAAATAACTCTATTCATTATTGTTGGAATCAATTATTTTTTTTACAATAAATTTTATCTCCATAATCAATCTGTACTGACTCTAACTAAGACAAAATGTCATAGTCCCCCTCTTTATCCTGTGACTAATATTAAATCTTGTAAAAGAATAATCTTACCAGATTATTGTATTTTTTTCCTTTACACTGACAATTTAGGTTGGGCTTTCCCAAATATTCTATTTCTGAAAGAAATTTGATCATGTTGAAATTTCTTTTCAGAACCAAAAAACATTCCTCTCATACAATATGATTGAATGAACCACACATGCCTGTCACTCTGACTGCTAAACACATGGCAGTCTTAAGATCAGCTTTCAATGCAGACACTTACAGAAAGTTTAATATTGTCATTCCATTGTGCCAATATATTTAGCGCTATCTATATAAACACAGGAAATTCTTTCCCAATAAATGTCCACTAAAAGTCGAAAAAGTGACTTTTTCATGATTAACTTACAGAACTGTGGCTCCATCACACTGCATAATTTTTAGTCTTTTTAGTCACCATGTATTTATATACCACTACAACTGATCTTTTTAACATCCATTTGCCACTAGACAAAGCTGTGTGTGTTGACACCTTCTGTTTTCCTTGTAATAACACCTTTAGTGTAACAAAAGATGCTTTTCAAAACAACTGGTACAAAACCCACAATGTCTCTGACCTGTAGCATTGGACAATGCACTCCTAACACATTTTTTATAAATACCAATGAAATTGTCTCATCACCCACATACACTTAAATGTAAAATGGCTGAGAGAGATCTCTATATTAATCAAAAAATACTAAATTAATAAGGGCATTCTTTAGATCTTCAAATTATTATATATAAGTTCACTCTTGTAATTAAAAATATTTGTCCTACAGTAAGCCTATATAATTCATTAAAATTCACTCAGACAGATACTTTGTCTGCAAAAATCTCAATGAACTCTCGAGAAAAGTTATTAAGGCCCAAAAAATCTTATTTTTTTAAAAACAATTACTTTAGTAAGTAATAATACCTTTTAAAAATACATTTTTCTCATCAATGAATCCTCTTCCAGATATTTGGAAGACTTTGATCCACAGAAGTGAAAACTGTCATGGCATGACGACTAGTCTGTGTAACTTGATCTACATTTCTCTGTTGGTAATACACTCCTCGCATGTCACAAACTCTTCAGAGAATGATCTGTTACAGTCAGTCTTAGCTAACATGCTTTGTATACAATACACTGTACAATTCGGTAACAATCTAGTTTTTCGTTTTTAAAATGTTTAACCTTTTTACCACTTTTTAAACATATTTTGTTTGTACATCTGCCAAAAATCATGTACACTACATTATATGACTTTCCTGATTATAGTAATGACAAAAAAATTGTTTAGAGGACAATCTCGTGAAACTCACAGATTGGGTCCTGCCCAAAAACTGCGATTGGCCATATCCCCGAAAAAAACTCCTCCCTCAATAAAAGTCCTTACCTTTACCAGAAATACTCATTTACAAAGACTTTTAACAATTGTTATTTTTACAATTTTTTAGATTGAACAAAACTTTCATATTTTAATATTTTCTCTGGGTAGTCTTAAATAAATTAGAACAATCTACTACTTTTAATTTAATAACCAAATCTAAGTTTGGAATTTTTGTAAAAATTGTTCAATCCTTAACTTATTATTTCCTACAACCAAATCTGTAGGATTTTTGTAAAACACTAAACACCATGTTTTTTCCATAATCTCAATTTCATACAGTTCTTTCCACAATCTTAATCTATACTTTTTTCTCTGAAAACTTTTTTCTGCCCCCTATATATGTGTTTTAAAATGACCACGTGTAATAACACACATTTTCTGTTGTTCAGGGCTAAAATATTCATAAACATTTACATGCAGCATTAAACTTAGTTTCCTTATTTAATAACTTCTTTACACTCTGGCATTAATTAATTACCTTACTACTGCATGTATTCCTGATGGTACAAGAAAATACTTCTGAGCCTTGAGATGTTAACCATCCCATGTTACCCTTCTATATAAACAAACACACTCACCCCTTGTTTAGTATGATAGTCCTGTGCGCACTTAAAAAAAACAAGAGATGAATAATGTCCTTTAACTTTGTTGTTCGTTGCCTTTTCTTTAGTTTGTTGCTTTTTCTTCCATTTGCTGCTTTTTCTTTCGTTTGTTGCTTTTTTTCTTTCGTTCGTTACTTCTTCTTTCTTTGAAGAATAATTTTCTTGTAGCTTTTTGCCTTGTTCCTTGTATTGTGTGCTGTAGTGTGCTGTGGTGTGCTTGCCTGTTGATTTTTCTTTGCCTTTTTCTTGGACTTTCCATCTTCAAACATCAAAATCCGACTTTCATCTTAGCTTACCAAATAGTACATACATCTGCCTGTTGTACTTCAATGGTAGCTTTTTCAAATAACGTGAAGTCTCAGTTCCTAAATCAACATTTTTTCTTATTGGGCAACTACCCAATGTTTTCTTATGTGAGACTTTCTCACCTTCTTAGGAACTAACCTTGGCAGAAATCTTCACGTACGTAACGTTACGTTTTCACAAACAAAGTCTTGGATTTCCAACAATAACTTGAAGCATATCGTCCAAATGGCCTTGACAATCAACTTCGTAGGCTTCCTTTTTTTTTTTTTTCAAAGTTACAAACTTTGGCTAGAGGTGAGAAAACAGACATAGAAAAACTCACCCTCGACTTTTATTGAACTGTTGTCCACATTTGACGCAAACGCCTCCGTCTAGGTTCTTTACTTAGTTTCTTCTTGGAGCTGCTTGTTCCTCCATATTTGATTATCAGATGCCATATCGTATTTAGAAGAATTTCTCGTCTTTAGCTGGCTCAGTTCCTTGGACCTTTCATCCTCATCTGATGGAACACAAATGCCTCTTTCTAGGTTCTTTGATCGTTTTTTCCCGAGACTTGATCAATCATGAAAATGTGTGAGTCTCCCCCCTTTGTCGAGGAACAGGGAAAAAAAACTGGACTGGCTGGCAATCGCCAATGTAAAAATGTAGAGAGGGTGTAAAAACCTTCTCTTCTCACAGACACGTGTTATGTCAACAGTGTCTTAGGCGTTTTGTTCAAAAGTTCAGTAGCCAGACTGTCTTAAACAAAATGTGAGTTTATTTGGTCACACTTGGCAATAACTTGAAAATATATACAAAGTTAAATTCTTCTTACAGCTTGATGTAGTAAAACAAAAGATAATAGGAACAAAAACTTGTATCAAGAGAGTTCAAGAGATGTTTCAGCTCTTGTCTGTGCTTCTCTATGTCAGAGAGGTGTCTGCTCTAACAGCTGTTTGTGACGTAGGCTGTGTATAGGCGTAATGTAAACAAAATGTCTTCTTCAGTGTAAGGATGCATGTGTCCTTCTTCTTTGTGTGTGAAAAAGTAATGAAGTCCTTCTGTGTGTGAGTAAAGGACATGTTTTAGTGTGTGTCGTGTAGTGAAGTGTAGTGAAGTGTGTGCGTCCTGAAGTGAAGTGTCACTCTGTTTTTATACTATCTCAAATCTACTAGTCAGCAAGCTATAGCCATAGCCATATACGGCTAGAACTAAAAATGAAATGATCATATTCGTGATTATTCTAAATATTCTCTTTGCCAACAGCTGACACGTCTCTTAAGCTTCTTTGATTGTCAGTAACACACAGCAGATTCTTATAAAAAACTCAAGGTGAATGACCTTTCCAAATGGCCAAATTCTTGTAATGGATATACTTTAAACTACAGAAATGCAATTCTGTACCAAACCTTACAAATGATTATTAAACTATAATTGGATATATATAAATATATATTACTTCACACAAACTCAATCTAGCTAACTGATTAAATAACTATATCAAATAACTAACTATATTATAGATAATATATGTTTTTACTTTTAAAAAGATCTTTACAATAAAGTCTATGACAAATACTCTGAGTATATTCTTATCTGTGAAACCACTGACCTACTGACCTTTAGTCATTAACCCTGTACATGGAGAACAACTGGTACAAAAAATAACACGCACACAACCTAGCTATTTCAAGATTCATATTATGCTGAGCTGAGTGAGCTTTTTCAATGTCAAAGCATAAAAGGGAACTCAGACTGCATACATACAGATCTTGATTATAAAGCCAAATTAATATAATTATTCTACAGGTAATAAACGGCGGGTGCCCTGACACAATAAAAAATAAACGAACTAACCAGCGTCACCCGTAACACTTATACGGTGATCAGTGGTGAAAGGGTTAACTAGGGGGCAATCAAGGGGTTAAAACCTTTATTAGGTAGTATATGGGGGTCCCTATCGCTATAAAACGCTGACGGCGAACCTAAATATTTACCTCCCTAACTAGCGTCACCAGTGACACTAATACAGCGATCAGAAAAATGATCGCTTAGCGACACTGGTGACGGGGGGTGATCAAGGGGTTAAAACTTTATTAGGGGGGTTAGGGGGGTACCCTAGACCTAAAGGGGGCTAACCCTAACTGTCCTAACACAGTAACTGTCACAAACTGACACCAATGCAGTAATCAGACAAAAAAAACCTGCTTGGTGTCAGTTTGTGACGGGGGGGTGATCGGGGGGGGATCGGGGGTGTTTTGTGTGCCTGCCATGTTCTACTGTGTGTGTAGTGTTTGTGCACTCACAGTGATGTCTTCTCTCCTCGGCGCCGGAACGGAAAATACCGAGCCGAGGAGAGATGACATCATTTCCTTTGCTGCTGTTTAGCATACAGCAGCAAAGGAATGTTCCCATTGGCCGGCGGCGATCGCAAGGGGGGGGCCACGAACAGATGAACTCCCCCTCATCTCCGATCGCCGGGGGACAAAAGAGGACCGCCTCGGGCACCGGGGGGGGTCCGATCGGATCCCCCACCCGCGGGAGGCAAATCACGTATATGTACATGATTTTGCCTGCCCGTGCCGCCTTGCCGAGGTACATCGGTGTGAGGCGGTCCTTAAGTGGTTAAGGATTTCATTTTCAGAACTACCAACTGTGCTGTCCTTTGTCATTCCTTCACACTTTATCTTCTCAAGTGCTGCATGCAGGTCATAGAATTTATATTTCTTGAAAGCTCTTTCTTGAAATTCCAATAGCTCCATTTCCAGATTTCCAAAATCTAACCAGTGTAAGCAGGCAAGAACAAGTTCTTCAAATTTGGTTTTATCTGGAGAAGTAAGAAAACACAGGGTTGTCTCCATCTTACGGAACTGTAAAAATCTGTTACTAAAATTGTCCTTTGCAGCTGCTACAATTATAGAAATGTCCTTGTAGATTTCTTGATGGCTTATAGGATTGTCCGTAAATGTAGAATTTTCCAAATGCATTTTCAGATTTAAGAAAATATTTCAGCTGCCCACTTTCAAGATCTTTCAAAAACTTGCAGTTTTCTCTCAAATGTTCTCTCCAGGACTTTGTCGAAAATTAAAAGCACGAGCCATGATGTAATTCATCATTTTTGTGATATCTTAGAGGATATCGTCTAATTTTTTGCTTCTTTCCCTGGCACAAAGAGCTTTTTGATGTATAACACAATGAAACTCAATGACTGGATGTTTTGCTTCTTTAACAAAGAACTGTATGAAACCAGATGTGACCCCCACCATGCAAGGTGCCCCATTACTAGCAACTGAAACCACTTTTTTCTTTTTTCTTATGTCTTGTGGCAAAAAAGCTTCCATCACAGCATTGAAGATATCTATCCCTTGTGTTTTTGTTTTACAAGCTCTTCTTTCATGATGTTACCAACAGCCTAACACAAAATTAGTGCTAGCCTTGCATGATTATTTTATCTGTGATTTCATTCAAGCACATGGAGTAACAGGCTGCCTTTTGAAGACAGTGGTGAGTTGCTGAATAACATTACTTGCCATGCACAGGACTTGATCTTTAACAGTATTTCTGATAAGTGGCATCTCAGAGATGTGTTGCATAATTTTATCTTTGGGAAATCATGAAAAGGGGAATTACTCCCAGACAACATGTCCATTTTGATAAAATCCCCATCAGAGGAGGGCTTACCATGTTTTGCTATGTGCAGTGAAATTTGAAAGCTGGCAGTTGTCAGATGATTTGTTTTAGAAAAAATAGTTGCAAAAACTAAGATACTGGGAATGATATTTCCTCAACTTACCTTCAAGAAACTCTTTCCTTTCAGCTTCGCCAAGTTCGGCAACACTTTTGTGGTTGTGGTTATCCCTTGCGAGTACCTATCATATTGGAAGTTAAATCCTCAATCCATTATATACAGTATTTGCTAACAGTAATAACTGTGGTAACTTCCCTATGGCATTCCCCGTGACATCACAGGGAAGTCCCGTCAAGTCACTGTGCGTCAGAGGGGGGTGGGGTCACTGGGTGGCCCCGCCCCCCGTTATTTAAGAACCGTCAGAAGAGGAGACGCGTCACACAGCGGGAGCCTCCCTCCATGCCAGCATGGGTGCGGAGCGGCCCGGAGAAGAAAATGAAGAAGAGAAGAAGATGAAGAAGAAGATGAAGAAGAGAAGAAGATGAAGAGAAGAGCGGGAGTCTCCCCCCATGCTATGGATGCTTAGCGGCCCGAGGAGAAGAAGATAGAAGACGCCACGGAGGAGATGCTGGACGAGAACACTGGAGGAAGAACCAGAAGAGCCAGAAGAACCAGAAGAAGAAGATGAAGGAAGATAGAAGAAAGAAAAAGCATTTAAATAAAGGAATTGTCAAAAACTGTCTCTTGTCATTTTTAACATTTTTGACAGTTTTTTAGTGAAATGGTAGGGGTACATTTCACATAGGGGGGCCGGGATCTGGGGGTCCCCTTGT
This sequence comes from Aquarana catesbeiana, assembly GCF_042186555.1. Classification (NCBI taxonomy): domain Eukaryota; kingdom Metazoa; phylum Chordata; class Amphibia; order Anura; family Ranidae; genus Aquarana; species Aquarana catesbeiana. The sequence continues at coordinate 444,602,272 of NC_133328.1, read as the reverse complement.
TAAAGGGGGCTTCCAGATTCCGATAAGCTCCCCGCCCGCAGACCCCCACAACCACCGGCCAGGGTTGTGGGGATGAGGCCCTTGTCCTCATCAACATGGGGACAAGGTGTTTTGGGGGGCTACCCCAAAGCACCCTCCCAATGTTGAGGGCATGTGGCCTGGTACGGTTCAGGAGGGGCCACTCTCTCATCCCCCTCTTTTCCTGCAGCCTGCCAGGTTGCGTGCTCGGATAAGGGTCTGGTATGGATTTTTGGGGGGACCCCATGCCAATTTTTTTTTTTTTTTTGGCACGGGGTTCCCCTTAAAATCCATACCAGACCTGAAGGGTCTGGTATGGAATTTAGGGGGACCCCCACATCATTTTTTTTTTAAATTTTGGCCGGGGTTCCCCTTAATAGCCATACCAGACCTGAAGGGCCTGGTATGGAATTTAGGGGTACACCCACGTCATTTTTTTTTTTAAATTTTGGTTCAGGGTTCCCCTGTGGGGAATTCCCATGCCGTTTTTATCAATGAACTTTTATGTGTATTGTTGGACAATGCAATAGCCGCGAGTAGTTTTAAATGACTTTTTTCCTTTGAAATGTAATTTTGCTGTCAGACTGTTCTAAAGACGGGAAACATGCGCCCCTTTACAGGCATACTATAGACACCCCCCAGCTATGAAATTTAAAGGGATATTACACTTTTATTGTTTGACTTTAAGCATTATTAAAATCACTGCTCCTGAAAAAACGGCCGTTTTTAAAACTTTTTTTTTGCATTGATCCATGTCCCCTGGGGCAGGACCCAGGTCCCCAAACACTTTTTATGACAATAACTTGCATATAAGCCTTTAAAATTATCACTTTTGATTATTCATGTTCGTGTCCCATAGACTTTAACGGTGTTCGCTTGTTCAAATGAACTTTTTTCCTGTTCGCTAGGGATGAGCTTGGAGTTCGAGTCGAACTCCTGTTCGACTCGAACATTGGCTGTTCGCAAGGTCGCCGAACAGCGAACAATTTGGCGTGTTCGCGGCAAATTCGAATGCCGCAGAACACCCTTTAAAAGTCTATGGGAGAAATCAAAAGTGCTAATTTGAAAGGCTTATATGCAAGTTATTGTCATAAAAAGTGTTTGGGGACCCGGGTCCTGCCCCAGGGGACATGGATCAATGCAAAAAAAAGTTTTAAAAACGGCCGTTTTTTCAGGAGCAGTGATTTTAATAATGCTTAAAGTCAAACAATAAAAGCGTAATATCCCTTTAAATTTCGTACCTGGGGGGTGTCTATAGTATAGGGGCGCATGTTTCCCGTGTTTAGAACAGTCTGACAGCAAAATGACATTTCGAAGGAGAAATTCCATTTAAAACTACCCGCGGCTATTGCATTGCCGACAATACACATAGAAGTTCATTGATAAAAACGGCATGGGAATTCCCCACAGGGAAACCCCGAACCAAAATAATCAAAAAAAAAATGACGTGGGAGTCCCCCTAAATTCCATACCAGGCCCTACAGGTCTGGTATGGATATTAAGGGGAACCCCGGCCAAAATTTAAAAAAAAAACGGCGTGGGGTCCCCCCAAAAATCCATACCAAACCCTTATCCAAGCACGCAACCTGGCAGGCCGCAGGAAAAGAGGGGGGGACGAGAGTGCGCCCCCCTCCTGAACCGTACCAGGCCACATGCCCTCAACATTGGTAGGGTGCTTTGGGGTAGCCCCCCAAAACACCTTGTCCCCATGTTGATGAGGACAAGGGCCTCATCCCCACAACCCTGGCCGGTGGTTGTGGGGGTCTGCGGGCGGGGGGCTTATCGGAATCTGGAAGCCCCCTTTAACAAGGGGACCCCCAGATCCCGCTCCCCCTGTCTGAAATGGTAAGGGGGTACTTACCCCTACCATTTCACTAAAAAACTGTCAAAAATGTTAAAAATGACAAGAGACAATTCCTTTATTTAAATGCTTCTTCTTTCTTTTATCTTCCTTCATCTTCTTCTTCTTCTGGTTCTTCTGGCTCTTTTGGTTCTTCCTCCAGCGTTCTCATCCAGCATCTCCTCCGCGGCGTCTTCTATCTTCTTCTCCTCGGGCCGCTCCTCACCCATGGCATGGGGGGGAGGCTCCCGCTCTTCTCTTCATCTTCTTCTCCATCCTCTTCTCTTCTTCCTTCTTCTTTTCTTCTCTTCTTCATTTTCTTCTCCGGGCCGCTCCGCATCCATGCTGGCATGGAGGGAGGCTCCTGCTGTGTGACGGCGTCTCCTCATCTGACGGTTCTTAAATAACGGGGGGCGGGGCCACCTGGTGACCCCGTCCCCTCTGACGCACGGGACAGGACGGGACTTCCCTGTGGCATTCCCCGTGACGTCACAGGGAAGTCCCGTCAAGTCACTGTGCGTCAGAGGGGGGCGGATTCATCGGGTGGCCCCACCCCCCTTTATTTAAGAACCGTCAGACGAGGAGACTTCGTCACACAGCGGGAGCCTCCCTCCATGCCATGGGTGCAGAGCGGCCAGAGGAGAAGAAGATAGAAGACGCCGCGGAGGAGATGCTGGACGAGAACGCCGGAGGAAGAACCAGAAGAGCCAGAAGAACCAGAAGAAGAAGATGAAGGAAGATAGAAGAAAGAAGAAGCATTTAAATAAAGGAATTGTCAAAAACTGTCTCTTGTCATTTTTAACATTTTTGACAGTTTTTTAGTGAAATGGTAGGGGTAAGTACCCCCTTACCATTTCACACAGGGGGGGCGGGATCTGGGGGTCCCCTTATTAAAGGGGGCTTCCAGATTCCAATAAGCCCCCCGCCCGCAGACCCCCACAACCACCGGTCAGGGTTGTGGGGATGAGGCCCTTGTCCTCATCAACATGGGGACAAGGTGTTTTGGGGGGCTACCCCAAAGCACCCTCCCAATGTTGAGGGCATGTGGCCTGGTACGGTTCAGGAGGGGGGGCGCACTCTCGTCCCCCCTCTTTTCCTACGGCCTGCCAGGTTGCATGCTCGGATAAGGGTCTGGTATGGAATTTAGGGGGAACCCCACATCATTTTTTTTTAAATTTTGGCCGGGGTTCCCCTCAATATCCATACCAGACCTGAAGGGCCTGGTATGGAATTTAGGGGGACTCCCACGTCATTTTTTTTTTTAAATTTTGGTTCGGGGTTTCCCTGTGTTGCATTCCCATGCCGTTTTTATCAATGAACTTCTATGTGTATTGTCAGCAATGCAATAGCATTGGTAGTTTTGAATGGAATTTTTCCTTCGAAATGTCATTTTGCTGTCAGACTGTTCTAAACACGGGAAACATGCGCCCCTTTACAGGCATACTATAGACACCCCCCAGGTACGAAATTTAAAGGGATATTACACTTTTATTGTTTGACTTTAAGCATTATTAAAATCACTGCTCCTGAAAAAACGGCCGTTTTTAAAACTTTTTTTGCATTGATCCATGTCCCCTGGGGCAGGACCCGGGTCCCCAAACACTTTTTATGACAATAACTTGCATATAAGCCTTTAAAATTAGCACTTTTGATTATTCATGTTCGTGTCCCATAGACTTTAAAGGTGTTCGCGTGTTCGAGCGAACTTTTTTCCTGTTCGCATGTTCTGGTGCGAACTGAACAGGGGGGTGTTCGGCTCATCCCTACTGTTTGCAAGTTCGGCTTATCCCTTGTCCTGGGCTGAAGAGCTAGGTATAGGCAGCAGGTGTTCTTGAAGGCCCTGTATTTCTTGTGATCGCCTGCAAATTGCTCTGGCATAGGATCCCTAGGCTCAGGGAGGGCCATTACCACAGTTGGATTTGATGAAGCCTGAGAGGAGGAGGCCCCACTGGCGGGTGCAGGAGCTGCGACTGCTGGTATGGGTGATCTGGAGAGTTGCTTGAGGCGACTGTTAATTTGAGTGTAGCCTTCTTGCAGTTTCTGGACTGTGTCGGTGAGTGTTGAAACCTGCTGGCACAAGATTACAAGAGGGGAATGCGGTCTGTTGACCTCTGACATCTGGCTGGTTTGTACTGTCAGGTAAGTACTTACCGAGGCCGAGATGCTGAGAGCAGTTCGCCCTTGCGACTAGGCACACTCCACCCCCTGGAGGTGATACAGGAAGTGGAAGGCACAAAGAGGCACAGGCCACCAGCAGGCAGGATGAGACTTGCGTAGTACTCCTTGTAAAGATGGGTAGATGAGCAAGTGACTTAGTTAAACAGAAAGTCCAGAACAGGCTGAGGGTCTAACACAGGAGTCACAAGGTAATTCCTAGATCACTTGGCAGAAACACAGGTTTCAGAATACACAAGGTAAATCTGGGTCACAAGCAGGGGGTCAAGGCAAGGAGACAGGAGGCCGGTCCGGGTCACAGGCAGAGGGTCAAACACTGGAGACACGAGGCAGATCCAGGTTACAGGCAAAGGGTCAAACACTGGAGGAAAGGCAGAGTCCGTAAAGCAGGCCGAGGGTCGGGTTCAGGAGAAGAGCAGAGTAGTCAGGAATGGTCCGGGTCACAACGAGCAATCAAATGCAGGAAACAGGAAGGAAACTCAGACGGGAAGCTGAAGACAAACCAGCAACCTGTCTGAGCACCTGAGCAACCTTTATGGGCCGGCCAGAGCTTCACATTGAGCGCGCGCTAGTGAGTATGCGTGCGTGCCATTCCATCGGGCCACACATTGCGCTGGAGGGCTGTTCTGCTGCGCATGTGTGCAGGGACACAGCTGATGCAGCTGGATTGATTGCCAATGTCCTTAGTCTTGCTTTTCTTCAACAAACTGTTTGTGGACATTCTTGTGCATCATCTTTAGAAGAGGCTTCCTTCTGGGATGACAGCCATGCAGACCAATTTGATGTAGTGTGCGGTGTATTGTCTGAGCACTGACAGGCTGATCCCTCAAGAAGGAATTGGGTTGCTGGTAGATCAGCGATTGTAATGTGGTTGAATTGTGTGTGATAGGATGGACTGAATAGGTGAGAGGGTTCCTTGTTGTATAATGTGGAACAGTTGACAATAGTTCTTTTTTTCCCAGGCCAGGAAAAGTGTTTGGGGACCTGGGTCCTGCCCCAGGGGACATGCAAAAAAAGTTTTAAAAACTGACGTTTTTTCGGGAGCAGTGATTTTAATAATGCTTAAAGTGAAACAATAAAAGTGTAATTTCCCTTTAAATTTCATACTGGGGGGTGTCTATAGTATGCCTGTAAAGGGGCGCATGTTTCCTGTGTTTAGAACAGTCTGACAGCAAAATGACATTTCAAAGGAAAAAAAGTCATTTAAAACTACTCGCGGCTATTAATGCATTGCCGGTCCGACAATACACATAGAAGTTCACTGATAAAAACGGCATGGGAATTCCCCACAGGGGAACCCCGAACCAAAATTTAAAAAAAAAATGACATGGGGGGTCCCCCCTAAATTCCATACCAGGCCCTTCAGGTCTGGTATGGATATTAAGGGGAACCCCTGCCAAAATTAAAAAAAAAATGGCGTGGGGTCCCCCTCAAAATCTATAGTCTTGTATGGATTTTAAGGGGAACCCCGTGCCAAAATAAAAAAAAAAACGGCGTGGGGTCCCCCTAAAGATCCATACCGGACCCTTATCCGAGCACGCAACCTGGCAGGCCGCAGGAAAAGAGGGGGCGACGAAAGAGCACCCCCCCTCCTGAACCGTACCAGGCCACATGCCCTCAACATTGGGAGGATGCTTTGGGGTAGCCCCCCAAAACACCTTGTCCCCCTGTAGATGAGGACAAGGGCATCATCTCCACAACCCTGGCCGGTGGTTGTGGGGGTCTCCGGGTGGGGGGCTTATCGGAATCTGGAAGCCCCCTTTAACAAGGGAACCCCCAGATCCCGGTCCTCCCCCCAGTGTAAAATGGTAAGGGCCTACCATTTCACTAAAAAACTGTCAAAAATGTTTAAAATGACAAGAGACAGTTTTTGACAATTCCTTTATTTAATTGCTTCTTCTGTCTTCTATCTTCCTTCGGTTTCTTCCTCCATCTTCTTCTTCTCCTGGTTCTTCTGGTTCTTCCTCCGGTGTTCTTGTCCGGCATCTTCCTCTGCGGCGTCGGCGTCTTCTTCCCTTCTTCTCCTCGGGCCGCTCTGCATCCATGATGGCATGGAGGGAGGCTCCCGCTCTTCTCTTCATCTTCTTCTCTTCATCTTCTTTTCAGGCCGCTCCGCATCCATGATGGCATGGAGGGAGGCTCCCGCTGTGTGACGCTTCTCCTCTTCTGACGGTTCTTAAATAACGGGGGGTGGGGCCACCCGGTGACCCCGCCGCCCTCTGACGCATGGGGACTTGACGGGACTTCCCTGTGGCATCACGGGGAATGCCACAGGGAAGTCCCGTCAAGTCCCCATGCGTCAGAGGGTGGCGGGGTCACCGGGTGGCCCGTCCCCCATTATTTAAGAACCATCAGAAGAGGAGAAGCGTCACACAGCGGGAGCCTCCCTCCATGCCATCATGGATGTGGAGGGGCCCGAAAAGAAGATGAAGAGAAGAAGATGAAGAGAAGAGCGGGAGCCTCCCTCCATTCCATCATGGATGCGGAGCGGCCCGAGGAGAAGAAGGGAAGAAGACGCCGACGCTGCAGAGGAAGATGCCGGACAAGAACACCAGAGGAAGAACCAGAAGAACCAGAAGAAGAAGAAGATGGAGGAAGAAACCGAAGGAAGATAGAAGATAGAAGAAAGAAGAAGCATTTAAATAAAGGAATTGTCAAAAACTGTCTCTTGTCATTTTTAACATTTTTGACAGTTTTTTAGTGAAATGGTAGGTACCATTTCACACAGCGGGGAGGGCCGGGATCTGGGGGTCCCCTTGTTAAAGGGGGCTTCCAGATTCCAATAAGCCCCCCGCCCGCAGACTCCCACAACCACCGGCCAGGGTTGTGGGGATGAGGCCCTTGTCCTCATCAACATGGGGCAAGGTGTTTTGGGGGGGATACCCCAAAGCACCCTCCCAATGTTGAGGGCATGTGGCCTGGTACGGTTAAGGAGGGGGGCGCTCTCTCGTCCCCCCCTCTTTTCCTGCGGCCTGCCAAGTTGTGTGCTTGGATAAGGGACTGGTATGGATTTTTGGGGGGACCCCACGCCATTTTTTTTTTATTTTGGCGCGGGTTCCCCTTAAAATCCATACCAGACCTGAAGGGTCTGGTATAGATTTTGAGGGGGACCCCAAGCCATATTTTTTTTAAATTTTGGCCGGGGGGCCTGGTATGGAATTTAGGGGGACCTCCCACATCATTTTTCTTTTTAAATTTTGGTTCGGGGTTCCCCTGTGGGGAATTCCCATGCCGTTTTTATCAATTAACTTTTATGTGTATTGTCGGACCGGCAATTCATTAATAGCCGCAAGTAGTTTAAATGACTTTTTTTCCTTTGAAATGTCATTTTGCTGTCAGACTGTTCTAAACATGGGAAACATGCGCCCCTTTACAGGCATACTATAGACACCCTCCAGGTACAACATTTAAAGGGATATTACACTTTTATTGTTTCACTTTAAGCATTATTAAAATCCCTGCTTCTGAAAAAACGTCCGTTTTTAAAACTTTTTTTTGCATTGATTCATGTCCCCTGGGGCAGGACCCAGGTCCCCAAACACTTTTTATGACAATACCATGAATATAAGCCTTTAAAATTAGCACTTTTGATTTCTCCCATAGACTTTTAAAGGGTGTTCAGTGGCATTCGAATTTGCCGCGAACACCCCAAATTGTTCGCTGTTCGGCGAACTTGCGAACAGCCGATGTTCAACTCGTTAAAAATCAAACTCGAAGATCATCCCTAATGGTTGCATTATTGACCTTGATGGAGAAGTCAGGGAGGGGGCATGGGCAGGGAGGATTATATTTTGTTCATTTAGGAATGAATCCAGGCCATTTTAAAACAGTCTACCTAGCTGGCAAGAACCAACTCTTGAGGGAGTCTATTTCACAGCTTTACAGCTCTTACTGTAAAGAGACCTTTCTGTATTTGGAGGTTAAAACAATTTTTCTCCAGATGTAAAGAGTGTCCCATTGTCCTCTGTGATGACAGTGAATAACTCTATACTAAGTTCACTATAGGGATCACTTATCTACTTTGAGGGATCTCACGAGAGACCACGCGTGTTACCATGTTGTTAAACAGCAACAGAGTTGTTTTTATTAAAATTCTTATGAGCCTTCTAGTTCAGCAATGAGGGTGTCATTATGACATGACCTTTTAGAATCATATGCAAGAAGAACCTCGAGAGTAAGCATGCTAGGTTCTCAGATCAGTGGTCATATGACATTAGAAAACAAATTTTGGCAGTGGGATTCCTTCAAAGAACTGGATTGCTTGCAAAAAACAAACAACAAAAAAAAACAGTCTAGTTCACTAAATGACTGGACATGGCAGAGTAAAAAGAATATTTTTTTTGTCAAAGTATGGAGGATCCACCAGACATCTACCAGCTGGTGACTAAAAAGTTGTTTCCTAAAGATGTTTAATTGACTGTAAGAAATGTTCTACCAATTAGATAATTAGATAAGGTATCCAAATAGGGTTCAAGGGCAATACTGAAATTTCTGCCTAGTAGGACAGTGCCTGAAGAAAGCTGAAAATAATGTTTGGCTGTATTTGTCTGGTTCTGGTTTGGCAGATAGAGTTTAGCAATTGTGTAAGATTTTTTTTCAAAGCAACGGTTTGAGAAAAATGTATCTCCCTTCAGGGTCTATTATTTGACCATCAAGTTGAATAGATAAGCATTTATGTATAGCAGTAAGGCTCGATTCACACCTATGCATGTTGCTTTTGAGCGTTTTTGGAGGTTTTTTTTTCATGTTTGCCACGTTTTTGAGCAGCGTTTTTGCCGCGTTTTTGCCGCGATTTGCGTTTTGCGTTTTTTTTTTTTTTTTTTTTTTCATTTTTTTTTACAGTCTTAAAAAAAAATTACAAAAAAAAAAAATAAAAAAACCGGCAAAAACGCACCAAAAACACTGCAAAAACGCTGCAAAAACGGTGCACTTGCGTTTTTGATGCTTGTCCATTGAAATCCATTACATGCAAAACGCTGCTTTTTGCATGAAAAAAAGTCCCCGACCCTTTCCAAAAACGCAGAGATACAAAAAAGCATTGATGTGAACATGTTCCATAGGAACCCATGTTAAAAAATTCCCGTGCATTTCTGCAAAATGCAAAATGCATCAAAAAACGCGCTAGTGTGAATGGGGCCTTAGGATCCCTTTCGATTTTTGCATAGGATTGGTACTACAGTATCACTTAGAGTAGTAGTGACTATGGCAAGTGTGGTATAAATAGTGCAGAAATGGATTTCCTTGTAAGGGTTTCTCTCAACTTTGTCCTTGTTTATAGAGTATAAGACCTGGGCAGTGGGCACACTGATTGTTGAGATCTTTTAATGCTGTTGCATAGTTTCAAGACAAATGGGGAAGTTTTTGTATTGGATATGTTTATGGCATGAAGAAGGCAGAGGAAGGATGTTGAAAGACAAAGGGTCAGGAGGGGGGAAGAAAAAAAAATTAAAGAGGTGAGGAAGTAAAAGAGGAGGAGATGGGGAGAAAAGTGAGAAATGGGGACAAAAAGGGGGACAGTAGATGAGAAAGAAGGAGAAAGGCAACAAAAAGTAAACATGGGTAATAAAAAAGGTGAGTTGAAAGGATCAAGAGCAGAAGGAAAGGGAAACAGACAGGGTGAGTCTGAGAGACAACTCTTCCAGTACTAGATATAACAACTTGCATTACCCAGCGCTACACCTGTATTTCACTGTGTATATACATATCAATAAAAAAATATAGTAAAACATCAAAACCATACATAAAGCATACATAAATCTTCATTTTCAATATCAAATCAATAAAAAGAATTGTGAAGAAAAAAGTCTATATGTTTTGCTCCACTAAATGTCCATTCAGCGTGCTGGTTTCCTTACTTCCTATCCTTATATAGTACACACCATGTGTGACAAACTCCACCACCATTAGCAACTCACCTCCCTATTTGACCTATGGGCAATATGTCTTATGTGCTTGTCTCTTTAAGGGTTATCAGCAGGTGTGGTTGGTTTCCTGGAATACAACTCTCCTTCAGATCTGCTCTCACCATGTATAACAGACCCCGCTACCACTGATAAAAACTCAGAGGTAAAGCATATAAACCATCATAGTGCTTTCCATATAAAATACCAAGCTTGGTAAAATTTAAGACAAACACAATCACTCACATTTAAAAGTGCACTGTAAGCTGGTGTACTATAAACAAACAGCCTATGAAGTAATATCAATCCCCCTATGTGGGGCAACACCATTGGAGGCTGTAGCTTGTGGGCATATGTCAGACCACTGTCACCTTAAGGACACAAGCATCCACATAGTTATTATCAGGTACCTCCTAAACTCAAGTCATTTTGGATTGTACTTTGTGGTAGCAAGTTTAGGAGCTTGTGTAGGAAAATGGCCCAGCTAGTTCCTAAGGCCAAGGGGCAGACTGTTGTCAAGAGGGCAGTTTATAGGTGCAACTGGCAGGAGTCACAGGGTCTTCAGTAATTTGGAGACCTCAGTTGGATGTCAAAGACAGTAGGTTAGTTCATCCTTCCTGATATGTAAGTTAAACAAGAATCTTCATCTGATATGTCCTCTTTCATTTAAAAAAAAAATGCACCTGCAGATGACTGGTGGTCTGACTGGATCAGGGCTTTCAGGACCCAGCGTTCTATGAACCCTGTTGATCGACAAGCCCACTTTGTCAGAAGTTCCCAGATAGCTATGGATAATATGCCTTTTGGAAGCAGGTCTATGTCTCCAGTCATCTTGGGCAACCCCCTGATATGAATATTGTTCCAGTGGTTCCTGTTCTCCAGATTATCATGGACTAAAAAAATAAGTATGTGTGTGCATTTCTTGCTCAGTCAGTTGTTTCTCCTGAGATTGCACTGCAGCAGAGAGAGTAAGTAGGGGTGCTCTAGCTTACTGATTTGGTGCAGTTTAGACCATGAGGGTTGGAGCTTGGATCTATAGCTGGGTTTTATCTGTAATGCAAACCTTCCAGTTCCCATCTGACTGGAGTCTACCGAGGGGAGAACAGAGAGGTTGATGGCTCCAGTATATAAAATGAAAGATTAAAAGTCAGGAAATTTTGCTTCTCTTCATCTACGTGTGCTTGCCAAGTTAACCTACGGATATAAATAACAAATGCAACATTTTTACAATAATATGTATCTCCATTATCAATTTACTCTATACTGTTATAGGTTAACCACTTACCCCCTTCATGACCAGGTTTTACTTTAAATGGAAATTGCTCGGTCATGCATCTCTCTACCCAAATTACATTTATATACATTTTTTTTCGTTTCATAGATTTTTATTAAGATTTTAACATACAGATAATACGGGCACATAATGTGTAAATGACAGCAAGTGCAGCACTGTGAATAAGCAGGTAAACAACAGCTAGAGTTGTATGCGACGCAGGGCTCAAAAGAGCAACAATTTACAAGGTGAATCAGAAAAGAATATTAGAAATACTAGAAAAGCTACAATTTCTGGGGAAATTTTGAAAAGTGTTCTTGCCTCTACATCTGGAGTGGGCGGAGTAACTGGGTGGAGTGGCTTGAGTAACTGTTGTGTGGTTGGAGTGGCTGGAGTTACTGTGAAAAGTGTTAAAAAGCTTAATATTTTAAAAAGTATAAATTGTAGTAAAAAAGTTGAAGTCCCATCATTAGCTGAAAGAGCTGAACATTTTTTTCAAAAGTTATTTTTTTTTTCAAAAATTATGAATTTTTTTCAAAAATGATTTTTTTTTTCAAAAATGATTTTTTTTCAAAAATGATGTTTTTTTTCAAAATTTTTTTTTTTCAAAAATGATTTTTTTTCAAAAATGATTTTTTTTTTCAAAATTTTTTTTTTTTTTCAAAAATGAATTTTTTTTTTTTTTAAATGATTTTTTTTTTCAAAAATATTTTTTTTTACATGGGGCGGTCATAATGTTTTGGCTGATCATGGGGTGGTCATAATGTTTTGGCTGTTCATGGGGTTGTCAGCTTTTGTCACCTCCCACTCTAGTTTTGAACATTTCACCATTCATTCTTATGGGACCAATTTCGCCGCAAAAACAACGATATTTCGTGAACCATTTGGCGAAACGTTCCACAAAGTAATAGCACACCAATTAAATGACATTGAGGCCAGATTCACACTGGTATTTTTCAGCTTTTCACAAAGTTCCACAAGGTAATAGCACACCAATTAAATGACATTGAACATTTCCCCATTCATTCCTATGGGACCAATTTCGCCCCAAGAACTACGATATTTCGTGAACCATTCGGCGAAATGTTCCACAAACTAATAGCACACCAATCGGGAACAATCCATACCTTCGGTATATTACCGTCTATGTAGTTTAAAAGCTGTGGGAGGAGTTAGGGTGGTATGATCATGGGGTTGTCAGCTTTTGTCACCTCCCACTCTAGTTTTGAACAATTCGCCATTCATTCCTATGGGACCAATTTTGCCACAAAAACAACGATATTTCGTGAACCATTTGGCGAAACGTTCCACAAAGTAATAGCACACCATTCAGGAACAATCCGCACGTTTCGGTATATTACTTGTCTATGTAGTGTAAAAACTGTGGGAGGAGTTAGGGTGGTAAATTTGGCTATAATAAGAATAATAATATATATGTGAGATAACAGTAAGTGGTCTTGCTATGCAAGAACACTTAATAAATGAACATGCACTGAAGAAAAGAGAAGAAAAGAGAGCACCTGCCCTCTATACAAAGTTACTGCCTATACCACTCTTTTCAACAGTTCCAATGTTTATCAAAGGATGAGCAAGAGGCTTTCCTTATAGCTACGAGCTATATACATTTTTTTTCACTCAAATATTGCTCTCTTAATTTCTGTTATAAAAGTTTGCAAACAAATAATCCTTATTCATAAATTTAGAACAAAAAAAAAGAATAGTCTGCTACATTTCTTTGGTAAAAAATAACCCAAATCAATGTGTATTATTTAGTCTTTTTGAAAGTTATAGAGTCTACAAACTATGGTATATATATATATATGAAAATTGATCAATCCTGATTTACTGACTGCTTATCTAATTTCTTGGGCCCCTAAAATGCCAGAACAGTAAAAAATACCCTCGAAATGAACCCTTTTTTGGAAAGCAGGCAGTCCAAAGTATTTGGTAAGAGTCATGGTGTCAGAAATCGTGAAGCAGACTGAGACAGAAGTACAGTTAAATCACACTTGTTTAATAATAAAAAAAGGTAAACAGAGTAAACGTAGTCAAAATATAGCCAGAGTTCAGGAACCAGAACGGATAGTCAGACAAGCCAAAATGTCAAGGAGCCAGAGATGAGCGTAGTAGAACAGCAAACAGGATCTGGAGTGAGAAGGAATATCAGCCAAGCAAGTCTTTAACAGGAACACAGGAGAGCGTCACTAGAGATATGACCAAGGCGAAGGCAGAGATCATCTGGACTGGACAGCTTAAGTAGGCAGGACTGACGAGCAGGATATCATCTACAGGTGAGTCACTGTGGAGAGATAAGAGCTGGCAATTAGCCGACAGCTGAGGGCCAGCTTTGAGAAGGAAGGGCTGAGCCCAGCCCTGACACATGGTGAGTTTTTTGAAGTTTTACAACTACTATACTTTGAATATTCATGCCATTTGATGTGGTTTATTTTTGCAAAAAGACTGCTAGTTTGGTTTTTACTTTCCTAAGTCTCCTACTTGTGAAAGGACTTATGTATGCATGGTGACCTAGTTTATTCTCAGAATTTACCATGCCTCTTAGGGACCAGATTGAAAGATACAATCAGTGGAATCCAATAAGGCAGCCCATAGATGATTCTTTTTTTTGTTCAACCAGCAAGTTGAATGAAAAAAAGTGACTCAATTTCCTCATCCACCCCTTCTGTCTGGGCCAATGCGAGTTTAGCCGAACACGAGAGTGTGAGGCAAAGACAGCTGGTGAGTGTATTTTCTAAAGGGGAGTGGAACCACAGACATGGAGGTGTGGTGGAAGATTCATTAAGTAGAATTCCTTCATCATTTCATGTCATGGACTACTCTGCACACTTTTTTGGATTTTTTATTATGGACTTTTTTTTATAGATATTTTGTGGATGTTCACTTGTAAGAGATTTTAATTATTTCTTTTGGATTACGTGTGAATATTATTCACTTGAACACCACTTCATTGTTCATACATCCATCAGGTTATTCACCATCATTGGTGTTTTTCACATGTATGTGTCACTTTTTTGATATCACTACACAGTACCATGCTGTAGTCAGTCGTTTGTTACACTGCTGTTTTAAATTTTTTTTTTTGGTTTAGAATTTTTTAGTTTCAGTGCCACTATTTTTTTCACTGTTTTTGGGGGTTAAAGTTTTAACAGGGAATTAAATTTTGTTTACACATTTGCTCACACCAAGTGGCTGCTTCAGATATCCACATTTGAATTTTCCAGGAGTGCAGTGTTGGTATTGTAGGTTCGGACGGATTATACCATCTGTTTTTGGCTTAAATCTCTAACAAAATTCTCTGGAGCTTCTAGAATTCTAAAATTTCTAATTTAGAAGCTTTACCAAGTAGTTTTAATAACACCACATTTACCACATTTTACTGCTATTCATGCAACAAATTAAAAAATAATTTTCTCCGGTTTGTAGATTTCGAAACCAAAGGCAATTGTAGCATATTTTCCACTGCTTCCTTCTCTCTACCTGTCACCGGTTGTTAAAAAGGCTGTCAATGTCAAAGCTGACAGTCTTCTAACAACCAGTGATGCTAAAGTGGGCAGAGCCTAATGAGGACACTAGTTCCCTATTATTATTATTATTATTATTATTATACAGGATTTATATAGCGCCAACAGTTTGCGCAACGCTTTATAACATTGGGAAAGACAGTACAATTACAATACAATTCAATACAGGAGGGATCAGAGGGCTCTGCTCGTTAGAGCTTACAACCTATCAGGTGTGCCCTCTACTTGTGATTGATAGCAGGCTGTCTATTGGCTAAGGAACTTCCCACTGTTTGCTATCAATCACAAAGAGAGTGGACCTGATAGGGAACTAGTGTCTGCAAATTCCCATCAGGCTCTGCCCATCACACTTCAAAACTCCTCAATCACTATACTATCTGTGTGAGTGTGAGTGACAGCTGCAAAGGCAGAAATAAGTGCAGCAACGCTGAAGATGGGGTATTCATACGGTATATTAATGTTATACTGCAACAAAAGTTTTTCAGCAGGAACCCAAGCAGCAAATCTTGTCACATTAACTTCACTGTGCTAATGACTAAAAAGGTGAAGGTCTCACTTTATCATGTTCAGCTACACAATCCTGACTCTATCCTTCACACTGCACCAACTAAGCAAGTTTTTTCTCCCACTTCAGCTGTCAAGCTTTTCTTTAAAATGTCATTGTACAAATCTCTGTGAATTAACACATCTTGTTTTCCATGCAATAACATCTGCAATGTAGTATGGAGTATCTGTAAAACAAGTGTTACAAATCTAACAATGTGTCTACCTTAAAGCATTTACTTAGTGCACTCCTAACACATTTTTTACAGAGTGCAAATCCTTTTTAAAAATCTTAAATAACTTTAGGGAATTGCCTGTCATTAAACATGATTGCCTTGTATTCTTTGCATACCTCAAGAATTCATAAAGACGTTTTGATCTTTTCTAAATAAATTCCCAAAGAACATTTACAAAAACCAAGAAAAAAATCTTCTCAAAATAGTTACAGCAGTAGGCAATGGTACTTTTTAAATAGCCTTTACTCTTTCCTTCATGAGATTCCTCCCATTGCCAGATACTGTGACTGTCACTTCAAGTTGCATAATTTAAACTATGTTTAGATCCATTTTTAACCCAGTATCCACTAGGCTAGCTGCTAAGTGCGCTGCTTGAGGTATGTATTTACAACTCCTGGTTATTCCTATAAAGTCCATCTAGGAAGGGACCATGGAGAGTTACTTTTGATACTACACCTGGCCCCATTAACTCTTGTATTGCCTTTCTTTATAAGGTTTTACGGTGGGTGATAACCTATCTTAGTGCTAAAATAGGGGCAATTTATTACCCTTGATATACAATATGATGTTGTTATGATGTTATAATTATAAATGAATAATAACTGTTTTCTAAAAAAAGGTATTCTGTTTAAAATAATAGGAATAATGACTGTGGCATAATAGAGAGACTGCTGGGAGATAATCATCACCCTCTTTGCATATACACAGGAGTGGGAAAATAATATAATATTTGTCCTGTATTTCCAAAACTACACACAAGACAGTTCTTCATCTTGCTTTCCAAACAGACAATTTGTTTTTCAAGTCTTAGCAAAAACTGCTGGTCTGTGTTCCAAAAAGCCAATCCAATAACACAAGATACATTACGATTACACAAAGAATTTTGTTATAAATGCAAAAGAATCGAGTGCGCATGCACAAGAGCTCCGAGATGGCTGCTTGAGCCAGGAGCTCCGCACCTCACCAGATCAGGCGCGCCCAGCACACGTTTCGACCCCGCTCGGCTGCTACAGAGATGGCGTAGGCACCCCCCAAGCTCCGGTACACATCCACATATGCACGGAACAGGTGCCCGGAGAAGCCTGATACCCGAATTCACCGCCTCCACCCGCGCCGGGTGTACCAAGATGTCCTCCGTGGCCGCAGCAGCAGCACAACACCATGCTTCCCTGAACGAAGGGACCCCGGACCACAGGCAAGTTCTGTCCCCTGCCCTTCTTAACATCACACCAGGCCCTAATAATACAGGACTGCAGACCTTAACTCCCTCCCCGGCCTCCACAGAATCCCTCCTCAGCCGTGATTTTGGAGACCAGGCCTTCTCCCCAGCAGGCCCGATGGCATCCATCTTTGCTGCGCCCACCCCCCTCAGCTCATCGCCCCAGAACCCCCACTTTACAATGGAGGATCTCTTTGCCAAATTCTCCACTCTCCTGGAAAGGGGGCTAGAGGCCACGGCAAATAAAATTACCAGAGACATTAAGGCGGACCTACAGAATATAGGCTCCAGAATGGACGCCATTGAAGGAAAGCTCGAACAGACTGTTGCAGTAACCCACCAGAACTCGGATCTGATTCAACCCCTCCAAGATCAATTAGAAACAGCCAACTCCCGCATAGATGACTTGGAGAACAGATCTCAGAGGCTGAACTTCAGGATCAGAGGTCTCCCTGAATCAGTCTTAGATGTTGAGGTGGCTACACAGGACCTCCTGAAAGATCTGATCCCAAACATTCCACCAGCACGCCTGGAATTGGACAGGGTTCACAGGGATCTGGGACTCCCCAGGAAGGACGGTCCCCCCAGGGACATCATAGCTAAACCACATTACTATGGTGTAAAGGAAGCTGTTATGAAACAGGCCCGGACCCTCTCTCAAATTTTATGCCAAGGCCACACAGTGCAAATCTTTGCGGACATCTCCCCCTCCACCATACAGCGTAGAAGATCTCTGAAACCCTTACTATCAGCAATGGCACAGAAGGATATCAAATACAGATGGGCCTTCCCGTTTGCAGTCAAGTTTTCTCTCAAAGGTCAGAACCACTCCTTTTCCAACTTTACATCGGGAGAGAAGCTTCTACTCAACCTGAAAATCATCTCACAGGAAATGGACACTGGAGGACCCCCCCTCCGCAGACTCCAACAAGCATCCCCCTCCGGCCCTAACCCTCTCTGGTCCAAGAGCAAATCCAGAAGATCTTCCCACCATGGTCACTCTTGACCATTTGTCTACTACACCCTTGGTGTCTCCGGATAATGGTCTCCCTTGAAATTGACTATTCTCCTGACAAAAGAAACAGTCTCTCTCCCTCTCCTTGGGAGCATCATTACTGTCTGCCACCTCTCAATTTTTTGAGGACAAGTGCAAAATTGGAAATCACCTAGCTTGTAATATGTCTTAATTTAACCAATATTAAGCTGACTCACAGGTATTTTTCTGTTCAGCTCAGTCCAGAGAATTATCCCCTGGATCGGAGGCTCCTAAGGTAAACAAAAAACTGCATTCCCTGTTGGAACGGCTCCCGAAGATCACAGCAATGGTAGGTGATGGGGGACCCTGTAGCATTCTCTCTCTCTGGTCTCATGGCTGATCCCACACCCGGCACTTTAAGAATAGCCACTCATAATGTACAGGGCCTAAACTCACCTGTTAAAAGACGCAAAATCTTTAACCTATTCAAAGCTTCCAAACTAGATATTGTCCTATTACAGGAAACACACTTCCCGGCCAATTACTGTCCCAAATTTCTCCACACCCAATACCTGAAATTTTATTTGGCCAGCGCTGAAAATAAATCCAAGGGGGTGGCCATAGCGTTTGGTAAATCTTTCAATTTCAGTTTGCTCGCAGAAATTAAAGACCCGCAGGGAAGGTTTCTCTTAATTAAGGGTAAAATAGACGAACAGATCTACTCATTAGTTTCCTACTATGCCCCCAATAAGGGCCAAGCGGCCTTTTTTCAGAACCTACTGGGTGCCCTGACACCATCACTAGAAGGTACGGTAATCTTTGGTGGGGACTCGAACATCGCCTTCGATCAAGGGCTGGATAAATCCAGACCCCCTAAGAACCAGCTTACCTGCCCTACCAAACAAAGCCTTAAAATAGCTAGACTCATCCATGCTCATGGGTTAGCAGATGTCTGGAGGGAATCTAACCCTACTATTAGGGACTACACCCACTTCTCCCACCCACACAACTCCTATGCCAGGATCGATCACCTTCTCGTCAACACACAATCCATCCCCCGATCACAAAGTCGCATATCAAAGACACAGTACTATCTGATCATTCTCTTGTGGTCATGGAGATACACACTCTCCACCGCAGATCGGGTAGAGGACAATGGAGACTTAACGAATCCATTCTCTCAGACCCAATCCACGTCACAATGATAAATAAATCTCTTAAGGAATATTTCCTCCTTAACAAAACCGAAGGCATTTCACCTGAAACAGTATGGGCTGCTCACAAAACTGTAATTAGAGGGGAATTAATTAAACTTCCCAGCTGAAGAGGGAAAGGGAGGCGGACATAGCAATCTTAGAAGCTGAATATTCTAAACTTTGGACTCTCCACAAAGCCAACCCCTCCCCTCTCTCGATCTCCCAAATAGATAAGGCTAGATTGGAGCTTAGCCTTGCTCTGACAGCTAAAATTGAAAAACAAATCCAATGGAATAAGCACAAATTCTACACCCAAGGGGATAGGGTGGGTTCCATGCTGGCTGCTAAATTAACTCTCCGAATTAAAGCATACACCATGCCTAAAATAGAGGTCCCAGGCCAGGGCTCCACGGCTGACCCCTCCAAAATATTAGAGGCCTTCCAGGGTTTTTATAGCAGCCTTGATTCGTCAACACCTCCCTCCCAGGACACTACACTGGAATCCTTTCTGGGTGATCTCTCTCTTCCAGTGCTTTCAGCGGAACATAGAGATAGCCTCGAAGCCCCGTTCATGGAGGAAGTACTTAGAGTAATAAAAGCACTTAAAAATGGTTCGGCCCCTGGCCCGGACGGCCTGCCCAATTCTTATTACAAAACTTTCTCCAATACCTTAGCCATACATCTAACACACTTTTTCAGTTCCAAAACACAGGGAAACCCACTTGATCCTCAACTTAATACTGCATACATCGCAGTGATCCCTAAACCGGATAAGAACCCGGAAGAAGTAGGGAATTATCACCCTATATCCCTGATTAACTGTGATGTCAAAATTCTGACCAAGATCCTTGCTAATCGCATGGCTTCCTTCATCAGACTGTATATAGACAAGGATCAAGTGGGTTTCATTCCGGGCAGACAAGGCCCAGATCAAATCAGACGGGCTATAGATCTGGTCTCCATCCTCCAAACTAACTGGGCGGGAGGCCCCAAACAAACGGGCATGATCCTATCGGGCATGATCCTATCGTTAGACCTACAAAAGGCCCTTGACTCCGTCTCCTGGCCATATATCTTTGACATGTTGCAAAATGGGGTTTCGGACAAAGATTTCTCGGACTGATACGGGCGTTGTACTCCAAATCCAGTGCCACTATCCGCCTACAAGGATACTTTTCCAAACCCATCATGATTAAAAAAGGAACCAGACAAGGATGTCCCCTCTCACCCATCATCTTTGCAATGGCCATCGAAACGCTTGCTATTGCAATTCGAAATAACCCTAACATCCAGGGAGTATCTTTCGGCTCCCAAACTCACAAATACGGGCTATACGCGGACGACGTTCTGCTCTTCCTCACCTCCCCTGTCATTTCCCTCCCCAGTCTATGCAAAACCTTAGAGACCTTCGCCAAACTGTCCGGGTTGGAAGTTAATTTTTCTAAATCACGAGCCCTCAATATATCACTCCCACCTGACACTGTTAATCTCCTACAACAAAACTTTCCCTTCAAATGGAGTGACTCCTCCATTAAATACTTAGGTATTAACTTAACAGCCAAAACCAAACTTCTATATGGACATAATTATCCTCCTATGTATCGCAAACTAGAAACAGATCTAAACACCTGGTCCCGTCATAGTATTTCCTGGGTGGGGAGGGTGAACTCAGTCAAAATGACCTTACTACCCAGATTGCTATATCTGTTCCACGCCTTGCCCATCCCTATCCGGAAGGACCATATTAGATCTCTCCAAAGCAAACTGATAAAGTTCATCTGGGGCAAGGTGGGATACAGAATTCCCCAAAGAACCCTTTATCTACATAGGAAAAAGGGCGGACTGGGTTTGCCCCACCTCTACAAGTGCTACCAAGCCGCCAGACTGGCCCAAATGTCAACAGTATATTTTAACTCGGAAAAACCTGATTGGGTCGCTATAGAAAAATAAGCAGTTCCTAACTTCACGTTAGACTTTCTCATATGGATGCCCCAAGAAACAGACCCTCTATAATGGCCCCGACACTTTCACACTCTTTTGCTCTATGGGACACCTTAAACACCACGACAGCATTAGTATCGGTCTATAAACCCCTCACGCATATTTATAACAACCCAGTCTTCCCTCCAGGAAACAATGTTTTGGCCTTCAAGTGGTGGATTGATAAAGGTCTATACAGGATAGGACAATTCTTTATGGCCGCAGGCCCATTTACGCTAAAACACTGCCTCAAAACACTCGACATGTCCCTTTCTGAAAACTTCCGTTTCAGCCAGATCTCACATTTCTTAAATCAATTTGTAAAGACAAAGAATGCCCTCCAAAATTTTCGGAATATGAGATGTGGTGTGGCCAGGCCAGAGACCAGAGAGGTGGGATCTCGGTGATCTACTCGTCATTTATATCGCCAGACTCAAAAACGACCTATATGGAGGCCTGGGAATCCGAGCTCCACTTCAATTGGAAGTTAGAAGATTGGCACAGATCTTGCTGTAGATCCTTCCAGGGTGTCCTCAATACCACTGTAATCGAGGCCAGCCTAAAAGTGATCTCCAGATGGAACTATACTCCATCTAGACTGGCCACAATGTACCCAACGGCTGACTCTCTCTGCTTCAGAGGCTGTCAACTTAAGGGCACCATGTCTCACATATGGTGGGAATGCCCCAGAATTTGTTCCTTCTGGAAAAGAATATTTAACATCTTGGAGGAACTCCTCGAGTCTCAGATTCCCAGAACTCCCCAGATTGCCCTTCTGAATGCCCCGATCCAGGGGATCTCGAAATCCTCTCGCAGACTGGCTCACTTTGTACTACTAGGGGCTAAACTCACAATCGCCAGAGCCTGGAAACAACCGGGACAACCGGGAGTCTCGCTCCCAGCCGCCAAAAGGAAGATATCCTGGATTATGTCCCAGGAAAAACTCACTAGTATAGTTCAGGACACTATGAAGAAATTTGAGGTTACCTGGAACCCATGGGCCCGCTTGGCGGGAATATCTCTAGGTACCCCTAGCGGTAACGTATAGAGTAAATCATTAATGCAAGAATGATGTTCCACTCCCCCCTGACCCCTCCCTACCCTTCTCCTTCTTTTTTTATCTTACTTTCCTATCTTTCTTAGGTCTCCTCCAGACCTCGGTTTATGTTTTATATAGCTTCACGGTTACTTTGTTTTCTCATATTGTATTATTGTTCAGTATCAACGTTAGGGGTGGAGAAGGGAGTCTCTTGATTTTCTCCCCCCACTACCACCCTGATTTTTCACTCATTTCTTGGAATTGTCCCCCTTAGGGGGTACGAGGGTCCCTGGGGAGAGTTTGTCTCCTTAAGAGTAAGTGGGAGTTCCTCGTCCAGGCACAGTGTGTTCCCATAAGGGGTGCCGGGTCGGGGCTCTTCCCATGAGTGCCAAATGTATTGGTAACTTCTGTATTGACACTGCTATACTCTGTAAAGCATGTACTCGACAAAGTACAATTCTGTTATGTATTTATGCTTTTTCTCAAAATAAAAACTTTTTTAAATAAATGCAAAAGAATCCTGTTAATGTTTTGTCAAATGCATCAAGAGTGATATTTTAAACAAGTAAGATTTGTTATCTCACACTGTTTAAACTGAGAAAAATAATATTTCTCTCTCACCTTAAAAGCCAATCTCTCTTTTCAAAATCCAGTAATGAATAGAAGAGCAAGACAAATATCACCATATACTTTGTTTTAATCCAATAAACATTCTAGATCCAGAGAAATAGCTATGGAAATGCACCAAAAACTAAACTTACCCTCACCTCATTACAAAGGAATAAAACAATTTTTTTGTTTTCCACATTAAAGCTGCATACACACGAGCGGAATGTCCGACAGAAAAAGTCAGACAGTAGCTTTTCATCGTCTATTCCGATCTTGTGTATTCCTCATCGGACTTTTTTTTTCGAAAATTCTGACGGACCAAGAAATGGAACCTGTACTAAATATTTCCGACAGAACCAATTCCTATCGGGAAAACCGCTTGTCTGTATGCTGTTCCGACGGACCAAAAATGATGCATGCTCTGAAGCAAGTACGAGACGGAAGATATTGGCTACTGGTTATTGCACTTCCTTTTTCTAGTCCCGTCGTACGTGTTGTACGTCACTGCGTTCTGGACGGTCGGACTTTGGTCGGACTTTGGTTTGACCATGTGTAGGCAAGACCGCTCGAATGGAATTCCGTCGGAGTTCCGTCGGAGAAACCTTCGGAGTTTATTCCGACGGCAAAACCGATCATGTGTACGTGGCATTGCTCAATACTAATTTATCAAGATACTCAAAATTTTCTCTTTCTTTCATAGATGCTAGCATTCAAGAGGCAGTTAAATGGTGAGTGACATTTGGCCTTTTAAATAATTACTCTACAGCAATGATAAGACTTTCCCCTCCCTTTTTTTTTTTTTTTTTTTTTTTAAGTGAGGTTCGAGATGTGGATGCCCGGTATTTAACCTCTCCCACTCTTCCCCCTTCTTTTTTTTAATCAATTTTTTTTCTCTCTTTATCTCTAAAATAACTGATGTGTTTTACTCAGGGCTTTTTTTTTTCCTCAGAGAATAGGTGCAGGAACTCTTCCCTCCTGAATCACCCCTTTTCTCCACCCCCTACTCACCTCTGAGCACCATACATTGGTTCCACCTTCTACCCACCTCCCAGTATCACCTCTTTTGGAAAATACAGAACCAAGTATCATTTTGTGGTGCTACATAGTTTGTATGGCATACAGTGCCTTGTAAAAGTATTCATCCCCTTGGCTTTTTACCTATTTTGTTACATTACAGCCTTTAGTTAATTGTTTTTTTTTTTTTTTTTAATCTGAATTATATGTGATGGATCAGAACACAATAGTCTACATTGGTGAAATAAAATTAGAAAAATATATACATAAAACTATTTTTCAGAAATAAAAAAATAATAATTGGCATGTACGTAAGTATTCACCCCTTTTGTTATGAAGCCCATAAAAAGCTCCGGTGCAACCAATTACCTACAGAAGTCACATAATTAGCAAAATAATGTCCACCTGTATGCAATCTAAGTGTCAAATGATTTGTCATTACATATATACACCTTTTGGAAAGGCCCCAGAGGCTGCAACACCTAAGCAAGAGGCACCACTAACCAAATACTGCCATGAAAACCAAGGCACTCTCCAAACAAATAAGGGACAATGTTGTTAAGAAGTACAAGTCAGGGTTAGGTTATAAAAAAATAACAAAATCTTTGATGATCCCTAGGAGCACCATCAAATCTATCATAACCAAATGGAAAGAACATGGCACAACAGCAAACCTGCCAAGAGACACACCAAAACTCACAGACCGGGCAAGGAGGGCATTAATCAGAGAGGCAGCACAGAGACCTAAAGTAACCCTGGAGGAACTGCAGAGTTCCACAGCAGAGACTGGAGTACCTGTACATAGGACGACAATAAGCCGTATGCTCCATCGAGTTGGGCTTTATGGCAGAGTGGCCAGAAGAAAGCCATTACTTTCAGCAAAAAACAAAATGGCACATTTTGAGTTTGCGAAAAGGCATGTGGGAGACTACCAAAATATATGGAGGAAGATGCTCTGGTCTGTTGAGACTAAAATTGAACTTTTTGGCCATCAAAGAAAACACTATGTCTGGCACAAATCCAACACATCATATCACCCAAAGAACACCACCCCAACATGGTGGTGGCAGCATCATGCTGTGGGGATGTTTTTCAGCAGTCGGGACTGGGAAACTGGTCAGGGTTGAGGGAAAGATAGATGGTGCTAAATACAGGGATATTCTTGAGCAAAACCTGTACCACTCAGTGTGCGATTTGAGGCTAGGATGGAGGTTCACCTTTCAGCAGGACAATGACCCCAAACACACTGCTAAAGCAACACTTGAGTGGTTTAAGGGGAAACATGTAAATGTGTTGGAATGGCCTACTCAAAGCCCAGACCTCAATCCAATAGAAAATCTGTGGTCAGACTTAAGGATTGCTGTTAACAAGGGCAAATCATCCAACTTGAAGGAGCTGGAGCAGTTTTACAAGAGGGAATGGGCAAAAATCTCAGTGGCAAGATGTGGCAAGCTCATAGAGCCTTATTCAAAGAGACTTGGAGCTATGATAGCCACAAAAGCTGGCTCTACAAAGTATTGACTTTAGGGGGGTGAATAATTATGCACATTGACTTTTTCTGTCATTTTGTCCTATTTGCTGTTTGCTTCAAAATAAAAAAATAAAAAATCTTCAAACTTGTGGGCATTTTCAGTAAATTAAATGATGCAAATCCTCAAACAATCCATGTTAATTCCAGGTTGTGAGGCAACAAAACAGGAAAAATGCCAAGGGGGTGAATACTTTTGCAAGGCACTCTATGTCAATGATAACAAGGAAAGCAGTAAAATAGATTCCCTGAAGCCAACACCAATAGAGCCCCCCACAAACAGATCACCCCAGCAACAATAGACCTTCCTCAGCACTAATACACCTTCTTCCCAAAAACAACACGTCCACCTGGCAACAATAGATCTCCTAGCAGCCAGCATAAATAGACTCCTCTCTCAATAGTAGATCCCTCCCATCAAAATCAGATCCCCACCAGCAACAATAGTCCCCCTGCAACAATAGATCCCCTCCAGAGATAACAGATCCCACAGCACCCAGAAATAGACACTTCAGCATACCCTTCAGTGCCAGAGGTGCCAGAGGTGCCAGAACTGCGTCCCCCCACGTTCCTCAAAAAAAAAAACTGGTTTTACTATTTGTTAAGCTGTCTTGCATATTAATTATGTTTAAAGATGAGATAGGGTGATGTGAGAATAGGAGCAGAGAAATGGTCACCCACCCCCCCTATGAGGTTTTCCCCAAATAAGTGTGGGGTTAAAACCCTTAAGGGTTGTGTTCTTATTTTTAACCTCCAGCTTGATTAATTTTGGAGGGATGGTCACATTTCAGACCACCAGTGTAATATTTGCTTGCTTGTGTTTTTTTGTTAATTGTGTTTCATTGTCACGACTCTATTTTTTTGGATGCCAGGTAATACGTAAACATCATTTTTATTTTAGTATATTCAATAAATGTCACATTTTAAAGTGATAGCTTATAACATCACAGGTATGTGTTCTCTTTTCAAAACCAACAGGATCTGGTGGGAATTACAAATATACAAACCTCAAGTACTCATACGCTAGGAGACATATTTCACTCAGTACCCAGACTGCCTAATCAAATTTTTCATAAATGTTTTCAAGCACATCATATGGATTTTTTTTTCTGCAAAAGATAAAGCATCAATTAAATATAAGCAGATGTTATACAGTACATTGAAGTACAAAGAACATAGTACCTTAACAGGTATGATCGGACTGAAAATACATGACAAGTCTGGGGTGATAAATAACAAAAATAGGAATGACCTCACCTCAATGGGATTGATATCTTGGTCTGTTACAAAGAAGTGGACAACAAACAACTCTTTAGTAAATAAAACACCAGATAAAGGGTACTGACTGTGTGTATAAATATATATATATATATATATATATATATATATATATATATATATATATATATATATATATATATATATATATATATATATATATATATATATATATATATATACATATACATATATAGACACACACACTTTTGTGAACTGGATTGTACTGATTGCAATATTTATATATTTATGTTTCTTTGCATTAATTTTTTAAATTATTTTGAGGAATTGCACATATTCATTTGATACAAATATTTATTTCACATTTATTGCACTTTGGAAATGTTATTTATTGAGATATTGCACAGATTTGCGCTTGATTATTTGAACATAGAGGTATGTATATATATATATATACATACCTCTATGTTCAAATAATCAAGCGCAAATCTGTGCAATATCTCAATAAATAACATTTCCAAAGTGCAATAAATGTGAAATAAATATTTGTATCAAATGAATATGTGCAATTCCTCAAAATAATTTCAAAAATATATATATACACCTCTGCTCCTTTTCCCCATTTTTTCACATTTTTGTATTAGTGTTAGTGACACCACTATAGGAGTTTAGCAGCTGTACATTCACTATTACACTTTATTTTGTAAATTTTTGTATATCATTCACTGAGCAGAGCATAAGTACTCCTTACATACGATTGATGCTGTTATGGATTTTAAGGGGGTACCTCATGCAAAAAAATAAAAAACAACTCTTTTGTAAATAAAACACCAGATAAAGGGAGCGCTTGGATTCCTGGTAAGGGAACGTTGATCTGCTTAGGCCTCAGAGTCATAAAGGCAAGAGGCTAAGCATAGGGTGGCATTGGGAGAGCCTATGCCACATGTACGCCTATCAATCCTAACTGAAGAGCTGTCCTTTTTCTCATTGGATCATCTTGTGGACCTGGAAGGAAGATACATGATGGTTGTGGGCATGCTGTATTAAACTTTTAGTATGTTTGCTAACACATATGCCCCTAACTCAGGACAGATTGCCTTTATAGATGGTGTATTGCATAAGTAAAATAAATTTTCCTCCTGAACGCTAGTAGTAGGAGGTGATTTTAATTTTACTTGGATGCTTCACTTTATACTACCTCTAGAAAGGCAACTCTATCAGGGATTGCAAGGAAACATATTTTCAAATCCTTTCAATGATTGAAATTGGTGGATAATTGGCGGGTCTTGTATGCTACAGAAAAGGATTATATTTATTTCTTAATGTTCTACCAATCCATTAGAGTTTGTCTTATTTCCCTTTAATAAAGAAAGATAGTCTTGGTGTCACTGAGAAGATTGGTTCTATTCTTAAACATTGCTTTAATGAAACTGGTTCTGGAGAGGTATCTGAAAGTGTGTTATGGGAAGTCCATAAAGCAGTGATTAGGGACACATTCCTAGTGCAGGCTTATGCCTTCCCAAAAAACAACTTATGACTGATATAGATGAGCTATTATGTCAAATCACTATTTTGGAACATTGTTATAAAACAAGGGGTTACATCCAAGATGGGAAATGCCTGACAAATCTTAGGCTGCAACTATAATGGATGCTTGACTTACAAGTTCAACGTAGGTTTATGTTTATAGCTCAAAATTTCTACAAGTATGGGAATAAATCTGACCGCATATTATCCAGAGCCCTCAAGCGTAAATTGGGGAAAACTACTGTTTTATATAGAACATCTCAAACATGTGAGAAACTCTACAATCTAATCAAAACAAAACTGCATTCAGTGCTTCCAAAAATAAGTAAAATAATCACTAATACTCACAGCGACATTCAGAAACATAAAACTACAAATGCATAATAATACATAAATCCGAAAACAGCTGCACTGTGTGAGTATTTAATAGTGAAATCAAATAATAAATAATGTTCATAAATGATCATAGTCAATTAATATACATTACAAATGTTGTGAAAAGAGTAAATAAGTACACAAAAATATATCAAGTGAGCAAGTGTTTAAAATTATTCCTCAGTGTTCTCAATATTAAAGGGTCCATCATTTCCTTGGCAAGACTCAGCGAAATTTGATAAGTGAGCCCACCACCTCAACACATACAGCCTCTTACCAGATTGCTAGACTCCAAATTATAGGAGATTTAGTATAGCGTGAAGCTGCATGGTTCTTGAACCATGGATTATCCCATAAGGGAACACAGGACAGTACCTATCACAGGGACTTCACTGTAATATCCTTCTCCTGGTCCGCAGAATAGCTCGGAAAGAAAAAATAAGCCTCCAATGGTGTGGTAACGTAAATATTTATTAATCATTAGCCAAAGAAAACTACTTACAAAGTACCTTCTTGTAAACACATGAAACAAAAAAAAAACTCTGCTGGTGCCCATCAATAAAACCATTGTGGAGGGAGATACACAGCATAATCTGTCAAATTACACAATATTGCTTACCAGGCGATCCCTTATGCTGCGTACACACGGCCAGACTTGCGAACGTGCTAAACTCCGTCGGTATTTCCGATGGAAAGATTTAGAACATGTTCTATATCTGAGTCCGTTGGAAATGCCGACAAAAAAAGTCTGATGGGGCATACACACGGTTGGAATGTCCGACCGAAAGCTCCCATCGGACTTTTTCTGTCGGGAAGTCCGGCCGTGTGTATGCGGCATTACTGGTATTATGTCATGCTTCCCATCTCTCAGTGGGAGAACATAAAAGATTATTACTGCCTCACCCTTTGAATGTGGGGGGAAGAGTTTGATACCCATGAACCAGAAAGCACCTATGGTTCCTTCAGTTAATGACTGGATAGTAAAAGTACAAGAAATTAGGCAGAGAAATGGAGATATAGATGCAATAATGAACTTAAAAATGTATATGATCAATTGGCACCATAGATTGAGTTCACGTCCTCTGACACATTTAAACATTTTCTACAAAAACATTTTTTTTATTGGACTGGTACCAGGGAGGGACGACCACACCAGAATAAAAAATACAAAACACTTTTTTAATACAGATTTAAAATGTATTGTATATTAAAACCATCAAATACAATTACAATTTGTGATGTTGGCCATATAAGTAACCATCACTCATGAACTTTGCAAATGATCCAAAAGGTTGACGCGTTTCACCTATTAGCTTCCTCAGGACCTCTTTATCTTGGTTGCAAAGATAAATGGCCTAACTGAAAGAAAAACAATAATCAATATGCATTCAATGACATTTTGATATGATCAGCATCTCATGCTTTTCAATGTCAACTTACACACCATTTTACAAGTATCACTTGGGGATGGAGGTATCATATTCGGTATTAGTAATGCTTTGGCATGGTTCTGGTGGTATAGCAAATATAACGCACACATTAACACACATCTGCCAGAGAGAACTAGTTCAGGGGTCAATTAATATAATTAGAGTCACCTAACTTACTTAAAGTTAAAACACTTTCCAGAAAACCACTTTATATTATAAGACATGATACTGTATCATGTCCCAGTGTTCTTGTTCTCAATCAAGACCAGACCATAGAAGTCAGTCAGCAATGGCAGTCATCAAATTAAAGGCTGTATCATATATTCAAAGGACATAACATCGAACAAAATTATATTTATATATAACCAAACACCACAGTTACCTGCCATCACAGTGGGTATAGGGTTACTCCTCTCTGGAACCTATACATGCGTATCACCATAGGGTCATTAAATCCTTCTACTGGTTGATATCTAGCAGAAAACAAATGCTCATCTGTCTAGAACACACAAAGCATACCAGATAAAACGGTCCCTAGCTGAGACAAATATCCTACTGTCAACCAATATCACAGAGCACATACTCAGTGTGTAACCAACACCTACATCCCACCATCTGTAGGCCCAGTAAAACACCCATCACTTTATATAGCCATTTTGGCACCAAAATGAATGTATGAGTTGTTTGGCCATCAATGAATATAATTGAATTTACAATGGAGTTTGATCCATTGACGTTACCTTTTCAACATATAAATATATCCTGGCAAAAGGATGGCAAACTGGGCATATCCCTTTATAGGAAGCCCACAACTGTAAATACCATACTCCATGTGGCAAGTGCTCATCCACAATCACTGATCAGAAGTTTACCATACTCACCATATATGTGCATTAAACGTAATTGCTCTATGGAAGAACAATTTGAAAATGCATGATTACTGAGGTCCAGATTACTTCTAAGGGGTTATACTAGAACCACTTTGAAGAAAGCTTACAATAATGTAAAATAGAACGAGGGGCATGACATGTATAAATGTGGATCTTGAGAACACTGTGATTAAATCCTGGAGAAACCATCCTATGTCTTGCCGAATGGATGCATGCACACATTGAAGCCATATTTGGACTGCCAGACTTAAGGCGTTATTTATACTATGTTTTGCAAATGTGGGGCATTCTATGTCGGCAAGACAATTCACAACTTTTGGAGGAGAATATATGATCACATCTATTATATGAGAAAACAATCTCCTATATACACCCATAGGTAGACATGTAGCCCTGAAAAAGCCATGATACATCTATGGTTCAGTTCACTGCTCTTAGAAAGCCTTTGAGGACCCAAGAGGTGTGGCTGTCCCTCTCTGGTACCAGTAAAGTCCAATATACAGTGTCTTGAAAAAGTATTCATGCCCCTTGAAATTTTCCACATTTTGTCGTATTACAACCAAAAACATAAATGTATTTTATTGGGATTTTATGTGATAGACCAACCAAAGTGGCACATAATTGTGAAGTAGAAGGAAAATGATAAATGTTTTTCAACATTTTTTACAAATAAATATGTGAAAAGTGTGGCGTGCTATTGTAATCAGCCCCCCTGAGTCAATACTCACCACCTTTCTCTGCAATTACAGCAGCATCCCCTTTCTGGGGATGTCTCTATCAGCTTTGCCCATTATTTTTTGCAAGCTTGTGAACAGCAATTTTCAAGTCTTGCCACAGATTCTCAATTGAATTTAGGTCTGGACTTTGACTGGGCCATTCTAACACATGAATATGCTATAATTAAAACCATTCCATTGTAGCTCTAGCTGTAGGTTTAGGGTGGTTATCTTGCTGGAAGGTGAACCTCCATCCCAGTCTCAAGTCTTTTGCAGATTCTAACAGGTTTTCCTTTAAGGTGGCTCTGTATTAGGGATGAGCCGAACACCCCCAGTTCGGTTTGCAGCAGAACATGCAAAGAGGCAAAAAATTAGTTTGAACACACGAACACCGTTAAAGTCTATGGGACACGAACATGAATAATCAAAAGTGCTAATTTTAAAGGCTTATTAGCAAGTTATTGTCATAAAAAGTGTTTGGGGATCCGGGTCCTGCCCCAGGGGACATGTATCAATGCAAAAAAAGTTTTAAAAACGGTCGTTTTTTGGGAGCAGTAATTTTAATAATACTTAAAGTGAAACAATAAAAGTGAAATATTCCTATTTAAATTTTGTACCTGGGGGGGTGTGTCTATAGTATGCCTGTAAAGTAGCGCATGTTTCCCGTGTTTAGAACAGTCCGAGAGCAAAATGACATTTCTAAAGGAAAAAAAATCATTTAAAAGTACTCACGGCTATAATGAATTGTCGGTCCCGGCAATACACATAAAAGTTCATTGACAAAAACGACATGGGATTCCCCCACAGTCCATTACCAAGCCCTTTGGGTCTGGTATGAATATTAAGGGGAACCCCCGAACCAAAAAAAAAAAATGCATGGGGGTCCCCCCAAATTCCATACCAGGCCCTTCAGGTCTGGTATGGATATTAAGGGGAACCCCGTGACAATTTTTTTAAAAAAATGGCACCCATAACAGACCCTGTTATTGAGGAAGCCATCTAGGCGAGATTGTGTAATTGATTGCTTATCTTTGTATACAGTTGTGTAGAAATCATGGAACGCCTCCATGATGCATCAGGGGTTTTGTGTCAGTTCTCCCACCTGGGTACATATTTTGAGGAAAGCCTGGAACCGGGGTTTAGGGGATAGTTTGGCTGCTAATTTGGCCCGATCTTATCCTTCTGAGAATAGAACTGAGCTCCCGACCATCCAAGGTAGTTCTCTGCTTCTGTGATTAGGGCAAGGTTTAAGGTTGTTCTCCTTGTTTTTCTCCTAGTTGCACTGGAACTTGCTTTTGGCAACCCTGACACACTCACCTATTTCTCCCCTGACACCTGCCTCTTGACTATTATGGACCATACATATTGAGGTACCAGAGCATTGCGCCTTTTACTTGTTAATGTCAGGTGGGAGAATCTGTCCACAGGACAACTATTAGTTGTGCACGCCACAAATCTTGCCTTTATGGAAGAGTGGCAAGAAGAAAGTCATTGTTGAAAGAAAGCCATGAGAAGTCCCTTTTGTAGTTTGCGTGAAGCCATGTGGGGGACACAGCAAACACGTGGAAGAAGGTGCTCTGGTCAGATGAGACCAAAATTTTAGTTTTTGGACTAAAAGCAAAACGCTGTGTGTGGCGGAGAACTAACACTGCACATCACCCTGAACATACCACCCCCACCGTGGAACACGGTGGTGGCAGCATCATGTTGTGGGGATGCTCTTCTTCAGCAGGGACAGGGAAGCTGGTCAGAGTTGATGGGAAGATAGATGGAGCCAAAATTATCGGCAGAACACTCTGACCTCCTAGACAAACCAATAACTGAATCGGAAGTCTTGGAGGTGATAAAACATCTTAAACAAAACTCAGCTCCGGGTCCAGACGGCTTCTTGGTCGGTTATTTTAATATATTTGCCAACACCCTAGCCCCCTATATGGTCAGATTCTTTAACTCCCTCAGATCTGGTTCTCCCCTGGATAAAGCCATAAATTTAGCTTATATCTCAGTTATCCCTAAACCTAGCAAGGATTTGAGTGTGGTGTCTAACTATTGCCCAATCTCCTTAATTAATAACGATCTCAAAATTTTAACAGATGTTTTATCCAATAGACTCTCATCCTGTATCACTCTCTATATCCATAAAGATCAGGCGGGCTTTATCCCGGGGAGACAAGGTCCTGACCAGATAAGAAGGGCTGTTGACATCATCTCCCTCCTCAACTCCCAATGGGATGGTGGCCCCCACCAAGAAGGATTTCTGCTGTCAATTGACCTCCAAAAGGCCTTTGACACAGTTACATGGCCTTACCTGTTTAATGTACTGGAAATATGGGGCTTCGGCCCTAACTTTCTGGGAACACTTCACTCCCTGTACTCTAACCCAAGTGCGCAGGTAAGACTTCAGGGCTGCTATTCAGAACTGCTCACCATAGAAAAAGTCACCAGGCAATGCTGCCCATTTTCCCCCCTCCTATTTGCCATAACTATCAAGACCCTGGCTATCGCGATCAGAACCCACCCTGACATTAAAGGAGTTCTCTGCAGACCTCAGGAGCACAAATGTGTGTTGTTCACAGATGATCTTCTGCTATTTGTCACCTCCCCGCTAATATTGACTCCCAATATTTTCTACCTGCTTGATAAATTTGGTATTGCCTCAGGCCATCGGGTTAATGGGTCGAAAGCCTTAGCGCTAAATATCACAATTCCCCCCAATTTACTTGGAAATTTACAGGACCACTTCCCGTTCTCTTGGTGCTCAACTTCTTTCCCATATCTAGGCATAAATTTATTCTCCAAGATTGACTCCTTATACTCCTCTAACTACCTGGCCATTTTCCACAAACTGATGTCACTGACGTAACCTAACTTGGCTAGGCCGCGTTAATGCTATCAAAATGACTCTCCTCCCGCGCCCATTATACCTATTTAGGTCTCTACTCATCCCAATCAGGAAATCACAACTATGTATTCTCCAATCCAAAATTCGCCAATTTATCTGGGGACCAGGAGGTAAGACAGGATGTGCTCTAAAAATATCTTGTTTAGACTTAAATCACAGGGAGGGCTCACTCTTCTCAATATTTGGTGGTATTATCAAGCAGCTCAGCTTGCCCAGATCTCTATCGTATACTCACGGGGCTTGAAACATGACTGGGTGACAATGGATAGGCAAGCTGTTCCCCATCACACAGTTGACTTATTATGGTCCCCTACTAAACTCAGACCTCCCATCCTAGCCCCTCTCCCACTCACTGGCCTTATGAGACCAGATGCATAAACACCCCTCATTAATCTCAGCCCTACGCCCCCTAACACACTTGTTTCACAACCCCAATTTTCCCCCAGGAATGAACATCCTAGCTTTTATCTGGTGGCTCAATAAAGGTCTACTTAGAATAGGGAACTTTTTCACCTCTACAGGACCCACCTCAATCGCATTCTACAAGAGTAAACTAGAGATGCCCACTTCTGAAAGGTTCAGATATGCACAAATACTCCACTTTCTTCAATCGATCTGGCCCAACAAGCCGGACCCCCCTGGTTTCATTACTTATGAATCATGGTGCTCGAACATCACAGATCAGAGGGGAGGGATATCCATCATATATTCTTCCTTGGCCACATCTCTGTCCAAGCCTTCCTACGCCCAAACATGTGAAAACGACCTTAATATAGCATGGGATCAGGACAAATGGAATACCGGTTTCCAACGTTCCTTTATAAGGTATATTAAATATCTCCTTGATTGAAGCTAGCCTCAAAATACTTACACAATGATACAGGGTTCCTTCTCTCCTCGCCAGAATCTACCCAGATGCTTCCCCGTTGTGCTTTAGGAAGTGCAACCATGTGGGCACAATGCTTCACATATGGTGAACGTCCACGCATAAGAGGCCTTTGCAACTAAATTTTCTCTCTGGTATGCAGGGTAACAAACACACAGGTACCCCAAACCCCAAACATAGCACTCCCTAACCTCAAAGTGGAAAAAGTAGACAAATACACACAAGCATTGGTCTTCTTCATTCTATTGGGTACCAAAATTACAATAGCTTCTCACTGGAAAAAACCTCAGTCCCAATGTCAGCGATGAAGCACAAAATATCCTGGATTATGGTGCAGGAGAAGACAGTAAGTATTATACAAGACAAAACCTGTGTCTTTGAACTCACCTAGGAACCCTGCACCAAATACTGTCATATACCTTTATACCCAGGAGACAACACCTCATGGTGAATTATTCTCTGGGTGACCCATCTGACTCTCCTTCCCCCACCTCCTCTCTCACACTTCATCCCCCTCTCTCTAGAACCATTTCTCTTCTCTCTTTCTCCCCCTGCTCACCCTCCCCAAGTCCATAACTGTACATACAAGACATGGCATCCTATAATGCATACTAGCCTACGGAAGGGATAGCGATGTATGGGCTTGGTAAGCCTGGGCTACCCAATTGCACTCACACACGATCTCATTCCTGCTCTGAACCCATACCCCGACACAATTCCATGAACTGCTTGATATGGTTCACCCAATGAGGACTGATACTATGCTTTAACAGTGCATACTCCCGCCCAACCCTGTTAAGTGGGGAGTCATGGCAGTACTGCAGAGTTGAACGGCAGGGGGACCCCCCATCTAAACCCTTTAGGGGTGGCTGGGGGAAACCTCTCCCATCCTCTTCCCTCCCACAGTCTGGGAACCACTGTCCTGGCCCCCCCTCCTAGCCACAACCCACTCTTAAGATTTCCACGTTAACTTCAAATCATATCAGAGCCCAGAAATGCATTTAATTAACCATTCCCTGTACAACACCTGCTGTATTCTCAAAGTATGCAATCTGTTTTTACTCTGTGTGTATGGCCATGTTGGCCTGTTCATGTATTTTCTTATATTTTACTCTTCAAAAGTTTTCTTATTGAACGTATTTTGTCATTGTGCCTATTAAAACCAATAAACATTATTGAATGAAAAAGAGGAGGGGGTGTAGGAGAGAGCTGTGGCAGAATCACCATTAGCATTTAGGAGGCATGGTGGTGGAATATGTTCTAACAACACTAAACCCTGTCCTGCATCCTTCCCAGCTGCCAGCAGAGTTACCCAGTGCACCATGAAGGAAAGATAATATCCCTGCCCATGCTTGCTGGACCACGAGTCAGTGGTAATATGAACCTTACTGCTGACTGCCCTGTCCAACGAGGCCAAAACATTGCTTTCCACATGCTTGTAGAGAGCCGGAATGACCTTCCATGAAAAGAAATGACATTTTGGAACCTGGCACTGAGGTACAGTTCTGTCATTCTGAGGGAAAATGCATCCAGAGGAAGTTATTTATTATTCTTTGCTGGTGATAGAGGATAGTAAATACTGCTGCCAGGTATTGAAGGAGTGGACCAGTGACCAGCAACTAGAATGTATCTAAATGGCTCATTCCCTAGTTGATCAAGGCAGTATGTTGTTTGGAGATGTTCAGCCTTTGATTCAGGTGTGTGCAGAGTTAGCTTTGTCCAGTACTCCTAAAGGCAATGATGATTTTTTTCCCCGCTTTAGTATGGCTCAGGTAGAATCTCTGAGTGGTTATTGAAGGATGATTCGGCTTATTTTCTTGAGCACTATTCGGCTAGTTCCCAGCAGGTGTTAGTGGAGTGCATTAACGCAGTGCAGTCTCTTGTCAGACAAGCGGCATGTAAAACAAATTTTGTTCAGTCTTTATTAGAGGCATGATCAGATTTATTGCACCCTGCCCGAGTCGGCTGGCAACAACCCAGTCCTGCTGCCAGACACCTGCCTCCTCAAATGTCTCTCTCTCCATCACCCACAGCAACCACAGTCAAAGCCCAATATACCCTGCTACCAACTAAATATCAGTATCTTGTTTCCACTTGCTGCACCTATCCTGCCTTTAACCCGTCTGCCTCCTCTCTACTGCCTGCAACAATTCCACAGAACTGCTCCCTCTTTTTTACCATACTCCAACTCTTCTCTTCCATCAGCTGCACCCCCTACTTACAACCCTGCAGCCACTTACACAACTTCAGTGGCTAAACCCAAAAATAAATGAAAGTTTTTCCCAACCAGTACAATCCTGCCATTATCCAATCCTGCTTCCACACCAGACAATCTGCTCCAGCCTGCTTCCACACCAGCTGATGTACTCCAGCCTGTCTCCACACCAGCCGATCTGTTCCAGCCTGCCTCCACACCAGCCGATCTGTTCCAGCCTGCCTCCACACCAGCCGATCTGCTCCAGCCTGCCTCCACACCAGCTGATCTGCTCCAGCCTGCCTCCACACCAGCCGATCTGCTCCAGCCTGCCTCCATGATTGCCAATGGGGTTAGGCTAGCCTCTGATGGTCCTGAACCTGATGACCCACCTAACCCTGCCAATCTTCTGCTTGCTGTCTGGCCTGATGCTCCAGCATTTGCTGTTCAGCCTGATGTTCTGGTGCCCACGGTCCAGCCTGATGTTCCAGTGCCTACGATCCAGCCTGATGTTCTAGTGCCCACGGTCCAGCCTGACATTTCAGTGCCCACAGTCCAGCCCGATGTTCCAGTGCCCACAGTCCAGCCTGACTTTCCAGTGCTCAAAGTCCAGCCTGACGTTCCAGTGCCCATGGTCCAGACTAATGTCCCGGTGCCCATGTTCTAGCCTGATGTTCCAGTGCCCACGGTCCAGCCTGATGTTTCAGTGCCCACGGTCCAGCCTAATGTTCCGGTGCCCGCGGTCCAGCCTGATGTTCCGATGCTCGCGACCCAGCCTGATGCTCTGATGCCTGTTTTCCAGCCTGCTGAGCCGGTGCCTGTTTCCCAGCCTGATGTGATGGTGCCCGTTACCAAGCCTACTGGGCCGGTGCCTGTTACCCAGCCTGTTGAGCCGGTGCCCATTATCCAGCTTGCTGATATGGTGCTTGCTAAATCGGTTCCTGATGCCCAGCTCCCTGCTGCCCAGCCTGTTGTTCCAGTGCCCGCTGCCCGGCTTGATGTCCAGGCTGATGATCCAAAGACCAATATCCAGCTTAATGATCTAGTTCCAGATGCCCGGCTTAATGTTCCAGTGCCCTCTGTCCAGCCTGATGTTCCAGTACCTGCTGTCCAATCTGATTGCCCGATGCCTAATTTCCAATCTGATGACCCAATGCCTGATGTCCAGCTTGATGATCCAGCTCCTGATGCCCGGCCTGACGTTCCAGTGCCTGTTGTACATGCTGATGTTCCAGTGCCCATTTTCTGGCCTGATGTTCCAGTGTCTGCTGCCAAGTCTGATGACCCGATGCCTGATGTCCAGCTCAATTATCCAGCTCTTAATGTCTGGCCTGATGTCCCAGTGCCCGCTGTTCGGCCTGATGTTCCAGTGCCAGTTGTCCAGGCTGCTGTACTAGTGCCCTCTGCCCGGCCTGATGTTCCAGTGCCTGCTATCCAGTCTGATGACCTGATGCCTGGCTTGATGATCCAGTTCCTGATGCCCAGCCTGATGTTCCAGTGCCCGCTGCCCTGCCTGATGTTCCAGTGCCTGCTCTCCAGTCTAATAATCTAATGCCCGATGTCCAGTTTGATGATCCAGTTCCTGATGCCCGGTCTGATGTTCCAGTGCCTTTGCCTGCCATCCAGTCTGATGTGCCTCTACCCACTGCCCTGCTTGATGTGCCTCTACCCGCTGCCCAGCTTTATGTGCCTCTGGTCGCAGCTCAGCTTGATGTGCCTCTGCCCGCTGCCCAGCTTGATGTGCCTCTGGACGCTGCCCAGCTTGATGTCATGTATTTTTTGCAGTTACGACTAGTTGGACCATCCAGAGGTCGCTCCTTAAAGGGGGGTACTGCCAGGAAAGGTTTCACCTGCTGGTGGCACTGTCAGATCTATGGGCTGCAGTACTGGTGTCCACCAGTGGGTGTTTCCTGGCAGTCTGGAGCCGACGTCATCTCCTGCAATCAGGCGTCACCTGAGACTGATTGCAGGAGGTGTACTTATACCCGGCAGATGTTTGCACTCATCACCTTGGTATTCTTATAAGAAAAAAAGGGGAGATACCGTGCTCTAACACAAAAAATTAACTTAACCAAAATGAAGCAGCAACTAATAATGTGAGATACACGCATATAACATAGAAAAAGAAAATAGCTGCGCTAACAGTAAAACATAAACAAGTGATGAACCAGTGCTATAATAAATGCACAAATAAACACATATATACCATCAATGAGGAAAGAGTAGGGGGATTATAGTGGTGCCAGGATTTCCAATACTATAAAGTAACACACTAGTATTAAAAATATAACATTTTATTGACAAACAGATTAAAAGAAGGGTATACAAAAAAGGTATACACAACAAGGGTGTAAACAACAAAGGGGGGATATACAGAACCAGCATAAGCAGCAATAATGCAAGAACCAGCCGGTGGTATGACGGTGGTCTTGTTAACAGGTACTATGTTCCTACATGTTTCGCCAACATTGGCTTCCTCAGGGAAAGATGATTATACCTGTATTAATTTCATGAATTCTGAATAAAGGAATAAATAATCAGAAAAAATGTAACAGTGTATATATAGACAAAAACAAACTTCAATTATACATTCAGAGGCTGCCGGACATGGGCAAAAGTCCCCCCAAGAAATGCCAGGGCAAGCGACCATTCCAAATCCCCCCAAATTGGAACACCTCCCCGCCCATCAGGTCACCCCAACCCCACCTCCCGTTCCGATGGTTGTTAGGTACCTACCGGTAATTCACAGTGGGCAGACATACAGTCCCCCGGAGTGAACCGAAGATCCTATGTTGCAAATAGGGTGGCTGCAGGGGGCGGAAAAAAGGGCCTGGCAAATAAAGAAAAGAACAAGTATAAATTTCATATTATTGGTGGATGCCCAGAATGGGTCTGAATATCCAACCATAAGGAAATAGGGCTAACATAGCCTCTAAATTACTCACGGTCTATATCTTAGTAAAAACAAAAGAAAATAAGGGCACCCAGTATGCTGATAATCATGTGAAAAATTAGATGGATTCACAGACGAGTAGTTACTGAAAATAAAAAAGGACAAAAAAAGGGGAATAAGAACAGGTGGGAAAATAATGTTTTTTACCATAATGGTATATATTCAAAATGAGAAATGGGGCCAATGGTACTCAAATACACATAATAAACCAGAAAGACTCCTTAACACTGCTGGAGGGCAGTGCCACCCTTGGGTGTCCATACAGCCCCCTCAGGGGGCTGGCCAAGCATGCCCCTGTGGCTGGGACATCTGCAGGGGAAGGGGAGAAAAACTGGGGGCGGCGAGGGGGGAATCAAGGAAGGGAAGGGACCGGACGCGAGCACCCAGCAATAGGGGGAAGGGCGGGATGTGAGCGGGGGCAATGATGACCACAAGTCACCCACACACCAATGGGGGAGCAAGGGGTCAGGTCCTCGCAAAGGTCCCGCAAGCTGGCCATGTCAGGCAACTGAACAATTTTTAGGGATATGTTTCAACATAAAAATTGTTATCATAACCAGATTTAATACAAAATATTGTAAGTAAGTTGATAGTAATAATCAGGGGAAAAAAACAAAGCAACATACAATAGTAAACTCTTAACAAGAATGGGAAATACTAAACATTCGGGCACAATCTACAAAATAAAGTAGTAGAGATAACATATCCCGTGGATCCATGGTAAGACTTCAAAGTGGGAGGGGGATGGGAGGAGGGAGGAAATAAGAAAATTACAGTATTTATTATAAAAGCTATTGATGTCATGAAGATGGCAGACAGGGGCAAGTGTGGCTCTGTCACGAGTGATGCGCAGTTTCACCGA
The DNA here is from genome assembly GCF_042186555.1 of Aquarana catesbeiana. Taxonomy (NCBI): domain Eukaryota; kingdom Metazoa; phylum Chordata; class Amphibia; order Anura; family Ranidae; genus Aquarana; species Aquarana catesbeiana. Next base: position 444,561,213 of record NC_133328.1, on the reverse strand, counting down.
CGCAGTTATCAATTCTGATCATGTCTTCTCTATTCTTTTATAGGTAATTGTCTCCTATCCATCTGTACATCTCTACTGAACTGACTTTGCTGTAACATATTTTTGGTAATTGTCTCCTATCCATCTGTACATCTCTACTGAACTGACTTTGCTGTAACATATTTTTGGTAATTGTCTCCTATCCATCTGTACATCTCTACTGAATGACTTTGCTGTAACATATTTTTGGTAATTGTCTCCTGCTGCCATATCTTTAAACTTCCATATTTACTGCTAGCTCTATAACAAACACACTGCAATAGCAATATTACTGGTGATTGATTCTCAACTCCATGTGGCTTGAGTGATCAAGAGAGGTAATTAGCTTTACGACCCTAGCCTGTGTCTGTACCTGTTCTGGTCTGGTACTGGCCATCTCCTCCCCATATTCAGGTGTCTCACATCAGACCCAATAATGACCAACTGAGAAATGCATCCCAGCTTAGTCTCCCTATAAATTTATGGCAGCTTATGAGGTGGCGCAGACAGGGGCAAGGTGCAGACATCATAGCTCTGTCCTGAGTGGCTCTGTCATGAGTGATGCGCAGTTTCACTGACGCAGTTTAACGAAAGCAGGATAACTAAAGCTGCATGAACAACAACAAGAACTCTGCTCCACTCTGCAAGACGAAAGCAAACCAGCTCTGACATTTATTTTATATTAGGTTAGTTTCCCACTCTCTATCCACTAACATGCTCCTTATTCTCGTTCCTTCTCACATTGGTGTCTTCTATCCTCAAATCATCTTTACTCTACCCCTCCTCTCTTCCCTGCAGCATGCACATATCACCCTCACTCCTACCCTCTCCCTACTATGGCACCCATCATCTCCTGCATTTGCTGCACCCTCATGCTGACATAAACACCAGGTCCACTAGACACGTGCGCTCATGCACATCCCACTCCCACCTTTCCTTCCTCGCCCTTCTCCTTCTCCTAGTCTCAGGTGACATTTCTCCTAATCCTGGTCCGCCATTTTCCAAATACAAGCCACATATCCAATACCTCTCCCCCTCTGGCAACCACCGCAATCCACCCAGTTTAATTTCTATCCCCCTGCTTCCTCAAAGCACCCCACCAATCTCATGCGCCCTTTGGAACGCCCGCTCCATCTGTAACAAGCTAACATCTGTACATGACCTCTTCATCTCTCATGGCTTGAACATACTCGCCATAACAGAAACCTGGCTTCAAAATTTTGACTCAGCTTCTCCTGCTGCCCTCTCCCATGGTGGTCTCCATTGGATTCACTCCCCCAGACCCAACAGACAGAAAGGAGGTGGAGTTGGCTTCCTTCTATCCCCACAAAGCACCTTCCAAGTCCTTCCTGTCCCTCCCTCTCTATCCCTCTCTTCTTTCGAGATGCACTGTATTAGTCTGTTTTCTCCCATTTCTCTGAGGACTGCAGCAATTTATAGGCCTCCAGGACCGGTATCGCCATATCTTTATGACTTTGCTGCCTGGCTACCCTACTTTCTCTCCTCTGAAATACCCACCATTATTCTTGGTGACTTTAACATTCCTGTCAATGTTAACAGCCCAGCTACAGCTAAACTTCTCGACTTAACCTCATCTTTTGACCTAACCCAATGGACATATACTTCCACTCACTCCAATGGTAATACCCTTGACCTTGTATTCTCCCGTCTCTGCAACCCTGGCAACCTCACCAACACCCCCTTTCCTCTCTCTGATTACAACCTCATTACTTTCACTGTATCCTTGCCTCCAACCACCCATCCCTCCAAGCAGCAAACAATTACTTGTAGAAACCTTCGCTACTTTAACCCTTCTCTTATCTATTCTGCTGCTGACCACCTATATGACATAATCTCTCCCCTGTCCTGTCCTGACCTTGCCACCATCTGTCTACAACAGTTCACTCACATCATCACTAGATGCACTTGCTCCTATAACCACATGCAGAATCAGGCCCCGACCGTTACAACCCTGGCAAACTGACAACACTAGAAATCTCAAGAGACATTGCCGTGCTCTTGAATGACTGTGGCGTAAAACCAAATGCCTGCAAGACTTCACCCTATATAAATCTGCCCTTCTAAAATACAATTCATGCCTCCATGCTGCCAAACAAGCCTACTTTGTCTCTCGTATTAATTCCTTGTCATCCAGTCCCCATCGGCTCTTCTCAACCTTTTAACTCTCTGCTTCGTCCATCACCCCCTCTACCCTTTTGTGGGTACGTGGGAAGTTCAAAAAACTTGTATTAAACTGGGTAACTGTTAAGTCAAGTAGAACGGGGAAAAAGAACAACACAGCCTCCTTAAAGCAACCTTTGTGTTTGGGTCCAGAGAGAGCTTCCCATTCCAGAACCCCTCCCTTTAGATCTCTTATGAATAAAGTTCATTGTCCATAGCAGCTAGTGACTCATGTATTAGGTTACTATCAGCATCCAGGAGTTATTATCTGAGTTTCAGTAATTGGTGATAGTCAGATCAACTTGACCGGCCTGTGGTCTATGGTAGTCCATAGCGATTGATTTATATTCCATGGTCTATGAATAGCTATCACGGAACACATATAGCTGTATATCATCTTAGTAATTCTGTTTCAGAGCACATCTTCTCAGAATGCATTAGGTAGGGGACCCCTTCCAGGCCTTAACTGCAATGTACTAAGATCATTCTAATGTTAAAACCTCAACTCGTTTATGTTTGCTTTAGCCGTTAACTGAAATGGTTTACGTGAGTCTTATTGTGTAACTATGCCCATGCATATGAGAAATTGTCCGGTAGTAGTTATTTAACGTATTGCTCAGTCCTTAGTGCAGGAGAATGTTGGGGAGGGTTTTGGTGGGAAGGGTGCTGGATCAGTCAAGTTTGCGAAACCTAGATGGCGTGGAACATGATGCAGGAGTCCCCCTTATTGTTACTCCTCCCTTTCCATGTTTCATCTTCTTGGTTAGTTGTTTATCAGGGGTAGATAAAGGAGAGCTGGGTGGGATTCTGGTGTGGGAGGGTAGAGTAAACTCCTGGTACTATTCAGGTAGTTCAATTAGATCCAAGTCTAGGGCTGCACAAAAATCACGGAGGTCATCTGGCGTGCGCAGCACAAGTTGTTTTCCTGAGACTGTGATTACAAGGGCAAAGGGGAAGCGCCATGTGTATCTTATGTCTCTTTCCCTTAGTTTAACCAGGAGGGGTTGCAGAGCCCTGCGATTTTTCAGTGTAATCTGTGAGAGGTCCTGATATATCATTATGTTCGCCCCATTAAAAATGATGTGATCATTCCTCCTTGCTTTCCTCATGATATCCTCCTTAAGAGGGAAACTCTGCAGACAGCATATTATGTCTCTGGGCGGAGCAGTATCTGGGCCTCTAGCTCTGAGTGCTCTATGAGCTCTGACAAATTCTATGTCTGAGTCCTCCTGTCTTTCCAAGAGACTGTTAAAAACTCGTTTCAGGGCAGGAATTATCTGATCAAAATCTACAGACTCAGGGATCCCTCTCACCCTGATGTTGTTTCTCCTTCCTCGGTTATCGAGGTCCTCTATGTGCCGGTTCATTTCAATGAAGTGGGATACATGTGTATCTGCGATCTTGTCTAATCTGAGTAATTCTCTGTCTCTGTGCTTTCCCTGCACTTTCACTGCCTCCATCTTGTCAGACAACACTAGCAGATTAGACTTTAAGTCTGTAATGGCTGCTGAGAACGTTGCTTTGATGTCTGCTGCAAAGCCAGACATGTCGGCGTAGGTGAGGGGTTTGTTTGAGCGTGTCCCACTCCTACCTGTGTACTCCAGAGCGGATTGCGAGTCCTCGCTAAAATCATCTTCCTCCTGCTGAGAGCACGCCATCTTGTGTCCCGCCACGCGGCCTCGTCCATGGGTTTGGCTTTCAGTAGCTCCGAGATGCTTCTGGACGAGGAAGAAGCTGGAGTTCAGCGTGTTTTGGGGTGAGAGGTCTGGTGATTCAGTCTGCCCATCTCCCGACCCAGGTAAGCGGGGTAAAGTGCTGTCGGCTGTGTCCATTCACGGAGCTCCTCTAATGTGCTGCCATCTCGGTCACTCGCTAGGCCATGCTCCCTTCCCATGATTTTTTCAGGGGATCATTCACTTTTTTGATATTGGGAAAAATTTGTATCCTTAAGCCCCAAGGAACAATTTGGTGCTCCACATATTTCTCAAAATAGGTTTTATGCCAATACGTGCAAACTTTCTTTTCAAGGAGGCGTTGAAGCCGTACAAAAGCCTTATCAAGCTCTGCATCAGAGATATTTGATGCTGTTTGAGAAGTATGAATTTTGGTCATTAAGTCCTCCCAGGCCTCGCCGCAGAAATCAGCCATGGTATCCAAACCTTATAGAAGGAAAAATCTAAGAGTATTACAAAATCAAAAAAGAACTTAAGACAGTAATGTCAAAAAAAGATAATAATTACGAAAGAGAATCCAAAGTGTATTGTACAGAGAACGATCCAGCCAGAGAAACACTCAAATTAGTGCTAGAAAAGAGGGGGTTGGCTAGATAGTCCTCAATATAATACGGCACCTCATCCCAATTAGTTTTGTAGCAGCAATGAGGAAAGAGTAGGGGGATTATAGTGATGCCAGGATTTCCAATACTATAAAGTATTATACTATACTACTATTAATACTAACACTAGTATTAAAAATATACAAAAAAGGTATACACAACAAGGGTGTAAACAACAAAGGGGGGATATACAGAACCAGCATATGCAGCAATAATGCAAGAACCAGCCGGTGGTATGATGGCGGGTTTTGTTAACAGATACTATGTTCCTACATGTTTCACCAACATTGGCTTCCTCAGGGAAAGATGGTTATACCTGTATTAATTTCATGAATTCTGAATAAAGAAATAAATAATCAGAAAAAATGTAACAGTGTATATATAGACAAAAACAAACTTCAATCATACATTCAGAGGCTGCCGGACATGGCCAAAAGTCCCCCCAAGAAAGAGAATGCCAGGGCAAGCGACCACTCCCCCAAATTGGAACACCTCCCCACCCATCAGGTCATCCCAACCCCACCTCCCATTCCGATGGTTGTTAGGTACCTACCGGTAATTCACAGTGGGCAGACATACAGTTCCCCGGAGTGAACCGAAGATCCTATGTCGCAAATAGGGTGGCTGCAGGGGGTGGAAAAAAGGGCCTGGCAAATAAAGAAAAGAACAAGTATAAATTCCATATTATTGGTGGATGCCCAGAATGGATCTGAATATCCAACCATAAGGAAATAGGGCTAACATAGCCTCTAAATTACTCACAGTCTATATCTTAGTAAAAACAAAAGAAAATAAGGGCGTCCAGTATGCTGATAATCATGTGAAAAATTAGATGGATTCACAGACGAGTAGTTACTGAAAAAAAAGGACAAAAAAAGGGAAATAAGAACAAGTGGGAAAATAATGTTTTTTTACCATAATGGTATATATATTCAAAATGAGAAATGGGACCAATGGTACTCAAATACACATAATAAACCAGAAAGACTTAACTTAAGATGAGGAAACTCACCCATAAGTCCAGCGTGGCTATTGAAGAAATAATTTGGATCATGGAAATTCAGTAGGTATACGTTGGTATACTGGACACAGCGATACTATGCTGTGAGAAAAAAGCATGTAATCATGCTTGATGTCCCGGGTGTAATGAACCCAGGAATCACCAGCACTGGATAAAAAGACGGAGGCTTACCTAGTTTTAACTGACAGCAGGTATGGGCGCCCTTGAGCACTGGCAATGGAATGGCCGGAGAAGGCGGCCTTTTATGCCCCCCACACACGAGCAGCATCTTACATCACCGATTGTGTGAGCGGACACACAGAGCCATTGCGCTTGCACCCATCAACAGCTCCATGGGCCTACAAGACCCATAGGGCTGTGCGGGATCATGTGGCATGTCATGTAATGTAAACAGATGAGGAATGCTGGACAGACTGGAGAGCCAACCTGTACGGTGGCGCTGCAGAATGCCAGATGTTATGTTATGATCCAAGTGGATCATACAAGGTGCTAATGGCAAAAAGCGGGCTGGCACAGCTGGAGGGCAGTGCTGCCCTTGGGTGTCCATACAGATAAGGCGGCACAGGGAACTGAACTTCCCCTCAGGGGGCTGGCCAAGCAAGCCCCTGTGGCTGGGACATCTGCAGGGGAAGGGGACAGGGGGGAACCAAGGAAGGGAAGGGACCGGACGCGAGCCCCCAGCAATAGGGGGACGGACGGGACGTGAGCGGGGGCAATGATGACCACAAGTCACCCACACACCAATGGGGGAGCAAGGGGTCAGGTCCTCGCAAAGGTCCCACAAGCTGGCCATGTCAGGCAACCGAACAATATTTAGGGATATGTTTCAACACAAAAATTGTTATCATAACCAGATTTAATGCAAAATATTGTAAGTAAGTTGATAGTAATAATCAGGGGAAAAAAAAGAAAACAACATACAATAGTAAATTCTTGAAATGTCATGAAGAATGTAAAACAATTAAAGAAAGGATTTGAAACAAATGTATTCATTTAGCCCTAGAAATTTGGTAGCTTCCAGGGTGTGTATCCACATAGTTTCAAGTTGAAGTAACTTTTGGTCGATGCCACCGCCCCTAGCATGTACAGGAATATGCTCCAAGGTGGTGAAACCGATAACCTCGGGATCAAAATCATGTTGTAAAGCAACATGTCTATTGATAGCAATAGTTGTAGTATGTTTGTACAGTGGTTTTATATGAGAACGGGCGTTTGGTCTTACCAACGTAATAGCATCCGCAGCGACATGTGGCTAAGTAGACTATTCCCACAGTTTGACATGTAACTGTGTGTTTAATAGTATGGGTAGAACCGTTAGGAAGAGGTATTTCTCGAGAATCATAGATGAATTGGCATATGTCACATTTTCCACTAGGAAAGGAAATGAGTAGTTGAAGAGGAAACTTGTATGGGAGAGTGGTGACTAGTTATCAGGCGATCTCTTAATGAAGGGGATCATCGATAAGTAATATCTGGGTAAGGTTTGATATATTTTTTGATGACTGTATCTGCAGTTAGTAATGGCCAGAATTTGTTAAGAATATCTCTCATTTGGTTGTGATGTTTGGAAAATTATGTGATGAGACGGACAGGCTGGGAAGTCTCACGATTTTTTATGGAAGAGATAAAGTTTTTCCTGTCCAGCTTTTTCACCTTGTTATATGCTCGCTTGAGTGAGTGGCTATATCCTCTATTTCTTAACCTGTGATAAAGATCATTAGATGCGTCGATGAAATCCATTTCATGTGAGCAGTTTCGTTTAATGCGAAGGTACTGACTGAAAGGGATGCTGTTTAACAGTGACTTTGGATGTGCACTGCCTGCATGGAGGATAGTGTTACCGGAGGATGGCTTCCGGTATAGTGCCGAGTGAAGGGTTCCATTAGGCTCCAAATGGATTTCTAGATCTAAGAATGTAATTTTAGTTTGGCTGCACTCCATGGTGAATTTCAGATTGTAGGTGTTTATGGTCAGTAGGTCCACGAACTCGGACAGCTCCTCGCGGGTGCCTGACCAGAAGAAAAGCACATCATCTATGTATCTGTGCGATGAAATGACATGGCACAGAAAGTGGGCTGAATCCGGATTGGCAAAAAGTTCCCTCTCCCACCCCCCCAGGTACAGGTTGGCATAGGAGAGGGCACACTTAGTCCCCATAGCCACCCCCTGTACCTGGAGGAAGTGGGAAGGGCCAAACATGAAATGATTTAATGTAAGAATGAACTGCAAAAGTTTTATAACAAACTGACCATAGGATTTAAATTCTGGACCTCTTTCTTGCAGTTGTTTCGTAACAATTTCAATACCTTTCTTATGAGGAATGGCATTATAAAGACTCTCTACGTCAAGGGCAACTAACCATACATTGTGAGGCAGGTGTAAATCTTCAAGAGTGCGGAGAAGATGTATCGTATCATTGACATAAGAAGTTAGTGATGTAACATGAGGGCTAAGATATTTATCAACAAGCGCACTTGCATTCTCGGTGAGGCATTTGCACCCGGACACAATGGGGCGGCCGGGCAGGGATTTTAATGATTTATGCAATTTCGGTAAGGTATAAAAGGTTGGTATTTTTGGATCTTTGACATTCAGGAACTTCCAAGTATTACAGTCAATTGTACCATGTTGATAAGCAGAAAAGATCAATTCGTAATACTCTGTGGCAAAATTATCAATGAGTAGCCTAGAAATGGGTCGATACCAGTCTTTGTTGTCAAGGATGTTGCAGCACATGGTCTCATATGCAGCAACATCCATGACAAAGACGTTTCCGCCCTTGTCAGCCAGTTTAATAACTAGTCCTGGATGGTTTTGCAGTGATTTGAGAGCTTTCCTATGAGCAAGGGACAGATTAGAGGAGTGAGAATTAAGTGGATCTAGGTTTTTAATAGCATTGGTCATTTGTTCAACAAAAGCCCAAATGTTGGGGTTGGTAGAGAGTGTAGGGAATCCTCGAGATTTGGGTTTAAATGAGGTAGGGGGAGGAAAGTGGACTCCATAAGTGACGATACCCACGTCATCAAAAGATGATAGGTAATCGTCTTCTGTGCCACCCTCTTTGAATAGTGACATCAGTTCCTCAATGGCCTTTATTTCGGCCAATATAGGAGCAACATTACATAGTGAAGGATCAGCAGTGGTGGTTTGGGAGGACTTATTGTAAATCACTTTGTACATTAGTTTCCTAGCAAACAAAAGGCTATCTTTAATAAACTGAAATTTATTAAAGTCTGCAGAGGGACAAAATGTCAGGCCCAATTGTAGCACCTTAATCTGATCGTTTGTAAGTGGGAAGGATGAAAGATTGACTACATCTAGGTCGCTGGTTCTTTGTTGAGATGGGCACCTAAAGGGTTTGACATGGGACTCTGCGGAGAGTCCAGTGTCTGAGCTAAAAAAATAGGGGCGATCTTTGGATCAATTAACTGTGTACTGGTAGGGAACATTGAGGTGAGATTAGGTTCACTTACCCTTCTGGCTGTTGGTGCAAGAGGTGCAGACGCAGTAGTTGTGAGTGCATGGTGCGCAGTTTTAGTGATCGTGTAGGACAGCCGTGGCAGTGCACGCGTGAGAGGAGTTGAAGTGTTAGTGGTTTTGGGTCGAACGGTAATGGATTTCGACACAGTAGTGGCTCCAAAAGTGCGACTTATAGAATCTGTGGAGGTGGTGGGTAATTCTCCCTTTCTTTTTTGGGGGATCCTATCCTGTGAGAGGTCCCAGTACGTAGTGGAAGTGCTAGAGGAAAAAGAAGCAGAAAATTGCATTGTGCATTGTTGCATTGTTGCATTGTTATTAGTCTTAGGTATGTTTTCAGAGGTAGGTTTAGTCATCGGTTTGTTAGAAGTGCTATTATCCCACTTATAGGCATAGCCATTAGTGTGGGCCAATTTGTCTCGTAGGAATTTACTTTCTTTAGCATTGATCACACTTAATATGTACTCAAGGTGGGCCCACAGTTCCTTGTCCCTGAGGGAAAACCTTGGGGAGGACACATCAGCAGCGCGATCAACTAATGTACAAAGTGATTTACGATAAGTCCTCCCAAACCACCACTGCTGATCCTTCACTGTGTGATGTTGCTCCTACAAGGGCCGAAATAAAGGCCATTGAGGAACTGATGTCACTATTCGAAGAGGGTGGCACAGAAGACGATTACCTATCATCTTTTGATGACGTGGGTATCGTCGCTTATGGTGTCCACTTTCCTCCCCCTACCTCATTTAAACCCAAATCTCAAGCATTCCTTACACTCTCTACCAACCCCAACATTTGGGCTTTTGTTGAACAAATGACCAATGCTTTTAAAAACCTAGATCCACTTAATTCTTACTCCTCTAATCTGTCCCTTGCTCATAGGAAAGCTCTCAAATCACTGCAAAACCATCCAGGACTGGTTATTAAACCGGCTGACAAGGGTGGAAATGTTGTTGTCATGGATGTTGTGGCATATGAGACCATGTGCCGCAACATCCTTGACAACTAAGTCTGGTATCGACCCATTTCTAGGCTACTCATTGATAATTTTGCCACAGAGTATTATGAATTGATCTTTTCTGCTTATCAACATGGTACAATTGACTGTAATACTTGGAAGTTCCTAAATGTCAAAGATCCTAAAATACCAACCTTTTATGCCTTACCGAAATTGCATAAATCATTAAAATCCCCGCCCGGCCGCCCCATTGTGTCCGGGTGTCAATGCCTCACTGAGAATGCAAGTGCGCTTGTTGATAAATATCTTACCCCTCATATTACACCACTAACTTCTTATGTCAAGGATACGATACATCCTCTCCGCACTCTTGAAGATTTACACCTGGCTCACAATATATGGTTAGTTGCCCTTGACGTAGAGAGTCTTTATAACGCCATTCCTCATAAAAAAGGAATTTGAATCCTATGGTCAGTTTGTTATAAAACTTTTGCAGTTCATTCTTACATTAAATCATTTCATGTATGGCCCTTCCCACTTCCTTCAGGTACAGGGGGTGGCTATGGGGACTAAGTGTACCCCTTCCTATGCCAACCTGTACCTGGGGGGTGGGAGAGGGAACTTTTTGCCAACCCGGATTTAGCCCACTTTCTGTGCCATGTCGTTTCATGGCACAGATACATAGATGATGTGCTTTTCTTCTGGTCAGGCACCTGCGAGGAGCTGTCCGAGTTTGTGGACCTACTGGCCATAAACACCTACAATTTGAAATTCACCATGGAGTGCAGCCAAACTAAAATTACATTCTTAGATCTAGAAATCCATTTGGATCCTAATGGAACCCTTCACTCGGCACTATACCGGAAGCCATCCTCCGGTAACACTATCCTCCATGCAGGCAGTGCACATCCAAAGTCACTGCTAAACAGCATCCCTTTCAGTCAGTACCTTTGCATTAAACGAAACTGCTCACATGAAATGGATTTCATCGACGCATCTAATGATCTTTATCACAGGTTAAGAAATAGAGGATATAGCCACTCACTACTCAAGCAAGCATATAACAAGGTGAAAAAGCTGGACAGGAAAAACCTTATCTTTTCCACAAAAAATCGTTAGACTTCCCAGCCTGTTCGTCTCATCACACAATTTTCCAAACAACACAACCAAATGAGAGATATTCTTAACAAATTCTGGCCATTACTAACTGCAGATACAGTCATCAAAAAATATATCAAACCTTACCCAAATATTACTTATTGACGATCCCCTTCATTAAGAGATCGCCTGATAACTAGTCACCACTCTCCTATACAAGTGTCCTCTTCAACTACTCATGGCACCTTTCCTTGTGGAAAATGTGACATATGCCAATTCATCTATGATTCTCGAGAAGTACCTCTTCTTAACGGTTCTACCTATACTATTAAACACACAGTTACATGTCAAACTGTGGGAATAGTCTACTTAGCCACATGTCGCTGCGGATGCTATTACGTTGGTAAGACCAAACGCCCATTCTACATATGCATCAGAGACCATATAAAACCACTGTACAAACGTACTACAACTACTGCTATCAATAGACATGTTGCTTTACAACATGATTTTGATCCCAAGGTTATCTGTTTCCCCACCTTGGAGCATGTTCCTGTACATGCTAGGGGCGGTGGCATTGACCAAAAGTTACTTCAACTTGAAACTATGTGGATACACACCCTGGAAGCTACCAAATTTCCAGGGCCAAACGAATACATTAGTTTCAAATCCTTTCTTTAATTGTTTTACATTCTTCATGACATCAATAGCTTTTATAATAAATACTGTAATTTTCTTATTTCCTCTCTCCTCCCATCCCCCTCCCACTTTGAAGTCTTACCATGGATCCACGGGTTATGTTATCTGTACTACTTTATTTTGTAGATTGTGCCCGAATGTTTAGCATTTCCCATTCTTGTTAAGAATTTACTATTGTATGTTGTTTTCTTTTTTTTCCCCTGATTATTACTATCAACTTACTTACAATATTTTGCATTAAATCTGGTTATGATAACAATTTTTTATGTTGAAACATATCCCTAAATATTGTTCGGTTGCCTGACATGGCCAGCTTGTGGGACCTTTGCGGGGACCAGACCCCTTGCTCCCCCATTGCTGTGTGGGTGGTCATCATTGCCCCCGCTCACATCCTGCCCTTCCCCCTATTGCTGGGTGCTCGCGTCCGGTCCCTTCCCTTCCTTGGTTCCCCCCTCGCTGCCCCCAGTTTTTCTCCCCCCTCTCCCCTTCCCCTGCAGATGTCCCAGCCACAGGGGCGTGCTTGGCCAGCCCCCTGAGGGGAAGTTCAGTTCCCTGTGCCGCCTTGGCGGTATAGACACCCAAGGGCGGCACTGCCCTCCAGCAGTGCCAGCCCGCTTTTTGCCATTAGCAACTTGTATGATCCACTTGGATCATTATAACATCTTCTGGCATTCTGCAGCGCCACCGTAGAGATTGGCTCTCCAGTCTGCCCAGCATTCCGCGTCTGTTTACATCACGTGACGCACCACATGATCCCACACAGCCCTATGGGTCTTGTATGCCCATGGAGCTGTTGACAGGCGCAAGCGCAATGGCTCTGTGTGTCCGCTCACATGATCGGTGACGTCAGACGCCGCTCGTGTGTGGGGGGCATAAAAGGCCAGCTTCTCCGGCCATTCCGTGGCCGGTGTCCAAGGGCGCTCATACCTGCTGTCAGTTAAAACTAGGTAAGCCTCCGTCTTTTTATCCAGCGCTGGTGATTCCTGGGTTCATTACACCCAGGACATCAAGCATGATTACATGCTTTTTTCTTACAGCATAGTATCGCTGTGTCCAGTATACCAACTTATACCTACTGCATTTCCATGGTCCAAATTATTTCTTCAATAGCCACGCTGGACTTATGGGTGAGTTTCCTCATCTTAAGTTAAGGAGTCTTTCTGGTTTATTATGTGTATTTGAGTACCATTGGCCCCATTTCTCATTTTGAATATATACCATTATGGTAAAAAAGCATTATTTTCCCACTTGTTCTTATTCCCCTTTTTTGTCCTTTTTTTCAGTAACTACTCATCTGTGAATCCATCTAATTTTTCACATGATTATCAGCATACTGGGCGCCTTTATTTTCTTTTGTTTTTACTAAGATATAGACTGTGAGTAATTTAGAGGCTATGTTAGCCCTATTTCCTTATGGTTGGATATTCAGACCCATTCTGGGCATCCACCAATAATATGGAATTTATACTTGTTCTTTTCTTTATTTCCCAGGCCCTTTTTTCCACCCCCTTCAGCCACCCTATTTGCGACATAGGATCTTCGGCTCACTCCGGGGGACTGTATGTCCACCCACTGTGAATTACCGGTAGGTACCTAACAACCATCAGAACGGGAGGTGGGGTTGGGGTGACCTGATGGGTGGGGAGGTGTTCCAATTTGGGGGAGTGGTCGCTTGCCCTGGCATTCTCTTTCTTGGGGGGACTTTTGGCCATGTCCGGCAGCCTCTGAATGTATAATTGAAGTTTGTTTTTGTCTATATATACACTGTTACATTTTTTCTGATTATTTATTTCTTTATTCAGAATTCATGAAATTAATACAGTAACCATCTTTCCCTGAGGAAGCCAATGTTGGCGAAACATGTAGGAACATAGTACCTGTTAACAAGACCCGCCGTCATACCACCGGCTGGTTCTTGCATTATTGCTGCATATGCTGGTTCTGTATATCCCCCTTTGTTGTTTACACCCTTGTTGTGTATACCTTTTTTGTATACCCTTCTTTGAAAGGGTATACATGTAGGAACATAGTACCTGTTAACAAGACCCGCCGTCATACCACCGGCTGGTTCTTGCATTATTGCTGCATATGCTGGTTCTGTATATCCCCCTTTGTTGTTTACACCCTTGTTGTGTATACCTTTTTTGTATACCCTTCTTTTAATCCGTTTGTCAATAAAATGTTATATTTTTAATACTAGTGTGTTACTTTATAGTATTGGAAATCCTGGCACCGCTATAATCCCCCTACTCTTTCCTCATTGCTGCTACTAAACTAATTGGGATGAGGTGCCATATTATATTGAGGACTATCTAGCCAAACCCCCTCTTTTCTAGCGCATATATACCATGTGTAACAAAAAATGCAGTGAGTGCAAAAAGTGTTAATAAAAATCCCAAAAAGAGAAATACAAAGTCCCAATAATGAGCGTGACATAGAATATATCAAATAGTGTCCATAAATTGCATAATGCTGATCACACAAATTACACCAAATTAAGAAAATAAGAATGTGCAATCTTCCACCACCAAAATGTGCCCAACACCAGATAAATTGCGTGCTTACCAAAAGGCAAGCAACAAGAGCTTGCGGCTAAACACCCATCCAGGGCCTTTGTCCATAGTAGTCTGAGACAGCAGCTCAAATGGCATCAGACACACGGAGTGATATGCAGCCAAAGAACCAATGTTAAGATCCAGAGGGGACTCACAAATGGATATCAAGTATCACCTAAAAATGAGAAAAAGGGAACTCTCCATAGTGTAATTCTGTGAGAAATGGCAAAGGGTCACGGCAGGCCCCTTCTACATCCAAAACAATAGCGGAGAACTTCTTCACACCATTTAGACAGAGCTTATATCACACGGTGATTACATTACACATTATTCTTATAGATTGTAATGTACATGCCAAAGTGAAGGAGAAAACTTCGAGGGGCGGGGCCTGCTCTGGTTTTTTCCTTCACTTTCGCATGTACATTACAATCTATAAGAATAATGTGTAATGTAAACACCGTGTGATATAAGCTCTGTCTAAATGGTATGAAGAAGTTCTCCACTATTGTTTTGGATGTAGAAGGGGCCTGCTGTGATCCTCTGCCATTTCTCAAAGAATTATACTATAGAGAGTTCCCTTTTTCTCATTTTTTGGTGCTACTTGATATCCATTTGTGAGTCCCCTCTGGATCTTAACATTGGTTCTTTGGCTGCATATCGCTTTGTGTGTCTGATGCAATTTGAGCTGCTGTCTCGGACTTTTGTGGATAAAGGCCCCAGCTGGTTCTTGTTGCTTGCCTTTTGGTAAGCGCGCAATTTATTTGGTGTTCTGCACATTTTGGTGGTGGAGGATTGCACATTCTTATTTTCTTCAATTGATGCAATCTGTGTGTTCAGCATTATGCAATTTATGGACACTATTTGATATATTCCATTTTACGCTCACTATTGGAACTTTGTATTTCTCTTTTTGGGATTTTCATTAGCACATTTTGCACTCCCTGCATTTTTTGTTACACATGCTATATATGTGTTTATTTGTGCATTTATTATAGCACTGGTTCATCACTCATTTATGTTTTACTGTTGCAGCAATAGTGCAGCTATTACCTTGGTATTGTTCCTTGAGTCCTAACCTGTGTTGCTATCCTGAAACCTGTATCCTGTAACCTGTGATATCCTGAACCCATGTGGACTCCTGCCCTGCAGCCTGACCCCTTCCGCCTTCTCCCCCTGTCTCCCGTTACCCTCTCCCTGTCCTGTCTCGCTCCTTGCCCCCCAATCTGCTTGATCTCCGGTGTATGACTCTGGCTTGTTTATGATTAGGATTGTATCTTTCACTTGTATATACAGTTGGTTTGGGTAGTTATTTGTGTGTGTCACTGTGGTTGGTTGCTGGTTTATTTTTATTGTTTGTTACATCAGAGGTGCGTTTACTTTAGTGTATTACTTATCCTCATAATAAACCATATTATTATTACTTTACATGCGTTTTGTCTTTCCTATCGCAGTCCACACATTTCTGGTCGCACCAGTTCATGTCACAGCTCAACGATGCAAGGCGTTTGCTCCAGTCAGAGCTACCTTCCAGGCGATAAATTATCCCCTACCGCTGGGACTATCCCACGAAAATTCTTGTCACCTACAGTACCAAGGCCAAACCATCCCTGTACTCACTCCTAAAGATGGGATAAAATAACTCCATAGCTGGGGTATGTCACCAACTCCTCCAGCCCCTCAGCCTGCATGCAACCAACTCGCCAGGATCCAGTTGGAGTGGACTCTGGTACACTCACCTAAAAACCACTGTGGGAGCATAAGCTCATCCTCTTATGTTGTTCCTCATGAGTTATCCTCTGTACCAGTTGAAATTCCTCCGGGAGGCAGAGCTCACAAGCTCTTATGACCTCCCCCTGGTTAGTTGTGTGCCATGCACACCACAGTTTTCTAGTTGTTTCCTTTTGTCATTGTACACACTGCTATTTGCTCAATGCATCTCTTTTACATGCTGTTTACCACTATTTTATTAGGTGTTTCAATATCTTGCAGATGTAACCTGTATGATACTTTCTACAACCTATTCCTCCTGGATGTGGGAAGATCTCCCTCAGAGTCATGATGGATTCCCCCCACCATCTCTCAACGTTTTACTCTTGTCCACATACCACTTACAATAACCTCCCTTAATGCTAAAGGGGTTAATAGCCCCTTTAAAAGAGCAATGCTATTGAAAGAGGCAAAATTAACTAAGCGTGACATATTGTATGTACAAGAGACACATTTTCATGCTCAAAAACCCCCAAGCTGTCAACACAAAGCCTTCTCTCATTGCTTTTTTACTAATGCCCCACAGAAACGAAAGGGAGTATTTATAGCTATCCATCCCCTTCTTGTTGACACGGATGTCAATGGTCGATATATTATTTTCACTGCCCTCATTGACAACCACGAGGTAACTTTGGTTAACCTTTATGCCCCGAACTGCCACCAAACACAATTTTACTCCTCATTAATGCCCAATGCACCCTCAACATCCTAACTAGGCATCACAAACAAGACGGAGTGTATCTTCCTCACATCTGCACTTACTACTTTGCCTCCATCTTAGACCAGATGTATTATTGGTGGCATCCAACTCCTAATAAAACTTGGTCAATTATGGAATCCTCGTTCTATCTACCTAATAACTTGAGGAACACCCTCCTATTAACCTCTGCTGGCTTCCCCCCTGATACAAAGAATACCTTCCCACCAATCACAGCATTTCTGCTGGCTTGGAAGAAATTCACCTACGATATCTCATACCCTACAGATTCCCCTCAGAATGCTAACATCACACATGACAAACCTCAACCTACAACGTTGGCTAGCACATGGGATTGATAAACAAATAGACCTCTATGCTAACGGCTCTCTCAAAACCTTATCCAAGCTGAATACCACCTCCCAAACTCTGAAGCCTATACCTACATGAGAATTCCCCATTTTCTTAAACAATCTAAATTCCCCTCTGTGGTTAGAATTCCTGAACCACTACACCAATTCTACACCCACACGGTTTACCCCAAACATGGTATTTCCAAACTATACACAGCCCTCATGGAAAATCGACCCTACTCTCAAATTATTTCTCTCTCGAAATGGAGTGAGGAACTAAATGTCAAAATATTCTACCTGATTTCCACAATATCACATACCCCCTCAACCCCTAACCCTTCGTTAGCCCTACTCCACATTGGAATAGAGACATTTCCTCCCAGGTCATGGGTTGTAATACTACACCTATCTATTACTTGCAGCAAAACTGAATATTACTAAGCTCTGGAAAAGGCAGAACTCCCTACTATTTCCAGTGTACTTATAGATTTGAACTGCCAGTGCGAGATGGAGAAACTCGTGGCCAGAAAACAATTCTGTATGTCACTATAACTGAAAGTCCTGGCTCTTACATCCACAATGTATTGTGACTATATGATGTACTTTTTCTTCTCATATGTCACTGAATCATATATCCGACTGGTTTTCTTTTCCTCTGTGTAATATCTTTGAATGCCATGCTGGTGCTCCCTACTTCCCTATATGCCTTTTCCCATATCTCCCCTCCCCTATCCCCCCTCCCTCCTTTCCAACAACCTGTCCCCCCCACCCTGGAGCCAATATTGTTAGCATCTATAGCCGGTTCATGTTTACATAGTTACATAGTTACATAGTTAGTCAGGTTGAAAAAAGACACAAGTCCATCCAGTTCAACCTTAAAAACAATAAATAAATTAAATAAAAAATATAGTACAATCCAATGTACCCAATTTTATATCCTCAGTTGATCCAGAAGAAGGCAAAAAAAACCAGCAGAGCATGCTCCAATTTGCTACAGCAGGGGAAAAAATTCCTTCCTGATCCCCCCAAGAGGCAATCGGATTTTCCCAGGATCAACTTTACCCATAAATGTTAGTACCCAGTTATATTATGTACATTTAGGAAAGTATCCAGGCCTTTCTTAAAGCAATCTACTGAGCTGGCCAGAACCACCTCTGGCGGGAGTCTATTCCACATTTTCACAACTCTTATGCCCCGTACACACGGTCGGATTTTCCGATGGAAAATGTCCGATCGGAGCGTGTTGTCGGAAATTCCGACCGTGTGTGGGCTCCATCGGACATTTTCCATCGGATTTTCCGACACACAAAGTTGGAGAGCAGGAGATAAAATTTTCCGACAACAAAATCCGTTGTCGGAAATTCCGATCGTGTGTACACAAATCCGACGAACAAAGTGCCACGCATGCTCAGAATAAATAAAGAGATGAAAGCTATTGGCCACTGCCCCGTTTATAGTCCCGGCGTACATGTTTTACGTCACCGCGTTTAGAACGATCGGATTTTCCAACAACTTTGTGTGACCGTGTGTATGCAAAACAAGTTTGAGCCAACATCCGTCGGAAAAAATCCTAGGATTTTGTTGTTGGAATGTCCGAACAAAGTCCGACCGTATGTACGCCCTATTACTGTGAAGAAACCTTTGCGTATTTGGAGATGAAATCTCTTTTCCTCTAGACCTAAAGAGTGCCCCCGTGTCTTCTGGATTGACCGTAAAGAGAATAACTCAACACCAAGTTCACTATATGGACCCCTTATATATTTGAACATGTTGATCATATCCCCCCTTATTCTCCTCTTCTCAAGAGTGAATAAATTCAGTTCCTCTAATCTTTCCTCATAGCTAAGCTCCTCCATGCCTCTTATCAGTTTGGTTGCCCTTCTCTGTACTTTCTCCAGTTCCCCGATATCCTTTTTGAGAACTGGTGCCCAAAACTGAACTGCATATTCCAGATGAGGTCTTACTAATGATTTGAATAGGGGCAAAATTATGTCTCTCTCTCTGGAGTCCATACCTCTCTTAATACAAGAAAGGACTTTGCTCGCTTTGGAAATCAGAGCTTGGCATTGCATGCTATTATTGAGCTTATGATCTACCAAAACCCCAAGATCCTTCTCCACCACAGATTCCCCCAGTTGTACTCCCCCTAGTATGTATGATGCATGCATATTCTTGGCCCCCAAATGCATAACTTTACATTTCTTAACATTAAACCTCATTTTCCACATAGTCGCCCAATTAGACAGTGCATTGAGGTCGGCTTGTAAATTGGAGACATCCTGTAAGGACGTTATTCCACTGCATAGCTTGGTGTCATCTGCAAAGACAGAAATGTTACTTTCGATCCCAGACCCAATATAATTTATAAAGATATTAAAAAGTAAGGGTCCCAGCACTGAACCTTGGGGTACACCACTGATAACCTTAGACCATTCAGAGTAAGAATCATTAACCACTACTCTCTAAATTCTGTCTTTTAGCCAGTTTTCTATCCATTTACAAATTGATATTTCCAAGCCTGTAGACTTTACCTTACACATGAACCGCGTGTGGGGAACTGCGTCCAAAATCCAAGTATACTACATCCACAGCCACCCCTCTGTCCAAGGTTTTTCTTACCTCTTCATAAAAAGAAATCAGGTTTGTCTGACAACTTCTGTCTTTAACCACTTCAGCCCCGGAAGGATTTACCCCCTTCCTGACCAGAGCACTTTTTACAATTTGGCACTGCGTCGCTTTAACTGCTAATTGCGCGGTCATGCAATGGTGTACCCAAACGAAATTTGCGTCCTTTTCTTCCCACAAATAGAGCTTTCTTTTGATGGTATTTGATCACCTCTGCCATTTTTATTTTTTGCGCTATAAACGGAAAAAGACCGAAAATTTTGAAAAAAAATTATATTTTCTACTTTTTGTTATAAAAAAAATCCAATAAACTCAATTTTAGTCATACATTTAGGCCAAAATGTATTCGGCCACATGTCTTTGGTAAAAAAAAAGTCAATAAGCGTATATTTATTGGTTTGCGCAAAAGTTATAGCGCCTACAAACTAGGGTACATTTTCTGGAATTTACACAGCTTTTAGTTTATGACTGCCTATGTCATTTCTTGAGGTGCTAAAATGGCAGGGCAGTACAAAACCCCCCCAAATGACCCCATTTTGGAAAGTAGACACCCCAAGGAAATTGCTGAGAGGCATGTTGAACCCATTGAATATTTATTTTTTTTGTCCCAGGTGATTGAATAATGACAAAAAAAAAAAAAAAAATTTACAAAAAGTTGTCACTAAATGATATATTGCTCACACAGGCCATGGGCATATGTGGAATTGCACCCCAAAATACATTCAGCTGCTTCTCCTGAGTACGGGGATACCACATGTGTGGGACTTTTTGGGAGCCTAGCCGCGTATGGGGCCCCGAAAACCAAGCACTGCCTTCAGGATTTCTAAGGGCATAGATTTTTGATTACACTCCTCACTACCTATCACAGTTTTGAAGGCCATAAAATGCCAAGATGGCACAAAACACCCCCAAATGACCCCATTTTGGAAAGTAGACACCCCAAGCTATTTGCTGAGAGGTATGTTGAGTCCATGGAATATTTTATTTTTTGACACAAGTTGTGGGAATGTGACAATTGTTTTTTTTTTTTGCACAAAGTTGTCACTAAATGATATATTGCTCACACAGGCCATGGGCATATGTGGAATTGTACCCCAAAATACATTTAGCTGCTTCTCCTGAGTATGGGGATACCACATGTGTGGGACTTTTTGGGAGCCTAGCCGCGTACGGGGCCCCGAAAACCAATCACCGCCTTTAGGATTTCTAAGGGCATACATTTTTCATTTCACTCCTCACTACCTATCAGAGTTTTGAAGGCCATAAAATGCCAAGATGGCACAAAACCCCCCCAAATGACCCCATTTTGGAAAGTAGACACCCCAAGCTATTTGCTGAGAGGCATGTTGAGTCCATGGAATATTTTATATTTTGACACAAGTTGCTGGAAAGTGACAATTTTTTTTTTTTTTTTTTGCACAAAGTTGTCACTAAATGATATATTGCTCAAACATGCCATGGGCATATGTGGAATTGCACCCCAAAATATATTCTGCTGCTTCTCCTGAGTACGGGGATACCACATGTGTGGGACTTTTTGGGAGCCTAGCCGCGTACGGGGCCCCGAAAACCAAGCACCGCCTTCAGGATTTCTAAGGGCATAAATTTTTGATTTCACTTCTCACTACCTATCACAGTTTTGAAGGCCATAAAATGCCAAGATGGCACAAAACCCCCCCAAATGACCCCATTTTGGAAAGTAGACACCCCAAGCTATTTGCTGAGAGGCATGTTGAGTCCATGGAATATTTTATTTTTTGACACAAGTTGCGGGAATGTGAGAATTTTTTTTTTTTTTTGCACAAAGTTGTCACTAAATGATATATTGCTCACACAGGCCATGGGCATATGTGGAATTGCACCCCAAAATACATTCTGCTGATTCTCCTGAGTACGGGGATACCACATGTGTGGGACTTTTTGGGAGCCTAGCTGCGTACGGGGCCCCGAAAACCCAGCACTGCCTTCAGGATTTCTAAGGGTGTAAAGTTGTAATTTCACTCCCCACTACCTATCACATTTTTGAAGGCCATAAAATGCCCAGATGGCACAAACCCCCCCCAATTGACCCCATTTTGGAAAGTAGACACCCCAAGCTATTTGCTGAGAGGCATGTTGAGTCCATGGAATATTTTATATTTTGACACAAGTTGCGGGAAAGTGACAATTTTTTTTTTTTTTTTTTTGCACAAAGTTGTCACTAAATGATATATTGTTCAAACATGCCATGGGCATATGTGGAATTACACCCCAAAATATATTCTGCTGCTTCTCCTGAGTACGGGGATACCACATGTGTGGGACTTTTTGGGAGCCTAGCCGCGTACGGGGCCCCGAAAACCAAGCACCGCCTTCAGGATTTCTAAGGGCATACATTTTTGATTTTACTCCTCACTACCTATCACACTTTTGAAGGCCATAAAATGCCAAATGGCACAAAACCCCCCCAAATGACCCCATTTTGGAAAGTAGACACCCCAAGCTATTTGCTGAGAGGCATGGTGAGTATTTTGCAGCTCTCATTTGTTTTTGAAAATGAAGAAAGGCAAGAAAAACGTATTTTTTTTTTCTTTTTTCAATTTTCAAAACTTTGTGACAAAAAGTGAGGTCTGCAAAATACTCACTATACCTCTCAGCAAATAGCTTTGGGTGTCTATTTTCCAAAATGGGGTCATTTGGGGGGGGGGTTGTGCCATCTGGGCATTCCATGGCCTCCGAAACTGTGATAGGCAGTGAAGAGTGAAATCAAAAATTTACGCCCTTAGAAAGCCTGAAGGCGGGGCTTGGTTTTCGGGGTCCCGTACGCGGCTAGGCTCCCAAAAAGTCTCACACATGTGGTATCCCCGTACTCAGGAGAAGCAACAGAATGTATTTTGGGGTGTAATTTCACATATTCCCATGGCATGTTTGAGCAATATATCATTTAGTGACAACTTTGTGCAAAAAAAAAAAAAAAAAAAAAATTTGTCTTTTTCCCGCAACTTGTGTCACAATATAAAATATTCAATGGACTCGACATGCCTCTCAGCAAATAGCTTGGGGTGTCTACTTTCCAAAATGGGGTCATTTGGGGGGGTTTTGAACTGTCCTGGCATTTTATGCACAACATTTAGAAGCTTATGTCACACATCGACCACTCTTCTAACCACTTGAAGACAAAGCCCTTTCTGACACTTATTGTTTACATGAAAAAATTATTTTTTTTTTGCAAAAAAATTACTTTGAACCCCCAGACATTATATATTTTTTTAAAGCAAATACCCTACAGATTAAAATGGTGGGTGTTTCATTTTTTTTTTTTCACACAGTATTTGCGCAGCGATTTTTCAAACGCATTTTTTGGGGAAAAAACACACTTTTTTAAATTTTAATACACTAAAACA
The DNA here is from genome assembly GCF_042186555.1 of Aquarana catesbeiana. Classification (NCBI taxonomy): domain Eukaryota; kingdom Metazoa; phylum Chordata; class Amphibia; order Anura; family Ranidae; genus Aquarana; species Aquarana catesbeiana. The sequence goes on along the minus strand of NC_133328.1, from coordinate 444,538,046 downwards.
CACTATTTTGTCAAAATGTTTGATGAAATAAAAAAGATGATCTTAGGCCGAGTACATGGATACCAAACATGACATGCTTTAAAATTGCGCACAAACGTGCAGTGGCGACAAACTAAATACATTTTTAAAAGCCTTTAAAAGCCTTTACAGGTTACCACTTTAGATTTACAGAGGAGGTCTACTGCTAAAATTACTGCCCTCGATCTGACCTTCGCGGTGATACCTCACATGCATGGTGCAATTGCTGTTTACATTTGACGCCAGACCGACGCTTGCGTTCGCCTTTGTGCGAGAGCAGGGGGGGGGCAGGGGTGCTTTTTTTTTTTTTTTTTTTTTATTATTTTTTTTGCTTTTTTATCTTATTTTTAAACTGTTCCTTTCATTTTTATTTTTTTTTTATCATTTTTATTGTTATCTCAGGGAATGTAAATATCCCCCATGATAGCAATAGGTAGTGACAGGTACTCTTTTTAGAAAAAATTGGGGTCTATTAGACCCTAGATCTCTCCTCTGCCCTCAAACCATCTGACCACACCAAGATCGGTGTGATAAAATGCTTTCCCAATTTCCCAATGGCGCTGTTTACATCCGGCGAAATCTAAGTCATGAAATGCTTGTAGCTTCCAGTTTCTTAGGCCATAGAGATGTTTGGAGCCATTCTGGTCTCTGATCAGCTCTATGGTCAGCTGGCTGAATCACCGGCTGCATTCTCAAGTTCCCTGTTGGGACAGGAGAGCCAGAGAAAAACATGGACGACGGTGTGGGGGGGGGGCATTCCCTCCCACTGCTTGTAAAAGCAGTCTAGAGGCTAATTAGCCGCTAGGATTGCTTTTACAAGAAAGCCGACCACTGGCTGAAAAGAATGATACCAAGATGATACCTAAACCTGCAGGCATCATTCTGGTATAACCACTCAAAGTCCAGCAACATACCAGTACGTTGCTGGTCCTTGTTGGGCATACATTGTAAACTTTTTTTTCATGCAGCCTGTGGGCTGAACGAAAAAAAGATATTGATCGGTGGGTATGCCCACCATTAGAATACCTCCCTTCATCCACCCACTTCTAATGATGGGCATACATGCACCGTATATATATGCCGAAGCATGGGGGCATCCTCCCGCAAAAGGCAGGAGCAAATCGCTCCTCCACCCACTGCTGCCCCCACGCTTCGGCATATATGCTGAAGTATGTAACTGTGGTGGTGAAATCACCTCCGACAGCGCTGGAGTCACGGCTTTATGTATCGTGGGAGCAAACGCTGTTGCTGTCAAGATAAATAAATCCATGCTGCAACTGAATGGCGTACCTGCTAAGCAAATGATGGTTAACAAAAAAACAAAGTAACATTACAGTATAACAGTATTACTTACCATACCTGCAAAGCAAAATACAAAAAAAACATAGTAAAAAATAAAACATTTAACGCAACCTGTGCCTACCTAAAAATATATATATGCCGAAGCATGGGGGCATCCTCCCGCAAAAGGCAGGAGCAAATCGCTCCTCCACCCACTGCTGCCCCCACGCTTCGGCATATATGCTGAAGTATGTAACTGTGGTGGTGAAATCACCTCCGACAGCGCTGGAGTCACGGCTTTATATATCGTGGGAGCAAACGCTGTTGCTGTCAAGATAAATAAATCTGTGCTGCAACTGAATGGCGTACCTGCTAAGCAAATGATGGTTAACAAAAAAACAAAGTAACATTACAGTATAACAGTAATACTTACCATACCTGCAAAGCAAAATACAAAAAAAACATAGTAAAAAATAAAACATTTAACACAACCTGTGCCTACCTAAAAAATATATATGCCGAAGCATGGGGGCATCCTCCCGCAAAAGGCAGGAGCAAATCGCTCCTCCACCCACTGCTGCCCCCACGCTTCGGCATATATGCTGAAGTATGTAACTGTGGTGGTGAAATCACCTCCGACAGCGCTGGAGTCGCGGCTTTATGTATCGTGGGAGCAAACGCTGTTGCTGTCAAGATAAATAAATCCGCTCTGCAGCTGAATGGCGTACCTGAAAACACAAAGGTGGTTAACAATAAAAAAAACAAAGTATAAAAAAATTGCATACCTATAAAGCAAACATGATAAAAACATAACAATAAAACATTGCAGTATAGAATGCAGAACAATAGAGAGAGAATAGAGAGAGAACAATAAAACAACAACTATTTTTGGTTTTTTTATTTTATATTTTTTTTGTGTTTTTTTCTTTTTTTTACATTTTTTTGTTTTTTTTACACTTTTTTTTGTAACTTTAACTTTTTTAACTGGTACCAGGTTTGGGTCTCTCAAAATGCGACAGCATCTTGGGAGACCCTGTGGAAGTGTGCCTAGTCTGTGCAGTGCTGTACCCTACGCTAATACTCCACTAGTATGTGGTAGCGTTCAAAACATTCACCAATGCAAAGACCAGGATTGCCAGGACAGAGGGGACAACAATACCGGGTGTCACGCCTAAATCCGCGCTTGCTGCAGACACGACATCTTTTTTGGGGGTTCGTTGGGTAGGGGTACTCGGGAGGGCATAAAGAAAATGCCTCTCATGCAGCCGGCTTACTGCATTTGGTTGGGGTTGGTGAGGTGGAGCACCGTCTGGATACAGAAGGGCTCTGACGATCTCTTCCTGGAATTTAAGGAAGGATCCAGTCCGTCCTGAAGCTCTGTATAGCACATAAGCATTCAGCAAAGCCAATTGAAATAAATAAACAGACACTTTTTTGTACCAGCGTCTGGCCTTACGGGCAATTAGGTACGGCGCCAACAACTGGTCGTTGAGGTCCACCCCTCCCATATTAAGGTTATATTCGTGGACACAGAGGGGTTTCTCCACAACACCAGTCGCCGTAGGAATTTGGACCATCGTGTCTGCATGAAGGGAGGTGAGAACGAAAACATTCTTCTTATCCCTCCACTTCATAGCGAGCAAATTATTATACTTCAAGCAGGCTCTCTCCCCCAGCCTAAGACGGGAATCTACAAGCCGCTGGGGAAAGCCCCGGCGATTAGGTCGCACGGTGCCACATGCTCCAATCTGCTGATCAAACAAGTGACTAAAAAGTGGCACGCTCGTATAATAATTGTCCACGTACAAGTGGTACCCCTTTCCGAATAAGGGTGACACCAAGTCCCACACTATCTTGCCAGCGCTTCCTATGTAGTCAGGGCAGTTTGTCGGCTCTACGTGACTATCTTTTCCCTCGTAAACCATAAATCTACATGTATAGCCTGTGGCCCTGTCACAGAGCTTATACATCTTGACCCCGTATCTGGCACGCTTGCTGGGAAGGTACTGTTTGAATGACAAGCGGCCAGAAAATTTAACCAGGGACTCATCAACGCAGACAACTTGATGGGGGGTAAACAAGTCTGCAAAACGTTGGTTGAAGTGGTTTACGAGGGGCCGAATTTTGTAGAGCCGATCGTATTCAGGGTCTCCACGAGGACGACAGAGTTCATTGTCGTTGAAGTGCATGAACCGCAAAATCTGCTCGTATCGTGCCCTGGCCATGGAAGCAGAGAACAAGGGTGAATGGTAAATTGGGTCAGTGGACCAATATGACCGCAACTCACTCTTTTTATTCAACCCCATGAGGAGGGAAAGGCCCAGAAAGATCTTAAATTTGGAGACCGTAATTGGTCTCCAATCTCTGGCAAGGGTGGACTGGGGCATAGTGGCGATGTATTGACCAGCGTATAAATTGCTTTGGTCCACAATAGATCTATAGAGATCTTCGGTGAAAAACAGCGAATAAAAATCCAGTGGCATAAAGTCAACTGTTTCCACCTGAATTCCGGGTTGGCCAGTGAAAGGGGGAAGTACGGGTGCTGCAGAAGTGGTGGGTACCCAATTCGGATTGGCCAATGCAGCAGGAAGGGCACTATGGGCACGACGGGCCTGTGTTCGTCTTCTTGGTGGCAGCGGGACACTACTAGTGCTTGCCACCTCGCCAGCTTGAACTGCACTTATGGGACTCGCCACGTCACCACGTGATACTGCAGTGCTGGATGTACGACCAGGGTGTACTAGGCCGCTGGTGCTTGCCAGTTCACCAGAAGGAGTAGCGGCACTAGTACTTCTCTGCTCCATACGAGAGCCCTGCGGTTCTTGCACTTCAAGGACAGCATAAGTTCGGGGTCTGGTACGCCTGACCTTAGCAGGGACCACAACTCCGTCGTCAGAGCTATCTGTCATGGAGCCGCTGTCCTCTACAGGATCGTATTCTGAGCCTGAACTTGACAGATGAGTGACTTCCTCTTCACTATCTGTCATGCTCAGAATCCTGTAGGCCTCTTCACTAGTGTACCTTCGATTTGCCATTTTGGCCTCTAAATTTAGGGGTACACTAGTGAGACTCACAGGCAAAAAAGCTCCCGACTGTCAGCGACTGATTCAAAACGCTACCAAAAAACTGTTAGCGATCGCAGGGATCAGGCCTGACTCTGCGACCGCTGCAGTTATGTGTGCTTAGTGTTTTGTAAGTGTCAGTAATCGATCGATACTGCACTTGGGTGGGCTGGGCTGGGCTGGGCCGAGGAGCAAAACGCAGGTGCTAGCAGGTATCTGGGCTGATCCCGCTAACACTGCGTTTCAGGGAACCCTAAACTGCTGGGGAGTATAGATCTGATCGGATCAGATATCGATCCGTTCAGATACTATAGCACTAAGGGAGGTGTATGCTGCGTGCGTGGGTTTTAGCGGTACTGGCGCTAACCTGACGCTGCCTGGGGCGACGCAGACCTTATCTGATCCTAAAAACTTAACTTCTATCACCGCCGGGCAATTAGGGGTTTAAACCTTTATAAGGTAATAAACGGCGGGTGCCCTAAAACTATAATAAACTGTAATAAACTATAATAAACTACAAAAAACAAACTATCTAACCAGCGTCACCCGTAACACTTATACGGTGATCGCTGGTGAAAGGGTTAACTAGGGGGCAATCAGGGGGTTAAAACCTTTAGCAGGTAGTATATGGGGGTCCCTTTCGCTATAAAACACTGACAGCGAACCTATATACTTACCTCCCTAAACTAGCGTCACCTGTGTCACTAATACAGCGATCAGAAAAACGATCGCTTAGCGACACTGGTGACGGGGGGTAATCAAGGGGTTAACTTTTATTAGGGGGGGGTTAGGGGGTACCCTGGACCTAAGGGGGGGTACCCTAGACCTAAAGGGGGCTAACCTAACTGCCCTAACACTTATAACTGACAAACTGACACCAATGCAAAAAAAAAAAAAACACTGCTATTGGTGTCAGAGTGACAGGGGGTACAGGGGGGTGATCGGGGGGTGATCGGGGGGTGACAGGGGGGTGAAAAGTGTGCCTGGCGTGTTCTACTGAGCGTGTGGTGTTGGTGCACTTACTTGGATGTCTTCTCTCCTCGGCGTCGGATCAAAAAGACCGGCTCCAGGAGAGATGACATCACTTCCTCTCCCTCTGTTTACATTACAGAGGGAGAGGAAGCATTTGATTCGTGGGAGCGATCGGGAGGGGGTGGCCATCAATGGATGGCCTCCCCCTGACCCCTAATCGCCCGCGAACAAGAGCCGACCGCTCAGGGCACCGGGGGGGGGTCCGATTGGACCCCCCGCCCGCGGGAAGGCATCACGTACCAGGTACGTGATTTTGCCTGCCCGTGCCGACCTGCTCACGTATATATGCGTGAGGCGGTCGGCAAATGGTTAATGAATCCCTGCTGTCTGTTGCTTAAAATGTTTTTTTCCAGCAAGAACTCGTCTATGTGGTCTTTTATTAAATGCTCCAGTATCTTCCCGACTATAGAAGTTAAACTAACAGGTCTATAGTTACTTGGTAAAGACTTTGATCCCTTTTTAAATATAGGCACCACGTTCACCCTGCGCCAAGCCAGTGGTACTATTCCCATCATTAATGAGTCCCTAAAAATTAGATACAATGTTTAGTTTATGTCTTTTCTTTTTCTCATGACCAGTTAGCCAATAATGGATCTATACTTACTTTATTGTATACTTTGCTCCAGTTGGAACATCTGACTTGTTGTAACAAATGTACACCATGTTCTTTTACATTCAAACTTTAATAAAGAAATATTGAAATATTAAAAAGCATTATAGTATGGTTAGCTGAGCAGTTCCCACTGAACGCTCTGAAATTTTGCATGCAATCCAAATTGTCTAGGCAAAGTTTGGTTTGAACATGGGTACCAGTCAAACCCTGAGGTCATCCCTACTTTCTATAATTATTTATGAACCAGGGCTGGCCAATTTAATTTCTTTTCTTCCCTTCTTCCATCTTCACCTCAGAAACGGCATGTGGATTTTTACACATTAAAACAGAATTATAGTCAAATGAGACTCCCTTGCTCTTCTGTCTATCCAATCAGCCCATGCACTTACTATAAGGCTAAATGAAAAATTCCCTTTTCACATGCAAAAGCACAGACAGTTGGATACATGAGTATTTGAATTTTAAAATATTGACAAAAATATCTGAAGTAGCGAATGGTTAAAACCCTATCAGTTTAGCAGGCTAATCTCTTCCATTTAGTCTGGGGACATCTCTCTGAATGAACTATGTATACTTTTTCCAAGCTTTACTGCTCTGCTTTGACTGCTTTTGCTTATGCTCAGTGTAAACATTCTGGAAAATGTTAGCACTTATATTATAACAAGAGTGTATATGTATATGCTTTCTGTCTGATGTGACAGTTCTTGTACACTATCTTACTATCTTAATAAACATATTAAACAAGAAAACCCTGTCAATTTAATAGGTGCCTTTACTGGAAGATTTCCCTTCAACTCCTATTACAGTAATAACCAGACCAAACAAAGAGGGTGGATCTCCCCAGAAAATTCACAACAACAATAAATATAATAGGAGTTCTAACCCTTCACTACTCAAAAAAAAAAAGCCTGGGCTATGGATCTGCTTTCGTGTTTGGATCACCTGACTGTGCATGTTAAACAACTATGACCTAATAAGGCAACTGAAAATAACAAAGTGGCTCTAAACAGTTCTGTTTACTCTAATTCTACACCTTTCTGCTCCACCTTTAATTGAAAGAAGTCATAGAATGTGAAGTTCCTAATAGAAAACATCTTTTTGTATATAGAAAACACTACAATAGTCATACAAAAAACAACAAATATGCTGCATTTTTAAAGAGAAAAGATTGCTTTTAAACAAGAATGTTTCTTTACCCAGTGCCACTAAAGGACGAATTTCTCTTTGTTTAGCTTGCTGCTTTAGTATACGCAAAGGTTATGCTCAGCTTAACCTCTACAGGACATTTTTCTATAGATACAGTAATTACACTAACAACACAAGTAATCTTTCCTTTCCTCTGAAGAAACTGTTGCCTTAGAAAAAATTATGTCAATTAAGGTATGAAGGGAAACACATCTTCTAAGGAAGATTGAAGAAGGGTAGATTTTAACAGCTAAACATGTTAACAAAATATGATAATTTAAAGTATCAAGCAACTATATTTTTTCATGTATTTATAAATACCACACAGGTTAAACGATTAATTGGTTGTTATAAAGCATAGAATAAAATCCATATATTTGATTAAATGTTTTATTTTGTTTAAATTATATCTAGTTGATTACCATTGGCTGGCATGAGGTCATATCCAATAAAAATGCTGGATGTATCTAATTATATTCTTGGGGGGGCAGGGGGAGGCGTGAACACGTAAAAATATTGGGTGAATTTTAACCTAATTTTTTTAAATTTTTTTATTTTGGGCAATGAGAATGTGACTGTTGTTGACCCACAACAAAAAGGTGTGCTTAAATTCCATTTTTTGTCGTGCCTGCAGGCTATTTAAGGTAGAAATTATTGACATCAAAAGTAGGCGCATTCCCTGAAGATATGCATGCACACAAAACGTGTTGGATAGAGCCTTATGTGCTCAGAAGCCATCTTAGTGTGTCCACTTTTATTGTGTTTTTTCCATGTGGAATTTGATTTTAGTGGATCCATCTTAGTAAATAAATATTACACTATATACCTAATCCTTGGACTCTGTGTGGTGAGCAATTTTTACACAGGTCACTGCTTTGGATACACAAGGTCTAGATTGAGGATTAGAGAGTAGAGTCTATGCGAGGTTAACATGACATGCTAATGCATATGAGCTTTCCAGTGAGTGCATAGAGGTTGCATAGAGGTTGATTACACAGCATAGGATTTGCTGCACTGGGAATCACCATTATTGAAGGTCTCAAATGGATATTTTGTGACTTTGGGACTTTAATTGAACATTCTGAATGTTTCTAAGCATTGGCACTTTATGGTCAATATAGTGGCACCTTTATTTATTTATTTTTTTAATGTTATACTTTTTATTGATTTTACAAAGTTTAACACGTTTAACATCACTTTACAATTACATAGGTTATATACTAGATTGGTAACATGACAGAAATTATTTGTGCAGACACATAAGATTTTCAAGATAATCAACAGATGTGTACATTGGACAAAGGATGAATGTTATGTGGAACGATCAAATGTAGTTGGTAAAATAGCATTGCGATGTGGTATTACCCATATTTCTGCTGAATTTGCAACCACGGTTCCCAGAAATTTCAAGAGTGAATCGGATTGCAGGGCTGTATAGTGCTTTTATTCTGAAATCAGGTTGAGGTGTGTTTTAACATCAGAGATGTTGGGGGCAGTGGATTGTCTCCACTTTTGTGTTATCATTAGTCTGACAGCACAGAATGTGCATAACTATGATCCTGAACCTAGCTGGGAGAGAATTAATCCCCAAGCTTAGGATTGCCAGCTGTAAGGAGGGTTTTGTTATTATACCAGTTAATTCTGATATGAAGGAGAATATTATTTTCCAAAAGGGGGAGATATGTTGATATTCCCATAGAATGTGTGTCAGAGAGCCAGTGTGCGAGAAACCACGCCAACATTTGTCCTCATCCAGATTTGCAAAGTTGTGCATTTGAACAGGGGTCAGGTACCATCTGAGGTGGAGTTTTTGAGATAATTCACAGTAATTAAGAATTTTAGAAGTTATTTGGTTATAATGGATGGCTTGGCACCATTGTGAGTCAGAGAAAGAGGTGTTCATGTCTTGTTCCCACCTTTTAGAGCTGAATTCTTAACAAAGATGCCCTTTTTGTGAAGTATCAACTGATGACTCAACTCTTTTGGGCCATTGCCCAACAATTCGGGTGGGCTAGTCTACGTGCTGATGTAACCGCCTTTGTAGCTGCCTGTTCCATGTGTGCTCAGAGTAAGACTCCACGACACCTTCCAGTGGACCTCCTACTACCCATACCCAATGGAGGGAAGCCCTGGACCCACCTGTCTATGGATTTCATTATGGAGTTACCCAACTCCCAGGGCAACACAGTTATCCTTATGGTGGTTGACCGGTTCTCAAAAATGTCTCATCGTATTCCATTTAAGAAGTTGCCCACTTCTTTGTGCACAGTTGGGAATTCAGCTTGCTTTCTCCTCTGCTTATCACCTGCAGTCTAATGGGGCTGCAGAACGAGACAATCAGTCCTTGGAGCAGTTCCTATGTTGATATATTTCTGACCATCATAACAACTGGTCAGACCTCTTACCGTGGGCGGAGTTTGCTCACATTAATGCCTTGAATTCTGCTTCCCGATTGTCCCTGTTTATGGCAAACTATGGTTTTCAACCTTCCATGTTGCCTGACTCATTTGTTCCGCAGAGTATTCCTGCATTAGAGGAGCATCTCTGTGGTCTTCATTCTACTTGGGCACAAGCCCAGGAGGCTTTACGACATGCTAATAATAGGTACAGACTCCATGCTGACCGCAGATGCCTGCCGGTGCCTTCTTACCAGGCTGGGGACAGGATCTGGCTGTCATCTCGCAACCTCCAACTTCGAGTTCCCTCTCTGAAGTTCGCACCTTGGTTTATTGGGCCTTTCCATATTCTCTACAGGATTAACCCAGTGGCTTACGTGTTAGACCTTCCTTCTAATATGCGTAATCCCTCTCCTTGATAACAAGAATCCTAGGGTCCTTTCACAGGCTCTGCAGAATCGGGGAGGCAATACAGCATAAGTTAGCAGAGGCATTCAATTCCGAGTCCTCTGGGTCACTAAGGATCATATGGTCCGTAACTACCTCCTCCCAGCCACATACAACTCCTTGGGTTTCTGGGAACTGAAAACCATCCCTTGAAGACTGCTGCTGAGTGTTATCCTCTACATCTATGCTGACATAATCCTCCTCCTCTTCTTCCTGTGTGTTTGGTGGGCCCACAGGAATGCTATCGAGATAAAGAGGGCCTTGAGAGGTAAAGAAGTCCTCCTCTTCCTCCTGCTGTTCTGCCTCAAGTGCCCTGTCCGTGATTCCACGAAGCGTGTGCTCCAAAGACTCCAAAGAGCGACAATTTCACTGATGCATGCATTGTCACTGCTCACCATCCTTGTGGTCTCCTCAAATGGTGACAAGACAGTGCATGCATCCTTGATCAGTAGCCACTGGTGTGGCGAAAAGAAGCCAAGCTCCCCTGTCCCTGTCCTGGTGCCATACTTGCACAGGTACTAATTGATGGCCTTCTGCTGTGTGTGCAGCTGCTGCAGCATAGCCAATGTTGAGTTCCACCTGGTGGGTATGTATCAAATGAGGCGGTTGGTGGGCAGGTTGAATTCCCTTTGAATGTCAGCCAGCCGAGCACTGGCATTGCATGACCGGCGGAAATGACAACAGACTTTTCTGGCCTCCCTCAGGAGATCCTATAAGCCTGGGTATCGGCTCAAGAACCACTACACCACCAAATTCAAGACATGTGCCAAACATGGAACATGGGGCAAGTGTCCCTGTTGGAGGGTGGAGAGAAGGTTGGTGCCATTGTCGCATACAACACTTCCTGGCGGAAGCTGGTGTGGCGTTAACCACCTCTGAGCCTGCCTTGCAGAGCTGACAGAATCTCTGCCCCGTGTGGCTTCTGTCCCCTGGGCAGACCAACTCAAGCACCACATTGTAAAAAATTGGGAAAAAACGCGCTAATATACCAAAATAATCAATAAGTGTAAAAAGCTGCAATCCCCACAACAAACATCAATTGTGGATAAACATAGAAAAAAATATAAGGGGTTGCGCTAATACCTGTGTACCTTAATGCGATATCTACAGTGAGAAAATAATTATAACGTGACTGTAAATAAGCCAAAAATAATGTGCAAACATTAAATGTAAATATAAAAAAGTCCCATCAAGTGAAAACATCAAAAATGATATCTTAGTGAGTCCACAACATCAACAGAACCCAACAAAAGTCCAAGTGATGATTGGTAATAATCTGTGACAACAAAGGAGGGTCCACCACCAGAAAATGAAAGGGGTAGCTCCTTACCAGATGGCCATGACCCCCCACTACAGAGGATCACAGCAAGCAGAAAACTTTACAGGCCAGAATTAGGAACTGCCAACGATATCCACCAGAGGTCCTCTCATCATCAGTCACACCAACGAACCCATGGCAAGGATCCCACTTCAGGGGTCAAAAGGAAAAGTGCATGACTGATTCTTGGATTGGAATCCCCATGATGGTCCAGCCAGATGCTTGAGGATGTCTACTCTCAACACAAAACTGGAGAGTGCGAAATCTGGTGCAGGCCCTTTTGACCCCTGAAGTGGGATCCTTGCCATGGGTTCGTTGGTGTGACTGATGATGAGAGGACCTCGGGTGGATATCGTTGGCAGTTCCTAATTCTGGCCTGTAAAGTTTTCTGCTTGCTGTGATCCTCTGTAGTGGGGGGTCATGGCCATTTGGTAAGGAGCTACCCCTTTCATTTTCTGGTGGTGGACCCTCCTTTGTTGTCACAGATTATTACCAATCATCACTTGGACTTTTATTGGGTTCTGTTGATGTTGTGGACTCACTAAGATATCATTTTTGATGTTTTCACTTGATGGGACTTTTTTATATTTACATTTAATGTTTGCACATTATTTTTGGCTTATTTACAGGGACTTTTTTCATATCCACATTTAATGTTTGCACATTATTTTTGGCTTATTTACAGTCACGTTATAATTATTTTCTCAAGCACCACATTGCCTGACTGCTTATGTAGCACCTTGAACGCTTACAGAGCACCGCTGGTTCAGAGGACAAATCTGCAGAAGAGGCCATAGAGGAAGAAGAAGAGGAGGGGTGGAGGAGAGAGCTGTGGCAGAATAATCAAAAGCATTTTGGAGGTGTGGTGGCAGAACAAGCTCCAACAACACTGAACCCGGTCCTGCATCCTTCCCAGCTGCCAGTAGAGTTACCCAGTGCGCCATGAAGGAAAGGTAACGTCCCTGCCCATGCCTGCTGGACCATAAGTCAGCGGTAATATGAACCTTACTGCTGACCGCCCTGTCCAACGAGGCCGAAACATTACCTTCCACATGTCGGTAGAGAGCTGGAATGGCCTTCCATGAAAAGAAATGGCATTTTGGAACCTCCCACTGAGGTACAGCACATTCCACAAATTCATGAAAGGAGGCAGAATCTACCAGCTGAAAAGGGAGCAGTTGCAGTGCTAACATTTAGATGTTGAGCATGTGGATGGCTGGAACCAAATTCCTTTTTATGGATCAGCAACTGGGGTAGGGAAATTTGTCTGCTATAATCAGATGGTGGTGTACTGCTAGCAGATTGGCTGCAAGTACTTGGGACACCTATTGCTATACTTTCATTCCTCTCAGTGCAGGTTTTTGAGAGAACTGGAGGTATATTAAGGTTGGAGATCCTAGATGATGAAAATCCTAGATGATGAAAATCCTAGATTTTCTTTGATGTTACATAGTTACATAGTAGGTAAGGTTGAATAAAGACAAATAGTCAATCCAGTTCAACCTGTGAAGGTGCACATGTGCCAGTGTCTATATTCCCCATATCCCTGTATGCTGTGCTCTTTATGATGCACATCCAAGAGTCTCTTAAAAATATCCATACACCCCACAGCCACCATCAACTGTGGAAGAGAGGTCCACATCCTTATTGCCCCTGACAGTGAAAAACCCCCTGCACGGTTTAAGGTTAAGCCGCTTCTCCAATCTCATTGTGTGCCCCCTTCTCCTCTTACACTCCGAGACAATGTTTTTTCCTAAGCTGGGATCCCCATTGAGGCATTTGTAAATCGCATCATGTCTCCTCAAGCATAATTTCTTGAATAGATTTAGTGCTTGCCATCGTTATGCAAAGAATTAAAATCTTGTACACCAAATCCAAGCAACCTTTCCATTAGGCAACACCCCAAAAGCCTCCATTGGTCACCTTTGGGTCAACAATGTGGGTCTTTCAAGTGCTGTTGCCAATGGACTGCATGGCAAGTCGTCATATGTCTGGTCAAGCATATGGTGCCCAAGTGGCTGCTGTTCTGGCCATGCTTGATCCGCTTCAGACATAGGTTGCAAACAGCAACAGTGCGATCTGCTACACACGTGTCGAAAAAGGCCCACATCAAGGAGCTTTTAAAGTCTGTGGGAAGTCAGCAGAATCCTGTACCTGTGGAGCTCTGCAGTGTGATGCAACAAGGTTGCTGCCCTTAAGCTGCCCCCTGAAGGGCATCCTGCCTCGTTGGTGTTGTGCCTCCTCCTCCTCTCTTCTCTCAGGCACCCAAGTACAGTCAGTGACCTCATCATCCCCTCCCTCCTCGTCACTGGAGCAAACTTGACAGTATGTTGCAGCTGGGGGAACATGACTGCCAGTTTCTTGTCCTTCTGTGGCACCCCCTCTCTCTAGGCTCACATTACTCCGTTCCTCAACCTGGGAACCAACATCAGAGCCTTCAAATGGCTGTGAATCCTCCAGTAGCATGTACCAGACTCTGTGATCAAATAATTCTGGGGACTCCTCCGTGCATGATGGTGGGGCTATGGAAGGAGTGACTGTGGAAAAGGAGCCAGTGGAATAGGCTGCTTTGGCAGCTGAGTTGGAAGGCAAACTACTCTGAGCCTGGGTGACAAAAGGATGAGGAGGATGAGGATGGCTTTGTTATCCACTCCACCAACTCTTCTTCTCAATAACATGGCCAGCAGCATAAAAAAAGGACAAGCGTGCCCACAGCTCCCTGCAGATGATGCACCATGTCCACGACCAGCACTGTTGACTGTAGACACAGAGGCTGCTTGCCCTCTTTTAGTGGCCTGTGAGCGTCTGCCTCTCCTTGATGGCCTTTCGGACTTAATGTATTTTTTGTTTTGAAACACCACACTACACTGTGTTAGATACTGTGTACACCACCAGAAAAGTAGTAGAAACTACTATGGCTGCACTGTATTGTGTACTGTGTACACCACCAGAAGTCAGACGTATAGTAGAAACTGTACACACTGTATTAGATACTGTGTACACTGCCTGCACTGTATTAGAAACTGTACTACGGCTGCACTGTATTGTATATTGTGTACTAGGGATGAGCCGAACACCCCCCTGTTCGGTTCGCACCAGAACATGCAAACAGGAAAAAAGTGTCTATAGTATGCCTGTAAAGGGGCGCATGTTTCCCGTGCTTAAAACAGTCTGACAGCAAAATGACATTTCGAAGGAAAAACCCCATTTAAAACTACTCGCGGCTATTGCATTGCCGACAATACACATAGAAGTTCATTGATAAAAACGGCATGGGAATTCCCCACAGGGAACCCCGAACCAAAATTTAAAAAAAAATGACGTGGCAGTCCCCCTAAATTCCATACCAGACCCTTCAGGTCTGGTATGGATTTTAAGGGGAACCCCGCGCCAAAAAAAAAAAAAAACGGCGTGGGGTCCCCCCAAAAATCCATACCAGACCCTTATCCGAGCACGCAACCTGGCAGGCCGCGGGAAAAGAGGGGGGACGAGAGTGCGGCTCCCCCCTCCTGAACTGTACCAGGCCACATGCCCTCAACATTGGGAGGGTGCTTTGGGGTAGCCCCCCAAAACACCTTATCCCCATGTTGATGAGGACAAGGGCCTCATCCCCACAACCCTGGCCGGTGGTTGTGGGGGTCTGCGGGCGGGGGGCTTATCGGAATCTGGAAGCTCCCTTTAACAAGGGGACCCCAAGATCCTGGCCCCCCCTGTGTGAAATGGTAAGAGGGTACTTACCCCTACCATTTCACTAAAAAACTATCAAAAATGGTAAAAATAACAAGAGACAGTTTTTGACAATTCCTTTATTTAAATGCTTCTTCTTTCTTCTATCTTCCTTCATCTTCTTCTGGTTCTTCTGGTTCTTCTGGTTCTTCTGGTTCTTCCTCCGGCGTTCTCGTCCAGCATCTCCTTCTATCTTCTTCTCCTCGGGCCGCTCCGCACCCATGGCATGGGGGGAGGCTCCCGCTCTTCTCTTCATCTTCTTCATCTTCTTCATCTTCTTCTCTTCTTCTTTTCTTCTCCTCTTCTCTTCTTCATTTTCTTCTCCGGGCCGCTCCGCATCCATCCTGGCATGGAGGGAGGCTCCCGTTGTGTGACGGCGTCTCCTCGTCTGACGGTTCTTAAATAATGGGAGGCAGGGCCACCCGGTGACCCCGCCCCCCTCTGACGCACGGTGACTTGACAGGACTTCCCTGTGACGTCACTGGGAATGCCACAGGGAAGTCCCGTCATGTCCTGTGCGTCAGAGGGGGGCGGGGTCACCGGGTGGCCCCGCCCCCCGTTATTTAAGAACCGTCAGATGAGGAGACGCCGTCACACAGCGGGGGCCTCCCTCCATGCCAGCATGGATGCTGAGCGGCCCGGAGAAGAAAATGAAGAAGAGAAGAAGGAAGAAGAGAAGAAGATGAAGAAGAAGATGAAGAGAAGAGCGGGAGCCTCCCCCCATGCCATGGGTGCGGAGCAGCCCGAGGAGAAGAAGATAGAAGACGCCGTGGAGGAGATGCTGGACGAGAACGCCGGAGGAAGAACCAGAAGAACCAGAAGAAGAAGAAGATGAAGGAAGATAGAAGAAAGAAGAAGCATTTAAATAAAGGAATTGTCAAAAACTGTCTCTTGTCATTTTTAACATTTTTGACAGTTTTTTAGTGAAATGGTAGGGGTAAGTACCCCCTTACCATTTCACACAGGGGGGGCCGGGATCTGGGGGTCCCCTTGTTAAAGCCCCCCGCCCGCAGACCCCCACAACCACCAGCCAGGGTTGTGGGGATGAGGCCCTTGTCCTCATCAACATGGGGACAAGGTGATTTGGGGGACTACCCCAAAGCACCCTCCCAATGTTGAGGTCATGTGGCCTGGTACGGTTCGAGAGGGGGGGCGCACTCTCGTCCCCCCTCTTTTCCTGCGGCCTGCCAGGTTGCGTGCTCGGATAAGGGTCTGGTATGGATTTTTGGGGGGACCCCACGCCGTTTTTTTTTTTTTTTGGCACAGGTTTCCCCTTACAATCCATACCAGACCTGAAGGGTCTGGTATGGAATTTAGGGGGAACCCCACGTAATTTTTTTTTTACATTTTGGCCGGGGTTCCCCTTAATATCCATACCAGACCTGAAGGGCCTGGTATGGAATTTAGGGGGACTCCCACGTCATTTTTTTTTAAATTTTGGTTCGGGGTTCCCCTGTGGGGAATTCCCATGCCGTTTTTTATCAATGAACTTCTATGTGTATTGTCGGCAATGCAATAGCCGCGAGTAGGTTTAAATGGGTTTTTTCCGTCGAAATGTCATTTTGCTGTCAGACTGTTCTAAACACGGGAAACATGCGCCCCTTTACAGGCATACTATAGACACCCCCCAGCTACGAAATTTAAAGGGATATTACACTTTTATTGTTTGACTTTAAGCATTATTAAAATCACTGCTCCTGAAAAAACGGCCGTTTTTAAAACTTTTTTTTGCATTGATCCATGTCCCCTGGGGCAGGACCCAGGTCCCCAAACACTTTTTATGACAATAACTTGCATATAAGCCTTTAAAATGAGCACTTTTGATTTCTCCCATAGACTTTTAAAGGGTGTTCCGCGGCATTCGAATTTGCCGCGAACACCCCAAATTGTTCGCTGTTCGGCGAACTTGCGAACAGCCAATGTTCGAGTCGAAGTGTAGTAGAAACTGTACACACTGTATTAGATACTGTGTACGCCACCTGTACTGTAGTAGAAACTGTACACACTGGGGGGCATTTACTAAGATGAATGCACTGTGCTGGTTCAGACCTTAATTGGTGCGCTGGATAGATCGTGTGAACCGGCGAACACACAGGAGTACCTGCACTCGAGAATGTTTCCAGCGCGATGGGATCGCACTGGTTCTTGGCGAGGTACATCTCAAGAAAAACCGGCATGGGTTCCCCCTTCGGGTGCATACCAGGCCCTTCGGTCTGGTATGGATATTAAGGGGACCCCCTACATGGAAAAAACAAGGTGGGGGTTCCCCCAAATCCATACCAGACCCTTATCCGAGCATGCAGCCTGCCCGGTCAGGAAAGGGGGTGGGGACGAGCGAGCACCCCCCCTCCTGAACCGTACCAGGCCGCATGCCCTCAACATGGGGGATGGGTGCTTTGGGGTGGGGGGGCCGCAGCGTGTCCCATGTTAATAAGGACAAGAGCCTCATCCCGACAACCCTGGCCATTGGTTGTCGGGGTCTGCGGGCTGGGGGCTTATTGGAATCCGGGAGCCCCCTTTGTACCCCTACCCATTCACCTAGGAAAAAGTGTCAATTAAAAAACACACTAGACAGGTTTTTAAAGTAATTTATTAGGCAGCCCCGGGGGTCTTCTTCTGACTTTGGGGGTCTCTTCCGCGCTCTCCATATCTTCTCCCGGTCTCCGGTTCTTCTCCGCGCTCTCCGGCTCTTCTGCCGGGCTCCTCTGCTATCTTCTGCTCTTTTGCCGCTTTTTTGCTAGTGGAGGAGCCAGGTCTTCTCCCGTTGTCCGGTTCTTTTCCGCTCCGGTTCTTCTGCCAGGCTCCCCGCTATCTTCTTCCAGCTCTTTTGCTAGCAGTGGCCCGGTCGTCTTGTTGGTACAGTCCAAGCATGCCCCGGGACTGTGCCGTCATAATGGGCGGGGTCACCCGGTGACATCACACGGTGACCACGCCCCATACCTATATAGGTTGCCACACACCTCGCAGACAGCAGTACAGCGGGAGAGAGCATTGTGTCAACATCAGAAGGAGAGAAGAGGGGAGAAGGTGACGACGGTGACGACGACGACAAAGAAGAAGAAGAAGAACAAGACGACCGGGCCACCGCTAGCAAAATATATCGCTATATCGCTAAAAATAGCGCCTGAAAAATGCCCTAAAGAAGTGGCTCTATTCACTCCAGTGTGAATCGGGCTTTCACACTGGAGCGGTGTGCTAGCAGGACAGTAAGGCTCAATTCACATCTATGCATGTTGCTTTTGAGTGTTTCTGCAGTGCTTTTTGCGGTGATTGCCGTGTTTTTGGACCAGCGTTTATACCGCGATTTTTATGCGATTTGCGTTATTTTTTTTTTTACACTGTATATAGTCAGTTGCTAAGGAGGGGGCCAGGAAGCCGGCCGATGCATCCTTAACAACCGATGTGTCATCAGCTGACTTCCCACTCAATGTAAAAAAAAAATGCCAGCTAAAAAAAAAAATCAAGAAAAAAAACAGCATGGAGTCCCCCCCAGGTCCATGCCAGTCCCTTTGGTCTAGTATGGATTCGGAGGGGACCCACATGCCAACATTTTTAAAAAATAAATGGCGTGGGGGTCCCTCCAAAATCCATACCAGACCATTATCCGAGCACGCAGCCTGGCAGGTCAGGAAAGGGAGGGGACGAGCGAGTGCCCCCCTCCTGAACCATACCAGGCTGCATGCCCTCAACATGGGGGATGGGAGCTTTGGGGCAGGGGGCTCAGTGCCCCCCACACCAAACCACCTTGCCCCCATGTTGATGGGGACAAGGGCCTTTTCCCGACAACCCTTGCCTGGTGGTTGTCGGGGTCTGTGGGCAGGGGGCTTATCAGAATCTGGAAGCCCCCTTTAACAAGGGGGCCCCCAGATCCCGGCCCCCCACCCTATGGGAATGAGTATGGGGTACATGGTACCCTTACTCATTCACCTGGGGAAAAAAAGTAGGGTAGTGTTAAAAAATACAGTAGACAGTTTTTGACAAGTCTTTTACTATGCAGCTCCCGGGGTCTCTTCCGACTTCTTCACTCTCTTCTCTGCGCTCTGCAGTTCTTCTCCCATTGTCCTGTGCCTTCTGCCGGGTTCTTCTGCTCTTTTGCTAGCTCTTGCCCAGTCTTCGTCGTCTTCTCCCCTCTTCTCTTCTTCCGATGTTGACTCATCACTGTCTCCCGCTGTAATGCCGTGTGTGCCGTGCCCAAAGACTTATATAGGCATGGGGCGGGGTCACTGGGTGATGTCATCCCCGCCCCCTTATGATGTTACAGCCCGGGGCATGATGGGTCTGTGACGTCACAAGGGGGTGTGGCATTCTGATTACGTAATCCGGTTTCCACGCCCCCATCGTTATTTAAGAAATGCAGGACATCGGCGCCGACAGATCAGCGGGACGCAGCATCTTTGGAGTGGTGTATAAACCGCTCCTGCCCATTGAAATCAATGGGACAGTGCGGCTATACCGCTGGCAAAACGCCACTGCGGTGGCATTTTTCGGCCGCTAGCGGGGGTTAAAACTGCTAGAGGCCAAATACTGCTGGTAAAGCAGTGCAAAAAATAGCGCAGTTTTAACGCTGCCGCCCGCACCGCCCCAGTGTGAAAGGGACCTAAGGCTCCCCTCACACGGACGGACCTTTCAGGTCCGCCTCGGAGCTGAACAGACACTCCATAGACCTCTATGGAGGGTCTGATGTCAGTGGTGACATGTCACCATCCGACACACTCCAATCCTAAAAAGTGTAACGGAGGAAAAACCTATTTTTCTATCCATCTGCGGATTGGATTGGGTGACGACGGACTCTGCAGTCCGTCATCATCCGATCCCCCATAGAGGAGAGCGGCACTCTCACAGGTCTGTCCCTGCACAGTGTGCAGAGACAGACCTGTCATCTGCCTGCCCAGCGGGGATCGATGGAGTGATCCCCCGCTGAGCAGAGCAGGCTCCGTACACGGGGTACAAAGTCCCATCGTGTGTATGAGGCTTAAACACCAGAAATTCAAGTTTTCATATCTTTAAAGGTCACCATACACTGGCCAATCAGTTAGATCTTCCATAAATTAGATTCAGTGGAAGAGCCTGTTTGATTTTGTACAATTAGAAGTAATTCTTACAGTGCATCTTCCTATTACCACTTTAGCCTAATGCTCTCTTTCCACTATTTCAACCCCAAAGTTGTGTGATTTACAATGTGCTTTTTCGGCTTGTTTTCCACTATTTCAACTTGTCATGCCACTAGGGACTGAAAAGTTGCATCACAAGTTCTACCCCATGATTTACAATGAGTACCATTCATATGTGTGCAATTTCAAGTCGCAGCAACTTCAAAGTAGTCCCTGCACTACTTTGGTCCCACTTTGATGCGACTTGAGGTCCATATACTTTAAAAATACACAGGCATTGCTTCAAGTTTTGGCAAAAAGTTGTGGGAAACTCGCGGCAAAAAAACACGCAACTTTGGGCTTGCAATAGTGGAAACCGAGCCTTAATGCCGTGTCATGCGACTAATTCAAAACATCTGAGAAAAAGTTGCACTGAAGTTGGAACAATAGTAGTGCAAGAACTTTTTTTGGAGTTGCACCAATTAGAACGGGGGGAACATTGAAATACATGTGTTTTGACTTGTCCTGCCACTTCACATGTGTCAAGTCACACAACAACTCGCAGTAGTGGAAAGAGAGCCTAAGGCCACTTGGGACTGAAAAGTTGCATCACAAGTTGTACCCCATGATTTACAATGAGTACTGTTCATATGTGTGCGACTTGCTTACGCACATGCCGTATACACAGCGGGCACTAGGGATGAGCCAAACACCCCCCTGTTCGGTTCGCACCAGAACATGCGAACAGGAAAAAAGTTTGTTCGAACACGCGAACACCATTAAAGTCTATGGGACACGAACATGAATAATCAAAAGTGCTAATTTTAAAGGCTTATATGCAAGTTATTGTCATAAAAAGTGTTTGGGGACCTGGGTCCTGCCCCAGGGGACATGGATCAATGCAAAAAAAAGTTTTAAAAACGGCCGTTTTTTCAGGAGCAGTGATTTTAATAATGCTTAAAGTCAAACAATAAAAGTGTAATATCCCTTTAAATTTTGTAGCTGGGGGATGTCTATAGTATGCCTGTAAAGGGGCGCATGTTTCCCGTGTTTAGAACAGTCTGACAGCAAAATGACATTTCGAAGCAAAAAACCCATTTAAAACTACTCGCGGCTATTGCATTGCCGACAATACACATAGAAGTTCATTGATAAAAATGGCATGGGAATTCCCCACAGGGGAACCCCGAACCAAAATTAAAAAAAAAAAAGACGTGGGAGTCCCCCTAAATTCAATAACAGGCCCTTCAGGTCTGGTATGGATATTAAGGGGAACCCCGGCCAAAATTTAAAAAAAAAATGACGTGGGGTTCCCCCTAAATTCCATACCAGACCCTTCAGGTCTGGTATGGATTTTAAGGGGAACCCCGCGCCAAAAAAAAAAAAAACGGCGTGGGGTCCCCCCAAAAATCCATACCAGACCCTTATCCGAGCACGCAACCTGGCAGGCCGCAGGAAAAGAGGGGGGGACGAGAGTGCGCCCCCCCTCCTGAACCGTACCAGGCCACATGCCCTCAACATTGGGAGGTTGCTTTGGGGTAGCCCCCCAAAACACCTTGTCCCCATGTTGATGAGGACAAGGGCCTCATCCCCACAACCCTGGCTGGTGGTTGTGAAGGTCTGCGGGCGGGGGGGCTTATCGGAATCTGGAAGCCCCCTTTAACAAGGGGACCCCCAGATACCGCCCCCCCCTGTGTGAAAGGGTAAGGGGGTACTTACCCCTACCATTTCACTAAAAAACTGTCAAAAATGTTAAAAATGACAAAAGACAGTTTTTGACAATTCCTTTATTTAAATGCTTCTTCTTTCTTCTATCTTCCTTCATCTTCTTCTTCTGGTTCTTCTGGCTCTTCTGGTTCTTCCTCCGGCGTTCTCGTCCAGCATCTCCTGGCGTCGTCTATCTTCTTCTCCTCGGGCCGCTCCGCACCCATGGCATGGGGGGAGGCTCCCGCTCTTCTCTTCATCTTCTTCATCATCTTCTCTTCTTCTTTTCTTCTCTTCTTCATTTTCTTCTCCGGGCCGCTCCGCACCCATGCTGGCATGGAGGGAGGCTTCCGCTGTGTGACGGCGTCACCTTGTCTGACGGTTCTTAAATAACGGGGGGTGGGGCCATCACACAGCGGGAGCCTCCCTCCATGCCAGCATGGATGCGGAGCGGCCTGGAGAAGAAAATGAAGAAGAGAAGAAGAGAAGAAGGAAGAAGAGAAGAAGATGAAGAAGACGATGAAGAGAAGAGCGGGAGCCTCCCCCCATGCCATGGGTGCGGAGCGGCCCGAGGAGAAGAAGAGAAGATAGGAGAAGAAGAGAAGAAGATAGAAGACGCCGTGGAGTAGATGCTGGAAGAGAACGCCGGAGGAAGAACTAGAAGAACGAGAAGATGAAGGAAGATAGAAGAAAGAAGAAGCATTTAAATAAAGGATTTGTCAAAAACTGTCTCTTGTCATTTTTAAAATTTTTGACAGTTTTTTAGTGAAATGGTAGGGGTAAGTACCCCCTTACCATTTCACACAGGGCGGGCCGGGATCTGGGGGTCCCCTTGTTAAAGGGGGCTTCCAGATTCCGATAAGCCCCGCGCCCGCAGACCCCCACAACCACCGGCCAGGGTTGTGAGGATGAGGCCCTTGTCCTCATCAACATGGGGACAAGGAGTTTTAGGGGGCTACCCCAAAGCACCCTCCCAATGTTGAGGGCATGTGGCCTGGTATGGTTCAGGAAGGGGGGCGCACTCTTGTCCCCTCTTTTCCTGCGGCCTGCCAGGTTGCGTGCTCGGATAAGGGTCTGGTATGGATTTTTGGGGGGACCCCACGCCGTTTTTGCTGTCAGACTGTTCTAAACCCTTTACATTATTTTAAAAATAATTTTGTATATTTTTGGATATTTTGATATAAAATTTTGCAAACAGGTAATTTTTCTCCTTCATTGATGTACGCTGATGAGGCGGCACTGATTGGTTACACTGATAGGCAGCACTGCTTGGGATCACTGGTGGGCATTGATAGGTGGCACTGGAAGGTGGTACTGGTGGGCACAGATGAGGCAGAATTGCCTCTTCGGGACCAATGTCCCTTGCACCTAAGCCAGTGATCAGCTTTTATTTTTATCCTCATGCTGTCAGCCTGAGTAGAAAAAATAAGCAGATCAGCCCTTACTTCGATCTGTGTTCACCAGAGTCTCAGTGACTCAGTGCGCGCGCAGCAGGGAGCATACGGGGAGCCCGTCCTATGACAGCCTCCCAGAAATTCAGGTCCATGCTGTGGCCGTCGTGTGGCTATAGCACAGATACCAAGTGGTTAATAGCAAAACAAATGCAGATTTCCAGGACTGGCCAAAAATAATGTTTAGAGTCAAAGGCCACTGATGACTTTCTATTAAAGGTCTAAATTAAAGCTCTACACAACAGCTCTCACTCAAATGCCTATCACTAAATGTAAAAGGTTTAAATATTCCAGAAAAAAGGTCGCAAGTATTATCGGCTCTGACTAAACACAAAGCCCACTTCCTCCTGTTACAGGAAACACACTTCTGTGCAAAACATGTCCCCAAACTGTCGAATCATATATATAAACATGCACTTTACTCTACAAATCCAAGATCAAAAACGAAAGGAGTATCTATCCTTATCTCCAAACACGCTGACTTTCAACTGAAAGACTCCCTGATTGATCAAGAGGGTAGATACATTGTTATTAAAGGCACTTACGCATCAAAACCAATCACAATTGCTAATGTGTACTGCCCAAATGAGTAACTTTCTTCAGATGAATTTGTGACCTTCTCTCCACATTTCAAGAGGGTATATTACTTCTTGGTGGCGATTTCAATGTCCCACTAAACCCAAACTTAGATTCTTCAACGGGAACTTCTGCACTACCCTATCGGGCATTACGACAAATTAAACTCCAATTACAGAACTTGACACTCCACGACTCATGGCGCACCATGCACCCGACTGACAAAGACTATACATTCTTCTCCCCACACCAAAAATACTCGAGAATTGATTACATATTTTTATCCCAAACAGACTTAACACTTCTCTCCCATGCCACAATAGAACCTATGTTCTTATCAGACCATCACCCCATCACGATCACTTTAACATTCCCAGACTACAATAACAGAACCAAGACATGGAGACTTAACCCATCCCTCCTTAAAGACCCTGACGTAGTGAGACAAATAAACACCCGACTCCAACAGTACTTTCAAGAAAATTCCTCCCCAGATATAACCCCGGTCACACTTTGGGAAGCCCACAAATGTGTCATAAGGGGGAAACTCATAGCCCTAGCAACAAAAGAGAAAAAAATCAGACAGGCCCATATTGCATCCCTCCTCGAAACTATCAATAGACTCGAAAAAACACACAAACAATCCACATCCCACTCCACACTACAGGACCTCCTTTATGCTAGATCCACTCTATTGGAGGAACTAGGGAAACGCACAAGGCGTCAATATGTGCTCAGACAAAAAGTGTTCTACGAACACGGCAACAAAAGCGGGAGACTGCTTGCACGCACTATACAAGCGGCCAAGACTTCTTCCATAATCCATCACCTTCGTACCGATGGGGGTGCGGTGCTCTCTAAAAATGAAGACATTGCAGCCCATTTCGAAAGCTTTTACTCTAAACTATATAACCTGCCATCCCATAACACAGACTCACCCAACACCTCACTTCGCCAATCTCAAATACAAGACTTCCTAACCCAATACTGCCCTAAACCGATAACTCCACAACAGGCTGCTACTCTGGAAGGCCACATGACCACAGAGGAGTTGGGTTTGGCAATAAAACAAATGAAAGTAGGCAAGAGCCCAGGCCCAGATGGCCTACCACTAATTTACTACAAAAGCTTCCTAGAAACTCTTTCACCGCAAATGCTCAATGCCTTCAACTTCCTGTCGGACCCTTCCACCCCACCAGGCAACATGCTTGAAGCCCATATAGCAGTCATACCAAAAGCAGATAGGGATCCATCCCTGGCATCCAATTACAGACCCATTTCATTACTCAACGTAGATATCAAACTATATGCAAAAATGCTAGCAAATAGATTGTTACCCCTGATTCCTGGCCTGGTCTCAGCAGACCAGGTGGGTTTTGTCCCGGGGAGGGAGGCCAGAGAGAATACCATCAGCACCTTAAACATACACCACTGGCTCACCTCCTCGGAAACGAAGGGATTCCTGCTGTCTCTCGATGCCGAGAAGGCGTTTGACAGGGTGGCCTGGGACTATATGCGGGAAGTGCTGAAGGGCATTGGTTTACTACCACACATGTGTAACTACATCAACGCTCTATATGACAATCCCTCGGCAAGAGTTAAAGCAAACGGCCTCCTGTCAAACGCCTTCCCAATAACCAATGGTACCCGCCAGGGATGCCCTTTATCCCCTCTCATTTTTATCTTAACTTTAGAACCTCTTTTAAATAGACTGCGAGCGAATACGGATATTCAAGGAATAACTATAAATCAGAGGGAATTTAAGGTAGCAGTTTTCGCAGACGATATCCTGCTAACACTCCAATCACCTCACATCACTCTGCCTAGCTTACTGAAAGACATCAACCATTTTGGGGTCTTATCAAATCTTAAGATAAACTATCCTAAATCACACGCTCTGAACATATCCCTTCCCCCGCAGGTGGTCACTCACTGCCAAGACTTCTTTCCCTTTCAGTGGAAAAGCGCCACCATTACTTACCTAGGCATCCAAATTACTAAGCGACTTACAGACCTATATGACCAGAATTTCCTTCATGCCCTCTCGAAAATTCAGATGGACCTAAAGGAATGGGCCACACTTAACGTATCATGGTTCGGACGCTTGGCCCTGATCAAAATGATTGTCCTCCCTCGCCTCCTGTACTTAATGCAGACCATTCCAATACATCTACCCCCTGCATTCTTTTGTTCATATAAAAAGGCATGTACGACCTTTATTTGGAAGAGCAGTCCTCCAAGAATCAAATACTCTCGACTGACCTGCAGTAAGGCCAAAGGTGGGATTGCACTTCCAGATCTCTACAAGTATTACATGGCCTGCCATTTAACTAGAGTAGTAGACTGGTGCACCAACAGAATAGGGAAACCCTGGGTGACTCTAGAAAACTCCTTTATGCCTGGCCATCTACACAACCTTCCTTGGCTCGCATCCAAACATTGGACACAACCAATCAAGAAACACCCACTCATTTACCCGTCACTACTCGCCTTTACCTCTGCTATGACAACCTCTCAATTATCTTCATGACCAGGGCCTTTGACCTCCCTGAGGGGAAATCCAGACTTCCCCCCGGGGTCATCAAACACATTCTTAAAACAAGAATGGCCACACGAAGAAGTCCAAGCTTACCACTTTTTCCATGCAGACCGGCTACGATCATATGATAATCTCAAATCCATATCCCTCACAAAAAACTTTCCTTTTTGGACATATAGACAGCTGACACACTTTCTCTCCTCTGCAACCTCCAATAATACATGGTCAAGAAAACTAACTCCATTTGAAACACTATGTACCCAGAACACGTCCCAAAGACACCTAATATCCACCATCTATTCTCTCCTCCAAGAAAAGCCACACCATTCACAAACCGAATCCCTTCGTTCATCCTGGAACAAAGATCTACACATAGACCTCACTGAGGAAGATTGGGAAACCATTCATGTTCATACTCACAAAGGTTCACTAAATGTTGCAATCCAAGAGAATGGATACAAAATACTTACCAAATGGTACAGAACACCATCTCGCATACATAAATTCTCGCCCTCAATCCCAAATACATGCTGGAGGTGTAATAAAGAAGTGGGCTCTATGATCCACATATGGTGGGAATGCCCGATCATTCAGGCTTTCTGGAGGGAGGTTCACGACATAATACAACGAGTCACTACATACACCCTGGATTTCGAACCAGCACAATATCTCCTCCATCATACAACCTTACCTAAAAGATCCTACCACAGATCACTGGCCATGCATATGGTAAATTCAGCCAGATTATACATTCCTGTAAAATGGCGCTCAACCAGTCCCCTGACAATCAGAGAATGGTTGACAAAGATTGCTAAGATAGAGGAGATGGAGGAATTGATCTATATCTCATAAGACCGCATACAAAAATTCACCAATCTATGGGCTTGCTGGACACATTTCAAAAGCACTAATTGCTATAAGTCGTACTTCCCAATATAATATTCTCCCTCTCTTGAAAGACGAGAAAAACCTCAGAAACCCCTGATTACGGGGTGGGCTGGCTGGGGAGGGGGGGCGGCCCCCTATCCCCCCTTCTTTACCCTAATACCTTATGTATATCCTTCCTCTCTGTTCTTCCTCTTTTTCCTTTTCCCCCCTCTGCTTTTCCCTATCCCTACAGTTTCCCCCTCTAAATCTTTCTATTACTCCCATTTCACCCAACGTATATTCCCCTCTTATCCATACCCATACATAACCTCTCCGCAATATCAGACTGTGACAACACGACACAGTCTAGGACCCAATAGAGACAGACCTTTCCGTTTTAGTTCCACACAAGTTTCATTCTCTTACTTACTTTGTGACTGATCCTGGTGTAAATGGACCACACATGGTACTCCTGATTCCTATAATACTTGTATACAGAAAATGTCTCGTAGTAAAATATTTAGCTGGTTCTTCTTTTATACATTCTTATTATCCTACCATACGCTTGTATTTCCCATGACGTCAATGGCATCAACACTTATTGTATCACTATTGTATAAAATGTCATGGAGCATCTGTCAAAATCTGTTCAACTGCTTATACATGTAATTGTGATTATTTCTCAAAAAAATCTTTTTTGTGGAAAAAAAAAAAAAAAAAAACATTAGGCACAACATCTTGAGAAAGAATTTTAAAAATAAGGCAGCACAGACAGTTAAATCAAAGGGAACAATGTAAAAACAACAAAAATTGCCAACCTAAAAAAGATTTCATGGTAAAGTAACCACCACCCAAAAAAAAAACAGCAAACCAAAGTAACAAATAAATTGCATAAAAACACATCTGTTTTGCAACAACATAACACACAAAATTCAAATAGAAAATACATGTGTTAGAAACTCAATAAGGACACCCAAATGTACTCTCTTGCCGACACCACACACAATCTTGGCTCTTTTCAGGGCAAAGTAAAGATTGCTATCTGCAAGCTTTGTATAACATAGGTTTGTGTGCTAATGAGGCAATTGCAAACACATAGACGGTCCATTAAACACACAAAATGCAAGTTCACCCAATGTAGAGACTGAACTTCAAAGTGCAAACAAGATATTTGGGGGCACACTCTAAAAGATGCATTAAAGATGGTGCAGCCATAAGACCATACAGTAGAAGAAAATATTACAGTGCACACATGCAAAAAAGACATTTACCTCCAGCAAGGCTAGTTTAAAAAGACCTAAACATTTTCAAAAATATGGGGATTTGGTCACACCATATGTGTGACCAAATCCCCATATTTTTTGATAATGTTTTTTGAAAATGTTTAGGTGTTTTTAAACTAGCCTTGCTGGAGGTAAATGTCTTTTTTGCATGTGTGCGGTGTAATATTTTCTTCTCTTGAACTTCAAAGTTGGTACACCTGCTAAGGATATCCTTAAATTACTAAACCAAAAAACACACTCTGAGCATGCCCAGAAACATCCAAGTTCTGTTCACACACAAAAAGCACCACCAAAAAAAAAACAAAGTCTCTGAGCATGCCCAGAACAACCCAAATGCAGCTAGCACAAAATAAGCCACCCCACTGTCCAAAATTAAGCACATCATCCAGCATGCACCAAAATTACAGATGGGACAAAACACCCCCCAGTCCAGGGGGGCAACTAAAGAGCCTAATATGCAAAAGTTATACAACAAATACCATTGCAGTCTAATAGGGATGAGCCGAACACCCCCCTATTTGGTTCGCACCAAAACTTGCGAACAGGCAAAAAATTAGTTTGAACACGCGAACACCGTTAAAGTCTATGGGACATGAACATGAATAATCAAAAGTGCTAATTTTAAAGGCTTATATGCAAGTTATTGTCATAAAAAGTGTTTGGGGACTTGGGTCCTGCCCCAGGGGACATGGATCAATGCAAAAAAAGTTTTAAAAACGTCAGTTTTTTTGGGAGCAGTGATTTTAATAATGCTTAAAGTCAAACAATAAAAGTGTAATATCCCTTTAAATTTCGTACCTGGGGGGTGTCTATAGTATGCCTGTAAAGGGGCACATGTTTCCAGTGTTTAGAACAGTCTGACAGCAAAACGGAAAATTGTATACTCACCTTTCCGTAATTTTCCTTTCCTGTCGCATCTTCATGGCAGCATACACATTGGGTTGTGACTCCGCCTCCACAACCTGATAGAACCACATAGCTATAAATTAGAGAGTAGACACCTGCCCCAGTATTCTCTGTAAATATATACACATGTCACCTCAGAGGGTGGGTGATTGTATGCTGCCATGAAGATGCGACAGGAAAGGAAAATTACGGAAAGGTGAGTATACAATTTTCCGTTTTCCTGTCGCATCATGGCAGCATACACGTTGGGGAGTAACTCGCCAAACTGGGTGGGAATGCAAAATTAAATTTATTGACAAGAAACAGAAGAATTGGCCTGTATGACGGCCCTCCCAAATTCAACTGCTGCTAAGCGTGCAGCGTCTATTCTATAATGGGAAATGAAGGTGTTTCTCGAAGACCAAGTGGCCGCTCTACAAATGGTTTCCGCTGAAACTTTACAGTAAGCTGCCCATGAAGTAGCCATTGCCCTGGTGGAATGCGCTCTAAGATCTTCCGGAATCTGCAAGGTGCTTAAGGAGTAGGCCTTCTTGATAGCTTTCACGAGCCATGAGGCGATGGTACGGGCAGAAGCTGCCTGGCCCTTCCTGAACCCATGTGGGATGACTAAAAGGTTCTCACATTTTCTGAATGACTTGGTTACCGAAAGGTAATGCAGAATGTTGCCCTTGACATCCAGGGGATGAGGAATGCCCTGATCCATGATCAAAGCCGGGAGGTCAATCTCCTGGTTAAAGTGGAACGAAGAGGAGACTTTTGGGATAAACCTGTCTGAAGGCTTCAGGGTTAGCCTGTCTGGGTAAACCATCAGATACGGTTCTTTGATCAGCAAAGCTTGCATTTCTGAGACCCTCTTCGCTGAAGTGATGGCAATTAGGAATGATACCTTTAGAGTCAGGTCCCAGAGGGAGGTTTCCTCAAGTGGGGAGAATGGCTCTCCGGATAGAATCTCTAGGACAGTTGATAGATCCCATGTTGGAAATGAAGGCTTTCTGGGAGGCCTTAGCTTCAGGCATGCTTTTTGGAATTGAACCATGAGAGGGTTAAGTGCCCACCTAACCCCTGTCAGAGCAGAGATGGCAGAGACTTGGACTTTCAGGGTGCTGGACCTAAGGCCTTTGTCTAGACCTGACTGGAGGAACTCAAGCACTTGTATTGCTGATGGGGAAGAAGGGTCCCAACCTTGTTCCTGAGCAAAGGAAGAGAACTTTCCCCAGACTCTCTGGTAGGTGCTATTCGTGGAGGATTTCCTGGCTTGAAGCAGGGTATCGACTGCCTTCTGAGAACAGCCTTGATCTAGGAACCTAGACCTTTCAGTCTCCAGGCCGCTAGGTGCAATCTCTCTGGATTCGGATGTAGTAGCTGGCCCTGGGTTAGTAGATCTGTTGTCACCGGGAGTGGAAGTGGATCCGCTGTGCTCAGTTGCAGGAGGGTGGTGAACCAAGGCCTCCGTGGCCAAAAGGGAATCACAGCCAGGACTAGAGCTGTTGAATGTTTGAGCCTCAGAAGGAACTTGGCTATCAGTGGGGTCGGTGGGAAAATGTAACCTAGGCGAAAGTTCCAGGCGTGCTGGAGACAATCCGTTCCCTCCGCTGAGGGGAAAGGGTTCCTTGACAGAAACCTCTGACACTTCTTGTTCTCTGGTGTTGCTGCGAGGTCTATGTCTGGCATATGAGGGCAAAGGCCTGCAGGCTTAGACACCACTCGTTGTTGGAAACGAATGTTCTGCTGAGAGAATCCGCCAGTAGGTCCTGAACCCCCGGAATATAGGCCGCCTTCAGGTCCCGCAGGTTCAGTTGAGCCCATCGCATCACCGGACCGACTTCCCGCATCATGGAGATGCTCTTGGTACCCCTCTGCCTGTTGATGTAGGCTACAGCCACTAGGTTGTCCATTTGAATGAGGACCTGTTTCCCTCTCAGAAGTGAGCTGAATGCCAAGAGGGCTTGGAAGGCTGCCTTCATCTCTAGGACGTTTGATACTACATCCCTGGTTTTGAAGTGCCAGCGGCCCTGAGCTGCATAATGTAGGTAGTGTGCCCCCCATCCCTCCAGACTGGCGTCCGAAGTTACCACCTCCTGGTGGAGGATGACTATCTGTTTGCATCTGCTGAGGTTGTCGGGGTGGGTCCACCACCGTAGAGATAGCCTGGCTTCCTCTGAGATGCGAATCAATTGGGACATGGACCATCCATCCCACTGGCACAGGAAGGAGGCTTGCAGAGGTCTGGTATTCCATTGCACCCATCTGACCATTGGAATGGTTGCTGATAGGGAACCCAGAAGGCTGAGGTATGTTCTGGCCGGTAGGCATGATGCTGGAACCACATCCTTCACTTTCTGAATTATTAGGGACAACTTCTCCCTTGGCAGTTCTACCGTGTTGGCTCGGGTGTCTAATTCGGCTCCCAGGAAGACCATCCTTTGAGTAGGCTGAATGTTGCTCTTCTGCCAGTTGATTATCCAACCCAGACTCGTTAGGGTGGAAACTAAGACCTCGCGATGTTGCACTAGTGATTCCTGGCTGTTTGAGAGGAGAAGAATGTCGTCCAGGTAATGGTGGACCCTTAGACCCTTCTCCCTCAAAGAGGCTATCACTGGAAGCAGAACCTTCGTAAACGTTCTGGGGGCCGTAGAGATCCCGAAAGGGAGGCTTCGAAATTGGAAGTGCCCCTGACCCACCGAGAATCGCAGGAACTTTTGGAATGCCACGTGGATTGGTATGTGCAGGTAGGCATCCTGGAGATCTATGGAGAGCATCCAGTCTCCTAAGTTTATGGCCTGAAGGATAGACTGCAGGCTTTCCATCCTGAAAGACTCCACTCTGATGGACTTGTTGAGGTTCTTCAGGTCTAGAACAGGCCGAAAGTTCCCTGACTTCTTTTTGACGAGGAATAGTGGAGAATAGGATCCCCTGCCTCGTTGTGCTGGCAGAACCTCTATTATCGCTCGTTTTTGAAGAAGTTCTAGGACATAATTTAGAAGGGACAACCTTTTCTCCCCGGGTGGAGGAATACGGGTTGGGCAGAATTGATCCCTTGGGGGTCGATTTTTGAAGGACCATCTGTGGCCGAAATTGACAGTGGCCAGGGTCCAGGTATCGTGTATGGTCTCCGCCCAGACCAGCTTGAAACTGGAGAGTCTTGCTCCTACTACCGCTGGCCGGATGGGCACACCTTCAAAAAGGCTTCTGGTCACTGGAAGCGGGAGTCTTAGGCTTCTGGAATTTCATGAAGGAGGTTTGAGGGTTCTTCCAGTTCCTTCGGTACTCCTTCCCTGGTCTGTACGCTTTCGCGTCCCTGTACCTTTCTGGGAGATTCCGCTTAAAAGGAGGAGGTCTCTGTTTAGGCCTCCTATCCGAGGGAATGAGCCCGGATTTTCCACCAGTTACTTTGGAGATAGCCGTATCTAACTTTGTTCCGAAGAGGTGCTCACCGTCGAACGGAATACGGCACCAGTTAGACTTGGATGCCAGATCCGCCGTCCAGGGCTTCAGCCACAAAGCTCTTCTGGCCATCACTGAGGCCAACATAGACTTTGATGCAGACCTGATAGTGTCGACTGAGGCTTCAGCCACGAAATCACCAGCCAAGCTTAACTCTTGTAATGCCTTCACTATTTTCTCTTGGTCTGCACCCTCTAATACCAGCTTCTCCGTGCTTGAAGACCAGCTCGAGATGGCCCTTCCTACTGCCGCGAGTGCTATTGCAGGCCTGCATGCGCC
Organism: Aquarana catesbeiana; assembly: GCF_042186555.1. Taxonomy (NCBI): domain Eukaryota; kingdom Metazoa; phylum Chordata; class Amphibia; order Anura; family Ranidae; genus Aquarana; species Aquarana catesbeiana. The sequence goes on along the minus strand of NC_133328.1, from coordinate 444,504,829 downwards.
TCCAGCCGATAGGTAAGCCCGCTTAAGATCCGTGTCGATCTTTCTGTCGAGAACGTCTCTAAACGTTACCGCATCTTAGAGCGGGAGGGTAACATGCCTGGTGAGGCGCATCAAAGATGCGTCCACTACCGGAGGGGACACCAGAGGGTTCACTTTAGGCTCCTTGAGTGGGTATAGCTTCTGGAGTCTGTTATTCAGACTAGATTTCTTCTCCGGTCTCTGCCACTCCTCTTTGATTAAATCTTCCAGTTCGTCGATGAACGGAAAAGTTTCTGGTTCCTTCTTAAGCTGAGGAAAATATTTCCTTTGCTTTGGCTGGACTTCCTGGGGTTCCTCCCATCCTATTGCCTCCTTAACCAATTTAACAAACGGCTCTATCAGACCGAAGTCGAATCTGGCCGACACCTCCAGACCCTCATTATCAGACAGGGAGTCTTGCTCCTTTGATGTGCTGGCCCGGGCTGGAGAGGTAATGGTGGAGAAATCCACATCTGGTATCGAGGCCTGAGGGGCTGAGTCCCCAATTTCCGAGGCTCTCTCTCTTGTGGCCTCTTCCAGGCATTTTTGACAAACCAGTTTATCCGGAAGAGCCGCTGCACCGCAAATCCAGCATGCGTTCCCAGCGGGATGGGAATGGCGTGCAGGGGAACGGTACCTACGTGAGGACGACCTTCTATGGCGGGATCGACCATGTCGGGAATGCGACCTGGAGCGGCTTCTTCTGCGGCTTCCTCTTGAGCGGCTTCTTCTATGGTAGGAGCGGCTCCGTCTATGTCTGGAGCGGCTTCTCCTGCGTGAGGACTCTCTTTGTCTTGACGCAGACGTTCTTGAGGACCTGGAAGGGCTGACCAATTTAGGCAGCATTAGAAGTGCTCTCTTTTTCAATCTTCACTACTTACCCTTGTCTTCCCCCCCCTTACCTAGTAGGCTGGAGGTGATCTGCTGGGGCAGCGGTCTCCATGGTGAGTGGGCTGGAAACCTGCAGGGAAAAAAACAAGCAGCAATGCAGAGAAAGAGAGAGAGCAGGGATCCTGACACAGAACTGAATAGGAGAAGGGTCACCCACCTTTGTAGAGCGTTTTTCCACTGTGGTTTGCAGTGACAGGCGATCTGTAGCATGCAGCAACCAGCAGCAGCACCTACAGCTAATGGTGGGTTTTTAAATCCGCCGCCATCGGCGTCGGACGCTCACGCATGCGCAGTAGCGCCGCGAGACACCCGGCGCCATCTTGGAGGCTGGAAAACAGCATAGAGGCATCCAGAGAGCCGTACTGCGCATGCGCGAGGACACCGAGAATGCTCAGCGATCCCACACAGCAACTATGGAACAACAGAGCCCAGCAGAACATAAAAACTGTATGAGAGGGGGGGGAGAGAAAGGGAGAGGGGGAATGGAGACTGCTGAACACAATTAAGCCTGTTTAAGGCTTATTTCATGAGGCCATACTGAAGGTTCCCTGGCCAATCCTCCAGCAAGCCTGTTTAAGGCTTTTGTGGGCTGTTGCACTTGAAGCCTGTTTAAGGCTTATATCATGGCAAACAGTTTGAGTTGAGATGAGTGCCCCTGAGATCACCAGAGTGGGGCCCCTTCCATTTAGCTCGTTTAGAGGCTGTACAAGAAGGACTTCCACCCAGGAGAGGCTAGAACCTGGCTGGGGCGAAGCGGTAAGGGGGTGCTGATCCGTGCGTCCTGACAGGTGAGGAAAAATAAGAGAATACTGGGGTAGGTGTCTACTCTCTAATTTATAGCTATGTGGTCCTATCAGGTTGTGGGGGCGGAGTCACAACCCAACGTGTATGCTGCCATGATGCGACAGGAAAATAAAATTTCAAAGCAAAAAAAGTCATTTAAAACTACTCGCAGCTATAATGAATTGCCGGTCCGACAATACACATAAAAGTTAATTGATAAAAACGGCATGGGAATTCCCCACAGGGGAACCCCGAACCAAAATTTTTAAAAAAATGACGTGGGGGGTCCCCCTAAATTACATACCAGGCCCTTCAGGTCTGGTATGGATATTAAGGGGAACCCCGGCCAAATTTTTTTTTAAAAATGGCGTGGGGTCCTCCTCAAAAGCTATACCAGACCCTTCAGGTCTGGTATAGATTTTAAGAGGAACCCCGCACCAAATTTTTTTAAAAAATGGTGTGGGGTCCTCCCAAAAATCCATACCAGACCCTTATCCGAGCATGCAACCTGGCAGGCTGCAGGAAAAGAAGGGGGGCGAGAGAGCTCCTGAACGATACCAGGCCACATGCCCTCAACATTGGGAGGGTGCTTTGGGGTATCCCCCCAAAACACCTTGTCCCCATGTTGATGGGGACAAGGGCCTCATCCCCACAACCCTTGCCTGGTGGTTGTGGGGGTCTGCGGGCGGGGGGCTTATCGGAAGGAAAGAAGACGCCGACACCGCAGAGGAAGATGCCAGACAAGAACACCGGAGGAAGAACCAGAAGAACCACAAAAAGAATAAGATGGAGGAAGAGACCGAAGGAAGATAGAAGATAGAAGAAAGAAGATAGAAGATAGAAGAAAGAAGATAGAAGATAGAAGAAAGAAGATAGAAGAAAGAAGAAGCATTTAAATAAAGGAATTGTCAAAAGCTGTCTCTTGTCATTTTTAACATTCTTGACAGTTTTTTTGTGAAATGGTAGGGGTAAAAGTACCCCCTTACCATTTCACACAGGGGGGAGGGCAGGGATCTGGGGGTCCCCTTGTTAAAGGGGGCTTCCAGATTCCGATAAGCCCCCCGCCCGCAGACCCCCACAACCACCGGCCAAGGGTTGTGGGGATGAGGCCCTTGCCCTCATCAACATGGGGACAAGGTGTTTTGGGGGCTACCCCAAAGCACCCCCCCAATGTTGAGGGCATGTGGCCTGGTAGGGTTCAGGAGGGGGGGTGCTCTCTCGTCCCCCCTCTTTTCTTGTGGCCTGCTAGGTTGCGTGCTCGGATAAGGGTCTGGTATGGATTTTTAGGAGGACACCACGCCATTTTTTTTTAAATTTTGGCGTGGGGTTCCCCTTAAAATCCATACCAGACCTGAAGGGCCTAGTATGGATTTTTAGAGGGACCCTACACCATTTTTTTTTTTTTGGCGTGGGGTTCCCCTTAATATCCATACCAGACCTGAAGGGCCTGGTATTGAATTTTGGGGGACCCCACGCAATTTTGTTTGCTTTCTTAATGCTGTTTTTATCAATGAACTTTTATGTGTATTGCCGGACCGACATTTCATTAGAGCCGCATGAAGTGAACCAGCATTAAAAAAAATAAAAAAGTCTAGAAGTGCACCCGTTCAACTGATGCAAATGCTTTTACGTTGCCTGACATTTACTAATATTTTGCCGGCGCAGTGAACCAAAGTATTTAAACAAGCGCAAATGCCGTTTGAGCATGCGCAGTATATAAATTCACCTCCCCCAGTTTAAATGTATTTGCCGGCGCTGCCGGCTTGTTCAGAGTAAGTCACTTTCTCATTCTATTTTGGCCATATTTGTGACTTGGGCAGTTAGTACTACACTTCCCCACATCACCCACATCACCCCCATATTATTGGCACTTCCAGTTTGTTTAAATTTGAAGTTAAAGATGCATGCACCAGATCTATAGTGGCGTACAGATCACCTCTTCCCGTGAGCCGGGAAGAGAATAGTAAATGGGGGATCGTGCAGTGTTACCGGCGCAAAAGCTTTGTAACTAGGAAAATGTAATTTGTGCACTGAAAGTCATGGTGCAAATGCTTCAAAAATCAGCCCCACTCTATTAGATACTCTGTACACCACCAGAAAAGTAGTAGAAACTGTACTATGGTTGCACTGTATTGTGTACTGTGTACACCGCCAGAAGTATAGTAGAAACTGTACACACTGTATTAGATACTGTGTACACCACCAGAAAAGTAGTATAAACTGTACACACTGTATTAGATACTGTGTACACCATCGAAAAGTAGTAGAAATTGTACTACGACTGCACTGTATTGTGTACTGTGTACACCACCAGAAGTATAGTAGAAACTGTACACATTTTATTAGATACTGTGTACACCGCCTGCACTGTATTAGAAAAGGTACTATGGCTGCACTGTATTGTATACTGTGTATACCACCTGACGTGTAGTAGAAACTGTACACACTGTATTAGATACTGTGTACGCCACCAGAAAAGTAGTAAAAACTGTACTATGACTGCACTGTATTGTGTACTGTGTAAACCACCAGAAGTGTAGTAGAAACTGCACACACTGTATTAGATACTGTGTACACCACTAGAAAAGTAGTAGAAACTGAGCTACAGCTGCACTGTATTGTGTACTGTGTACACCAACAGAAGTGTAGTAGAAACTGTACACACTGTGTTAGATTCTGTGTACACCACCACAAAAGTAGTGTAAACTGTACACACTGTATTAGATACTGTGTACACCACCAGAAAAGTAGTAGAACCTGTACTATGACTGCACTGTATTGTGTACTGTGTACACAACCAGAATTGTAGTAGAAACTGTACACACTGTATTAGATACTGGGTACACTGCCTGCACTGTATTAGATAATGTACTATGGCTGCACTGTATTGTATACTGTGCACACCACCAGAAGTATAGTAGAAACTGTACACACTGTATTAGATACTGTGTACGCCGCCTGCACTGTAGTAGAAACTGTACTATGGCTGCACTGTATTGTATACTGTGTACACCACCAGAAGTGTAGTAGAAACTGTACACACTGTATTAGATACTGTGTACACTGCCTGCACTGTAGTAGAAACTGTACACACTGTATTAGATACTGTGTACACCACCAGAAAAGTAGTAGAAACTGTACTAGGGCTGCACTGTTTTGTGTATACCACCAGAAGTATAGTAGAAACTGTACACACTGTATTAGATACTCAGTACAGCACCAGAAAAGTAGTATAAACCATACACACTGTATTAGATACTGTGTACACCACCAGAAAAGTAGTAGAAACTGTATTGCAACTCCACTATATTGTGTACTGTGTACACCACCAGAAATGTAGAAACTGTACACACTATATTAGATACTGTGTACACCACCAGAAAAGTAGTAGAAACTGTGCTATGGCTGCACTATATTGTGTACTGTGTGCACCACCAGAAGTGTACTAGAAATTGTACACATTGTATTAGATACTGTGTACACCGCCTGCACTGTATTACAAAAGGTACTATGGCTGCACTGTATTGTATACTGTGCACACCACCAGAAGTGTAGTAGAAACTGTACACACTGTATTAGATACTGTGTACGCCGCCTGCACTGTAGTAGAAACTGTGCTACGGCTGTACTGTAATGTGTAATGTGTACACCACCAGAAGTGTAGTAGAAACTGTACACACTGCATTAGATACTGTGTACACCACCAGAAAAGTAGTATAAACTGTATACACTGTATTAGGTTCTGTGTACACCATCAGAAAAGTAGTAGAAACTGTAGTATGGCTGCACTGTATTGTGTACTGTGCACACCACCAGAAGTATAGTGGAAACTGTACACACTGCATTAGATACTGTGTACGCCACCAGAAAAGTAGTAAAACCTGTACTATGACTGCACTGTATTGTGTACTGTCTAAACCACCAGAAGTGTAGTAGAAACTGCACACACTGTATTAGATACTGTGTACACCATTAGAAAAGTAGTAGAAACTGTGCTACAGCTGCACTGTATTGTGTACTGTGTACACCAACAGAAGTGTAGTAGAAACTGTACACACTGTGTTAGATTCTGTGTACACCACCACAAAAGTAGTGTAAACTGTACACACTGTATTAGATACTGTGTACACCACCAGAAAAGTAGTAGAAACTGTACTATGACTGCACTGTATTGTGTACTGTGTACACCACCAGAATTGTAGTAGAAACTGTACACACTGTATTAGATACTGGGTACACTGCCTGCACTGTATTAGATAATGTACTATGGCTGCACTGTATTGTATACTGTGCACACCACCAGAAGTATAGTAGAAACTGTACACACTGTATTAGATACTGTGTACGCCGCCTGCACTGTAGTAGAAACTGTACTACGGCTGCACTGTATTGTATACTGTGTACACCACCAGAAGTGTAGTAGAAACTGTACACACTGTATTAGATACTGTGTACACTGCCTGCACTGTAGTATAAACTGTACACACTGTATTAGATACTGTGTACACCACCAGAAAAGTAGTATAAACTGTACTAGGGCTGCACTGTATTGTGTATACCACCAGAAGTATAGTAGAAACTGTACGCACTGTATTAGATACTCTGTACACCACCAGAAAAGTAGTATAAACCGTACACACTGTATTAGATACTGTGTACACCACCAGAAAAGTAGTAGAAACTGTATTACAACTGCACTATATTGTGTACTGTGTACACCACCAGAAATGTAGTAGAAACTGTACACACTGTATTAGATACTGTGTACACCACCAGAAAAGTAGTAGAAATTGTGCTAAGGCTGCACTATATTGTGTACTGTGTGCACCACCAGAAGTGTAGTAGAAACTGTACACACTGCATTAGATACTGTGTACACCACCAGAAAAGTAGTATAAACTGTACACACTGTATTAGATACTGTGTACACCACCAGAAAAGTAGTAGAAACTGTACTATGGCTGCACTGTATTGTATACTGTGTACACCACCAGAAATATAGTAGAAACTGTACACTGTATTAGATACTGTGTACACCGCCTTCACTGTAGTAGAAACTGTACTACGGCTGCACTGTATTGTATACTGTGTACACCACCAGAAGTGTAGTAGAAATTGTACACACTGCATTAGATACTGTGTACACCACCAGAAAAGTAGTATAAACTGTACACACTGTATTAGATACTGTGTACACCACCAGAAAAGTAGTAGAAACTGTGCTATGGCTGCACTGTATTGTGTAATGTGTATACCACCAGAAGTGTAGTAGAAACTGTACACACTGCATTACATACTGTGTACACAACCAGAAAAGTAGTATAAACTGTACACACTGTATTAGATACTGTGTACACCACCAGAAAAGTAGTAGAAACTGTACTATGGCTGCACTGTATTGTGTACTGTGTACACCACCAGAAGTGAAGTAGAAACTGTACACACTGCATTATATACTGTGTACACTGCCAGAAAAGTAGTATAAACTGTACACACTGTATTATATACTGTGTACACCACCAGAAAAGAAGTAGAAACTGTACTATGGCTGCACTGTATTGTGTACTGTGTACATCACCAGAAGTATAGTAGAAACTATACACACTGTATTAGATACTGAGTACACCACCAGAAAAGTAGTATAAACTGTACACACTGTATTAGATACTGTGTACACCACCAGGAAAGTAGTAGAAACTGTACTATGGCTGCACTGTATTGTGTACACCACCAGAAGTATAGTAGAAACTGTACACACTGTATTAGATACTGTGTACACCACCAGAAAAGTAGTAGAAACTGTACTATGGTTGCACTGTATTGTGTGCTGTGTACACCACCAGAAGTATAGTAGAAACTGTGCACACTGTATTAGATACTGTGTACACCACCAGAAAAGTAGTATAAACTGTACACACTGCATTAGATACTGTGTACACCACCAGAAAAGTAGTAGAAACTGTACACACTGTATTAGATACTGTGTACACCACCAGAAAAGTAGTAGAAACTGTACTATGGCTGCACTGTATTGTGTACACCACCAGAAGTATAGTAGAAACTGTACACACTTTATTAGATACTGTGTACACCACCAGAAAAGTAGTAGAAACTGTACTATGACTGCACTGTATTGTGTACTGTGTATATTACCAGAAGTGTAGTAGAAACTTACACACTATATTAGATACTGTGTAAACCACCAGAAAAGTAGTAGAAACTGTGCTACAGTTGCACTGTATTGTGCACACCACCAGAAGTGTAGTAGAAACTGTACACACTGCATTAGATACTGTGTACACCACCAGAAAAGTAGTATAAACCGTACACACTGTATTAGATACTGTGTACACCACCAGAAAAATAGTATAAACCATACACACTGTATTAGATACTGTGTACACCACCAGAGAAGTAGTAGAAACTGTTCTATGGCTGCACTGTATTGTGTACTGTGTACACCACCAGAAGTATAGTAGAAACTGTACACACTGTATTAGATATTGTGTATACCACCAGAAAAGTAGTATAAACTGTACACACTGTATTAGATACTGTGTACACCAACAGAAAAGTAGTATAAACTGTACACACTGTATTAGATACTGTGTACACCAACAGAAAAGTAGTATAAACTGTACACACTGTATTAGATACTGTGTACACCACCAGAAAAGTAGTAGAAACTGTACTATGGCTGCACTGTATTGTGTACACCACCAGAAGTATAGTAGAAACTGTACACACTTTATTAGATACTGTGTACACCACCAGAAAAGTAGTAGAAACTGTACTATGACTGCACTGTATTGTGTACTGTGTATATTACCAGAAGTGTAGTAGAAACTTACACACTATATTAGATACTGTGTAAACCACCAGAAAAGTAGTAGAAACTGTGCTACAGTTGCACTGTATTGTGCACACCACCAGAAGTGTAGTAGAAACTGTACACACTGCATTAGATACTGTGTACACCACCAGAAAAGTAGTATAAACCGTACACACTGTATTAGATACTGTGTACACCACCAGAAAAGTAGTATAAACCGTACACACTGTATTAGATACTGTGTACACCACCAGAGAAGTAGTAGAAACTGTACTATGGCTGCACTGTATTGTGTACTGTGTACACCACCAGAAGTATAGTAGAAACTGTACACACTGTATTAGATACTGTGTACACCAACAGAAAAGTAGTATAAACTGTACACACTGTATTAGATACTGTGTACACCAACAGAAAAGTAGTATAAACTGTACACACTGTATTAGATACTGTGTACACCAACAGAAAAGTAGTATAAACTGTACACACTGTGTTAGATACTGTGTACACCACCAGAAAAGTAGTAGAAACTGTACTATGGCTGCACTGTATTGTGTACTGTGTACACTACCAGAAGTATAGTAGAAACTGTACACACTGCATTAGATACTGTGTACACCACCAGAAAAGTAGTAGAAACTGTACTACGGCTGCACTGTATTGTGTAGTTTGTACATCACCAGAAGTGTATTAGAAACTGTACACACTGCATTAGATACTGTGTGCACCACCAGAAAAGTAGTAGAAACTTTAAACACTGTATTAGATACTGTGTACGCCGCCTGAACTGTATTAGAAACAGTACACCACATAATTCACTGTAGATATAGGCTACACTGGATGCAGAGTATATATATATATATATATATATATATATGTATATATATATATATATATATATATATATATATATATATATATATATATATATATATATATACACACACGAGACTATATATATATTAATACACCACCTGAAATGTATTAGAAACAGTACACCACAGAATGCACTGTAGATATAGGCAGCAGAGGTTGAAGGGGTGGGGGGGTCAGCCTGTCAGTGCTCAGACTATACACCGCACACTGCATCAAATTTGTCTGCATGGCTGTCGTTCCAGAAGGAAGCCTCTTCTAAAGATGATGCACAAGAAAGCAGTTTGCTGAAGACAAGCAAACTAAGAACATGGATTACTGGAAACATGTGCTGTGGTCTGTTAAGACCAAGATAAACGTATTTGGTTCAGATGGTATCAACCAGGTGAGGAGAACAAAGACAAGTGTGTTTTGCCTACAGTCAAGCATGGTGGTGGGAGTGTTATGGTCTGGGACTGCATGAGTGCTGCCGGCACTGGGGAGCTACAATTCATTACATGAACCATGAATGCCAACATGTACTGTGACATACTGAAGCAGAGCATGATGCCCCCCCCTTCAGAGACTGAGCTGCAGGGCAGTATTCCAACATGATAACGACCACAAACACACCTCCAAAATGACCACTGCCTTGCTAAAGAAGCTGAGGGTAAAGGTTATGGACTGGCCAAGCATGTCTCCAAACCTAAACCCTATTGAGCATCTGTGGGGCATCTTCAAATGGAAGGTGGAGAAGCGCAAGATCTCTAACATCCACCAGCTGCTGGAGCTGCTGTGAAGCTCTGTTGAACTCCATGCCCAAGGCGGTTAAGGCAATGCTGGAAAAAAAATGGTGGCCACACAAAATATTGACACTTTGGGCCCAATTTGGACACTTTCACTTAGGGGTGTACTCACCTTTGTTGCCAGTGGTTTAGACATTAATGGCTATGTGTTGAGTTATCTTGAGTGGACAGCAAATTTACACTGTTATACAAGATGTACACTCACTACTTTACATTGTAACAAAGTATAATGTCTTCAGTGTTGTCACTTGAAAAGATATAATAAAATATTTACAAAAATGTGAGGGGTGTACTCACTTTTGTGAGATACTGTATATATACACAAGACGAGATATATATAATAGTACACAGCCTGCACTGACTGAATATCGAGTAAACACTGAATATATAGTCTATGCTAAATGCAGAATATATATATATATATATATATATATATATATATATATATTAGACTGACTGCATAGATATATACACTGAAACTAACTGAATAACCTGCCTACTTAATCTAACTCTAAGATTGCCTTTTGCCAATTATGGCTCTTAGCAGAGCGCGCTGTGATTGGCCAAAGCATGCAGGTCAGGCGCATGCTTTGGCCAATCATCATACAGCAATGCATTGCGATCTCGCAGTGCATTATGGGTCATTCCGCGGTGCTCAAATTTTCGATGAACGCCCCATATTGTTCACTGTTTGGAGAATGGGCGAACACACGATGTTCAAGTCTAACTTATGTTCGACCCGAACATCGAGCTCATCCCTATGGACCACATGCAGTGGTGGATAGAGGAACGTTGCATATTGAAAATACATTAGAAATCCGTTGTGATACAGACTCTAGTTCGAAGGGAATAAGAATGTGGAACAAAAGCTCTAGAGCAGTGGTTCTCAACTCCAGTCCTCAGGACCCACCAACAGGCCAGGTTTGCAAGATAGCTGAAGTATATCACAGGTGATATCACTTGCTGCTCAGTGATTGCAGTATTCTAGTCTGCAACTCCCTAAGGTAATACTTAAAATCTGGCCTGTTGGTGGGTCTTGAGGACTGGAGTTGAGAACCACTGCTCTAGAGGTAATTTAACTGCCAATACAACTGATCATCAGGTGAAATGAAATATTCTGCAAAAGTGTTTTGTATATGCAACGCATGACCTGGGAAGCGGAGGTCAATAAACTCTACATGTTTTCCAAAATACTGAGATGTATTTTCAGGGGAGTTGATTTTTTTGGATTCATCTGATTAAAGTGATTGTAAAGGAAAAAAATAACAAAAGTGTCATACTTACATGCTCTGTGCAGTGGTTTTGCACAGAGCAGCCCTGATCCTCCATTTCTCGGGTCCCCTGCTTGTGCTCTGGTCCACCCTTGTCGATGCCCCCTTGCTGTTGGGGCATATGTGCCTGCTTGCTCCCAAGCCGGCTCTCTGCATTCATAAGACACAGAGAGCATGTTTTAGCCCTGCCCCCTGCTCAGGAGGGAGAGACCGGGTAGAGACTCGGGTCTCATTCTCATCGCTAGATCGAGATTGGGCTTTGGTAAGTATTATGGGGGGTCGAGGGGGGAACTGCACATTAAAGGTTTTTACCTGCATGCATAGAATGCATGCAGGTAAAAAACCTTCAGCCTTCACAACCACTTTAAGTATCACACAGCATGCCAAAACAGATTTTGCTGTATTATCAACCCATCTGGTTGCATTGTTGAAAGCAAATTTTAGATTTGGCAAAGCAATTACAAAATGTACACTCAACCATTCTACATGTACAACTTAATCTGTAATTGAAGATTAGCTTGCTGTCAGGTAATCCATGGCCACTGTATGGTCTAATTTATGTTTTCAGAGAGTCCAATTACTTCAACAATTACAAAAGGCAGTGGAGGAGCAGTGATGTCAGGTAATGGTTTCCTGGATACAATCTTAACTTGGCCCACTTATATTTCGATACCCATTGCAGATTGCCGAAAGATTGCAGGTTGCCGAACAATGCCAACAAGACAATAGGAAAACCAAAGTTTGTAGCTGGTAAATTTTGAACATGATTTAGGAGGCTTTCTCACTTTGACATGTTTACCATCCAATGTACACTTTGGGAATTGTGTTTTTTTTCCCAGTATTCATTTGCAATCTCATACATGTTCCTTTGGTTCTGGCATGACATTTTTCTAGGTCTTTCCAAATGATTGAATTTGTCTAAAGGAATATTTGGGGCATTGTGTTAATTTCAAGCAAAAGTAACAATGTAAATTGGCAGAACTCTTATGCACTTTGTGTGTACAGTATATACTGTATATTATCTCACAAAAGTGAGTACACCCCTCACATTTTTGTAAATATTTTATTATATCTTTTCATGTGACAACACTGAAGAAATGAAACTTTGCTACAATGTAAAGTAGTGAGTGTACAGCTTGTATAACAGTGTAAATTTACAGTCCCCTCAAAATATCTCAACACACAGACATTAATACCTAAACTGCTGGTAACAAGTATATACACACAGAGCAAGCTAGGGCAAGTGAGAGAAAATAAGTCAAGAAATGTGTGATGGAGCAGACTGATAGGAAGGGAGTGAGTGGGAGACGGAGAGACAAAGAGCAAGAGAGTGACATGGGTGGTTAAAGAGAATGAATGAGTGTGAAAGTGAGAATGATCCATGAGAGACAAAGACACAGGATGTGAGATTGAAAGTGAGGGGAGGGAAGAAAAAAAAGAGGGAGCAAAATCACTTCAGTGAGAGAGAAACAAAACAGGAAAGGAGGGAGAAAAAAAAAGAGAAAAAGATACAGTGATTACTAGGGATGAGCTTAAAGTAGTCCATCCTAACACTAAAATCTCTGAAATCTACAGGCATCCACGATCTAAGACTAACCTATCTAGCCCTAAAGAAGAAATTGCTATACATACCTTTTTTGAAGCTGCTTCGGTCTGATCCCACGCTGAGCTGTCAGCAATGGCTTCATTATGGAGGCAGTGGCAGAAGAGGCAGCTGACAATGGAAGCTCCATAGTAACTCTATTGGTGATGTCACTTTCCATTCATTTCCCAGCCATTGTTGACTGTCTCCTCCACAGAGCTTCCACCGCTGGAGACTGGACCTGACCCCATTCAATTACATGGTCAGGAATCCCTGGCCATGTAAGCATGGCTATGGTGATAGTTTAAAAAAGCAAAGTGTGTGATAGTTCCCTCATAATGCATATCAGGCCCGCCTGGTCTGGTTTGAGTTTTTAACAAAAATGGCATGAGGTGTTCCCCAAATTCTATACTGGACCCTTGGGTTCTAGTATGGATTTTAAGGAAATCAGGAAAAAAGTATGAGGTTTCACCCCCTCTGAATCATACCAGGCACATATCTCTCAACATGAGGGTACCTTGCCAGGGTATCCCCCTCAACAGTAAGTTGCATTCATATTCTGCACCACTTAAGGGGTACCCCAACTCATTCACATAAATAATTTGGGTGGGTCCAAAATAATTGGGGATGTCCACGCAGTTTTTTCCTTGTGTGAGGTCCAACTTAAAAAATCATACCAGATCTAAAGGGCCTGGTATACATTGGAGGGATCCCCATGCCATTTTCTTCTTTTTCATGTGGGGGATCCCCTTTAGCATCTACTGTATATCAGACCCTCATTTAAGACAAGGTCCTAATACACTGTAGATTAGGGATGAGCCGAACACCCCACGGTTCGGTTCGCACCAGAACCTGCGAACGGACCGAAAATTCGCACGAACGGTAAAACCCCATTGAAGTCTATGGGGCTCGAACGTTCGAAATCAAAAGTTCTAATTTTAAAGGCTAATTTGCATGGTATTGTCCTAAAAAGGGTTTGGGGACCCGGGTCCTGCCCCAGGGGACATGTATCAATGCAAAAAAAAGTTTTAAAAACATCAATTTTTTTGGGAGCAGTGATTTTAATGATGCTTAAAGTGAAAAAAAGTGAAATATTCCTTTAAATATCGTACCTGGGGGGTGTCTATAGTATGCCTGTAAAGTGGTGCGTGTTTGCCGTGCTTAGAACAGTCCCTGCACAAAATGACATTTTTAAAGTAATAAAAGTCATTTAACCGCTTCAGCCCCGGAAGATTTTACCCCCTTCCTGACCAGAGCGTTTTTTGCGATTCGGCACTACGCGGCTTTAACTGACAATTGCGCAGGCGTGCGACGTGGCTCCCAAACAAAATTGACGTCCTTTTTTTCCTACAAATAGAGCTTTCGTTTGGTGGTATTTGATCGCCTCTGAGATTTTATTTTTTGCACTATAAACAATATAAGAGCGACAATTTTGAAAAAAACGCATTATTTTTTACATTTTGCTATAATAAATATCCCTCACAGTTACTCTTGGTGGGCGCAGGAACGGGCTCTTCTGTGAAATATTAGATCAATAATTGTAATTACGTGCCCCTGTTGAACAGGGTCAGAAAAATTAGGCCTTTGGTGGTGGTGGTGCTGGTGTCACAACACTGTAAGTCCTCACAGTTACTCTTGGTGGGCACAGAAACGGGCCCTGCTGTGAAATATTAGATTAAGAATTGTAATTACATGTCCCTGTTGAACAGGGGCAGAAAAATTGGGCCTTAGGCACTGGTGCCACAACACTGCAACCCCTCACAGATACTCTAGTTGGAGAGCAGGAATGAGCCCTCCTGCAAAATATTGCATCAAAAATGGTAATTACACGCCCCTGTTAAACAGGGGCTGAAAAATTGGACCTTAGCCACCGGTGGCGGCGCCCAGAACCAAAAATATTCTTACAAGCTATCAGCATGATCATTGAGGAGGAAGAGGATAGTCTCTCAGCATAACAGGATAGTCACTCAGCATCAGCATAGGCAGTCTTGAAGGGATCTGACATTTCAAAGAAAATTATTTGGTTACATCAGCATCAGGTGCTTGGTAGCTGGTGGTGATCCAAGACTGATTCATTTTTATGAAGGTCAGTCGATCGACTGAGTCGGTGGACAGGCGCACCTTGTGATCGGTTACAAAACCTCCAGCAGCACTGAATGTGCATTCCGAAAGAACGCTAGATGCAGGACAGACCAGTAGCTCAATTGCATACTGTGCAAGCTCTGGCCAGTGATCCATCCTCAAGACCCAGTAACCCAGAGGATTTTCGGTGGGAAAGGTGTCCAAGTCAGATCTTGCCCCTAGGTATTCCTGCACCATGTAAAACAGACGCTGGCGATGGTTGCTGGAGCCGATCATACCTTGGGGCTGCGGAATAAAAAATTGTCTGAACGCATCGGTCAGACGGCAACCTTCTCCACCACTCCTTCTTTGACTGACCGAAGCCTCAGCAACACGTTATCCAGGAACAGGAGTTTGCAACCTCCCAGTCTCTGGGAACGCGTTGCATAGACCTTTCTGCAAGGCCTCCCGAAGATGTTTCATCCTCTGCTCCCTCTGCAATGGCAAGATAAGGTCCGCAACCTTACCTTTGTAACGTGGATCAAGGAGGGTTGTCAGCCAGTATTGATCCCTCTCCTTGATACCATGAATATGAGGATCCTTCCGCAGGCTTTGCAGGATCAGGGAGGCCATGCAGCTGAGTGCCAGGCTCCACCTCCATGCTGACACAATCCTCCTCTTCCTCCTCCTCCACCTCCTCATCCTCTTCCTGTGTGATCGGCGGGCACGCAGGAACACTGTCTGTATAAAGGGGGCCTTGAGAGCTAAGGAAGTCCTCCTCTTCCTGCCTCTGTTCTGCCTCAAGTGCCCTGTCCATTATTCCACAATGCGTGTGCTCCAATGCTCCAACAGGTGGACAAGGGGGACAGTGTCACTGATGCATGCACTGTCACTGCTCACCATCCTCGTGGCCTCCTCAAATGGTGACAGGACAGTGCATGCATCCCTGATCATGGCCCACTGGCATGGGGAAAAAAAACAAGCTCCCCTGACCCTGTCCTGGTGCCATAGTCGCACAAGTACTCATTGATGGCCCTCTGCTGCATGTGCAGCCGCTGCAGCATGGCCAACATTGAGTTCCACCTGGTGGGCATGTCACAGATTAGGCGGTTCTTGGGCAGGTTAAATACCTTTTGGAGGTCAGCCAGCCGAGCACTGGCATTATATGACCTGCGGAAATGCACACAGACCTTCCTGGCCTGCCTCAGGACATCCTGTAATCCCGGGTACCTGCCCAAGAACCGCTGCACCAACCAAGATAAGGATGTGAGCCTAACAGGGCACATGGGTCAGTTGTCCCTGTCGGAGGGCGTAAAGCTGGCATGGCGTCAACAACCTCTGAACCTGCCCCTGCAGAGCTGACAGAATCTCTGCCCCAGTGTGGCTCCTGTCCCCCAAGCACACCAGCTCAAGCACCGCATGGCATATTTTGGCCTGCGTGCTTGCGTAGCCCCTTGAATGCCTACAGAGCACCGCTGGTTCCGAAGTCAAATCAGCACAGGAAGAGGCCATGGAGGAAGAAGAAGAGGAAGGGGTGGAGGAGAGAGGTGTGGCAGAATCACCACTAGTAGTATTTTGGAGGTGTGGTGGCAGAACAACCTCCAACACTACTGCACCCTGTCCTGCATCCTTCCCAGCTGCCAGAAGAGTCTCCTAGTGCGCGGTGAAAGATAGGTAACGTCCCTGTCCATGCCTGCTGGACCATGAGTCAGCGGTAATATGCACCTTACCACTGACCGCCCTGTTCAGCGAGGCCAAGACATTGCCTTCCACATGCCGGTACAGAGCCGGATTTCAGCTTCCGTGAGAAAAAGTGGCATTTGGGAACCTGCCACTGAGGTACCGCACATTCCACAAACTCACAGAAGGGGGCAGAGTCTACCAACTGAAAAGGCAGCAGTTAAAGTGCTAGCAATTTAGCCAAGCTAGCATTCAACCACTGGGCATGTGGATGGCTGGGAGCGAACTTCTTTGGGCGATGCAGCAGCTGGGGCAGGGAAATTTTCCTGGTACAATCTGAAGTCGGTGTACCGATAGCAGATTGCCCCCAAGTACTTGGCTGTGACACACCTAATTCTACACCTTCATTCCTCTCAGTGCAGGTCTCAAAGAGGACTGAAGGTATAGTGGGGTTGGAGATCCCAGCTGATGAGGAGCAAGGAGAGGTCCTCTTTTCTTGTTCTTTGGTGTGGGTCTTTTAGGTACGCTTGCCAACGAACTGCATGGCAGGTCAACATATGTCTGGTCAAGCATGTGGTGCCCAAGCGGGAGATGCTTTGGCCACGAGAGATATGCTTGAGACATATGTTGCAAATAGCAGCGGTAGGATCTGATGCACTCGTCTCAAAAAAGGCCCACACCAAAGAACTTTTGGAATAATGCGCAGAGACAGCAGCGCCCTGCACATGAGGAGCTCTGCGGTGTGATGCAGTCGGTATGCTGCCCTTAAGCTGGCCCCTGGAGGGCATCCTGCCTCATTGGTGATGTGCTTCCTCCTCCTCCCCTCTCCTATCAGGCACCTACGTGGAGTCAGTGACCTCATCATCCCCTCCCTCCTCATCACTGGAGCAAAGCTGGCAGTATGCTGCAGCTGGGGGAACATGACTGCCAGATTGCTGTCCTTCTTGGGCACCCCCTCTCTGGGCTCACGTTACTGCCTTCCTCTAGCTGGGTACCATCATCGGAGCCTTCAAAATGCTGGGCATCCTCCTGGAGCATGTACCCAACACTGTGGTCAAACAGTTCAGAGGACATGGTGGGGCTAGGGAAGGAGTGACTGATGCCATTGACCTGAGGGAAGAGGCCGCGTTGGCAGCTGCTTTGCCAGACAAAGTACCCTGAGCCTGGGTGAGAGAGGATGAGGAGGATGAGGACGGCTTGGTCATCCACTCTACCAAGTCTTCCACATGTTGCGGCTCAACACGGCCAGCTGCCGAAAAAAAAGTACAAGCGTGTCCCACGGCCACGTGCTGATGAGGATGCACCATCTCCGCGACCAGCACTGCTGCCTCTAGACACAGAGCCTGCTTGCCCTCTTTTATCGGCTTGTGACTGTCTGCCTCTCCTTGTTGGCCTTCCAGACATACTAATGGCCTGCAGTGAGATGTAGCTGCACAAAGCTGGGATATATATATATATATATATATATATATATATATATATACTGATCCTGCAGCTAGCAGAATCAACTGCCTGCCTGTAGTATTATTAGTATGAGAACACCAGCAATTGTCTTCAGGTAGCTTTAGGTGCACACTGTGCAGAGGACGTAGTACACTAACTGTAAATACTGTAGCTGCCTGCCTGTGGTATTAATAGGAGCAGAACAACAGCAATTGTCTCCAGGTAGCTTTAGGTGCACACTGTGCAGAGAACGCACTACACTAACTGTAAATACTGTAGCTGCCTGCCTGTGGTATTAATAGGAGCAGAACAGCAATTGTCTCCAGGTAGCTTTAGGTGCACACTGTGCAGAGGACACAGTGCACTAACTGTAAATACTGTAGCTGCCTGCCTGTGGTATTAATAGGAGCAGAACAACAGCAATTGTCTCCAGGTAGTTTTAGGTGCACACTGTACAGAGGACGGACTACACTAACTGTAAATGCTGTAGCCGCCTGCCTGTGGTATTAATAGGAGCAGAACAGCAATTGTCTCCAGGTAGCTTTAGGTGCACACTGTGCAGAGGACTCACTACACTAACTGTAAATGCTGTAGCTTCCTGCCTGTGGTATTAATAGGATCAGAAGAACACCACTAATTTTCTTCAGGTAGCTTTAGGTGCACACTGTGCAGAGGATGCACTACACTAACTTGTAAATACTGCAGCTGCCTGCGGTATTGTACTAATAGGATCAGAAGAACACCACTAATTTTCTTCAGGTAGCTTTAGGTGCACACTGTGCAGAGGACGCACTACACTAAATTGTAAATACTGCAGCTGCCTGCGGTACTGTACTAATAGGATCAGAAGAACACCACTAATTTTCTTCAGGTAGCTTTAGGTGCACACTGTGCAGAGGACGCACTATACTAACTTGTAAATACTGCAGCTGCCTGCGGTATTGTACTAATAGGATCAGAAGAACACCACTAATTTTCTTCAGGTAGCTTTAGGTGCACACTGTGCAGAGGAAACAGTACACTAACTGTAAATACTGTAGCTGCCTGCCTGTGGTATTAATAGGAGCAGAACAACAGCAATTGTCCCCAGGTAGCTTTAGGTACACACTGTGCAGAGGGCACACTACACTAACTGTAAATACTGTAGCTGCCTGCCTGTGGTATTAATAGGAGCAGAACAGCAATTGTCTCCAGGTAGCTTTGGGTGCACACTGTGCAGAGGACGCACTACACTAACTGTAAATGCTGTAGCTGCCTGCCTGTGGTATTAATAGGATCAGAAGAACAATAATTGTCTCCAGGTAGCTTTAGGTGCACAGTGTGCAGGGGACGCACTACACTAACTGTAAATACTGTAGCTGCCTGCCTGTGGTATTAATAGGATCAGAAGAACACCACTAATTTTCTTCAAGTAGCTTTAGGTGCACACTGTGCAGAGGATGCACTACACTAACTGTAAATACTGTAGCTGCCTGCCTGTGGTATTAATAGGAGCAGAACAACAGCAATTGTCCCCAGGTAGCTTTAGGTACACACTGTGCAGAGGACGCACTACACTAACTGTAAATACTGTAGCTGCCTGCCTGTGGTATTATTAGGAGCAGAACAGCAATTGTCTCCAGGTAGCTTTAGGTGTACACTGTGCAGAGGACTCACTACACTAACTGTAAATGGTGTAGCTGCCTGCCTGTGGTATTAATAGGATCAGAAGAACACCACTAATTTTCTTCAGGTAGCTTTAGGTGCACACTGTGCAGAGGACGCACTAAACTAACTTGTAAATACTACAGCTGCCTATGGTACTGTACTAATAGGATCAGAAGAACACCACTAATTTTCTTCAGGTAGCTTTAGGTGCACACTGTGCAGAGGACACACTACACTAACTTGTAAATACTGCAGCTGCCTGCGGTATTGTACTAATAGGATCAGAAGAACACCACTAATTTTCTTCAGGTAGCTTTAGGTGCACACTGTGCAGAGGACGCACTACACTAACTTGTAAATACTGCAGCTGCCTGCGGTACTGTTCTAATAGGATCAGAAGAACACCACTAATTTTCTTCAGGTAGCTTTAGGTGCACACTGTGCAGAGGATGCACTACACTAACTTGTAAATACTGCAGCTGCCTGCGGTACTGTTCTAATAGGATCAGAAGAACACCACTAATTTTCTTCAGGTAGCTTTAGGTGCACAATGTGCAGAGGACGCACTAAACTAACTTGTAAATACTGCATCTGCCTGTGGTACTGTACTAATAGGATCAGAAGAACACCACTAATTTTCTTCAGGTAGCTTTAGGTGCACACTGTGCAGAGGACGCACTACACTAACTTGTAAATACTGCAGCTGCCTGCGGTACTGTACTAATAGTATCAGAAGTGCACCACTAATTTTCTTCAGGTAGCTTTAGGTGCACACTGTGCAGAGGATACACTAAACTAACCTGTAAATACTGCAGCTGCCTGCGGTACTGTACTAATAGGATCAGAAGAACACCACTAATTTTCTACAGGTAGCTTTAAGTGCACACTGTGCAGAGGACGCACTACACTAACTTGTAAATACTACAGCTGCCTGCGGTACTGCACTAATAGGATCAGAAGAACACTAATTTTTTTCAGGTAGCTTTAGGTGCACACTGTGCAGAGGACGCACTACACTAACTGTAAATACTGTAGCTAATAGGACTAACAGGATCAGAAGAACACCAGCAATTTTCTTCAGGTAGCTGTAAATACTGTAAAAACACCTGCCTGCCTGTCAGTAGTAGGAAGAGAATAACAGGAACGGATCTAGCTAAACTGAATACAGTATATATATACATATATATATATATATATATATACATATATATATATACATATATATATATATATATATATATATACATATATATATATACATATATATATATACATATATATATATATATATACATATATATACATATATATATATATATATATATATATATATATATATATATATATATATATATATATATATATATATATATATATATATACATATATATATATATATATATATATATATATATATATGTATATATGTATATATATATATATATGTATATATACATATATATATATATATATATACATATATACATATATATATATATATATATATATATATATATATATATATATATATATATATATATATATATAAACACACACACAACACCTAGGATGTATATATATACACAATACACTGTAAGTGCAGCTAACTGACTCGCCTGCTTACTCTATCTAACTTAAATCAAATGACACTGTCTCTCTGTCTATCTCTCTCTCAATGCCGGAACACACTACACAGGCCTGCCATGCAGTCGGACTTATATAGTGTGGGGCATGTACTAAACCCCCTGAGCCATAATTAGCCAAAGTCACCCTGGCTTTGGCCAATTATTTCTCTCTGTACAGACGGCGCTGTGATTGGCCAAGCATGCGGGTCATAG
The DNA here is from genome assembly GCF_042186555.1 of Aquarana catesbeiana. Classification (NCBI taxonomy): domain Eukaryota; kingdom Metazoa; phylum Chordata; class Amphibia; order Anura; family Ranidae; genus Aquarana; species Aquarana catesbeiana. The sequence continues at coordinate 444,483,125 of NC_133328.1, read as the reverse complement.
TGCATGCTTGGCCAATCATCAGCCAGCAATGCACTGCGATGCCGCAGTGAATTATGGGCCATGATGCGCCACTCGAATTTGGCGCGAACGGCCCATGTCGTTCGGAATTCGCTGAACGACCGAACAGGCAATGTTCGAGTCGAACATGTGTTCAATTCGAACACGAAGCTCATCCCTACTGTAGATGAATGGAGTCCCTGGCTACTCAAACAGAATGAAGCAGACAGGAGCTGTCATTTTACAGGCAATTTAAACACACTTTTTTCTTGCAAATGTCAGTTTTGCTTTAGTAAGATGTGCACAGGAAGTGTTACGTAATTCAATTTTGCATTTTTAATGTTTCACTTTAAACATCACTAAAATCACTGTTCCTGGCAAAATAGAATTTTTTACTTTTTTGGCCTTAATGCCATTTGTTTGAAGATCCATTGCCTTCTAGTATAGAGTATGGCCATTACTATTTTTTAACATTCTGCTCCCATTGATTTTAATGGGATTCAGATTCTGTACCCAAACTTTAGTAATGTTGCCAAACCTACCCTGAACTGAACCCAGGTATATTCGGCTCATCACTAGAGATGACATGCTGTTTGAAACACATGTGTGGAATATATTAAATCCAGAAATACCTCCCTGTAACTGCTAACAACATCCTATTAATTTTGTAATAAAATACAGTTATAAAACAGTCATTTCCAACAACTGCAGTGATATATATAACAAGTCTTTCCGCTCAATGCGTTTCATGGACATGGTTCTCTTCATCAGGAGATAGCAGACTTGGATTACTGCCATCTAAATAAAGTGACAAAATTGATATTAAATAAATAATCAAATCAATATAGCATGTTTCCATACATCATGCCATAACTTCTCCCCAAAGACTGCAACATGTACCCAGATATTCCTCACAGTTCATTTATACATGGCACAGGTGTCCCAACCACTGCACTGTTTTCTAACTGTATTTTATTACATTATGAATTTTGCTAAAACACTGTGCCTCAAAAGTCCCACAATTTTTACTATAGTCATAGTTTTGATATACCAGATTTAGGGATGTGTCATGCAAATTGAATTATCTTTGATCAAATTACTTATGTTGGGGTGGAAGACACCCATGAATTCATTTGTTTATTCTACTGAGTAGGCACCCCTCAATTTGTCACAATTGAGTTAGGGACAACCCATAATATGATCTGGTTGGTTGTAGCATGGCGGACGTTTGTGGCACAGCATGTGTGGGCCTTATGACTCAGGCCAAGGATACATATAAAACCAATAAGTTGACAAATATACAATTAAATCAATCAGTGGGTAGAATTTGTAAATTGCTGGTTAAAAAGGTCTGGACATTTTGGCATATACAATACTTCGAAAGATATATTCAGGAGAAAATTTGCCCAAGAGTCCTAAAAATACAAATTTTCCCTAACATATCCCAAATCACAGATCCTCTAAAGCAAAGATGGGAACAAATACTCTCAGACTGCTCATCAGAGATGTTGAGGTTCATGATTGAGTACTAGGAATGGGCCAAACATCCCCCCGCTCGGTTCGCACCAGAACATGCAAACAGGCAAAAAATTTGTTTAAACACGTTAACGCCATTAATGTCTATGGGACATGAACATGAAAAATCAAAAGTGCTCATTTTAAAGGCTTATATGCAAGGTATTGTCTTAAAAAGTGTTTGGTGACCTGGGTCCTGCCCCAGGGGACATGTATCAATACAAAAAAAGTTTTAAAAACAGACGTTTTTTCGGGAGCAGTGATTTTAATAATGCTTAAAGTGAAACAGTAAAAGTGTTTCCCATGTTTAGAACAGTCTGACAGCAAAATGACATTTCTAAAGAAAAAAAAGTCATTTAAAACTACTCGCGGCTATATTGAATTGTTGGTCTGGCAATACACATAAAAGTTCATTGATAAAAACGGCATGGGATTCCCCCCACAGGGGAACCCCAAACCGAAATTTAAAAAAAAAATGGCGTGGGTGTCCCCCTCCAAATCCATACCAGACCCTTAAGACCCTACACCCACTCCTGAACCATACCAGGCCACATGCCCTCAACATTGGGAGGGTGCTTTGGGGTAGCCTCCCAAAGCACCATGTCAGCATGTTGATGGGGAGAAGGGCCTCATCCCCACAACCCTTACCCGGTGGTTGTGGGGGTCTTCGGGCGGGGGGCTTATCGGAACCTGGAAGCCCCCTTTAACAAGGGGACCCCAAGATCCCAGCCCCCCATGTGAATTGGTATTGGGGTACAAATGTACCCCTACCATTTCACAAAAAAAGTGTAAAAAATGTTAAAAAAAGACAATAGACGGTTTTTGACAATTTCTTTATTAATGTCTTCTTTCCCCGCTTCTTCTTCCATCTTCTTCTGGTCTTCCTTCAGTGTTCTTCTTCTTCCTCCATCTTGTTCTTCCCCGCTTCTTCCTCTATCTTCCTCCACTTCTTCCTCTGGTCTTCTCATCCTGCATCTTCCTCCGGCTTCTTCTTCTCCGATTCATCCTCCGATCCGCCTCAATGGAAGTCTCCCACTGTGTGACGCTTCTGTTCAGGTGACAGCTCTAACGCATGGGGACTTCCCTATGGCTTTCCCTGCGGTGTCAGAGGGGGGCGGAGTCACCCGTTTGCATAAACGGGTGACCCTGCCCCCTTTGACAACACAGGGAAAATGTAGGAAGATGCCAGATGAGAAGACCCGAGGAAGAAGCGGAGAAAGATAGAAAGATAGAGGAAGAAGCGGGGGAAGAACAGGATGGAGGAAGAAGAAGAACACTGAAGAAAGACCAGAAGAAGATGGAAGAAGAACTGGGGGAAGATGAAGACATTAATAAAGGAATTGTCAAAAACCATCTTTTGTCTTTTTTTATCATTTTTGACACTTTTTTTGTGAAATGGTAGGGGTACATTTTTGGGCACAAGAGCACCTGGATGTTCCACAGCAGTACTGGCAAAATATTCTGTGGACAAATGAAACCAAAGTTGAGTTGTTTGGAAGAAACACACAACACTATGTGTGGAGAAAAAGAGGCACAGCACACCAACATCGAAACCTCACGCCAATTATGAAGTATGGTGGTGGGGGCATCATGGTTTGGGGCTGCTTTGCTGCATCAGGGCCTGGAAGGATTGCTATCATCGAAGGAAAAATGAATTCCCAAGTTTATCAAGACATTTTGCAGGAGAACTTAAGGCCATGTGTCCACCAGCTGAAGCTTAACAGAAGATGGATGTTGCAACAGGACAACGACCCAAAGCATAGAAGTAAATCAACAACAGAATGGCTTAAACAGAAGAAAATATGCCTTTTGGAGTGGCCCAGTCAGAGTCCTGACCTCAGCCCGATTGAGATGCTGTGGCATGACCTCAAGAAAGCGATTCACACCAGACATCCCAAGAATATTGTTGAACTGAAACAGTTCTGTAAAGAGGAATGGTCAAGAAATACTCCTGACTGTTGTGCACATCTGATCTGCAACTACAGGAAATGTTTGGTTAAAGTTATTGCTGCCAAAGGAGGTTCAACCAGTTATTAAATCCAAGGGTTCACATACGTTTTCCACCCGCACTGTGAATGCTTACATGATGTGTTCGATAAAAACATGGTAACATTTAATTCTTTGTGTGTTATTAGTTTAAGCAGACTGTGATTGTCTATTGTTGTGACTTAGATGAAGATCAGATCACATTTTATGACCAATTTGTGCAGAAATCTATATCATTCCAAAAGGCTTCACATACTTTTTATTGCAACTGTATGTAAAGAAAATATGCATGGAATTCACTCCATGACATGGCGATGATCAGATGTTTGCAGCCTCCACTGATAGGTGGCAACTTTGTAGGGATCCGGGAGCCTTTTCTGTCAGTCATTTCAGATGACTCCAGGTGCATTTTGGGGGATGAGGATTTCAGAGGAAGGTCCTGGTCAGGCGATGAGACCAGCCTGACTTGGAAAGGACCCTCCTTTTAGTGCCCAGCCATTACCACTTCCAATCATTGGTTTGGAAAGTGGCAGGGACCTCATTGTGCTCACACATGCTGCAAGGGAATAGACAGTTTGAGTATCACATAGGTATAGAAAGATATTGATATTCTGGTGAGGTAACATTTTAAATTCATCTTTAATTTAGAGTTGCCAATCATGATCTTTCAATCACCAAGGAGGGGATAGGTAGGTCCTCCAACAACTGTAATTGGGACTTAATTGATTGACGTGTACCCATCTCTCCCTGATTTCACCATTCTGTGGAATATATCATTTTATATGCCATGGGGGAGAACCTGTCAACAATGTTAAATGGACCTCTCCAGAACGGTAGGAATTTCCGTTCCTTGACCTGGTTCGGCACAAAATGGCAGAGACATACCTTGTCCCCAATTTCAAACTCCTTCTTGGTGGTCTTAAGATCATAGTATGTTTTAGCAATATTTGCAGCTCTTTCAATATTTCGCTGGGAGAAGAATGCATTTTGTAAGTGTTTCTGTAAATCCTCTATGTATTGGTGAGTTGTGGTGGTATTGACCAAATTATGGTCAGTGGTGTGGTACAAGAGGTGTTGGAGCAGAACCATCCCCCTTCCAGTCATGAGTTCAAAGGGTGACATTTTCGTGGCCATATTCAGAGTTGCCCTTAAGGCCATCAGGACTAAGGGAAGCTTTACATCCCAGCCCTTGCCTGTTTCCTTGACAAATTTCTTGAGTATGTTTACAATTGTCTGATTGTACCATTCTACTCCACCATTAGAGGTGGGTTGATAGGCGATGTGTAATTTCCTTTTTACGCCAAATATTTTCCACAGTTTAGTCATTACTTCACTAGTGAAATGTGTACCCCTATCAGACTCTTTCTCTGGGGCAGGCCAAAGCGTGAAAAGATATGATTGATAAATAGAGTGGCACCTGTGTCGGAGCTGTTATTTGGTGCTGGAATACACTCAACTTACTTGGTAAATAAACATGCCACAGTTAACATATATCGATTCCCTCGTGAAGATTTAGTTACAGGTCCAATAAAATCCATTTGAAGGTCTGACCAAGGCATGCAGATTCCCCTTTTCTGAAGGGGTGCCCTATGGGTGGGCGAAGCTGGTTGAGGACATATTAAGCAGCCTTGGCAGTATGCCTTCACATCACGTAGCATATGAGGCCAGTATGCGTAATCCTGAAGGATCTCATAGGTGATCTTTTCTCCACAGTACCCGGATGTAGGGGTGTCATGGGCATGCTGTAGCATTAAACCTCTGAATTTAGGTGGGACTACCCATTGTTGGAAACTCCCTTTTGAGGTGCAGATCAACAATCCCTGATGCAGCGTAAACTGGGATTTGGATTTCATTAATATACGTACGTCTTCCTTGCCAGTATAATTCTCTTCACTAAGTGGATTTTGGTGCGGGTATTCTAAATGGTTATAAAATAAGCCAATTATTGGGTCTTCTTTTTGGGCTGTGATTAAATCTTCACTGACCAAGGCATGCAGATTCCCCTTCTCTGAAAGGGTGCCCTATGGGTGGGCGAAGCTGATTGAGGACATATTAAGCAGCCTTGGCAGTATGCCTTCACATCACATAGCATATGAGGCCAGTATGCGTAATCCTGAAGGATCTCATAGGTGATCTTTTCTCCGCAGTACCCGGATGTAGGGGTGTCGTGGGCATGCTGTAGCATTAAACCTCTGAATTTAGGTGGGACTACCCATTGTTGGAAACTCCCTTTTGAGGTGCGGATCAACAATCCCTGATGCAGCGTAAACTGGGATTTGGATTTCATTAATATACGTACTTCTTCCATGCCAGTATAATTTTCTTGACTAAGTGGATTTTGGTGTTGGGTGTTCTAAATGGTTATAAAATAAGCCAATTATTGGGTCTTCTTTTTGGGCTGTGATTAAATCTTCACTAAGGTTTTTATGACACCACTGCAATACATTTGTATCATCAGTCATCCTAGCTTGTTGTCTGGTGACAGCTGCTAACTGTACTGTACCTAAGTGATGATCTATGTCTAGCAACTCACCTGTTAGGGCCCATTATTTGGCTATAGAATCAGCCTGATCATTCCCTTCCTTTTCTTCACCTAGGACTTTGGCCCTTGGTTTTCTTAAAACACAGAGTAATCTTGTGTTCCCTTACCAAGTGGTCTATTTGACAGAATAAAAAAGTGGAATAATACTGCGCAGAAACAAATAATAATAGCTGCTACACTAAATGTGAAAAACATCGATACAAAGGGTGAGGAAAAATGTAGCGCTTTTTCCCGGATGTCGTAAAAGCTTGAGAATCAAATCCGTGGCACTCTCAGATGGAAGTGGAGGTCCAAAGTCTTCTGAAGTTGGCTTCAAAGGATCTCAGTTGACTCTTCTGTTGCCAGTTCCAGCAATGTCTCCAACTGTTTGCATCTCAACAGCTTTCCGGACTGCAGCGAGTTCAGCAACTTTGCTGCTCTTTGGCCCAAGCTTGTATCCCACAGAAATTGGGGCTACACATTGGGTCCATATAATCCCAATACCAGCCACTAGTTGGAGCTGTTCTTTATCCTTATATTGATAGGCACAATCATCTACATTTACACACAGCAACTGTTTACAGTATTCATTGTCATAAAGCTTGTAGGGAGATAACAGTTGTTCTTCTAAAAAGTCAGCTTCCATGGTCCCCGAGCAGGGATCGGGGGTGGAACAATCATGCAGCTCAGCAAGGCCCTGGACTACTGGACTTTTCTTGTTCTGTTTGTATCAAATTTCCAGGGGCCACCCTTGCAAGGACAAGTCCAAGCAGTGATTAGATTTGACACATTTCCATCCCTGATACGTTCACTGATACATCCCTGACATTCTCTTTCTTTTTTGGTAAAGAATGGAACTCATACTCACCTGCGTGTACCCTGCCTCAAGAAAAAAAGGTTTACCTCCTTCTGGATATGCAAGGCAGGGGGCCTGGGTAAGTCATACCTTCAGTTCCTTCACAGCGTCTGCTTGTTCCTTGCCCCATGACAATTCAGTGTCTTTCTTCAGCAGATGAAGCAATGGTTTGCTAATCTTGGTGTAATTGTCAATGAACTTACGCGAACCATTCCTAGAAACGATCTTAATTCTTTAAGATAAGTAGTGACCATACAGTTGAGTACTGTCTCAACCTTTTTCTTCTGGGGATTTAAACCTTCTGAGGTAATTTCATGGCCTAAGAAATTTACCTGGGTGCAACACCATTGTGCTATCTGAATGGATAACTTCACTCCGGCCCTCTTTCACTGGCCCAGGATGTGTCGGATTTCTGTAAGGTGCTTGGTCATATCAGTACTTTTGATACATCAATGTATGCCAGTGTTGCTCACTCTAAGGCATCTGGCATAGCCTTGTGCATGAAGACAGCAAATTCATGGCCAGAATTATAATAGCCAAAAAGCATACACACCCAGCAGTACCGTTGATTCCCAAAACCAAAGGCTAGTTTATACTGATCTTCTTCACTGACTTTTATGGTCCAGTACCCCTGGGCACAGTCGAGGGCCGAGAATACCTGGGACCCTTGTCAGTACTGTAACCTTGCAACCTCTGTCCCCTACATCTGCTGTGGCTGGAGCGTAAATCCGGGAGGTCCCATGTGTTTCCCATCTCGGACTGCCTCAGCATATTATTTTCTCTCTGTTTGCAGACCGAGAGGTTGAGGGGTCACAGTAGTGGCTGCTATGGTTTTAGGGTTTGGTCTCGGCAATATAGATAAAACTCATTGAAAAAAAGGCATGGGTTCCCCCCCAGTCCATTACCGGGCTGTTTGGGTCTGGTATGAATATTAAGGGGAATCCTGAACCAAAAATGTAAAAAAAAATTGCATGGGGTCCCCCCAAAATCCATACCAGGCCCTTCAGGTCTGGTATGGGTTTTAAGAACAACCCTATGCCAAAAAAAAATAGCGTAGGGGTCCCCCCAAAATCCATACTAGACCCTTATCCAAGCATGCAACCTGGCAGGCCACAGGAAAAGAGGGGGGACAAGAGAGCGCCCCCCCTCCTGAACTGTACCAGGCCACATGCCCTCAACATGGGGAGGGTACTTTGGAGTAGCCCCCCAAAGCATCTTGTCCCCATGTTGATGGGGACAAGGGCCTCATCCCCACAACTCTTGCCCGGTGGTTGTGGGGGTATGCAGGGGGGCTTATTGGAATATGGAAGCTTCCTTTAACAAGAGGACCCCCAGATCCCGGCCTCCCCCTATGTGAATTGGTAATGGGTACAGTGTACCCCTACCATTTCACAAAAAAAGTGTCAAAAATTGTAAAAAAGGCAGGAGACATGGGAGGCTACCACTGAGCGACGCTTCTTCTCTGTGACAGATGTTATGTAGCTGAGGGCAGGGCCACCCAGGGACGTAAACGGGTGACCCTGCCCCTCCTGACACCACCAGAAAGGCGGGGGTAGCCTGTTTACATCACCGAGTGGCCCCACCCACAGTTATAAAACAGCTGTAATCGAGAAGAAGCATCACTCGGATCCCATGGAGGCGGAGCTGTTGCAACTTTTTTTTTCTTTTTTTGGCTCGTTGGGTGGTGTGAGATGGATCTACATCACTGGACATTTTTAATTTTGGTGCAGGGTTCCCCTTAAAATCCATACCAGACATGAAGGGCTTGGTATGGTTTTTGGGGGGCCCCCACACAATTTTTTAAAAAATTTTTGGCTCTGGGTTACCCTTAATATTCATACCAGACCCAAGAGGTTGGTAATGGACTAGGGGGAACCCATTCTGTTTTTTTATGCTTTTTATCTATATTGCCTAGACCCGACAATTCATTACAGCTGCAATCCGTTTTAAATGACTTTTTTAACTTTAGAAATGTAATTTTGCTGTGGTACTGTTCTAAACACAGGAAAACTGCATCACTTTACAGGCATATTATAGACACCCCCCAGGCACGATATTTAAAGGAATATTTAATTTTTACTGTTTGATTGTTTTTTTGCATTGATACATGTCCCCTGGGGCAGGACCCAGGTCCCCAAACACTTTTTATGACAATAACTTGCATATAAGTATTTAAAATTAGCACTTTTGTTTTTTTGTGTTAGTGTCCCATAAACATTAACGGGGTTCCGCGGCTTTGGAATTTGCCGCGAACACAGCATAATGTTCGTTGTTCGCCAAATGTCTGCACAACCAAAGTTCGGCCCGAACTTATGCTCGGACTGAATCGTTTGCCCATCCCTAGTTGAGTATAAGTGATCACTCTCTCTGACTAACCAATCCAGGGAACATCCCTTTTTAAAACCCTTGCCAGCCCCAATTTTATATAAGCAGGTAATGCTTCATAAAATAGAGTCTTGAATTCTGGCTGGTCTGGATTGGGGTCCTTTTCAGGCATAAAGTAAGCACTTCTCAATATGACCAGAAATTCTGTGGGACACTGATTAGGGCCACATTTTAAATTTTAGGCCATGGCTTTGGCAGTGGTGAAAATTTTGTAGGGTTCAAACTCCATTTGACACCTATGTTTAATCTCCCTTCATGACTGACCAAACAGGGCCTGTAATGAATCAAAACATTGTCTGTACTTTTCTGCAAATATCCATGGTAGTAACTCAGTTTTGGTACAATTGTCCTTAATGTCTAAGATGTTTATGGTACATTTGTATGTTCCTAGATGGTCAGTGATTGTTGGGGATCCTTTCTTGGAAAAAATGGGAACAGTTTCTTTTAAGAATTTTATCATTTTGGGGGTGTCATACCCTTTAACTGGGGTCCTAGTCTTCCTTCTCTGCCCATATGAAGCCCTTTCCACTTCCTCCTCTATACACTCTGGGGAGTATTTTTTAAGCTTATGGGGTGACCTGTATTCTGACCCTGTCTCATCGTGACTTACCTATGTCCCCTGGAAATATGAATATTTCCATCTTTCCACTTCCAGTTCGTCTAAGCAACCTCGGCTCATGAATTCATAGTCTAACTGGGATGTTAATTTCTCTATCCGTTCCTCCATTGCTCTCTGCTCTGATTTGAGTCTCTCAGTTTCTGCTTTACTCTCTTTATCTCCAGCAGCAGAGTTTACTTCAATGGGGTCTTTTCTCTCTTGCTTGTAATGTTCTATTTCCTATTTACATTTTTAATATTTCTCTTGCAGTTTATTCAATGGGTGACGGGACTCTTCATATAAGGCCTGAACATTTTGGATCTGGCCTGCTAACTCTTCCTGACCTTCTCTAGATTGTCTGAGTCTACTCTCAGCCTGTTGGAGCTCGAATGACAAGGATTCTATCTTCTCTTTTTGTTATGCGGGTTTCCAGCAATTCTTTCTTTAAGGCTGGTATTTGTTTGGCGACTTCATTACACAAAACCCACAAGATCGGCCAAGATTCCAGAATGGGCTAGTCTGGACTTTTTGTTTCTTTTGTGCTAGCAAAAGCCATAATCAGTTGTTAAACCCGGCCATCTTCAATAAAAAAAAAATTATCACTGAACCTATGGGCCTGTTCTTTCTCCTCTTTGATAAACCTCTCTAAATTGCCTCCTAGGTCTACTCTCTTATGAATGTATTTGGTTCGGTTACACCATAGTTAAGAACTCCACTTAAGTTTTCCTGAGGTTCAGTAGCCTTTTTCGGGTTTGAGGTAGCTACAGCTGGGGTGGTATTATCATCCCGGTTGTTTCTAGATGAATTTGATTCATTATCACTTCCTGCCGGGTTACTATACAACAGATATCCTTCACAACCTATATGAAAATACAATCACCAGTATGTTTTGTAATGTGGTAAGATTCTCTCTTACAAAATATCTCAGCAGTGCTTGCCAATTTTATGTTGTGAGTGTGGTATGGAATTTTAATGATAATAAATAGGGGGAATTTTAATTAAATGGAATTTAGTGTTTTGGCGAATGGTAAATTATAAATAATAGGGTAGTGCCTGAATATACAGTATCTCACAAAAGTGAGAACACCCCTCACATTTTTGTAAATATGTTATTATATCTTTTCATGTGACAACACTGGAGAAATTATACTTTGCTACAATGTAAGGTAGTGAGCATACAGCTTGTATAACAGTGTAAATTTGCTGTCCCCTCAAAATAACTCAACACACAACCATTAATGTCTAAACCACTGGCAACAAAAGTGAGTACACCCCTATGTGGAAATGTCCAAATTGGGCCCAATTAGCTATTTTCCCTCCCTGATGTCATGTGACTCATTAGTGTTACAAGGTCTCAGGTGTGAATATGGAGCAGGTGTGTTAAATTTGGTGTTATTGCTCTCACTCTCTCATACTGGTCACTGGAAGTCCAACATGGCACCTCATGGTAAAGAACTATCTGAGGATCTGAAAAAAAGAATTGTTGCTCTACATAAAGATGGCATATAAGTAGATTGCAAGACCTTGAAACCCAGCTGCAGCATGGTGGCCAAGACCATACAGTGGTTTAGCAGGACAGGTTCCACTTAGAACAGGCCTCGCCATGGTCAACCAAAGAAGTGGAGTGCACGTGCTCAGCATCATATACGGAGGTTGTCTTTGGGAAATGGACATATGAGTGCTGCCAGCATTGCTGCAGAGGTTGAAGGGGTGGGGGCCAACCTGTCGGTACTCAGCCCATACGCAGCACACTGCATCAAATTGGTCTGCTTGGCTGTCATCCCAGAAGGAAGCCTCTTCTAAAGATGATGCACAAAAAAGTCTGCAAACAGTTTGCTGAAGACAAGCAGACTAAGGACATGGATTACTGGAACCTTGTCCTGTGATCTGAGACCAAGATAAACTTATTTGATTCAGATGGTGTCAAGCGTGTGTTGTGGGAACCAGGTGAGGAGTACAAATACAAGTGTGTTTTGCCTACAGTCAAGCATGGTGGTGGGAGTGTTATGGTCTGGGGATGCATGAGTGCTGCCGGCACTGGGGAGCTACAGTTCATTGAGGGAACCATGAATGCCAGCATGTACTGTGACATACTGAAGCAGAGCATGATCCCCTCCCTTTGGAGACTGAGCTTAAGGGCAATATTCAAACATAATAACGACCCCAAACACACCTCCAAGATGACCACTGCCTTGCTAAAGAAGCTGAGGGTAAAGGTGATGGACTGGCCAAGCATGTCTCCAGACCTAAACCCTATTGAGCATCTGTGGGGCATCCTCAAAGAGAAGGTGGAGGAGCGCAAGGTCTCTAACATCCACCAGCTCTATGATGTCATCATGGAGGAGTGGAAGAGGATTCCAGTGGCAACCTGTGAAGCTCTGGTGAACTCCATGCCTAAGAGGGTTAAGGCAGTGCTGGAAAATAATGGTGGCCATACAAGTATAGACACTTTGGGCCCAATTTGGACATTTTCACTTAGGGGTGTACCCACTTTTGTTGCCAGCCGTTTAGACATTAATGGCTATGTGTTGAGTTATTTTGAGGGAACAGCACATTTACACTGTTATACAACCTGTACACTCACTACTTTACATTGTAGCAAAGTGTCATTTCTTCAGTGTTGTTACATGAAAAGATATAATAAAATATTTACAAAAATGTGAGGGGTGTACTCACTTCTGTGAGATACTGTAAGTACAGTAGATTTACAGTGCCTCCAGCCATTTATGGCAATTAATAAAAAAAAATGTGAACTCTTACCAATGTATAAATATATCCCAATTAAATTAATAAGTAAATACATTTTATTAATTTACAAGTATAATTATACTACTTCATACAAATACAGAATTTCTGATGATTAATATTTCATACACATTACCAAAGACATCAAACACAACAATTAAACTATTTTCCTTAATATTTTACAAATAACCCTAGGGTAGCCTCAATCGACTATGTTAAAAAGTGTGTAGTTAGCCGCGCCTTAAATTCAAAAACACAATGGGGTTGATTTACTAAAGGAAAATCCACTTTGCACTACAAAGTGGATTGAAAGTGTACTTGGAAGTGCAGTCGCTGTAGATCTGAGGGGAAGATCTGAAATGAGGGGAAGCTCTGCTGATTTTATCATCCAATCATGTAAAGCAAAAATGCTGTTTTTTATTTTCCTTGCATGTCCCCCTTAGATCTACAGTGACTGCACTTCCAAGTGCACTTGAAGTGCACTTGTAGTGCAAAGTGGATTTGCCTTTAGTAAATCAACTTCAATATGTCTTGCCGCTCGGAAAATTTTCTGACTTTCTCCAGCTGGAAGAAAGTCAAAATATGTCTTGCAGAGCCAACAGATAGATTTTATCAAATTGAAAGAAGTCTTAATTTAACAGGGCTACCAGATTGGATTGGGCAAAAAAAAATTCCCTGGGACCACAATAGCCAAATTAGTTGCAGTAGAGGTTGATCTTTGTAACGAGCCCCTTGCTCGCCCGATTCCACTCTCCCGACACTCCTCTGCAGCTATAGAATCAGATTGCAACGTCTGATGGTTCGGTCATCCAATGCTCCGGGATTAAAACTTCAGCTATGTGCCATTCTAACCCAGTTGTGATAGCTCAGAACAAACACCAGGCAGGCTGTATGTAAGTTCAAACAGGAATCTATCTTTATTGACAAAATACAGGCTTTTATACACTCAAAGTGTAGGTGCAGACCTCCTGCTCATATTACTCTAACAATACAGCTGTAACCTAATTAACCTAATTAACATGAGCTAATTAACTAATCCCTTTAGACAGACTAGATGACTCAAACATGACCGTTAGGCCAGACTGGCCGTCTTGTAGTTCAGAAAATCCAATCAACATTAGCACAATCAACATAGACTCTTCTTCACACAATAGCAGAGTTAATTAACACAAATAACAATGGGGATCTAATGACTCTTAGATCCCATAGTAGACTTATTTACAATACACATTTAGCAGACAATAGACAGACAGGTGTTGGAATTTACATCAGCATTTCCTAACAGTATCTGTCCCAGCATTATGAATCAGCCACTATTCCAATATGGCAAATCCAGGGTCCCCAGACATACAGCTCACAAAGAGCACCGTTCCCCCAAATGCAAGGGCCCCCGATCGGTCAGCAAGAAGCTTGCATACAGTCCCCTCCAAAAGTCTCTTTCCCGGCTAGGTCTGTCACATTTCTCCCCTTTTGGCAGGAGACTAACACAGGAGGAGACCCCAGACGGGTTGACTCTGAAGTTAGTCAGTAGTTCCAGTCCTCTAATGCCTGTACCCACACAGTACCCCAAACAAATTGATCCAAACAAAGCATTACTCACCCAGCCAACCTCTGCCTCTCTCAGAGAACATAGCTGCCGCTGGGGAGAGGCCTGGACTGGCCCTTCTCCCTGGAGTCCTTTCTGCCGCTGGAGAGAAGACAGAGTGTCTGGGCTCACTCCGTCATGCTGTTGGGGATCTGGGCCGACTGCCCAGCATCCCTGGGGTATACAGGTGGAGACTGAAGTCCCATCCACCTTCACAGGACATCCATGCTCTGTTAGTTGAGGGCAAAGTCCAGCAGTACTCGGCCCTGTTGCCACCCCTTCTGCTGGAAACCCCACACCATCTGCTCCGGCTAACTGCTGGGGAGGGACGACGAACACCTCCTCTCCCTTCTCCCCCTGTATCCTGAACTGCTGCTGGGAAGTGACCACCTCCTTCTCACCCTGAGCCTCTGGAACCGACGCAGGTGTAGGGCAGAGATCTTGGACCCTCTGTCCGGTTGCCAGCGCTTCAGCTGGGGAAGTTCCTTGTAACTTCACAGATACTTCTGTTGGTGCTGGGCAGAGCATAGTGAATTTTGGCCCTAATAACAGCTCCTCTTCTGCTGGAGGCTCACCAGGTTGTTCTTCCTCAGCAGAAAAGTCTATCAAATCCCCTGTCTCTGCAACTGGTGTCTGGGGATAAAGGTTCACCATCTCCTCTCCGTGGAACCCAGAAGATGCTATCAGTGCTGGGCAGAGGTTAGCAGAGCTCTGCCCTGTTGTCAGCACTTCAGGTTTGGGGACGGCAATCTTCAGATTTTCCACTGCAGAAATCTCTGGCATTCTGCTGGACAGGCACATTCCTCCATCTAAGATCATCCAATGCAGAAACATGTTCATCAAGGTCAGTCAGCA
Organism: Aquarana catesbeiana; assembly: GCF_042186555.1. NCBI lineage: Eukaryota > Metazoa > Chordata > Amphibia > Anura > Ranidae > Aquarana > Aquarana catesbeiana. The sequence continues at coordinate 444,468,082 of NC_133328.1, read as the reverse complement.
CTTGCTGCATCCGCCATAAGACCTCCACCTCCATAGCTGCAGGGGTAGGTTGGCAAAGTACACCGTTACTCTGCCACATTGTCAACTCTTCAGCCAGGATTTCAGAGTTGTCAACTGGTATTTCATGATAGTCCCAGGCAAAGGGAGCTCCACCCTGCTGCTGAGCAGAGTTTAACAGCTGTTTGTAGGCGATCTCCAACTCCCATTCCTGAACGGCCAGAAACTCCAAATCTTCCAGTGCCCAGTGCAATTCTGAGACATTCAGTCTCCACTCTCTGTGCTCCATTATTTGCTTCAAACGCCACTCCCGATCACTTCCAAAGTCAGGGTCCCTGGACAGCCTCCAGTATAACAATCCCAGGCCATCGTAGTCAAAGCCTTCCGTGGGGCTGTCATCCGCTGTCCATGGGCACACTTGGGCTACATACCACTGGAGGGCTCTGTAGCTCTCGTCCAACCGCATTTCTGCCCGGATCAGCCTGCTTAACTCGGCTGTCCACTCCTGGTTCGGCTGTTCCTTCAGAAACAGCATTCGCACTTCATACTGCGACCAGTACCTCACATGGACGGAGGGGAGAACTTTTCCCTGGTGTCGCTGCTCATGGGCTAGCGCTTCCTTCCAGAGCTCACAGCGGACAGAATCAAACCATCCTAGCAGGACCTGCTCTGATACTGGTCCTCTGTGCTGTATCTCCTCTCGCAACCTCCTTCTGAATTCCTCATCCATGGTGGCTGGTATTTCTCCTCTCCTGCTATCCTGCTACCTTGGATCCAGGTGATGGTTTGGATGTGTTCACGGCAAGGAAGCACGATCCCACCGTTCCCTCCACGGCTCTCAAGTAAGTCTTTCAGCGTGGCTCTCCTGCAGGCTGGTTTGGAGTTTTCCAGTAACTGGAGAGCAAATCCCACGGCTGCCAACCAATGTAACGAGCCCCTTGCTCGCCCGATTCCACTCTGCCGACACTCCTCTGCAGCTATAGAATCAGATTGCAATGTCTGATGGTTCGGTCATCCAATGCTCCGGGATTAGAACTTCAGCTATTTGCCGTTCTAACCCAGTTGTGATAGCTCAGAACAAACACCAGGCAGGCTGTATGTAAGTTCAAACAGGAATCTATCTTTATTGACAAAATACAGGCTTTTATACACTCAAAGTGTAGGTGCAGACCTCCTGCTCATATTACTCTAACAATACAGCTGTAACCTAATTAACCTAATTAACATGAGCTAATTAACTAATCTCTTTAGACAGACTAGATGACTCAGACATGACCGTTAGGCCAGACTGGCCATCTTGTAGTTCAGAAAATCCAATCAACATTAGCACAATCAACATAGACTCTTGTTCACACAATAGCAGAGTTAATTAACACAAATAACAATGGGGATCTAATGACTCATAGATCCCATAGTAGACTTATTTACAATACACATTTAGCAGACAATAGACAGACAGGTGTTGGAATTTACATCAGAATTTTCTAACAGTATCTGTCCCAGCATTATGAATCAGCCATTATTCCAATATGGCAAATCCAGGGTCCCCAGACATATAGCTCACAAAGAGCACCGATCCCCCAAATGCAAGGGCCCCCGATCGGTCGGCAAGAAGCTTGCATACAGTCCCCTCCAAAAGTCTCTTTCCCGGCTAGGTCTGTCACAATCTTAATTTCACCCACACACGGCTTCAATACATGGCAAGACAAATAATGTGGGACAATTATTAAATACTAAACTACCCTTCACACAGTACTTGATAAGATTAAAATATAAACAGTAAAATATGATTCTTATAATTTGAGGAAGAAAAAGTTGATCAATATTTATATGGTCAGTATCTCACCACTGTTTAAAGGAAAGGATGTATATTTGATTTGTTCTAACAGCAACGTCCAATGAGATGGGGAGTGGTTACTTATTTCCTAGCTCGTGTTCGTCCAGAGAGTCTGTGTCAGCGTATGGATTTATGGCCCTCGGTCTCTTCAATCATGTGAGTTTCTCCTTTTGTAGGGTGCCATGTAATTTGGGTGGTTACCTCCCTCTCCTCATGTTTACCATGATTGGTTGGTTCCAAATCTATGATCATGATAAAGGTGTAATCAGAATATGATGTCTAGTGTTATTATGAAATGTATTTTAATATGTTTCATGTTAATATAATATGGTAATTGCTTGCCTTATTTCCTGTCATTTGCTGTCCCCATCTTGTGTACATTGCTGGCTAAAATTTATACCTAACCAAATATTTTGAGATTGACAGAGATTTATGGAATCAAACAACACCACATTTATACATACATACATACACACATATACTTTTGGTTCGGTTTCAACTTGTGATTAGTGTCCTTCTGGTGTAATATAAACCGGGCGTCTCTGCCATTGTCTGGTGAAAAGCTGAGTTAACAATGGGTTCTTACTGACGAGATGATCTCACCCTTTGAAACAATGGGGCTATTTACCCTGGCTTTCCTTTGATCAAAAGCCTTGATATCTGGATCTCAAAACACTAATTTAACACCATTGTCAGTTGGTTTTGTGTAAAGTGGCACCATTGCTCAGGTTACTCTGTTTCAACATCCTTGGCTGAGTGTTTCATGAATTATGAAAAATTTTATGTATCCTGGCCATGACACAGCGAAGAGTCCCTGCTGTCAGAATACAATGTCTCAGTGGGGAGAATTCCTCTATCCACCTCAATTGTGAGGATGGAAGAATTTGTTCAATTTATTTTAAAAGAATGATTCATTTAAGAGCCAGCCTTAGTCTCCATCCTGAGTAGAGACTACACCACTGTTACATAATACAAGGGAATTAGTAGTGGAAGTGTCCATTTGGTAGGCTTAACATCTCCTCCTCTCTTCAGGCTGTGTTCACACTATTGCATCTTCTGGTCTGTTTCAGGTCTGAATTCAGCCAAAAATTCGGACCAAAATCAGACCTGAAATGATGAACAGGGATGGACTAGACCCCTGCTGGGAGCCACTCTGCACAGCAGTTGAACCCAGCCTCAATAAACAGGAAATGACAAAGTAATATACTGCACATCACAATGGTTAGAACTGAAAATCAAACACAATTGTATGCGTAACATCAAATAGACCCCAAGCCAATCCTTGCACAATAACACAACAGTACAGGAAAGAAAGAATGCTAGCAAATCTGAAGATAAAAGACAGGCAAGCTAATTCATCTATAAAAACTGTAAACAAATATAAGAAGACAAATAGAAGCAGGTAACCTTGATTTTAGTACAATATGTTACAATGACATCAACTGGCCTACATCTGAGAACAGAAAACTATGTTTCACCAATTATTGCCTTCAACAAATGTCTTATTTTCATGTTCATTAACTCATATTAACCATTCAGAATTCACTCTACTGAAGTCAGAGAGATTCCAATTATGGGTTATTGCTGTAAAGAAATTGAACATAAAACTATGATATAGGTTGTGGGCACAAACTAAGTTTAAAAAGTCTTTAATAAATTAAAAACATTTAATAACAAAATATTAGTCTGGCATTTTTAACCTCCTATTGAAAATGCTAGTTGTTCTGAGTCTCTAAAAGTGCACCTTTCACAAAAAGGTTTCACTGCCATTCCCCCTCCTCACAAATATAATTAGTTTAAAAACCCCTCAAAATAAAAATTTGGCAAAAAAAAAAATTCCCAGTTTCAACTTCACCATCACCATGCCTCACTGCTGCCTACTGGATACTTGAAATTCCCAGTGAATGCACTCCTGCAATGAGCTGGTGGGCATTTGTGTGGAATTTCAAGCACCCGGCCTCCTAGAAATGTTTTTTTTTAATACATGATTTTTGAAGATTTTTTTTTTTAAACTTATTCTGTCTGGCTTGGGGGCACCAGTAAAGCAATCCTTTCGCTGAAGGTCCACTTTTATCAGAAATCTTTGGATCGACATTACAGACAGGCAGCAACTGTTTGTACCACTATTGTACAGCAATGAAAGGTTCCATAGAGAGAACAGCAACAAACAAATAAAATAGCAATAAAAGATTAAATGAATCCATACTATAATGCCCCGTACACACGGCCGGACATTGATCGGACATTCCGACAACAAAATCCTAGGATTTTTTCTGACGGATGTTGGCTCAAACTTGTTTTGCGTACACACAGTCGCACAAAGTTGTCAGAATTTCCAATCGCCAACAACGCGGTGACGTCAACCACGTATGACGAGACTAGAAAAGGCCAGTTCAGAACCAAGCGCGGCACTCTTTGGGCTCTGTCAGAGAGGATCTTGCTGCAGGACACTTGCTGGGCACTCTGGTGTGCGCTGCTTCGTGCTGGCCCGCGCTGGCTCACGTAGGCACACGCCCGGGCGCGCTCCCGTGCGGGCGCGTGCGGGTGCACGGCGTTTGGCACCGGTTGCTCTATTTAGCCTGCTGGGATGCTGTGCTCGGTGCTGTCCGATCATCAGCTTCCTGTTCCCTAGCTTCCTGTTTGCCTGTGTATTGATCTGATCTCCCTGTGACTCGGCTTGTTTACTGGACTCTCTCTCTGCTTTCCGCCTGCATTTGACCCCGGCTTGCCTCCGACTTTGAATCTGCCTGCTCCCTTTGTACCGTGCTGACCGTCTGCTGCCGACTTTGCTAGTGACCGGATCTGTCTGCTCTGCACTTGTTAGCTGATCTCCAGCCTACCTATTATCACCTGCCAGCTTGCATCAGGATCCTGAGCCTCATCCCTGCAAACTACCCGCCAGGCTCTCATACCATTCTGAGCTCCTGTGCCTTCTGTGTGCTCTATCAGGGGCCAGGAACCAGATACGTACGGGAGGCCATCCTCTGCTATATCGGGTTTGTCAGTCAGGTACGTGTAAGTCTGACAGGCTCCTTTTGCTAATCTCGTGTTAGTAAAAGTTTGGTGAGAGACGAGTCGCGCTTTTTCAGACTCGTGGCTTTCAGATCATTTTCTGCCGTTCAGTTTGTACTTGTGGGTTTGTATCTGCTCTTCAGTGCGTGCAAGCAAGCTACGCGTGACTTTGTCATTGTGTTCTTGTTCGTTCGTTACTGTTTTTCAGGTCGCTCTTCACAGGCCTTGCTGTTCTTCAGTGCGTTCTGTTACTTCGTTCTGAGCAGCCGACCGTTTTCTAGCCATGTTGCGTATACGTACTCCTCGTAGAGTTCGTGCTGTGCGGGGGCTTGGTGTTGGGGTCCTGACCTTGACACAAGTCCAGTCCATGAACAGGGTGGGGAGGAGTTCATGGACCAAGAATTGGTTGCTTCAGCGTGACCAGTTCTCTCATATGCCTTTGCTCCGTGAGATCCGTGAGAATAATCCTGATGATTTCAGGAACTTTCTCAGGATGACAGACCCTGTTTTTCACCATTTGTTGGCTTCGCTGACCCCCTATATCAGCAGGCAGGATACCTGAATGAGGCAAGCCATCACTCCGGAGCAGAGGTTAGTCGCTACCCTGCGGTACTTGGCGACAGGGAGAAATCTGCAGGACTTGAAGTTCTCGACAGGCATCTCCCCCCAGGCTCTGGGTATCATTATCCCAGAGACCTGTTCTGCCATCATCCAGGTCCTACAGAAGGAGTATATGAAGGTAAGATTTTTATCCTTTAATATCACATTTTATTGTATTGAATGTTTGCTAATACATTGTATTTCTTCCCTCATTCCCTAATTACCATGATTGTAATATGCTGTGAATGTCCCCTTTGTCCTCATGCATGCTGGATTTTTATGTAATTATTTTTTTAGTCCTTCATACATATTTGCCTTCACTAACCTCTCCAGCATGTTCTCCTGGCCCTATATTCACCTCATGTATTCACTTAACAATGTATTTTATCAGCTCCATAGTAGTGCTTTACCCCAAACACCCCCTAAAATGTTTAGAAATGTGATTTGTGCTTTAAATTCAGGCAGAGTGCCAGAGGCTTTTTTTTTGTAGTGTCCCCAAATCATTTTTATTAACCCTCCCTCCCCCCAACTGCTAAGTCAGCTGATCCCAATTCTCTATCTATCCTCAATCATCTATCTGACTTTGCCAAACCCATACACACTATACCCATCTCTTTTGTGGTCAGATGTATGGATGAATTCCCCAAAGCATGTACTGCAAGGGCCTGCCTGTATACTTTCAAATGGTACTGTTTAAAGTTTTTGTATCCTATTATTATCTTGATAGGTAATAGCAGAATGTCCAAATGTGCTCAAATGTGTACAGTGTGTATTTATATCTTTGTATTCTGACACTTTTTACCTGTCCAATAGTGTAACTAAGGAGGGGCTGTTCCAAGTAATACCCATTATTAAGGCATTCATCTCTCAATGAAGTGGAGAGGGTTACCTGTCCAAGATCCCCCCCCTCTAATGTTAGAAATGGCCCATGAGGGGGGGGGGGGGGATATGATAGGTGTACCTTATACTTTGGTGTTGTAAAATTCCCCTTAATAAATGTTATCTGGATGTTGGTCAAGAATGTTTGTGTCTAATCTGCTTTCCATGTTTATGTGCAAAAAAAGTTTTTTGTTTTCCTCAACAGTTTCCTTCCACGCCACAGGAATGGCAGACTGTGGCCTCCCACTTTGCCCAGCGGTGGGACTTTCCTAACTGCGGAGGGGCAATTGATGGGAAACACGTCCACATTGTCCCACCACCCAACTCGGGGTTGTACTATTATAATTACAAGGGGTTCAATAGTATTCTGATGTTGGCGGTGGTGTCGGCTAATTACGACTTCCTGTATGTGGACGTGGGGAAGAATGGCTGGATGTCCGATAGTGGAGTCATTGCCCAGACGGAGTTTTACAGGTGTCTCCAGAATGGCAGCTTGGACTTGCCACCTCCAGAAGACAATGTGGAAGGACTCCCATTCGTCTTCATTGCGGATGAAGCATTTGCGCTGGGGGACCATCTTACGCAGCCATTCCCGATGAGGACCCTCACCCCGGAACAGAGGGTTTTTAATTACTGGCCAGAGCCAGAAGAGTGGTGGAGAACACATTTGGAATCATGGCCAGCCGGTTCCACCTATTTTTGACACCCATCCATATGGCGGAGTATAAACTTAATCATATGATCCTGGTATGCTGTGTTCTACATAACTTTTTACGCCAACATTCTGCCAACTATGCTGGCTCAGTTGGGCCTGAGGCTGGAATTCTAAATGAAACAACCCTGACGGCGCTTGAAAGTGGCCGTCCTGGCTTGCCCTCCCTCAGTGCCCGTGATGTCCGGTTAAGATACCTTGAGTTCTTTGCGAGTAGGGGGGCCATCAATATGCCAATTTGTGAAGCCTTTATCAAATAAAAAAAAAGCAAATCTTTGTTGACATTTACTGCTTGTGTTTGTTTTAGCTGACCCTGACAGCAATGTGGGGAGTCCTGAAAATGGTGTGATTGTGTAACCTTATACAAAGCACTGTTGGGTGTTATTTATTAAAGGCGTAGACACTTTGCACTACAAGTGCACGCACTTGAAACTGCACTGAAACTGCACTTGTAGTGCAAAGAAGATTTGCCCTTAGAAAATAACCCCCATTTTCACAGAAAGCAGCAATTACATCACCACAAAAGTGTTGTAGCGTTGAGACAATAATCCAAACATTCTTGATTAACAATCTTTTTAATACCTGCACAATCACATGTGCATTTAGAAAAGGTTTTTAAAACCAACCAACATGTTTGTTGCATAACAATTTTTGGGGTGTCATTATCAAAAATAGATTTTTATATAATATATATATATATATTTATATATATTTATTTATATTTATATATATATATATATATATATTTTATATAATTTAAGATAAAACAGGCATGTGTAAAACCAACAAGAAAGACAAAAATCTTGAACTTACAAAGTTCACATATGGTAAAACTTGAAGGCAATATCAGACATGAGTATTTAGGAACTGTGTTTGATATTGCATGCAGATGGGGTTAAGTCACCCCTGGAAAAGCCAAATTTTGAAGATGCACACCAATTTACGAATGTCAACATGTGCTAGCTGCCATCACGGGGGATCAAGGGACGTGTTTTGGGGGAACAACCCCTTCCTCTCAGCTACTTTATTATTGAGGAAGGGGTTGCACCCCCCAAAATGTGTCCAATAATCTCTCTTGATGGCAGATAGCACATGTTGGCACACTGTGTGCATCCTCAAAATTTGGCTTTTCTAAAAATTGCTAAAACATTTTTAAGATTGTAGCACACAAAAAAACAAAGTGATTTGGAGGGGTTTTAAACTCGCCCCAAAACATCAACGATGTTATTATTTTTTTGAATAACATCATTGATTTTTTTCTTGAGGTTTTCCAATTCTAAATTACACCTCATGATCTCCCCGATCAGGATCTGGGCACTTTCTGGTATGAAAGGATCTGGATCCACAACATCACGATCACCTAAAACGAGAGAAACCAAACAAAAACAGGTATCAAAAATATGCCGGCATCTATCTCTTACTTGAGCCTATGGTCGCAGACACTCACCTGTTGTGGTGCCAATATCCACCACGTCTTCTTCCTCCTCCTGCTCTGCTTGGGTTAGGGGTATTTCCCTTCTTCCAGATTTGGGGGGTCTGTGGCCTCCTCGGATGAGGGGTATCCTCCGAGTCTTTTCTCCCCTATATAAAACAAAAATGGTATAATTAGCACACAGATATTTAATGGCCGAAATATAAAGATGAAACATTGCTTGGAAGTGGGGTACAATTGTCTATTTTGGCAGAGTTCCAAGATGTAGCATTTTTATTGTCCGTTGTCAAGCTTCAAGACTTTACCTGTCTTGTCCAAGCTTCACAGATGGAGACCCCCCTATAGTATACACTGGAGCACCTGTGTGGGCCCCCTAATAAAAACCCATCTACACAACCAAATATTTTTCATACAAGTAGGCCCTAAAAAATGTTGGCAAATGCATATGGCCTAAACAATGGTGTTTTATAGGCTGAAAGAAAAATGTTTGATACGAACGAATAATGGGCCCATGAACATGAAAGTTGCCATTTTAAACTGTACAACACTTAAGAAAAGCATATGGAGCAGCACGAACATAATAAAGACAAAAAGAATAGGAACACAGCACAACTACTTACTTTTTTCCAGCACTCTCCGAATCTTTCTGTACTACTCGGGCTCTCTTAATTTCAGGTCCGACCACCGCTTCCTGAGCTGATCTTTCGATCGTCGTACCCCCCGAAATTCCGGTGCAGACTCTTGACCACTTTCGCCATGATCTTGTCCTTTCTGATATTGGGGTTGGGGTAAGGTCCATACTTCCCGTCATAGTCGGCCTTCTTCAGGATGTCAACCATCTCCAACATCTCCCCAAAGGACATATTTGAGGCCTTAAATCGTCTCCTTCCGGATCCGGGCTTTCCTCCTCCTCGTTGCTATAATTAGCACGCCCCTGTTCTGACTCCGCCATGTGCTCTTCACCCACTGCGCTGAATGAAAAGGGGCGGGGAATAGACTAGAAAGAACGTCAGGGGCGGGCGGAGTTACACGCATGCGCAGTGTGTATAAAGCGTAACATGCGTGCGTAGTACGTACGATCTGTGAGCGGAGGAAGGAGTATCGGAGGCACCGATCGTGATAACGAAGGTAAGAGCCAAACTTGGGCCTATACTGCTTCTAGATTGAGGCCTATATTGTAACTAGATTAGGAGAGTTTTGCCTGACATTAGGGTTTGTCTTGTGTTGTGTCTTGCAGTGAAAATGGATATCTTGAACGATACCGACTTCATGGCAATCTTCATTGACATGTTCAGGGAGCTGCCTTGTCTGTGGGAGATCAACCACCAACATTATAAGAACCAAACAAAGAGGAAGGCAGCGCTGGATCAATTGTTTGAAATTGTGAAGCAGGTGATCCCCACGGCAGACATGACCTATTTGAAGATCCTAATTGGTGGCCTGAGGAGCACATATCTAAGGGAGCGCAAGAAAGTCCAGGATTCGCAGAGATCTGGAGCAGCAGATGACATCTATGTCCCCGGGATGGATGTGGTACTATGACAGGCTGCATTTTCTGGCAGGTCAGACTGAACCCAGGTCATCACTCTCCAGTCTTCCTTCCATGCTTTCTTCCCCCCCAGCTGAGGCTTCTTACGCCCAACCTGGGCCTTCCAGGCAGCAACATGTGGAGGAGCCCAGCTTGAGCCAGGTATAGCATGCCTCTAAATAGTTCAGGTTGTCCAATCAATGATGTTAACTAGATGTTAGTTTGGAGTACTAATTTATGTTTGTGATTGATGATGCAAAAACTAAAACCATGTCCCTTTTTCATACACAGGGAAGTCTCAGCCAGGAGGTGGCCGGGCCGAGCAGGCTGCCTGATATGCAGGTCCCTCCCCTACACCCGCAAAGAGAAAGTGGCAGGAAGAGGAGTACCCTAGAGGAGGCTTCCATAGGCCTCTTTTGGAAGGCTACAGAGGCCCTGGGAGCACCACACACTGTGGAGGAGGACTTTGCTGGCATAATTGCATGTAAAATGCAGTGGATGGAGGAGGGCCAACAACTCATGTGTGAGTCATTAATTTTGGAAGCTCTCAATAAGGGGTTGAGGGGCCAAATAACATCTGCTACCCACATTTGTGACCACACACATGGTCCTCCTCCTCCTCCAGGTCCTTCTACTTCTCCTCCTCCTCCAGGTCCTACTAGTCCTCCTCCTCCTCCAGGTCCTACTCCTCCTCCTGCCACATCTCCAACAGCAGAGCCACAGCCGGGAATGAAGCGTGGAAGGAAGACCAGAAAGTGATGACCCTGGATCCAGTCTGGTCTGGCAAAAGATGCAGCCTCTTGTGGTACCACAGCCTGGGGACACAGATGTCATCTGCTGCTTTCCGGATCTCTGGGACTTCTGGACCAGACTGCACTCCCTTACATATGGACTCCTCAGGCCACCAATTTTGATGTTCAAGAATTGATGTCTGCCCTGGGGGTCCAAGGCTTCGCTAACTTCTGCTGTTTATCCAGCGTTGCCTCCCTCTTTGTTTGGTTCTGAGCCCTTAATAAAGGATTTTTGGTTTCAATTATACTCGCCTATGTGTGTTTTCCTTCAAAAAGGACAGTTTGTTTGTGAGGATTCAGGTACATTTCAAAAATACAATGTGAAATTAACAAGGGACACCAACACCAAACAATCTCCTTGAGATTAAATAATACAAGATATCAATGGTGTGGTGGTAACTTGACACACAAAACACACACAAAAATATTCTGGAGTAAAACTAAAAATAAAATAAAACAAAGATCAGCCTTGGAAAAAATACAAACCTAAAATATAAAAAAAATCTGCCTTTAAAAAAAAAAAAAATAATAATAATAAAAATATTTTTGTCAGATGTGACAAATCAAAATATATTAAGGGAATCCCGATAAATAATAAAGTAAGAAGTTTGTGAGAAGTCTGTGTGAATATGAGCAGCAAAACTACTTCATTCTTCTCACATTATAAAGAAGAAGAGAGTGCGCTGTATTAAACCATTTTTAACATTGCACCGTGACGAAAGTGTTGTATCCATTGCGAACGCTAATTTTACCCGACCGAGCTGTTCCGTCTCGGAATTTCTTCTGAGCATGTGTGGCACTTTGTGCGTTGGAACAGGCCACACACGGTCGGAATTGACGCGATCGGATTTTGTTGTCGGAAAATTTTATAGTCTGCTCTCAAACTTTGTGTGTCGGAAAATCCGATGGAAAATGTCCAATAGAGTCCACATACGGTCGGAATGTCTGACAACATGCTCCGATCGGACATTTTCCATTGGAAAATCCGACCGTGTGTACGGGGCATAAGTGTGCATGCAGAATGTTAATTAATTTAATTTAGAATTTAATTTAAAAAAGTTAATTTAGCTTAACTTAATACAGTATATACTGGTGTATATATATATTTATGGTCGGAGCCCTCCAACCGAGACAGACATGGAACCACATAAAGATGCCACAAGACTCACAACATAACACAGACCTGGGATGTGCCCTTGTCAGCTGGTCCGTATGCCAAAAAAGGGTGCATACCCAAAATAAGTAATGGATTAGTGTAGAAAAGGGATGTGCAAGGAAGGGCCCTGAAAAGAGGAATGGGTGGGAGGGTATTGTGCACCAGAACCTGACAAGAAATACAGGTGAGTGGGCTACTTAAACACCCCTGGGCTCCTCCCATAAATTCAGGCCACCATACTGGCCTTTTTATTTATGGTCAGAGCCCTCCAACTGAAACAGACATGGAACCACATAAAGTTGCCACAAGACTCACAACATAAGACAGACCTGAGGTGTGCCCTGGTCAGCTGGTTGGTATACCAAAAAAGGGAACAAAAATACCAGGATAGGGAAATCATTTTTTTTTGGACATTAAAAGAGTACTGAAGCACTGACGTGAATAAATAACCCAAAAATCATGTGATAAATGAGAGATAGCCAAATAATATAGCTGATTATTTATTGTTCAAACGAACGAATATTTAAATATTTTTTTCTGATTACTTATTGTTGATGCATATTAGCTATTTATATAATTTTGACATTGTATCCAGGAGAATTAGCACTGAATGCATCAAGGTTTTTAATTTTGGACACAATTGTGGTGATGCACATAAGTGATTTTTGTAGTTTTTGGGAATTTTAGGATTATTGTTGTATTTTACTTCACAGTTTTTTGGCATAGGTGTATTTATATGGAGTTTATTTATTTATTTATGTAATTTTCTGTTACACATTAAGTTATACACCCAGGGTTTCTCATGAGAGGTTAATATTAGCGCAATTATTCACTTACATATAATTTTTTTTGGACATGTGACATTTATTGAGCAAGCTTGGCAACAGCTTTCAACCTGAGGTAAAGCAGGTGGACTTCCACCTACCCAACCTTCTGATGACGTTATCCAGTACCCTGTGCCGAGAGGTGGCTGAAGTCGCTCTGATACGAAAGGAGTGCCCAGAAAAATGGCTGGGGTTGAGGCCTAGGTTAGCCAGAAGGATACAAACATGTCTAATTAACTGGCTAGCACTCAGGGGGCTGGTAGGAAAAGACAACAACTGAATGGAGCTAGACTGGTTAGGCAGGTGTGACAACAACTGGTCAAGGACCACTACTGGGCACCAATTGTTGTGGGTCAGGAAGAACTTAATGTTGACTCCGGTGCTGGACTGTTGAGTCTTGGACACTGCTAGGTGTAGAACTAAATGGTCTTGGAGGCGGGCCAAGTGGCACTTGTGTAGAACCTGGCAACTGCTCTCTATTGGCTATTGGCTGATGTTTCTGGATGCCACATAGTATGGACAGTATGGATAGTTTGGATAGTATGGATAGTTTGACAGTGTGGGCCGTGAACAAGGAAGGCTTTTCAGGGTCCTGTAAGGACAGGAAATGTTGGATGCCAGCCAATGACAGCCTGATGGCGTTGTGGGAACAAGTCAGCTGCGTGTGACAATACGACATGAAGGCCAGGACATGCTTGATGTTGCTTATCCCCGTCCCAAGGCACAAAGCAAGAAACCTGCAGTAGGTGTTCCAGGCGGTGTGGTAGGCTTTCAGTGTGCTGCGAGACCATGATTGGTTTATTGTTAGGCTGCATTGGGAAGGTGGTCCTATAGCCCATCGTCAGCTGCGACCAAAGTAGGATAGGAGAAGTTGGGTCCGGGTTTCTGCAGGAAACAACAGGAGGTTAAGGAGGGACATCGCATCTGCTGCAAGGTTACATTGCCAGGAATGTAGGTACAGTGCACATTGAATTTGTACTGAAGGGATATCTGCACCAGCCTGCGTAGGAAGGACATGATGGCCAAGGACATGGACCTGCCTTTGATGCCAATTTTGACCATGGCTAGGTTGTCTGCTGAGAAGACCAGATCTGCCCTATCCAGGTGTGGCCCCAGACCTGAGCTGTGGCAACGATGGGGTAGAGCTCAAATAGGGAGGATGACTGGCTAAACCCGGGGACCAGGAGAATCTCTTGTGGCCATGGACCTGTGAACCAGTGAGAACCAAAAATTGCAGCAAAGCCTGTGGAGGCTACTGCATCTGCGACTACGTGAGGTGACTAAGCCGATGCTACTGGGATAAACATGGGCACGCCATTCTGGTGTTCGAGGAACTCGTCCAACATTGCCAGATCAGCGATTGATACTTGGTCCACTCTGAGGACTTGTTCGGGTCCTGTGCCTGAGAGAGGAAAACCAGGAGATGTGAAATGAAGAAATGCCCCTGAGGGGCAATCCTCATAGCAAAGTTAACCATCCCTAGCAGGGACTGTAGCTGTCTCTTGGTACAATCTCGTGAAAGGAGCATGAATTACCAACCTGATCTGGGCCAATCTGTTGGGAGACAGGCTGACCTGCATAGAGTGGGTGTCGAAAATGAGATGCCATGTCACTGCCACGAGGATGGGTCGATGGGTAATGGTTCGAAGGCGTCTGAAATGTCTGCCTTGGACAACCATGCACCTGTGCCTGCTAATGATGGGCTGTATGGCTAGGTCAATGGATGCATACTTAACCGCTAGCCGACCAGCCACCGCAGTTATACTGCGGCAGGTTGGCACAGTTGCGCAAATCTCCGTCGGTATATGTTGGCTCTTTAAGGTGCTATAGCAGGCGCACGCGCCCGAAGCATGTTCCCAGAGCTGATGCACCTGCACCCCCGCCGGGCACCCGCGATTGCTTGTGACAGAACAAGGACGGAGATGTGTGTGTGTAAGCACACAAATCCGGTTCTGCAGGGGAGAGGAGACAGATTGTGTTTTCCTACTAAGTAGGAACAACAATATGTCTCCTCTAGTCACTCCCATCCCCCCACAGTTAGAACACACAGTGAGGGAACACATTTAACCCCTTGATTGCCCCCTAGTGTTAATCCCTTCTCTGACAGTGACATTTATACAGTAATCAGTGGCTATTTTTAGCTCTGATCTCTGTATAAATGTCAATTGTCCCAAAAAAGTGTCAAAAGTGTCCGATCTGTCCGCTGCAATGTCACAGTCCCGATAAAAATCACAGATCGAGGAAATTACTAATACAAAAAATGATAATAATAAAATTACATAAATCTATCCCCTATTATGTAGACGCTATAACTTTTGCGCAAATCAAGCAATATACGCTTATTGCGATTTTTTTACAAAAATATGTAGAAGAATACATATCGGCCTAAACTGATGAAGACATTTGTTTTTTTTATTTTTTGGGGGGATATTTATTATAGCAAAAAGTACAAAAAATTGTGTTTTTTTCAAAATTGTTGCTATTTTCTTATTTATAACGCAAACAATAAAAACCACAGAGGTGTTAAAATGCCACCAAAAGAAAGCTCTATTTGTGGGGAAAAAAGGACATACATTTTGTTTGGGTACAGTGTCGCAATTGTCAGTTAAAGCAACGCAGTGCCGTATCGCAAAAAATGGCCTGGTCAGGAAGGGGGCACATCCTTCCGGGGCTGAAGTGGTTAAGGGAGAAGTCTTCAGATGGAGATTAGTTTAACCTGGAAATATGGGAAGAATGAGGTGCAGACGAATCATGAACGAAGCAAAGTTTATTGGAGAACTTGGCCTTAACAAGCCCGATAGAGCTGACTCTCCAGGTGCTGAACGGTTACACAGAAAAGGGACCGATGATGAACCCCTGGTCCAGTTGGATCTGTAGCAGATTGTCAATGGTTTGCTTGTCGGTGGAAGCTGAGGGAAGATTCCTGCACTTGTGGGTGGTTTAAGGCAGGGTGAGGAGCCCGGTGTGGAAACCAAAGGTGAATTTGCGCACCAGTAAGAGTGCGAGTAAGGGAGATGTGTGAGAGGAGAGGTAGAACTCCAACCACTGTACGTCCACTCAGTTTAGTCATGAAGCATTGGGGTGTTTGAGGGTGCATGCGGTCTTGGAATTTGCTGTGTGGCAGATGATGCAGATGTGGATCAGACCACATTGGCTGTACCTACAGGTAGCATAGTTATAATTGTTGCAGATCTGTGCTATGCCCTGTGACTGGACAGGCCACCCCAACTTATCCACCTGAAAATGCTGAGTGGGGTCAGGCATGCCCTGGACAGCATTAGAGGTAGAGGGGAGGGCTAGGGAATGTCTGGAATCCGCATTGGAACGCCAGTTTGCTGGCACTTAACTGACCTAAGAGAGGAAAGACAGGCATGCGAATGAGTGACCATGAACATGTGCCACTGGTAGATGATGAGTGGCCATAAACGTGTGCCACTGGTAATTGCAGTTGCAATAACGTGTTGCAAAAAGAAACCTCATGAGGGAGGCAGAAAACAAGAAAGCAGAGACATTGGAATGTGTTTGGGGAGGAACCTTAGACCCTGCTAGTTTGTTGTGATTATATGTTTGTAAAATGAGAATGGAACGTGCCGACTTGTGTCAGAACTGCGAACCAAAGCATTGTATGAGTTGTGAGTAGGGATGAGCTTTATGTTGAGTTTGACTTGAACATTGACTGTTCGAGCGTTCGTCAAAATACAAACATTATGGGGCGTTCGCGCCAAATTCGAGTGGCGCGTCATGCCCCATAATGCACTGTGACATCGCAGTGCATTGCTGTCTGATGATTGGCCAAGCATGCACCTGCATGCTTTGGCCAATCACAGCACCGTCAGCAAAGAGAGCCATAATTGGCCAAAGGCAGGGTGCCTTTGGCCAATTATGGCTCAGGGGGTTAAGTCCACGCCCCACACTATATAATGCCACCTGCACATCGGCCCTGTGTAGTGTGATGCTGGCGTTGACCGAGAGAGAGAGTGTCATTTCATTTAGATTGAGCAGGCAGGCGATTCAGTTAGCCACAGTGTATTTAGTATATATACATATACATCCAGGCTTGTGTGTATATATATATATATATATATATATATATATATATATATATATATATATACACACATACATATACACATTGTATCCAATTTAGCTAGATCTGACTGCAGGCCGTTCCTGGTGTACTGTTTCTAATATACTTCAGGCAGGCAGGTGATTCAGTGAGCTGCAGTGCATAAAATATACTGTATATACAGTCTCCTACTATATATATCCACTGCATTCCAGTCTAGCCAAGCCTATATCTGACTGCAGGCCATTCCTGGTGTACATTTTCAAATACACTTTCAGACAGGCAGGCAGGTGATTCAGTGATCTGCAGTGCATAAAATATATATATACAGTCTCCTACAGATACTGTATATCCACTGCATTCTAGTCTAGCCAAGCCTATATCTGACTGCAGGCCATTCCTGGTGTACGTTTTCAAATACACTTTCAGGCAGGCAGGCAGGTGATTCAGTGATCTGCAGTGCATTAAATATATATATATACAGTCTCCTACATATATATATATCCACTGCATTCCAGTCTAGCCAAGCCTTTATCTGACTGCAGGCTATTCCTGGTGTACGTTTTCAAATATACTTTCAGGCAGGCAGGAAGGTGATTCAGCGATCTTCAGTGCATAAAATATATATACAGTGTGCTACATATATATCCAATGCATTCTAGTCTAGCCAAGCCTATATCTGTGTCAGGGACATACTGCCCATTCCAGAAAGCATGCGCCTATGCGCACGCTCGAGTCACGGACTTTGCACACGAATGTGCACATGCGCGCACGTTGGACGTGCTTTGGCACCCAACGGTCCATAAAAGACGCTCAATGATGCTGCCCCTTGCGGTTTGATCTGCTTCTGTTCCCTGTGTTCCTGATTCTGTACCAGTACTCTGTTCCTGTGTTTGACCCGGCTTCCTGACCTTGCTTATGTCTCCAATCCTGACCTCGGCTTGTTTGACCCTGCTCTGTTACCTGCCTGATTGCCTGTTGCCAAGACCCAGCCTGGACTCTGACTCCGCTTCTGCCTGCTGACCTGCATCCGCTGCTCTGCAAACCTGCAACTGCTGACCTGCATCCGCTGCTCTGCAAACCTGCAACTGCTGACCTGCATCCGCTGCTCTGCAAACCTGCAACTGCTGCCCTGCATCTGCTGCCCTGCAAACCTGCATCCGCTCACCTGCATCCACTGCTCTGCAAACCTGCATCTGCTTACCTGCATCCGCTGCTCTGCAACCTGCATCTGCTGACCTGCACCCGCTATTCTACTAGCCTGCATCTGCTGACCTGCACCCGCTACTCCAGCTTCCACGTGACAAAACCACTCCAAGCAGTAAGAACTCAGCAAGCACCTTTACCTCACTGTGCTCTTACTGCCATTGTTCCCACTCCAGTGGTCTCCGAGCCAGGGTGGTACGAAAGGTCTCCCTCCGCACATCAGGCTCACATCCCAGGTACGTTACAGTATCAAACCGCCATGTCTGAGCCTGCAGGAGGGACCTTCGCCTATGGACTTTGTCTGTCAACATCTCACAGCCTCACTCAGGTCATGGAGTCTCTGCAAGACAGCCTCATCCGAATGGAAAAACAGACCCAAGATTTGACCATCTCGTCAGACCCACCTCTGATTCCAGCTTCCTTCCCTGGAATGATACCACTTCCTGAGCCTAGGGTGCCTGTCCCTGAGAGGTTCTCTGGGGATCAAAACGAATTCCGGGCGTTTTGCAACACAGGGAATATATAAGCTCTTGTGCTACCTGTATCCATAGCAAGACCACTAGAAGCAAGGCCTGGGGTCTGCTCAGACCCTTACCAGTCCCTGTCCTTGGAAAATGATTGCCATGGATTTCATAGTGGAACTTCCCCTATCAGAAGGTTGCTCAGCCATTTTTGTCGTGGTTGACCGTTTATCCAAAATGGCCCACTTTGTTCCACTAAAGAGCATGCCCCCTGCCATGGAAACTGCCCAGGTCTTCTTTAAAGAGATAGTAAGGCTACATGGGGTTCCTGCAGACATTGTTTCGGATAGAGGAGTGCAGTTCACTTTTCGCTTCTGAAGGGCTTTGTGCAAGGCTCTGCAGATTGAACTGTCTATGTCCTCGTCCTAACACCCTCAGACCAATGGGCAAACTGAGAGGATGAATCAAACGCTCAAACAATATCTCCGATGCTTAACCTCCTTTGTTCAAGATGACTGAGTAGCATTACTACCCCTGGCAGAATTTGCCTTTGATAGTGCTAATCATTCGGCTACAGGTCAGTCTCCATTCTTTGCCAGTTACAGGTTCCATTCAACCTTCCTACCTGAACTCATCCCAGATTCAACAGTCCCGGTGGTCCAGAGTACCGTCGATTTCCTGACTCATAATAGTAAGATATTGCAGGAAGCCATGACCAGGGCACAAGCAACCAATAAGAGGATGTTCGACAGGAAGAGGAGAGGGGAATTATGTCTCCAACAAGGCGATCAAGTATGGTTATCCACCACCAATCTTAAGATGTCTTGCCCCGCAAGGATATTGGCACCCAAATTCATCGGTTCCTTCCCAGTAAAACGGAAATTAAATGATGTTTCCTACGAACTTGCCTTACCGGAGTCCTTGAAAATCCACCCGGTATTTTATGTATCATTATTAAAACCTGCAGTGCCTGATCCTTTCCCAGACAGAGGATTGAGACCACCTGAACCTGTGATCATTGACGGAGATGAGCAATTTGAAGTGGAGGCCGTCTTAGACTGCCGAAGAAGGAACCAGCTTCAATTCTTGATCAAATGGAAGGGTTACGGTCTGGAAGAGAATTCCTGGGAACCGCAACAGAACATTCACGCCCAAGAATTAATTCAGACCTTTTTCCGCAGTCACCCCAAAAAAAGAGTTCTCTTGAGCACCTGGAGGTTACCCTTAAGGGGGGGCACTGTCAGGGATGTACTGCCCGTTCCAGAAGGCGTGGGCCTATGCGCATGCGCGAGTCACAGACTTTGCACACGAATGTGTGCATGCGCGCACGTTAGACGCGCTTTGGCGCCCAGCAGTCCATAAAAGACGCTCAATGATGCTGCCCCTTGTGGTTTGATCTGCTTCTGTTCCCTGTGTTCCTGATTCTGTACCAGTACTCTGTTCCTGTGTTTGACCCCGCTTCCCGACCTTGCTTATGTCTCCAATCTTGACCTCGGCTTGTTTGACCCTGCTCTGTTACCTGCCTGATTGCCTGTTGCCAAGACCCAGCCTGGACTCTGACTATTCTCTGCCTGCCATTTTTGCTGTGTTCCCTGATGTGTATGACCCGGCTAGTCTGACTCTGCTTCTGCCTGCTGACCTGCATCCACTGCTCTGCAAACCTGCAACTGCTGACCTGCATCTGCTGCTCTGCAAACCTGCAACTGCTGACCTGCATCCACTGCCCTGCAAACCTGCATCTTCTGACCTGCATCCGCTGCTCTGCAACCTGCATCTGCTGACCTACACCCGCTATTCTACTAGCCTGCATCTGCTGACCTGCACCCGCTACTCCAGCTTCCACGTGACAAAACCACTCCAAGCAGTAAGAACTCAGCAGGCACCTTTACCTCACTGTGCTCTTACCGCCACTGTTCCCACTCCAGTGGTCTCCGAGCCAGAGTGGTACGGGAGGTCTCCCTCCACATGTCAGGATCACACCCCAGGTATGTTACAATCTGACTGCATGCCATTACTGGTGTACGTTTTCAAATATACAGTACTTTAAGGCAGGCAGGCAGGTGATTCAGTGATCCGCAGTGCATAAAATATATATACAGTCTCCTATATATACATACAGTATCTACTGCATTCCAGTTTAGCCAAGCCTATATCTGACTGTAGGCCATTCCTGGTGTACTTTTTCTAGTAAACTTCAGGCGGTGTTTTGCTAATAAAATTTTACTGCATTTCTGGAAGGCCACCAAGGAGAGGCAGATGCTCACAGGCCACTAAAAGAGGGCAAGCGGCTCTGTGTCTACAGCCAACAGTGCTGGTCATGGACACGGTGCATCCACATGGCTGTGGGGCACGCTTGTCCTTTTTTTCGGCAGCTGGCCGTGTTGATCCACAACATGCAGAAGAGTTGGTAGAGTGGATAACTAAGCCGTCCTCATCCTCCTCCTCCTCTGTCACCCAGGCTCAGAGTAGTATGCCTGCCAATGCTGCTGCCAAAGAGGAATAATCCATTGGCTCAATGTCATCAGTCACTCCTTCCCTAACCCCACCATCATGCACAGAGGAGTCCCCCGAACAGTTCGACCACAGTGTGGGGTACATGCTGCAGGAGGATGCGCAAAGTTTTGAAGGCTCCGATGATGGTACCCAGGTTGAGGATGGCAGTAACGTGAGCCCAGAGAGGGGGTGCCCAAGAAGGACAAGAAACTGGCAGTCAAGTTCCCCCAGTGCAGTATACTGCCAGGTTTGCTCCAGTGATGAGGAGGGAGGGGATGATGAGGTCACTGACTCTACGTGGGTGCCTGATAGAAGAGGGGAGGAGGAGGCACATCTCCAATGAGGCAGGATGCTCTCCAGGGGCCAGCTTAAGGGCAGCCACATGACTGCATCACACTGCAGAGCTCCGCATGTGCAGGGTGCTGCTGACTCCCCGCATATTTTGAAAAGTTCTTTGGTGTGGGCCTTTTTTGATACGTGTGCAGCAGATCGCACCATTGCTGTTTGCAACCTATGTCTGAAGCGTATCAAGCATGGCCAAAACAGCAGCCGTTTGGGCAGCACATGCTTGAACAGACCTCCCATGCAGTCCGTTGGTAACAGTACTTGAAAGACTCACACCAAAGAACAAGACGGACCTCTCCTTGCTCCTCATCAGCTGGGATCTCCAACCCCACTATCCCTTCAGCCCTCTCAGAAACCTGCACCGAGAGGAATGAAGGTGTAAAATTAGGTGTGCCAAGTACTTTTGGGCAATCTGCTATCGCTACACCAACATCCGATTGTAGCAGGCAAATTTCCCTACACCAGTTGGTAAAGCGTCAAAAGAAATTCGGTCCCAGCCATCCACATGCTCAGTGGCTGAATGCTAGCTTGGCTAAATTGCTAGCACTCCAACTGCTGCCTTTTCAGCTGGTAGACTATGCCCCCTTTCATGAATTTGTGGAATGTGCAATACCTCAGTGGCAGGTTCCCAAATGCCATTTCTTTTCACGGAAGGCCATTCCAGCTCTCTACCAGCATGTGGAAGGCAATGTCTTGGCCTTGTTGGACAGGGCGGTCAGTGGTAAGGTGCATATTACCACTTACTCATGGTCCAGCAGGCATGTACAGGGACGTTACCTTTCTTTCACAGCACACTGGGTAACTCTGCTGGCAGCTGGGAAGGATGCAGGATAGGGTTTAGTATTGTTGGAGGTTGTTCCGCCACCACGCCTCCAAAATGCTAGTAGTGGTGATTCTGCCACACCTCTCTACTCCACCCCCTCCTCCTCTTCTTCCTCTATAGCCTCTTCCTCTGCAGATTTATCTTTGGAACCAGCGGTGCTTCGTAGGCATTCAAGGGGCTACGCATGCACTCAGGCAAAAAAAATGCCATGCGGTGCTTGAGTTGGTCTGCTTAGGAAACAGGAGTCACACTGGGCCAGAGATTCTGTCAGCTCTGCTGGGGCAGACTCAGAGGTGGTTGATGCCACGCCAGCTTCAGCCAGGAATGGTGGTTTGCAACAATGGCAGCAACCTCCTCTCTGCCCTCTGACAGGGACACTTGATCCATGTTCCCTGTTTTGTTCACATCCTTAATTTGGTGGTGCAGCAGTTCTTGTGCAGGTACCCAGGCTTACAGGATCTCCTGAGGCAGGCCAGGAAAGTCTGTGGGCATTTCCGCCGGTCATATAATTCCAGTGCTCGGCTGGCTGACCTTCAAAAGGAATGCAACCTGCCCAAGAACCGCCTCATCTGTGACATGCCCACCAGGTGGAACTCAACTTTGGCAATGCTGCAGCAGCTGCATACACAGCAGAGGGCCATCAATGAGTACCTGTGTGAGTATGGCACCAGGACAGGGTCAGGGGAGCTTGGCTTTTTTTTGCCACGCCAGTGGCTACTGATCAAGGATGCATGCACTGTCCTGTCACCATTTGAGGAGGCCACAAGGATGGTGAGCAGTGACAGTGCATGCATCAGTGATACTGTCCCTCTTGTCTTCCTGTTGGAGCACACGCTTTGTGGAATAATGGACAGGGCACTTGAGGCAGAACAGAGGGAGAAGGAGGAGGACTACCTTACCTCTCAAGGCCCCTTTATCCAGACAGTATCCCTGCGGGCCTGCCTATCACACTAGAAGAGGAGGAGGAGGAGGATGAGGATTGTGTCAGCATGGAGGTGGAGCCTAGCACTCAGCATCAGCAGCAGTCTTCAAGGGATCATTTTCAGTCCCCAAGAAACCCATGGACTTGTACGTGGCTGGGAGGAGGTGGCTGTGGATCATGTCATCCTTAGTGACCCAGAGGACTCTGGATCGAATGCCTCAGCAAACCTTCACTGCATGGCCTTCCTGATCCTGCAAAGCCTGCGAAAGGACCCTCGGATTCGTGGTATCAAGGAGAGGGATCATTACTGACTGGCAACCTTTCTTGATCCAAGTTATAAGGGTAAGGTTGCAGAACTTATCCAGCCTTCGCAGAGGGAGCAGAGGATGAAACATCTTTGAGAGGCCTTGCAGAAAGGTTTGTGCAATGCGTTTCAAGAGCCTGGGAGGTTATTTCCTGGTCCTCCTGGACAAAGTGTTGCTGAGGCTTTGGTCAGTCACAGAAGGAGCGGTGGAGAAGGTGGCCATCTGACCGATGTGTTCAGACAATTCTTTAGTCTGCAGCCCCCAGGCCTGATCGATTCCAGCAACCATCGCCAGCATCTGATTTACATGGTGCAGGAATACCTAGTGGCAAGATCAGACTTGGAGACCTTTCCAACTGAAAATCCACTGAGTTACTGGGTCTTGAAGATGGATCACTGGCCAGAGCTTGCACAATATGCAATTGAGCTACTGGCCTGTCCTGCATCCAGTGTTCTTTCTGAACGCACATTCAGTGCTGCTGGAGGCTTTGTAACCGATCACAGAGTGCACGTGTCCACAGACTCAGTTGATTGGCTCACCTTCATAAAAATGAATCAGTCTTGGATCACCAGCTACCAAGCACCTGATGCTGATGTAACCGATTAATTTTTCTATGAATGTGAGATCCCTTGAAGACTGCCTATGCTGAGTGACTATCCTGTTATGCTAAGTGACTATCCTATTCCTCCTCAATGTTCATGTTGATAGCTTCTAAGAACACTTTTGCTTCAGGGCACCACCACCACCAGTGCCTAAGGCCCAATTTTTCTGCCCCTGTTTAACAGGGGCGTGTAATTACAATTTTTGCTGTAATATTTCACAGCAGGGCTCGTTCTTGCGCTCAACTAGCCACTTACCGACTGGCCACTGTATATATACGTCATTAGTTTGAAGATGGATATCTTGGTAATGGCAGCAGCTGCTGCCACAACCGAGGTATCCATCTTTAGGGCCGGCGGTTCTGTACACGATAATGGTGGTCTCTGTGGTGGGTTCACTGCAAGATCACGGTTAATCGGTGGCGGGAGAGGTGCCACCCCCCTCCCGCCACTCTCCCGCGCCCTCCGCTGCTTACCGGAGCCGTCGGTAGTGGAGGAGGCAATCAGGTCCTCTCACTTCCTCAGTATGGAGACGAGAGAGTGAGGCTAAGATGGCCCCCACCCATCTCCATACCATAGGACGGCTGAAGCAACATCATTACGTCAGCTCCACCCACTTGTCTTAAAGGCACAATTTTTTTGTGTCATTTTTTTAAACAACTTTTTTTTTTTTTTTTTGCATTAAAGTCTAAATATGAGATCTGAGGACTTTTTGACCCCAGATCTCATATTTAAGAGGACCTGTCATGCTTTTTACTATTACAAGGGATTTTTACATTCCTTGTAATATGAATAAAAGTGATCCATTTTTTTTTAAAAACAGTGAAAAAATAAATAAAATAAAGTAAAATAAATAAGAAAAAAACTATTTTTAAAGCACCCTGTCCCGACGAGCTTGTGCGTAGAAGCGAATGCATACGTGAGTAGCGCTTGCATATGAAAATGGTGGTCAAACCACACATGTGGGGTGTCACCGTGACCAGTAAAGCGAGAGCAATAATTATAGCCCTAGACCTCCTCTGTAATGCAAAACATGCAACCTGTAGAATTTTTTAAACATTGCCTATGGAGATTTTTAAGGGTAGAAGTTTGACACCACTCCACGAGCGGGCGCAATTTTGAAGCGTGACATCTTGGGTATCAATTTACTTGGCGTAACATTATATTTCACAATATAAAAAAAATTGGGCTAACTTTACTGTTGTCCTATTTTTTTATTCAAAAAAGTGAATTTTTTCCAAAAAAAAGTGCGCTTATAAGACCACTGCGCAAATATGGTGCATAAAAAAGTATTGAAATGACCACCATTGTATTCTCTAGGGTTCTAGAAAAAAATAATATATAATGTTTGGGGTTCTAAGTAATTTTCTAGCAAAAAAAAACTGTTTTAAACATGTAAACACCTGAAATCCAAAACGAGGCTGGTCTTTAAGTGGCTAGAGTATCTGTGAGGGGTTGCAGTGTTGAGTCACCACCACACCACCACACCACCACCTAAGGCCCAATTTTTCTGCCCCTGTTCAACAGGGGCATGTAATTACAATTCTTGATATAATATTTCACAGCAGGACCCGTTCCAGCGCCCACCAAGAGTAACTGGGGGGTTACAGTGTTCTGGTACCACCAACACCTAAAGCCCAATTTTCTGCAGAGTATATAGGGCAGGCCGTATAGTATTTACAGGTGGTCCCCTATTTTCAAACATCCAACTTACAAACGACTCCTACTTAAAAACGGAGGGAGACAACAGGAAGTGGGAGGAAATCTACCCCCAGGAAGGGAAATTCTCTCCTGTAAGAGTTAATATGGGAAAAAGGTGTCTCCACTGATGCTTTATCACCAATCCTTGTTTCCCTAATAACCCAAAATCTTCTAAATCCAATTGTCATTGGGAAAGAAAGTGAGGCGAAATCTTCTGAACAGGGGCACAGACAGCAAAACAAATGTCACAGGGGTGATAACCCTTTCCCCATGTTATCCAAAAAGCTTAAAAATAGATTTTTTGGCTGGAACTACACTTACAAAATGTACCTGTTCCAAATTACAAACAGATTAAACTTAAGAACAAACCTACAGTCCCTGTCTTGTTTGGACCGCCTGTATACTGCTGTTCAGAGCATATATGGCCTGGGGGCCCCACACCTTTTCTTTTTTTAATTTGGGTGCGGGGTTCACTTTAATATCCATATAAGACCCAAAGGGCCTGGTACCCATGCCCTTTTTCTCAATAAATTTCATCCATATTCCCGGGACCCAACATTACATTACAGCTGCAAGCAGTTTTAAATTACTTTTATTCCTTTAGAAACGTCATTTTGTGCAGGGACTGTTCTAAACATGGGAAACATGCGCCACTTTACAGGCATACTATAGTCACCCCCAGGTAGGATATTTAATGGAATATTTCACTTATTTTTTCACTTTAAGCATTATTAAAATCACTGCTCCCGAAAAAAACATCCGTTTTTAAAACTTTTTTTGCATTGATACATGTCTGGGGCAGAACCCGGGTCCCCAAACACTTTTTAGGACAATAACTTGCATATTAGCCTTTAAAATTCACACTTTTGATTTTTCACGTTCAGGTCCCATAGACTAACGGTGTTCGAATGTTCGCGCAAACTTTCGGTCCGTTCGCATGTTCTGCCGCGAACCGAACTGGGGGTGTTCGGCTCATCCCTAGTTGTAAGTGAGCGCAACGCATGAGTGGTACAAGTAGTAACTGGGTGCCTGTGGCAGGTGCCTCGAGGGGGAGGCCGAACTGTGGAAGCTTGTGGTGTATGTGTAAGACAGAATGTGTCGAATCGTGCCGAAGATTCGAATTGCTGTGTCGCAGGTATGACTGGGAATTGAATCAAGCTCTAGTGGGTGAGCAGAATTGACCCACCAACTGAGATGAGGCCTTCTACGCCACAGTTCTACAGCAAGTTTGAGGATGGTCTATCCCCTCAGGGTGTGAGCGCAGCCATGCTCTGAACCCGCTGAGGATGACAGAGGGGCAGAAGTTTGTGTTAAGAAGAGTCGTAAAGATAAGAATGGAAGAGAAGAGTTGTGTACACAAGAACAGGTAAGAAAGGAACGTGAAGGACAAAAAAAAGGAACAACAGGCACAGTGAAGAAGCCGATCACATTCTGGGCAATGAACGCTGCTGAGTGAAAATTTAGAAGACTCCAAAGAGTGCGGGGCAACTGAGATGAGCCAGGAGGTGACTGGCCAGGTTACCGATAGCTCAGGTGCCCGCTCTGTGTCAAACACAAACCTGTGAAACCAGAGCCCCAGGCCATACAGGGGCGAGAAGATAAAGTCTGGTATGGCCTAAGTAGGAATGTTGCATTCTATATTACGTGACATATGTTTGGAATATTAACACTTGCACTGTCTACAAGCCCACCGTATGGCAACCCAAAAGCCCCCGAACCAGAGATTCGGGGGCTTTTGGGATTGTTCAAGGTCCAACTTCGGAAGCTACAGTCGCTGTTGGATAAGTTGAATTTTGCTTGTCAGATCCTAACGATGGGGAGGGTACTTTGACGACGGCTGTTAGCAAGTACGACGGGAGTCAATTCTCCCACTCATTTTGTGTACCTGGTATGAGAGCACAGGGAGAATTTGCGAGTGTGGCACTTGTTCCTGGACTCTTTCAATGGGCGGGCATTGTTGAAGTCAGTGCCGGTTAGTAACTTTGACCTGGAACTTTACACGGATGCAGCCGGCTCGACTGGATTTGGGGCCTTTTTTCAGGGCCATTGGAGTGCAGGGCCTTGGCCGGGTTCATAGAAAGAGGCAGATTTTCTCTGTAATATGATATTATTGGAATTGTTTCTGGTGGTACTGTGGAGCTGTGGGGAGAGTCTTTCAGAGATCTGAAAGTGTGCTTTCATGGGGACAATCTGAGGGTGGTACAGGTCATCCACAAGGTATCGACCCGTGGTCCCGCTGCTCCAACATTTAGTGTTGCGTTGTCTGCAGTTAAATCTTTTTATTTATGCCGTGCACCTCCCAGGTCTTGAGAACGTCATAGCTGACACTTTGTCTCGCTTTCAGTGGGACAGGTTGTGGGAGTTGGTGTCGGCAGCAGAGTAAGGCAGGCTTCCTTGTCCCGATTGGCTGTGAAAGATTGCCTTGTGGTCATCCGGATGGATCAGACAGTCTGTAAGTGACACGACGTGGGCTGCATATAGTAGGATATGGCGAGAATGATTGTCTTTATTGCAACAGGCCGAGGTTGAGCAGGAGGGCCAGGAAGTGTGGTTGGTGGTTCTGTATTTTGTCTTGCGGAATCTGGAAGAGGGGGTGTTGGTTGAAAAAATTCTCAAAATTGACATTTTTGTTCAAATTGCAGTGTTGCCAGGACTTCACTAAAGATTTTTGGGTACGGCAAGCAATAAAGGGGTAGCGGCGCTCTCAGAAGCGCAGGGACTCCAGGCGCCCGGTTTCGTTTGAGCTTTTGGGGACAGTTTTAGACCAGTTGTTTTTTTTTCTGTGTTCATCGGCCTATGAGGTTTCCTTGTTTAGAACGCCATTCTCCCTGGCGTTCTTTGGTGCTTTTTTGATTGGAGAACTGTTTAGCCCTTCCAAGAGGGTACAGGGGGTATGTGGGCTACGGAAGTCAACTGTGGGGGGATAGGTTGTCCCTGGTGTTGCGCAGGATCAGGTGGGATCAGGATCAGGTGGGCAGGGGCAGAAAGGTTCAGATATTTTTGGTATCGGGTTCACCCTTATGTCCAGTGGAGACGGTAAGGGGGTTTCTTGCAGTGTGCCCGGATTTAGGGGGGTGCTTTTTGGTACATGCTGATGTGGCCCCTTTGTTCAGATTTCAATTCATTTCTATTTTCCAGAAATGCTTAAGGGCGTTGGGTTTGGGGGAAAAGGATGTTTCTGCGTGCCTATTAGTTGTTATGTTTGGTATGTTTTTCCTTCTCTTTCAGGTGGCGTGCAGGGCCTGGCCTGCATATTGGGCCACTCCTATGTTTTTTTGGGGGGAAAAAAAGAGCAGATGTTAGGCCTGATTGGAGACAATTGGGCATTTATAGGCAGGAAGCCTGTGTCGTACCGGGCATGCTCTGGAGCAGGACGGTCCCAGAAGTGCATCTCTTTACACGTCTGGATAGGCTACCGGACGTTTTGGTGTTACACGTCGGTGGCAATGATTTGAGTTTAAGGTCAATGTTGGACATTACGTGGGATATCAAGTTTGATTTCCTGCAGCTCCGCATGGCCTCTCCGGACATGCTGATTGTATGGTCCGACATCATTGCTCGGGTGACTTGGCGATTGGCTAGATCGGTGGAGCGGCTCAATAAGGCCCTGAAAAAGGTTAACAGGGATGGTAGCAGATTTGTGTTTAGGAACGTGGGACTAATTATCAGACATTTAGAGCTGAAAGTAAATACTTGGCGATACCTTCGAGGTGACGGGGTACACCTCAATGCGTTGGGGATTGACATGTGGGCACCGGGGTTGCAGGATGGTATGCAGAGAGTGTTGAGGGTGTGGAGGGACACACAAGGGTAAGGTTTTCCCCTTGGGTGCTGTGGCAGGTGTTGGTCTTTGCGGGTGAATGAAGAAACCTTGGTGGTACGGGTCCGCTGGTGGTATTCCAGTTAACGGTGGTTTAGTTGTAATTTGGTTAATGGGTGCACTGCGCTCAGTGGTTTGTCTCCGAACTAGTATGTCAGCTGGAGGCCTATTAGGATAAAAAAGGCACCACAGTACATTATTAAATCATATGGTAGTTTTGAGTTTCCTGCAAAGACCAATGCGAGTATTGACTGATAGGTTTTTTGGTTTAACAGATGTTTTTATACAGTTATGTTAATTTAAGTTGAGTTTGATAATAAAGAGGCTGCTTCAGCCAATATTTACTCCAACTCGGTGTGGTCTCCATTAATGGGGTTAATTAGGGATGAGTAGGGATGAGCCGAACACCCCCCTGTTCGGTTCGCACCAGAACATGCGAACAGGCAAAAAATTTGTTCGAACACGTGAACACCATTAAAGTCTATGGGACTCGAACATGAATAATCAAAAGTGCTAATTTTAAAGGCTTATATTCATGGTATTGTCATAAAAAGTGTTTGGGGACCTGGGTCCTGCCCCAGGGGACATGGATCAATTCAAAAAAAGTTTAAAAACGGCCATTTTTTCAGGAGCAGTAATTTTAATAATGCTTTAAGTGAAACAATAAAAGTGCAATATTCCTTTAAATTTTGTACCTGGGGGTGTCTATAGTATGCCTGTAAAGGGGCGCATGTTTCCATGTTTAGAACAGTCTGACAGCAAAATGACATTTCAAAGGAAAAAAGTCATTTAAAACTACTTGCGGCTATTAATGAATTGTTGGTCCGACAATACACATAAAAGTTAATTGATAAAAACGGCATGGGAATTCCCCACAGGGAAACCCCAAATCAAAATTTAAAAAAAAAATGGTGTGGGGGTCCCCCTCAAAATTTATACCAGACCCTTCAGGTCTGGTACGGATTTTAAGGGGAACCCTGCGCCAAAATAAAACAAATGGAGTGGGGTCTCCCAAAAAATCCATACCAGACCCTTATCCGAGCATACAACCTGGCAGGCCGCAGGAAAAGAGGGGGGACGAGAGAGCGCCCCCCTCCTGAACCATACCAGGCCACATGCCCTCAATATTGGGAGGGTGCTTTGGTGTACCTTCTCCCCATGTTGATGGGGACAAGGGCCTCATCCCCACAACCCTTGCCCAGTGGTGGTGGGGGTCAGCAGGCGGGGGGCTTAACAGAATCTGGAATCCCCCTTCAACAAGGGGACCCCCAGATCCCGGCCCCTCCTTGTGTGAGATGGTAAGGGGGTACAAAAGTACCCCTACCATTTCACCCAAAAACTGTCAAAATAGTTAAAAATGACAAGAGACAGTTTTTACAATTCCTTTATTTAAAGTCTTCTTTTTTCTATCTTCTTTCTTTTTTCTTCCTTCGGTATCTTCCTTCATCTTCTTCTGGTTCTTCTGGTTCTTCCTCCGGTGTTCTCGTCTGGCATCTTCTTCTGCGGCGTCTTCTTCCCTTCATCTTCTCGGGCCGCTCCACATCCATGATGAGAGGCTCCCGCTGTGTGACGCTTCTCGTTTTCTGACAAAAATTGTAGGTCGGCAATTAGCTGCATGATTGTGCCACATCCTAAAATATAACAGCCAAATACAGAGAAAAATTCCCCTAATTGTGGACTTTAAAGGCACATGTATAAAGGCATAGGGAGAGTATATGATATATAAACAATAGTTTATTCATTTCAAAACATAACATCAATGGACAATATAACGAGCATAGTGAGGAATGCAATTCATGCACTAACACACAGATAAGATGTTGGTACCAATATATTTGCACTCGAAGCGTTTCGGAGTTAATTAGCCTCCTTCCTCGGGTGTGGATGTAGGTTTACAAAGGTTTCTAAATTAAAAACAATGTATTGACAAAAAGGTAATAAACATGTGAATATACAAAACCGTGAGGACATATGTACATACTGTGCTTTTCATTATGTTTTACACTTACATTGGCACTGTGTAAGCTGGCTTAGCATTCCAGAACAATTAAAAACAAAGGCACTGACACTGTCTGTCTATCCAACGTATTCCTGGTTGTGGTAGATGGAGGTTAATTAACGTATTCAGAATGTTGTTACTTCATGCATAGCGATGAAGGATTTATTATATGTAGATGTAAAGAAGTAATTTAATTCCTCAAAAGATTGAAGAAAAGCCCAAAGATGGAGGGCATAAGAGAGTATAAAACCTGAAGCTCCACTGAGGCTGAGGGCGGGTCCTGCAAAATGTAATGATGTAGATATGTAATGGCCAATCGTAGGTCAAAGGCTATAAATGAGCAAACTTAGATGGAAAATTGTCTTTTAAATAGTAAAGGTAAACCATACCTGATAGGGCTACCGTAGAAGGTTCAAGGGGATACATAGAGGGTAACTGATATAGGCTTGATATGTCTTGGATGGCTAAAAGTAGTGGCAGAAAAAGAGAGGGGGTATGGGAGTATCATTAATTGGGTGAGTAAATTCACCAGCTAGATATTGCTGACAGATTAAAGCATAGAGATATATCAATATCTAAAAAGATTTTAATAGAACTAAGCTATCATAAGTTAACTAATATTATAGGTGGTAGAAGAAATTTAAATAGTATATGGTGTGGTTGGCCGATTGGGCCAGTTAACATGGACCAGAAAAAATCAAAAATAGGGAAAAGGTTTCTTGAATAGGCTACATAGATAGAGAGACATTTTTGTTGTAAAAAGGGCAAATCAAGCCATTCAGTAGTAGGTAATGCCCTCTCACAGAGCAGGTATACATGCAGAGGGTGGAATGACAGGAGCATTGCTCATTGAAGTGTATTACATATAGCTTAGATTAGGTAGTAGTAATGAAGTGTCACTTACTTTTCACATAGAATAGCTGGACATCTGCTCAGGCCGAAAGCGTCCTGCAGGCTGCACTGGACGCTTGGTGTGAGCAGTGTCCATGTATAAAAAGCCCTCCCCGCCAATCAGCTGTTGATGCAATGAACAAAAGCTGACTGTGTATGGCAGAGGAGGGGCAGGCATGCCATAGATGGCCACTGAGTCCCCATCGCGCATGCGCGGGCATCCGCGTCATGACGTGGCCACTCCCGCTCTACCCGCCAACACGTCCAGCTTCCCCGGCGGACTGCGCATGTCCACCGGGGTCACAAGATGGAGGCCAGTGTAGAACACACTGGCCTCACACAGCGCCGCCGTGAGCTAGACGAGCTCAGGCGGCTTTGCGTGCCGGGCAAGCTGCAGGTCAAAAATAAAGAATTTGATAAGGTATAGAACAGAGATGCAACAGCGCTCAAAGTTCAGAATGATTGAAAACTACCACAAACAACAGGAAACCGCTGTTGACACAGGGTATTTTACAGGGTGAAATAATACATTCAATAGAGTTTTACAGGGTGAAATAATACATTCAATAGAGTGGATTACAAATGGCATCGAAGAAATAAAAAATGAATGCAAATAGGGTATAGTGGGAGGGGAGAGAGAGAGGGGAATCTTTTCTTTTCAAGTTGATGATCCATTTAATAAACAAATTATTATATGAGCTGAGGTGGCAGGTAATACAGTTAAATTGTACATGAAAGCTATGTCCCAGAATTGTTAATCAGACATAGACTGTGAGGTACCTGGTAGTGAGCCTGACTGGTAGAAGGAGACCTCTCTTAAGCGCTGGTTCAGGAGCCGCTGGAAGTGGGAACAGTGGTCTCCTGAGCACAGTGGGTAGGAGGGCCTGATGCAGGTTCCAGCAGAAGCAGACACCGGAGCTGGGAGAATGTTCCGCAGGGATGGCTGAGCTGTGGATGCAGGTAACTGGTGCAGGCTGGTAGGTTGGCTGGCAGCCGGATATGAAGACAGTAGCTGGAAGCAAACAGGCAGGCTGGAAGCAAACAGGCAGGCTGGAAGCAGCGTTAAAGGCACAGGCAAGCAAGGTCAGACAGTCCGTATTTGGCAGGAGATCAGGCAGGGTATAAACAGGAGGGATGATCCAAGAATGGTCAGACAGGCAGGAGTTCGGCAACAGGTATCAGAGTAAACAAGGTCAGACAAGCCGGGTCGGATGGGAGACAGGAGAGTAGTCAAACGTAGCCGGGTCAAAAGTAGTAACAAGCAGGCAGATACTGGAACTTTCAGGTGCAGAGCTGCAGACCAACAGCAGCTAACATGAGCACCTGTCACCTTCTTAAAGGCCCCTTGGCGCCAAACGGCGCTAGCGCGAACGGGCGCGCGCACGGGCGCGCGCGCGCACCCGCGAACGCGCGAACGCGCGTACAGGCATCCGCGGGAGCGCACCGGCGCCCCCTGGTGGGGATTTTGGCTGAATTCGCTGGAAAACACTCCTTGTGGACCTGCGTGCACGCAGGTTCACCCGACGACTGCTGACATGCCCCTGACATTGACTACAGAAAGGAGTCAATTAGGCCAAGCAGGCACACAGGATCTGCAGCTACAGTGAATTGCAGCAAACATAGCTGTAGGTCGTGATTAGAAGTAGAAAGAATCTTTGTAAAATATTAGGACACTGATACCGAATAAACAGTTTCTATGGCTAAAAACAGGATTATTGATCCTAGCATTGTGATAATTCGCACAAAGTGGCACATATTAAATGATACCACCAAAAAGTACACAGTTGGAAACGTTTAACTACTGTCATGTAAGACAGGGTCGACACTAAGAAGAATATTCCCTGTCAGGCCCAGGGTCTATGTAATATCCAGGGAGATATTAGCAGTATTCCTGTAACTACTGATGGTTACTAATCATTGTTGTATGTGTTGTAATATGTTGGCCAATTTATGTATCATATTGTATTGGAGTGCCATGTTGAGCAGAAATTCAGTTGAATTGTCCAAGTCAACTGAATTTTAACATAGCAAGGGGACAGCTGAAGACTCTTTGATGTGTTAATCTTATGCAAATCTATTTGAACATCTCAAAGGGTGTTCAGGTAGTATCTGTTAATCTAATCTAATTACACATATCTAAGGGGACTTGTTGATGTTGATATGCGGGAGTGCAAATTGGGGTGGTTTATGACTGCAGCTGTTCACGGCTGGGAGTTGTTGTCTATCTGAAAGACTAAAGTATATAAAAGACCTGAATGGAGACGGCCAATCAAATTGCTCAGCCATTCAATATCTAGGGAATATAACACGGCATTCAGTCTATAGTTTAAGTTAGGCTTGTCTGTGTATGCACACGCAGACCTAAGACATGGGCCTCTGAATGATATACTCTGTCTGATTTTTTTGTCATCTGTGGACTTTGGACTTTGTTCTGTGTTGGAAGTCAATAAAGTGCATCTCTCTGGAAGAATTGGGTTGCTGCGGAAGAGTACTTACATCATCATTATAATAACCACTAACTGATTATCATACCCACGATACTACTATACTACCACAATATTATTATATCACTACATTGGTGCCGGGACCCGTTCTTTGAAGGTATTAAATCACTACATTGGTGCCGTTCAAGTGACCAGAAGAGCATTTTTGGACTTAGTAACAGAAGTCGGTGGTGACAACAATCCTGTGAGGTGGACAGAAGTCTGATGAAGAACCAAGAGCTGTGCTGTGACTCTAATGTCTGGTTGTGACATAAGAGAGTCTGATCTACAAAATTAAACAAGTTGGGAACCCCAGAATTATTCTCTGGAGACTGGAAACAACAAAAAAAAAGGACTGTGTCGTGTACCAAAAGACCTGAACCGGAAGCTGAAAGAGTAACTAATGCGGTGAGTAAAATATTTTTTTTTTTTTAATTATTAGTAATATAGTCAAAATGCTTACTCAGCGTGAAGCTAGTGTCAGTTCTGATAAAGTTAACAGATGGGTATTAAAATGTATTAAGCGCCATGGCGGGTCCTTATGAAATTCCAGAAAAATGTAAGCAGACATGGATGATGATGAAGGAATTTTTAGAGAAAAATGTTTTTGATAGCAAAATTTCAGAAAGTAAAAGAAAAGGTTGCATTATACAGGGCTTGTTATCTTGCTGTTTAACAATGGAAAGTTCTTTGAATGGTAAGGTTGAGGAAAATGCGTAGTTACAGAAGGCAGTTTATAATAGCAACAATGTTTGTGAGAGGTTACAAAACCAATCAGACACTGAGACAGTAAACTTAAAATTGCATGTAGTTACCATTGGGGAAGCTTTGTTTGAGAAATCTAAATGTTGTGATGAATTATCAGAGGAAAATAAGAGATTAAAATTAAGAATTATGGAATTAGAGAAGAGATCTCAGGAATGCAGATATGCATCAAATCTTGGATTCAGCAATCTGCAGCAAACAGAACCTCATATTAAATCTGATAATTAATTACCAGCTTCCCCCACTGTGACTACCACAGTTTATAACAATAATAATAATACAGGTAAAGCTCAGCTTGTAATGAAGCCTTTGAAACCAAGAGAATTAGACACAATTCTTAAAGAAATAGGAATGGTTCCATACCATGATTTAAACAGATTTTTAAAATGGTTTTGTGACGTGCAGCATGTCAGAGATATGTACAATCTCAACCCATCTGACTTAGAAAGAGTTTTGCAACATTCTGTAGGAAGTGGTCTTTGGATGAGAATTAAACAGATCTGTATTCAGCCTCTGAGGACAAGGGACATATTACTGGAATTATTATGTGTTTTGTATGGTGTACGTTCTGATGTTACTATTCATGGGAAGATCCAACAGATGCAAAATGAATCTCCATATGAATTGTCACACAGGATAGCAACTACTATGGAATTATTGGTCGGTAATAATCTTGCATTTGAGCGTGGGGGCTTGATACATATGAGTATGTTTCTAGATGCATTGCATGAAGATATCTAACAAAATATTTTATTAGTTACCCCAAATCCTCATGATTTAAAAGACATATTGTTGAGAACAGACCATTTATGGAGAAAGTCAAATGAGCAGGCTGTCAAAATTGATTTAGCCACATTGTTTAGGACAAATACTGAGCATAAAGATCAGAAGATAATATCCTATGATAACACCCAGAGAGGACACACCGGGTCAAACATAGGTGATATTAATATGAAAAACAGAGCTGACCAAATTAATAATAAGAAAAGGTCCAAGACTTGGATACCGTTTTCTCAGTTAAAACAGAAATATGACCACCTGAGGATTGATTATGACAAGATAAGAGGGGAACGTGATAAATTATTAGAGCAGTTGAAGGGGATACAGGGTGTCATAAATGCAGAAGATGTACATTCTCCAGATCTGTTTTTGAATGCAGATGACACTTGTCTAGCAGTGGGGGTGAATTAGCTTCAATCTGTAAATGTGTAAATAGTGTTTTGTTTTACGAGAAGGGGGGGGGGGGGTGGTGCTGCGCTATCCGAAGGGTCTCTGTGGTATATAAATAATCCTTACTGATCAGTATGGTTGAAGTCAATATAAAATAATTATAAACAATACATGTGAATAAATCAAAAGTGATAAAATAAAACCAATTCAATGTCTGTTGAAATTATTCAATCCAATAATACAATAAATATAAAGTGCTCGTGCTCTTGTGCCTTATAGAAATCTTGAAATATTCCAAGCTAATACATATGCTAAAGTTCAAAAGAGACAATATTATCACACAAAATTAGAAGTGTCAGATGTATTCAACAAACAAAACCGCATGGTCGCCTAATCTTAGTGTTGCGACCAGTGCAACAGTGCAAAACGCAGTATAAAGTGATCACGTGAATAAATTAATAATTAATCCAAAGGTTGTTGGTGTCCTAATAAATAAATTGATAAATAATCTGATATCCAAAAAAAGGGAAAAAAAAAAAAAAATGGGGTGAAAAATGGGGTGAAAAAAAGCCTCCAAGAGGGGCATGTATCAGTATGTGTAATAGATGAACCAAGTTTATGGGAAGAGATTGTCGTGCACACTGTTCAATAAAAATAGCATAAAAAATCGCATAAAAAACCGCATAACAGACTCGCATTGTATGTTAGCTTCAAAAGTCGCATTAAAAATCACTTAAAAAACAGTTCAGATCGAACTCAATGTTCAAACCTCTAGGGGCAAAGGTGTCTAGGGTATATATCAATTTTGATTCAAGTTGGCTGAGGGTTCTTACTTTGTGACTTCCTCGCCAGTGTCTCTTATATGGTTCAATCCCCCAGAATTTTAATTGTGTGGGGTCTTTGTTGTGACACATCAGGAAATGTTTGGATACACTGTGTTTATCATACCCCTTCAGGATGTTATTTACGTGTTCCTTAATCCTGACTTTGAGGGGTCTTTTTGTGCGGCCTATGTATTGTAGGCCGCAACTACATTCTAGGGCGTATACTGCTCCTTCTGTGTTACAGCAGATGAAATCTTTGATCTTGTATGCCTCTCCGGTGCTGTTTGATACAAAGTGAAATTTCTTTTCATTCGGGCGCTTAGTTCTTAAGCACGCAAAACACCTTTTGCAGGGGAAGAAACCGCTCTGTGTGAAGAAGGAAATCGTTTTCTTTGGGGGGTCGATAACATTTTTTACAATTTTGTCTTTTAGGGTGGGTGCTTTCTTGTATATAAACCTAGGGTTGTGAGGAAGTTTATCTTGTAAGTCTTTGTCTGCCAGAAGTATGTGCCAGTGTTTCTTTATGATCTTCTCTATTTTTTTATGTTGAACATTAAAATCCAGAATTAGTGGTACTTGCATAGGTTCTATTTCTTTTCTGGTTTTGTCTCTGATGAGTTCATTTCGGTCCATCTCTTTTACTTCCAATATCTTGTTTTTTATAAATTGTTGGTCATACCCTTTGTTGGTGAATTTCTGTGCAATGTGCTCAGCTTGTTTGAGGTAGGTGTTTAAGTGGGTACAGTTACGTCTGATTCTCATAAGTTGACCTTTGGGGATGTTGAACAGCCAATTCCTGTGGTGACAGCTGTCACTCGGCAGGTAGCTGTTTCTATCCACATTTTTAAAATGCGTACTGGATGATAATTTACCGTCTTCTTGTGTGATGTCCAGATCTAGGAATGTCACCTTTTCTTCACTAATTTCCCAGGTTAGTTTGATATTCCGATCGTTGATATTGAGGTTCTCTAGGAAACTAGTAAGTTGATCTCTTTCGCCTTTCCAGAGTATGAAAATATCATCAATGTACCTCTTGTAGATGGCTAGTTCCGTGGGTCTGTTCTTAAAGACATTTTGCTCCTCCCACTGGGCCATGAATAGGCCTGCCACGCTTGGGGCGAATTTCGCCCCCATGGCTACTCCTGTTCGTTGATGGTAGTAGTTTTTATCATACCAGAAGTAGTTGTTCTTTAAGCAAAAGTCTAGGCTTTTCACTAGAAACTTTCTTTGGACACATGGTAACTTGGTATATAATCTCAGGCCCCATTTCGTAGCTTCACATGCTTGGTGGTGGAGTATTACTGTATATAATGATGAGACATCTGCCGTAGCTAGGATCCAAGGTCCTCCTTCTTTCGGGATTTCTTCTAATATTTGTAACATCCGCTTCGTATCTCTAAGGTATGCCTCTGTATTTTGAACCGCTGGCTGCAGGAACACATCGATATATTGCCCAATCCTTGATGTTAAAGAATCTATGCCGTTTACAATTGGTCTTGGCGGTGGATTTGTTTTGTTTTTATGTATCTTCGGCAATGAGTATATGATTGGTGTTCGGCAAGAATCCGGTATCAGATATCGGGCTTCTTTTTTATTTAATATGTTTCTCTTAATTCCCAATCCCACCACTTTTTCTAGTGCTTTCCTGCACTTAAACATTGGGTTACTTAGCAATCTGCTGTAAGTGGTCTCATCTTCCAGCATTTTGGTCATCGTCGTATGGTATTGCTCTTTAGATAAAATCACGATCCCCCCTCCTTTGTCAGCTGGTCTTATGACTAAGTCTTTCCTTCTTGTTAATTTCCTGATCCCGCTTTTTATGTGGTTAGGTTCTTCTTTCTTTTTTATTTTTAAAACTTTAATATCATCTAAAACAACTTGTTTAAAAACTTCGGTGTACTTATTGTTCTTTATAGGTGGATTAAAAACAGATTTGTTACGTAGTGTGCTATGTACAATCTCTTCATCACAGGGTGCCGTGTTTCTTGGCCTGATTGGGTTTCCTGCCATATACTTGGCAATATTCAGTTTCCTTACGAACTTTTGGATTCCCAGATAGGTTTGAAATTTGTCCATATTTTTGTGAGGTGCATATTTCAACCCTTTGTCCAGTACTCCTATTTCCTCATGCGTTAGGGTCTGGCCACTCAGATTGAATATGCCCTCTCCTTTTATACTCTTCTTCTTTTGCTCTCTCTTTCCAGATCGCTTTCCTCTCTTCTTTCTTGGCTTCTTCTGTAGCTTCTGCTTTGGTCTAAATGTCTCTGAGGGGGATTTTCCCAACCTCTGTCTAAAAAACGTTTATGAACAGAGAGACAGAAGAGGACCTCAACAGAGAGAGTACCGGGGTCACGAAAGAAGTCCGGTACCCACCTATAATTATTATGCTCCACTGACGGATCGAGGGGAAGAGAGTAACAATCAATATGGACAATACCCCCCACAAAACGAAAATGTCGATTACAGCAGACGTTTTTTAGACAGAGGTTGGGAAAATCCCCCTCAGAGACATTTAGACCAAAGCAGAAGCTACAGAAGAAGCCAAGAAAGAAGAGAGGAAAGCAATCTGGAAAGAGAGAGCAAAAGAAGAAGAGTATAAAAGGAGAGGGCATATTCAATCTGAGTGGCCAGACCCTAACGCATGAGGAAATAGGAGTACTGGACAAAGGGTTGAAATATGCACCTCACAAAAATATGGACAAATTTCAAACCTATCTGGGAATCCAAAAGTTCGTAAGGAAACTGAATATTGCCAAGTATATGGCAGGAAACCCAATCAGGCCAAGAAACACGGCACCCTGTGATGAAGAGATTGTACATAGCACACTACGTAACAAATCTGTTTTTAATCCACCTATAAAGAACAATAAGTACACCGAAGTTTTTAAACAAGTTGTTTTAGATGATATTAAAGTTTTAAAAATAAAAAAGAAAGAAGAACCTAACCACATAAAAAGCGGGATCAGGAAATTAACAAGAAGGAAAGACTTAGTCATAAGACCAGCTGACAAAGGAGGGGGGATCGTGATTTTATCTAAAGAGCAATACCATACGACGATGACCAAAATGCTGGAAGATGAGACCACTTACAGCAGATTGCTAAGTAACCCAATGTTTAAGTGCAGGAAAGCACTAGAAAAAGTGGTGGGATTGGGAATTAAGAGAAACATATTAAATAAAAAAGAAGCCCGATATCTGATACCGGATTCTTGCCGAACTCCAATCATATACTCATTGCCGAAGATACATAAAAACAAAACAAATCCACCGCCAAGACCAATTGTAAACGGCATAGATTCTTTAACATCAAGGATTGGGCAATATATCGATGTGTTCCTGCAGCCAGCGGTTCAAAATACAGAGGCATACCTTAGAGATACGAAGCGGATGTTACAAATATTAGAAGAAATCCCGAAAGAAGGAGGACCTTGGATCCTAGCTACGGCAGATGTCTCATCATTATATACAGTAATACTCCACCACCAAGCATGTGAAGCTACGAAATGGGGCCTGAGATTATATACCAAGTTACCATGTGTCCAAAGAAAGTTTCTAGTGAAAAGCCTAGACTTTTGCTTAAAGAACAACTACTTCTGGTATGATAAAAACTACTACCATCAACGAACAGGAGTAGCCATGGGGGCGAAATTCGCCCCAAGCGTGGCAGGCCTATTCATGGCCCAGTGGGAGGAGCAAAATGTCTTTAAGAACAGACCCACGGAACTAGCCATCTACAAGAGGTACATTGATGATATTTTCATACTCTGGAAAGGCGAAAGAGATCAACTTACTAGTTTCCTAGAGAACCTCAATATCAACGATCGGAATATCAAACTAACCTGGGAAATTAGTGAAGAAAAGGTGACATTCCTAGATCTGGACATCACACAAGAAGACGGTAAATTATCATCCAGTACGCATTTTAAAAATGTGGATAGAAACAGCTACCTGCCGAGTGACAGCTGTCACCACAGGAATTGGCTGTTCAACATCCCCAAAGGTCAACTTATGAGAATCAGACGTAACTGTACCCACTTAAACACCTACCTCAAACAAGCTGAGCACATTGCACAGAAATTCACCAACAAAGGGTATGACCAACAATTTATAAAAAACAAGATATTGGAAGTAAAAGAGATGGACCGAAATGAACTCATCAGAGACAAAACCAGAAAAGAAATAGAACCTATGCAAGTACCACTAATTCTGGATTTTAATGTTCAACATAAAAAAATAGAGAAGATCATAAAGAAACACTGGCACATACTTCTGGCAGACAAAGACTTACAAGATAAACTTCCTCACAACCCTAGGTTTATATACAAGAAAGCACCCACCCTAAAAGACAAAATTGTAAAAAATGTTATCGACCCCCC
Source organism: Aquarana catesbeiana (assembly GCF_042186555.1). Lineage (NCBI taxonomy): Eukaryota > Metazoa > Chordata > Amphibia > Anura > Ranidae > Aquarana > Aquarana catesbeiana. The sequence goes on along the minus strand of NC_133328.1, from coordinate 444,426,065 downwards.
AAAGAAAACGATTTCCTTCTTCACACAGAGCGGTTTCTTCCCCTGCAAAAGGTGTTTTGCGTGCTTAAGAACTAAGCGCCCGAATGAAAAGAAATTTCACTTTGTATCAAACAGCACCGGAGAGGCATACAAGATCAAAGATTTCATCTGCTGTAACACAGAAGGAGCAGTATACGCCCTAGAATGTAGTTGCGGCCTACAATACATAGGCCGCACAAAAAGACCCCTCAAAGTCAGGATTAAGGAACACGTAAATAACATCCTGAAGGGGTATGATAAACACAGTGTATCCAAACATTTCCTGATGTGTCACAACAAAGACCCCACACAATTAAAATTCTGGGGGATTGAACCATATAAGAGACACTGGCGAGGAAGTCACAAAGTAAGAACCCTCAGCCAACTTGAATCAAAATTGATATATACCCTAGACACCTTTGCCCCTAGAGGTTTGAACATTGAGTTCGATCTGAACTGTTTTTTAAGTGATTTTTAATGCGACTTTTGAAGCTAACATACAATGCGAGTCTGTTATGCGTTTTTTTATGCGATTTTTTATGCTATTTTTATTGAACAGTGTGCACGACAATCTCTTCCCATAAACTTGGTTCATCTATTACACATACTGATACATGCCCCTCTTGGAGGCTTTTTTTCACCCCATGTAAACCCCCCCAACCCCCCCCTTTTTTTTTTTTTTTTTTTCCCTTCCCCAATTCCCCCCCTCCCTTCCTGTCTTTGATCTACTCAGGGATGTTATTCATGGGAAAAAGGAAATAAGCCTACTCCACCACCTCCCTGTGAAGTAGTGAACCCATTCAATAAATACCATCGGTTGTGTTTTTCCACTTTTAGATTTCATACTGAGAACGAATAAACCCTCCCTTGGTTTTATACACCTATAAGCTTATAAAATTATTGGTTTCTCTCTTTTATGAAAATTCTTTTTAGCAATCTCCAGGATTTTTTTAGCATTTTTCATGTGTTTTTAGCATTCATAATAATAAAGACTTTTAATCCAATTAAATTTTATAAATTCATTTATACCTTTTTTTCACATATATTAATTTTTATAATGCTGCTAACAACGGCAACCCACAATCAGCTCACTATATGGCAGCAGGTTTAATACTTGCTACAGAGACTGCCGCTATAGAATTCGCTGTCTCTGAAAGAGAAAAGATTAGGGTGATGTCTATTTGTTTCATCACCATAGAAACACATAAGTAATCTGGCCTCCTCCCATCGAATACATTCAGGACATTTTTCGCTAACCAACAAAATGGCCGCGCACACCGGAAACCAAGCAATGGCCGGCGCGGCTACAAGAAAATGGCCGCCAATTGATTCCTATAGGAGAGACTACTTAAGACCTAAATTAGCCTATTTTGTTCATCCCCTGAAGAAGTCACGTGATCGTGACGTCACGCGTAGGGACGGAATAGGCTTGTTTTCTATTTCCCCTTCTCTGCTGAATGCCTTTGCGAGTTCGTGACTCGTAGGATACAACGCTATTGAAAAAAACTGCTTAATGTGAGTAATGTGAGTACCTTTGTATGATGCATATAAGAATAAAGTAACCCTTAGAAAAAAACCTACTACATTATTTGGGTACTTTGTCCTATTTTACATACACTGGAGATGTGATTTGGAGGAGGAGCTAGGAGTCGCAGTGCCCCGGGACCCCAATTAGGACCACAACCAGATACATGCAGCCCCCAATAGGACCCTGCAGAGCCAGCCAACTTGGATAGAGAGACAAAGGAGAAACCCTGGACCTCGAGATCCTATATCCTATATGCGGTTAACCTAGCACCGCTAGGTAAGGGGCCATTACCCACACTAGTGCATGCTGCATGAAGAGGACACAGAGTGGTTCATTTACACATCATCACCTTACTGTCATTTATCCTGCTGTGTTTGAACACTGTTTTTCTGTGCACCATTGATCAATTTTGAGTTTAGACTGCACGGACTTGTTTTTTGGATATCAGATTATTTATCAATTTATTTATTAGGACACCAACAACCTTTGGATTATTATTAATTTATTCACGTGATCACTTTATACTGCGTTTTGCACTGTTGCACTGGTCGCAACACTAAGATTAGGCGACCATGCGGTTTTGTTTGTTGAATACATCTGACACTTCTAATTTTGTGTGATAATATTGTCTCTTTTGAACTTTAGCATATGTATTAGCTTGGAATATTTCAAGATTTCTATAAGGCACAAGAGCACGAGCACTTTATATTTATTGTATTATTGGATTGAATAATTTCAACAGACATTGAATTGGTTTTATTTTATCACTTTTGATTTATTCACATGTATTGTTTATAATTATTTTATATTGACTTCAACCATACTGATCAGTAAGGATTATTTATATACCACAGAGACCCTTCGGATAGCGCAGCACCACCCCCCCCCTTCTCGTTTTACATTTTTTGGGCTTATGTCTGAGCCCTTTGTTCGGTGCATGCAGCTGCCCGGCAATATATGGTATATACAGTTCTAAAAAAACCTAGTCCACATCTCGCTTGATTGCTTTACTATTTTTTTCCCCATCCGGTATCTTTTTTCCCCATCTGGTAGCGCAGGAATAACCCCCTTTTTTATTTGAGTGTTTTGTTTTAACTTCAAACAATGTTTAAGGACCTTGCTAATTAGTTTTGTTGGAGAGTTTTTTTGTCTTTCAGATATTGACATTTAAATGACGGTGAATAGCAGAAGCACAGTCTGAAATTGCTGGCTAGTGGGGGGAGAATTATGGAAGGAATGCTGAATAGACAACAAGGAATTATAAAGAATTCATGGACTCTCTCGAAATTCATCAAGCAATGGACCTTTTTTTTCTTTTTTCTTCAACGCCCTAATTTTTAATTTTTCTCCCTTTTCCTGATATATTTTGCTTTTCATTTTTTATTTTCTTTATGTTTTATTTTCTTGAACTTTATCTTAAAACCAAAGAGAAGCATTTAAACCTAAAATAATTTTCATGACATCTGTACATATTACATAATGCGTATTGATCAATATATTTGACATCTAAGGTGAGATGCTGCACAATGGCTTGGCATAGCATAAATTATAGTATGTTGGGTGGTTTTCCTAAATTTATAAGAGGGTTGAGTGAAATTCATCACTCTAGTCATGATTTGAAACTTTGTTGATTCAGTTGTTTATAATATGCTAAAGGCTATGACATTATGGATGAAAAAGACCTTTCTACCTTTCATGGTGAAGATACTGGCAAGAATTTCCACTGCCGCTTTGTCTGGATAGAAGATCTGATAAACACTGATGTCAAGCTGATTCTATCTGAATCATTGTGTGGGAGTATATGTATATGTTGGTATACCATTCAGGTGTAATTGTGGACCGAATGATCCAAGTAACTGCTCTATTGAAGGCAATGAGGGGTCAGCCTAAAGCAAATTACAAAAGCAAATTGTGGCTGGCAATCAACAAAGATGGACTCATGAATGTCAAGTGCAAGGAAATAGTTTGCAGCACAGTTTTTACTGCCATTGAGATGGTGAGAGATGTGAGGAAGTCAGACCGAAGAATGGACTGTGACATCAGCTCGTCTTTGCGCAATATTCAAGATCTTGATGTGATATAATAAGGCCTAACAGCTATATAGGCCACTGATGTTTACCAAATCCTTTTCTAGTCATAGTCTAAAAGTTATATTATCTAATAACTGTTTCATGGGATTTTAGAGGCTGGCGAAGAAAGATGTAACCAGTTTCAACTTCATATTTTATATGAGCCATTGTAAAGCATCCAGTACCCTAAATCAAAATGATATTTTTTTTGTTGTTTGATTTATGGGTCAGTTCTAGTAGTTAGAACCGACCCAAGTGGGGGTATATGTTGTATATGTTGTAATATGTTGGCCAATTTATGTATAATATTGTATTGGAGTGCCATGTTGAGCAGAAATTCAGTTGAATTGTCCAAGTCAACTGAATTTTAACATAGCAAGGGGACAGCTGAAGACCCTTTGATGTGTTAATCTTATGCAAGTCTATGTGAACATCTCAAAGGGTGTTCAGGTAGTATCTGTTAATCTAATCTAATTACACATATCTAAGGGGACTTGTTGATGTTGATATGCGGGAGTGCAAATTGGGGTGGTTTATGACTGCAGCTGTTCACGGCTGGGAGTTGTTGTCTATCTGAAAGACTAAAGTTTATAAAAGACCTGAATGGAGACGGCCAATCAAATTGCTCAGCCATTCAATATCTAGGGAATATAACACGGCATTCAGTCTATAGTTTAAGTTAGGCTTGTCTGTGTATGCACACACAGACCTAAGACATGGGCCTCTGAATGATATACTCTGTCTGATTTTTTTGTCATCTGTGGACTTTGGACTTTGTTCTGTGTTGGAAGTCAATAAAGTGCATCTCTCTGGAAGAATTGGGTTGCTGCGGAAGAGTACTTACATCATCATTATAATAACCACTAATTGATTATCATACCCACGATACTACTTCTACACCGTATTTTTAGATCACTACAATCATGTATGTCTGAAGTTTTTTCTAATTAGCTGCCACAACATGTGGTAGTGGATGGAGATACAGTTGTCAAGTATGAGGGAATAGGTGTAGGGATTAGATGTGTGCAACCGGATTTCAGATGGAGGGGCAGAGGCAATAAAGTAGGGGGAGGCAGGGATAGCAGTCAAAGTTACTGCTCCCTGCCGCCTGAAGAGAAGCCTTCAAGAAAAGTCTTAAACCATATAGTTTCATTTAGGCCTGGGGGTTGAGTAGCCTTTAAATTGTATATCCAATGGGATTCCAATTGTAACAATGTCTTGTTCCAGTCGCCCCCCCTAGAATCCAGGTGCACACGGTCCAAAATAAGAAACTTTATCTTCGGGAATTTACCATTGTGCACTATTGTAGTATGTCTTCCAAGTGGGAGGTCTGGGTCACAGGTTTTCATGCCGAGTATGTGTCTATAAGCTCTCCTCCAGAACTCCATTTTTATTTTTCTGATATAAAAACATGTACACTCGCAAAGAAGCATATAGATTACTCCGTAAGTTTTACAGTTAGCGAAGTGTTTTGGATAGAAAATCTGGCCATTCGGGAGGGTCGGGTTTTTGTCTGTGAGCATATATTTACAATAGTTGCAATCCCCGCATCTAAAAGTTCCCCTGTATCTACAGTGGGATTTGCCTGTTTCCCCCTTAAATTCACTAGTAGTGATTTTATCTCTCAGAGAGGTGGTTCGTTTAAAGGTGAAGAGGGGTCTGGGGGGGACAAACGGTCCCAATATTGGATCACACTGTAACATTTGCCAGTATCTTTCTACAATGTTCCTGACTTGTCTATGTTGGTTATTATATTTTGTAATGATTCTAATCGTATTAGTATCATTTTTACATGCTTTGTTGGCTTTCTCAGAATGAAGTAGCTCATTCCTAGATTGCATAAGGGCTTTCTTAAAGGACCGTTTGAGTGAGGCATGAGAGTAGCCCCGTAGCAGCAATCTATCACATAATTTATTTCCATCAATTCTAAAAGTGTCGGACGAGAACACTGGAAGAAGAACCAGAAGAAGAAGAAGATGGAGGAAGAAACCGAAGGATGATAGAAGAAAAAATATAGAAGAAAGAAGATGGAAAAAAGAAGACTTTAAATAAAGGAATTGTCAAAAACTGTCTCTTGTCATTGTTAACATTTTTGACAGTTTTTTTGTGAAATGGTAGGGTTACTTTTGTACCCCCTTACCATTTCACATGGGGGGGCCAGGATCTAGGGGTCCCCTTGTTAAAGGGGGCTTCCAGATTTCGATAAGCCCCCCGCCCGCAGACCCCCACAACCACCGGCCAAGGGTTGTGGGGATGAGGCCCTTGTCCCCATCAACATGGGGACAAGGTGCTTTGGGGGACTACCCCAAAGCACCCTCCCAATGTTGAGGGCATGTGGCCTGGTACGGTTCAGGAGGGGGGGCGCTCTCGCCCCCCCTCTTTTCCTGTGGCCTGCCAGGTTGCGTGCTCAGATAAGGGTCTGGTATGGATTTTTGGGGGGACCCCACGCCAAATTATTTTAAAATTTTGGCACGGGGTTCCCCTTAAAATCCATACCAGACCTGAAGGTCTGAAATGAATGGATATGAAAAAAGGTTTGAATCCTACCTGCAACAGTGAGCAAAAAACGCTGGCGAAGACCACGAACGGAGAAGCCGCAACACACTGGTTATCGAACGCACAGACTCATCAACCACAAAGTGAGCTGGGAGGAGCCAGCCTAGTGACGTGGCGTATTGTGCACCTGAACCGACAAGGAATACATGTGACTGCTTAAATACCCCCCCGGCTCCTCCCATAAATTCAGGCTACCATACTGGCCTTCTTATTTACAGTATATATATATATATATATATATATATATATATATATATATATATATATATATAAACACACACACAGCATCTCACAAAAGTCAGTACACCCCTCACAATTTTGTTAATATTTTATTATATCTTTTTATGTGACAACACTGAAGAAGTGACACTTTGCTACAATGTAAAGTAGTGAGTGTACAGCTTGTATAACAGTGTACATTTTCTGTCCCCTCAAAATAACTCAACACACAGCCATTAATGTCTAAACTGCTGGCAACAAAAGTTAGTTCACCCCTAATTGAAAATGTCCAAATTGGGCCCAACTAGCCATTTTCCCTCCCCTGTGTCATGTGACTCATTAATGTTACAAGTTCTCAGGTGTGAATGGGGAGCAGGTGTGTTAAATTTGGTGTTATTGCTCTCACTCTCTCATACTGGTCACTGGAAGTTCAACATGGCACCTCATGGCAAAGAACTCTCTGAGGATCAGAAAAAAAAAAATTGTTGCTCTACATAAAGATGGCCTAGGCTATAAGAAGATTGACCAGACCCTGAAACTGAGCTGCAGCATGGTGGCCAAGACTATAAAGCAGTTTAACAGGACAGATTCCACTCAGAACAGGCCTTGCCGTGGTCGACCAAAGAAGTTGAGTGCACATGCTCAGCATCATATCCAGAGGTTGTCTTTGGGAAATAGACGTATGAGTGCTGCCAGCATCGCTGCAGAGCTTGAAGGGGTGGGGGGTCAGCCTGTCAGTGCTCAGACCATACACCACACACTGCATCAAATTGGTCTGTATGGCTGTTGTCCTAGAAGGAAGCCTCTTCTAAAGTTGATGCACAAGAAAGCCCACAAACAGTTTGCTGAAGACAAGCAGACTAAGGACATGGATTACTGGAACCGTGTCCTGTGGTCTGATGAGACCAAGATAAACTTATTTGGTTCAGATGGTGTCAAGCTTGTGTGGCAGCAACCAGGTGAGGAGTACAAAGACAAGTGTGTCTTGCCTACAGTCAGGCGTGGTGGTGGGAGTGTCATGGTCTGGGGCTGCATGAGTGCTGCCGGCACTACAGTTCATTGGGGGAACCATGAATGCCAACATGTAATGTGACATACTGAAGCAGAGCCTGATCCCCTCCCTTTAGAGACTGGGCCACAGGGCAGTATTCCAACATGATAACGACCCCAAACACACCTCCAAGGTGACCACTGCCTTGCTAAAGAAGCTGAGGGTAAAGGTGACTGGCCAAGCATGTCTCCAGACCTAAACCCTATTAAGCACCTGTGGGGCATCCTCAAATGGAAGGTGGAGGAGCACAAGGCCTTTAACATCCACCGGCCCCATGATGTCATCATAGAGGAGTGAAAGAGGACTCCAGTGGCAACCTGTGAAGCTCTGGTGAACTCCATGCCCAAGAGGGTTAAGGCAGCGCTGGAAAAAAATGGTGGCCACACAAAATATTGACACTTTGGGCCCAATTAAGACATTTTCACTTAGGGGTGTACTCACTTTTGTTTGTCTGACTCCCCCTTTTACTTACCTAAGACCAATCCAATCCACAGATGTGCCCGAGCGCAGCAGCTCCAGCCACTGCCTTGCTCCTCATTGGACAGATTGATAGCAACAGGAGCCATTGGCTCCTGCTCCTGTCAATCAAACCCTGTGACACAGGGTGATGGGCGGGTCAAGTCCCACTGTCTATGTCAATGGACTCAGCAGCATTACTGAGGAGCAAGCCCACACAGGTGCCTGCTATGGAAAATGGCTTTCCGCAGGGGTACTCGATGAAGGGGAGGAGCACCAGCGGGGCACCCCAAAAGAGGGGAATCTGGGCTGCTCTGTGCAGAACCCTTGCACAGAGCAGGTAAGTATAACATGTTTGATATTTTTATTTAAAAAAAACTTATGTTTACAAGCACTTTCATTCTTCTACAAGGGTGAGGCTGTGGAAGACCGTTTTATGTCACAGGTCATACACCATGGCAAGACTGAGCACAGCATCAAGACACAAGGTAGTTATTCTGCATCAACAAAGTCTCTCTAATGCAAAGATTTCAAAGCAGACTGGTGTTTCAATATGTGCTTTTCAAGCTCTTTTGAAGAAGCACAAAGAAATGGGAAATGTTAATGCCTGTAGAAGCAGTGGTTGGCCAAGGAAACATAATGCAGTGAATAAAAAAGACATACCATGCTTACGTCCCTTCAACATCAGAAAATGTCCAGCAGTGCTATCAGCACAGAACTGATGGAAAATGGTGGAACCCAGGTACACCCATCTATTGTCCAGGAAAGTCTGGCCAGAAGTGGTCTTCATGGAAGAACTGTGACCAAAAGGCCTTACAACCAACATGGAAACAAGGCCAAGTGATAGCGCAGCGGTCTTATAAGCACACTTTTTTGGAAAAAATTCACTTTTTTGAATAAAAAAATAGGACAACAGTAAAGTTAGCCCAATTTTTTTATATTGTGAAATATAATGTTACACCAAATAAATTGATACCCAACATGTCACGCTTCAAAATTGCACCCGCCGGTTGAATTGGGTCAAACTTTTACCCTCAAAAATCTCCATAGGCGACGTTTAAAAAATCCTACAGGTTGCATGTTTTGCATTACAGAGGAGGTCTAGGGCTAGAATTATTGCTCTCGCTCTACCGGTCATGACGATACCTCACATGTGTGGTTTGACCACCGTTTTCATATGCAGACGCTACTCACGTATGTGTTTGCTCATCGGGACGGGGGGTTTTAACATTTTTTAAATTATTTTTATTATTTATTTTACATGACTTTATTTTTACACAGTTTAAAAAAAAAAAAATTGTGTCACTTTTATTCCTATTACAAGGAATGTAAACATCCCTTGTAATAGAAAAAAGCATGACAGGACCTCTTAAATATGAAATCTGGGGTCAAAAAGACCTCAGATCTCATATTTACACTAAAATGCAATTAAAAAAAAAAAAGTCATTTAAAAAAATGACATTGAAAAAAATGTGCCTTTAAGACGTATGGGCGGAAGTGACGTTTTGACGTCGCTTCCGCCCAGCAGTGTCATGGAGACGAGTGGGCGCCATCTTAGCCTCACTCATCTCCAGGCACAGCAGAGACAAGGATGCAATCACCTCCGCCGCTACCGATGTCACCGGTAAGCGGCGGAGGGCACCGGATAGCGGCGGGAGGGGGGCCCTCTCCCACCACCAATAAAAGTGATCTCGCGGCCAACTTCTATCATAACAACGATATCCGCCACCAAAGTTTGGACGTACATCGGCGTGCGGCGGTCGGCAAGTGGTTAAGTTACAGCATTTATTCACACCTGCCGAAAACGTATATATTGCCATGCCGAAGGAGAGAGTGAAGCCTCAATTACATATTAGTAAAAATCTGATATTAGTACCATCATCTCGATATTGTAGAATTAAAGGGATGTAGGGGTGGAGGCATGAAGGCAGTTGCTGCTACTGCCTATTCACACATGCACCCCCAAAGTTGAGAATTGGGACTCGGCACTAGATAATAACTTACAGTTGAAAAGAACATAAAAATTATATAAATTTTAATGGTTGCAATACAAAATTACAAAAATAGTATATACATACAATAATAAAATCAGAAATATATACCACACTGAATACAGTAAATAACGGGTGAAACCCGCACAGTCTCTGTAGAGGGGGGTATACAGGATTTTTATCTCAACCGGTTTCGCGGTCAAAACTGCTTCTTCAGGAGACAGGTCTACAAGGCAATTGACAATCTTTAATTCGTAAACAAATCAGAAGGTATGCAGCAAATATAGGTAAACACAAAATAACATAATACAGAGGTAATAAAATTGAGGACTGGCTCACCCACTCAGACAGGTTCAATGGGATAGCAGGACCCAACACAAATCCCCCCACGGCGGACACGGGGGATTGTGAGCAGACTCTAAGTTGATAAATGGTAAAAAAATGTATACATAATTATAATGAAGAAACTAAAATGTGGGGGGAGTGCACACCCGGGTGAGAAGAAAGCTGGAATGGGGGGTGACGGAAGTGGGGGCAGTAGAAAGGGAAAGAAGGGGGGAAGGTGGGGAGGGGGAAAAAGAGGGGGAAAAAGAAGGGGGGGTGGAAGGAAGAGATGGGTAGGTAGTGGGAACGGGTGGGACAGGTCGGGAAGGGGGGTAGAGCAGGGGGGGGTGGAAAAAGGACAGGGGGAGAGGGGGAAGAAGGAAGGGAAGGGGAAAAGAGGGGGGAGGGGAGGGTGGAGAGGGGAGGGGGGGAAGGAGAAGGGGGATGGAAAAGGGAAGGGGGAGGGAGGAAAAGGGGGGAAAGAGGGGGCAGAGGGGAAGAGAGGGAAGGAGGAGGAGGGGGGTTTATACATTGCCATAAAATGTGATCTGATCCTCATCACAACAATAGACAAACACAATGTTTTAACTGATAACAAACAAATCTAATTTCTCGCATCTTCTCACATTCAACTTTATTGAATACACCCATTAAACATTTACAGTGCTTAAGGAAAAAGTAAGTAAGACTAATTACTTCAATGTAAAAACGTAATGCTTTAAAACTACTTTATTCCAGAAATTCAGCCAAAGTGTAAGATAAAATGAATAGCCCATTAAAAGATACAAAACAGTTCTTGTTGCAATATTCACTTTCAAACCAGCGATTTCCTCCACAGTATTTTTTTTTTCTGCCACTAAATATGTTCAATCTGAAAGCCAACGTCATTTAACTCGCTTCATCTGAGCCCTGGTCATCCTGGACTCACCCCAGTCTGTGACTGGACTGTGAAAGTAGATGAAGAATGAGAATGAGAAGAATGAGCTCAACTCTCTTGCACTCTGTAACTCTAAACTGGTAACCTATAAAAAATTTTAAATTGTCGCCTATGGAGTTTTTTAAGTACCGTAGTTTTGCGCCATTCCACGAGCAATGCGCAATTTTAAAGCATGCCATTTTATGGATCTATTTACTCTGAGTAACGTCATCTTTTATATCTGGGGTGTGTATATAGTTTTTTTTTTAATTCATTAACGTGTATTTTATTCCAAAAACATTGCGTTTGAAAAACCACTGTGCAAAAACTGTGTGACATAAACAATTGCAATTACAACCATTTCATTCTCTAGGGCCTCTGTTAAAAAAATATTTATAATGTTTGGGGTTCTTAATAAGTTTCTAGCAAAAAATACAGATTTTTACTTGTAAACAAAGAGTGTCAGAAAAAGGCCTAGTCCTTAACCACTTAGCGACCGTCCTATAGTAGCTTTACTCCTAACGAGTGGCAGCTGTGTGCAGGGTCATGTATATATATATACGTGTGAGCCTGCACTTATGGATAGGGGGCGTGAATGAATGCGGCCGATGGCTTGCCCCAGCTGTGCTTATACACAGTGGGAGCTGATCGGCGGGTACCGCTGACTCAATATCCGCCAGCACCCTCCTATCATCAGCCAGAAAGACAGAACTGCAGTCTGCCTATGTGAACAAGGCAGATTGCCGTTCTGACAGAAGGGAAGGCATAGATCCAGTATCTCTGCAAATCAGGGACTCGGATTCATGTATTACCCCAGTAAAAGCTCCCAAAAAGTGTCAGTTAGTGTCAGAATGTCCCTCAACATCTCTGTCCCACTATAAGTCGCTAATCGCCACCATTAATAGTAAAAAAAAAATATTAATTAATAAAAATATTGCATAGTTTGCAGACACTAAAACTTTTGTGCAAACCAATCAACATATGCTTATTTGGGATTTTGTTTAGCAAAAATATGTAGCAGAATACATATTGACCTAAATTAATGAAGACATTTGATCTTTTCAGTTTTTTTATTGGATATTTTTTATAGCAGAAAGTAAAAAAAAAATATTTTTTATTTCAAAATTGTCAGTCTTTTTTTGTTTATAGCGCAAAAAATTAAAAATGCAGAGGTGATCAAATACCACTATAAGAAAGCTCTATATGTGGGAAAAAATAAATTTTATTCTGGTACAGTGTTGCATGATCGTGCAATTGTCAGTTAAAGTAACTCAGTGCTGTATCACAAAAAATGGAAGGGAGTTAAATATTCAAGGGGTCAAGTGGTTAACTGGTAGCTTTATTTACATATACTCTTGTTGATATACTTTCCTTATTCAGTCATGGGTAGCACTCAGACATTTGACAATGTCTGGATGTGTTCTCCATGTAGCTGCAGCATTCTCCAGTCAATTCAATTTAAATAAGCTTTATTAGCAAGACCAAATGCATTTTATTATTGCCAAAGCAATTGAGTTTGTATGGGAAGGGGGGGTAATGGGTAATATAAAGCGGAATGGGAGGGAGTCCGTATAAAGGACTTTTAAATTTGCAGTTTTTCATTTCCCTCTCAGTCTGTGATATGTTGTCACATATTGTGAAGCTATTTTCACCATTCACTCCTCTTCTTCCATTAGAATTTGGAGTTTCTTCTTCTCTTCTATAGAATTGACGTCCGGAATGAGAGCACGGAGTCTCTGGAAGTGAGTGTCCCTCGCTGATGAGTACTTTGGGAACTGTAGCAGGAAGTGGTCTTTATTCTCCAGGACCCCCGATCACATTACTGGCACAGTCTAATCTACCTTGGCTTGTAGGTCTGTCTGTGCATCCTAATTCGATTTCCAGGCTGTGGGCACTCAGTATGTACAGGTTTAAGGTCTGTCTGTCTTTGGGGTCTTGTAGCACCTCCAGGTACAGGCAGGGTCGGTGCTACTACTAGGCAAACTACGTTTGTAGTCTCTCTGTAGTGACTGGTAAACAGTTAGTTTCTTGGAGTTTGTTATTTCATTTCTCCATTCCCCAACATATTTTTCTTTGGAACCATTCACTATGTTTTTCATTTGAGATGTTGTCAGGCCGAAATTCTTGGGGGTTTGGGATTGACAAGGCACTGATGAGTTGTTGCAGCCCACATGGCTTGGAGTGGTCCTTATTGGTCAGTAGGGCCTTATGGTGGTATGAGTTGGGACTACTGGTGGTTTTAGGTTGCACAGTTGTCTTCTGATGGCCTAGAAGGCTCTGCATGCCTTGTCTTTTAGTCTCTCCATCCCAAGTGCTACAGTAATCCCTGTCATCTCTCCTGGCAAGGATTGAACCACCCATAGTGTATTGGGCTAGCAGTGTGCACACACCATAGCTTGAACTTAACTGTCAATATGGGCTAATGCTCCTCCCCCTTAATTTTGTAAGCTCATTAATAATATCTAAATAAATGTTTGCTTATTTCCATGTACTACCCTATGATCATATGCGCTATGATCACCAGTGATTGTGGGAGTCTGGGGGCAGAGGGCTTATCAGAATTGGGAAGACCTCTTTAAAAATAAGGGGACCCTAGACAGCAAGCCTCCCATATGAATGAGCTCAAACAAAGTAAAAAGTAAATAAAGACACTTGCACAGTTTTTGACAGATCTCTTAAAGTCCTTCAATGTATATTCATCACCAATCATGTTGCTCAGCAATGCAGATCCACATTAATTATGATAAAGGATACCCAAATGCCCACTGAAAGAAAATAAATCTAATGGCAGACTGACACATTCAATCCCATTGATAACTTGTGAAAAATGGCTTATCCTTGAGCCTGGCCACTAAAAGTAAATAAAGGTTAAGTCTCCTGGATGACATAATTGCTCAAATATACATTGCTACATAGCCAGGGATTTACGGCAAGTAAATAAATGGGGCTGGGTGATGTCACTAGTTTCTAAAGACACAGCAGATGCCAGAACTTGCCACTTGGCAACCATTGCCAGCAATGGAGCTGTCATGTATAGTAGACATGTGCACACTGAAATATTTCGTTTCGGAATTTCGTTTTCGTCCGAAATATAAATTTATTTAGTTACTCCCGAAATTCGTTTTTCTTTATTTCGTTTATCGTTAAAAACTTGCATTCGTCCGAAAATCGAAATGAATTAAGGTCGAATCGGTCATTAAAGGCTTATGGTGTCTGTCGAATGTTCAAAGTAGATTCGACGGAGCAGCTAAACTGTACGACGTCGCAATCGTACATTCCGGTCGAATTTTCTGGGATGCATTTGACCGGAAATGTTCGATAGCAGCATCGTACAGTTTGTTTAGCTGCTCTGTCGAATCTTCTAACTTTTGACAGACACCATAAGCCACATTTACGTTTGCATGTTTTCGTTTCTGTGTCGAATCTTCATCGTTCATGCTCATTGCATTGGTCTACTCTGCCCCAGCAAACAGCCAACCAAACTTTCACATTCGTTTCTCGATCGGAAGTGCGGAAGTGCGGCCGCAAAATCCGATGCTGTGTGGCTTAGAGATAATGGCAATGGCAGCACCAGCAGCAACCCATTCCAGCACTAGCAGCATGGAGGAGGCTGTTCCTGGGCCTTCTAAGGCAGCATCCAAAAATGGGCGCAGGAGGGGGACACAAGCTGCATCCAGCAGGAAGCGTAACCTAATGTGGACTCATATTGAGTCCCAGGTCCTGGTAAGGGAAACGCTTCCTTGCTGGATGCAGCTGTGTGGCCCCCGCTCCAGGGAAACCACTACGGAGTGGAAGCGAGAAAAGTGGGAGGAGATTTCCAGGAAGGTGGAGGAGACATATCGCCATCGGCGTGACCCGACTGCCTGTCGCAAAAAATTCAGCGACATAAAACGGTAAGTAACGTGTCTGATTATTTTTTTTTTTTACATTTTAACCACTTCAGCCCCGGAGGTATGGCTGCCAAATGACCATGCCACTTTGTGCGATTCGGCACTGCGACGCTTTAACTGACAATTGCGCGTTCGTGTGACGTTGCTCCCAAACAAAATTGATGTCCTTTTTTTCCCACAAATAGAGCTTTCTTTTGGTGGTATTTGATCACCTCTGCGGTTTTTATTTGCTTTTTGCTATATAAGTATCCCCAACAAATATATAAAAAACGAATTTTTTCCTCAGTTTAGGCCGATATGTATTCTTCTACATATTTTTGGTAACAAAAATTGCAATAGGCATTTATTGATTGGTTTGTGCAAAAGTTATAGCGTCTACAAAATAGGGATAGTTTTATGGCATTTTTATTAACAATTTTTTTTACTAGTAATGGCGGCGATCAGCGATTTTTATTGTGACTGCGACATTATGGCGTACACATCGGACACTTTTGATGCCATTTCGGGACCATTGTCATTTATACAATGATAAAAGCTCCAAAAAATGCACTGATTTTACACACACACATATAAACATATGTTATTGCTATCACAATTTGATGTCAGTAAAGTTAGGTGAATTTTTTTTTTAAAAAGGAATAAATAATTTTCAATTTATCCTCCCTCCTGTGAAAAACCAAATTTGCGCATAGGTGTGCCTAGCCTACACATAGTTTGCAGTTGCACATGTTATATATTATCGCCACAATCATTTTAAGAGGAATATTTCCATGCCGTTATTTGTTCTTAGTTAGTTATCACTAAACTGAGCAGTAAGTGCTTTTAAGTTCCACTTGACCTGACCACCTGTAGGTTGCGCCCCCTTTCTGACCAGGCCACATTTTGCTATTTAGTGCATTGCACCTTTAAACTGCACGCTCCTGTGATGTATTACCCAAATGAAATTTATGCTCTTCTCCCGCCATATATAGAGCTTTTATTGGTGGCATTAGATCACCGCTGGGTTTTACATTTTTTGTTATTGAAAAATAAAAAAGTTATATATATATATATATATATATATATATATATATATATATATATATATATATATATATATATATATATATAAAAAAGTGTTACGGTGGCTGGACTTAACCAGCTTGCGGATCCACCATATTTTTAGTTACTATGGGGGGGGTCCACATCTGCAAGTGGGTTAATGCTTTGCAAAAGAAACAAGGAAGGAAATTTTACACTATACACAGTTCACACAAGCGCGTAATAGAAAGGTGGACTGGAGTGGACACAATGGACATTTACTCGGCACAATCCCTATCCTGCCTTTTATTATTTATTGTGCACCAAAAAAGCATAGGTTTTTCTTACAATAAATTTGGTTAATAAATAAATGTGCAAACCTTATGCTACATGAAAAAATGTGCCTAATCCAAAAATTCCATTTGCATTGTTTCATTCTACGGGTTCATTCTACATGTGTTTCATGTGTTGATGTCATTTTCAGATTACAATTGTAGTTTAATTGTGGAACCCATTTCTCTTCTCTTTTTGTTTTGCAGTTCCATAGCGCGTAAACGCAGGCAGTCGGAGCGCAGAGGAAAGCAGGTATCTCTCCTCCCCCACGAGAAGGAGCTCTTAGCAGCTGTAGGGGAGGATGAGATAAAAAAACTGCTGGCTCATCAGGGTTGGTGTCAGCATTGCATTGTGTGTAGGAAATTTTTTTTGTCAACCATGCGACGCGACATAGTCATTTACCATGATGTGTTTGATTTTATTTAAAGATCGTCTCCAGGCCCAGCGCCGCCGGAGGCAGAGGGCAGAGGAGCAGGAGTCCTCCACGTCATCATGCAGTAAGTACTGTAGTAGTGACACTAATACAGTGGTTCCTTTTCCATTTGTCCAGCCTTCCATTGTTGATTCCAGTGTCATTGTTTCTCGCTCATGTAGTGACAGGTAGAGCCTCTGCGACGCTCTGTCAGGTAACGCAAGCGATTGCGTAACTTACGTAATTTGACAGAACGTGGCCGCTCTGAACTGAGGTGCCTGATCAGTGGCAGTGCACCTAGCACTCGCTGGCGCCGCTGGAACCAGGACAGGTAAGTGCCTCGTATTTGTTTTTTTTTTTAATTATTTTTTCTAAATGGTGAATGCATGTCCCTGCCTTGTAGATAAACGTTAGTGACCTGCCCTGTATTGCCATGCTAATGGATAATTAATTTTATCTATTTACACTACAGTATATTTATTTACTTTTATTAACGTTCATCATTTCTCCTTTATAAATAGGTGTCATCCAGTCAGAGGGGGAGACTGAGGAGGAGGCTGAGGCAGCAACGCCCACATGTAAGTTAGTATAATCTTGCTTATATCTGCTGAGTGATCATACATGTTTCAATGTTCTTGTACTAATGTGTGAGATTGTTGTACACTGCAGATTATAATGTTCTTTTCTATCATTACTCAACAGCTGCTGAGCAGGAGGTGGAGGAGACCTGCCCTGTAGAGGCTGCTGGGGATGCGGAGGAACAGCCAGATGCGGCAGATCCAGGGAGTAAGCATAACTTTTTTTGTATTTTACAGGCAAATATAGTATTTTAAATATGAAATGCTGATGGCATACCTTGTCTAGAATAGCTTGTGATTTATTCTGCAAGGCTTCGGTTTAGCTGGAACTATTAATTATATTAGTTCCCCTCTGCAGATGATTCCAGTCTTCCTGTTAGCGTGACCTGTGCTTGTTAATATTTCCCCAATGTCCCTGATCATGCCACCTTCTTGCTGCAGTTCAGATTCCCAGTCTGAGCCAATCACTGTTAATCATTATGAATAACACAGCAGGCTGGGGGGGGGGTGTCAGAAAAGAATCTCCAACTATTGGCTGGCAGTCCCTGGACATGTTCAATCTCTGGCATGCCCCTAATGCATGCATTAACACTTTTCTCATGATGTTATACCTGTTATACCTCCTAGCCTAGACCAGGAGTGAGTAACCTACCTAGCCTAGAACAGAAGTGGGGCTTAATTTATTCAACAATCAGTGGCCTTACAAAATTATCAACTTTAAAAAATAGCCTGCTATATTTTATTAAACAACTTTTTATTAGGTCATCCCAAATGCAATGGCTTGAATGGCTTCTCTTTGGTGAGTGTAATGTTAAAAGCTGGTATAGCTGATATGTTTTTCTGCAAGTGCAACTGATCCTCCATATTTGCCAAAGTCAGTCAGTCTGGATGAGGTAGATTAGTTAGCAGTAGCACTTAGGCGTCCATTACACCTTAAGATTTTCTCCAGCCGCCCGTGCGACCAAGCGGATAAAATCTTTGGGAGATTCCCCTTTACACTGCTCGATGTGTAGAGGGGAATCCCTTTGTACTCTGGCCGGGGAGGACACTCAGCTCCACCCCGGTCAGAGTACAGTAAAGTAGTACTACACCTTCCTGCACAGCTCTGCAAACTTGGTATGACGCAGCGAATTGACACAGACACCACTATCTCCTACACACAAATTGATTAGGTGCATCTCACTAAATATCAAAAACTGGTATGGATGGAAGTGAAAACATCTCAAGATGTTACAGGATTGTCTACAAGGGCTGGGAGATCGTTGCCTTTATATAATGTTAGGGTGAAGAAGCCATGTGTATGTGTATTGTATTATCTATCTATCTATCTAATGTATTTTCTTTTCTTCACAGGTGAAGTCTTCATCCTGCAACTGCAGCCTGTGGACGAAGACCTGGACCTGCCCGCGTCTGGTTGGACTGGCTGTCCTTCTGAGTCCCCAGTGGTTTCTACAGTCCTCCACCCTTCAACATCCCCCCACCTGGCCTCCCCAGTGCATCCTTCACCCGCTCCAGAACAGGCACACATCCCCCACCCTCCAGAGCCACATGTGACGGATTATCTGCGGCGCATTGTGGAGGTCCAAAAGAGACATTTTGCAGTTACCCGGAGGCTGCGTCAATCTTTGGCCCTCCACAATCACCGGCAGCTCCGTCACTCTGTGGCTCTGCAGAGGTACCAGCGTAGCCTCAGGAGACACCTGGAGGCTACGCGGTACCTTGGTGACCAGTTGGCTGGGATTAATATGTCCCTACAGCGACTGGTCACCAGGTTAGGGGAGAATGTACTCTAATTTTTTTTTTTTTTTTTGTTTATGTTAACTGTTAAATAAAAAAATTTTGTTCAGAAATAATTGTTTTCTTGAGTTTTGCTTTCCTTGTTAGATTTGTGTGATGTTTATCTAAATGAACTAGTCCATATATTGTTACTAACTTACTAGAGGCCTTATAATTGTAGTTTTTCTACATTTAACCATCAGGCTGAACTTAGAAAATTGATGAGATTTCTCTCTACACTATTTCAATGTGCAAAGGGTAATCCAATGTATTGTGTCCAGTCACGCCGTTCAGCTTTCCCTCCACCAGAATTCACAGCAGATAGTTAGAGCAGGGGTTACTCTATACAGTCCTCAACAGTTCACAGGACATAGGTTGCAGGCTTGCAATCATGAGGGCAACAGTTAACCGGACAGAGGTTCACAGGCTAACGCAATTACAAGGGGCAACAGTTCAAAGGGCAGTGTCATGGTTATGCAATAGAGTTTGTCTGTCAGCATACCTGTCTCCATGTGTTCATCTCTAGAGACCAGCTGACCCTCACCTGACTGCTTTTGTAAGCTCTCCTCTAGCATGGCTCCACCCCAGCTCCTATCAGGGAACCCTATATTAACCTGTGCACTGCAAGCCAGCAGTGCTGATCAACCATTGTGTGTTAGCTTTCGTGTGTACTGGCTGTGTTTCCTACGTCTGATTCCAGTTAACCGACTTTGGCCTGTTCTCTACTATTCCTGTCTGCTCGTGACCCTGACCTTTGGCGTGTCCCTGACCATCCCTGTTTGCCTGTGACCCTGAACCTTGGCGTGTACTCTGTTGTCCTTGTCTGCTTGTGGCCTCGACTTTGGCTTGTCCCTTACTTCCTTGTTGTTCCAGCCTGCTGCCTCTTTCCTCTTCTCCTGTAGTCTACCGTGAGCATGAGATGTGAGATCCTGGGGGCTGCGACCTGGAGCCAGACTGCAGCGCAGTCCATCCTCACCACTAGAGGCTCTGGTGAACACCTACTGGCTCTTAGACTCCGCGCCCTGGAGAATCTATGCTCTAGCTCCCAGTGGGATCTGTGTTAGTGATCCAGTAGACCTGCTTCTTGAACCTCCCAGGTTTCAATCCACAGCAGTCAGTCCTAGGATCCACTACCTAGCGGTGCACTTCCGATTCCTACAGAGTGCATCTGTCACCTAGCCTCAAGGTGACCTGACAGGCAGTCATCATTTCCAGGGCTTGAGTAACATGGCAGCAGGGTAGATTACTCACTCACACTAGTGACTATGGACAATTGCAGATGGTCATGAAACAGGCGGAGGATCAGAGAGGGCCCTGGTGTCCCCAGGGTCAGAGATGGTAAATGGGAGGGGTCCTGGGCATCTGGATGCAGCTCAGCAGTGACCAACTAATATATCTTGCATAGAATCACGTTTCCAACTGTATGCTTCTTTGTGCTATGTTGTGTTGGTAGCATATTCTGATCCTTGAGTTGACAGTCTCTCCATCAAGAGGAACTGTCATGCTGTTGAGGTCATCTTTAATCATTGTCTCTTATTTCCAGACCACCAAACAAAAATGGTTAAATATTAGCACATGTTGCTATTTGTATTTACAAAGACAGCAACACGTGAGCAGTAGCGCCACGTCAAGGCTTCAACCCTTGCTACTGTCCATTCACACAACATTCATTCATGCAATCAAGCACACTCTAGTCACTCTACACAACATTCATTACAAAAAAGGGTGATGGAAGGAATAAAGGGAAAAATTTGGATTGCTTAAAACAATATAATTCTATTTAAATCTTGGGGTCACACCAAAGTCAAGTAGACAACTGCTATTGTGTCAAGTGGTAAGAAAATAAAAAAAATGATTTTCCTCAACATTTGGATGGTTCCTCTGAGTCCCATCTATCTTCACTGTCCATCCACACAACATTCATTCATGCAATCACGCACAATCAAGTCACTCTTGTCCCATCTATCTTCACATGGTAACAATGATTCAGGTCTCACAAATTAAGGGTAGGGTAACCCAGCTTGGGGAGGTTAAATTTGAGGAAAGTTATTTGTTCCATCAAATGGGGTGTTAGTTGTGAACGGTGTGGATTAAGGATATTCCCAGTAATAGAGAAAACTCTCTCACTTTGCACAGTGGTTGGAGGACAGGATAGTAGTTGCTGGGCAACCAGGCAAAGACCAGGCCACAAACTTTTCTTACCATCCCAATAGGTCAAAGGGTCCTCTGTAGGAAGCAAAGGTGCTTCATATAGGTAGGCCCTGACCATTTCAGAGGCACTGCTCTCCTCTCGATTACCTGCTGCTTGACCTGCATCCACCAGATTGTCAAGTGCCTCTACCCAACATGCACATGCTCCACTCTGTTGTTTTTGAGTGATGCTGCCAGGCCTTGGAATAGCAGACATGGCAGGTGAATCTTCCAAACCGGCCTCAACCATCGTACATCTCTGTTGCTGCAAATTCCAGACCCTTTCAATCAATTTTTGTTTCCAGTAGGAGAGGCTGTTGTCTCTGAGTGCCAGTTTACCTTTGATCCTGGGATCACAGGGAAGCCAGCATGAGTTCAGGGCTTTTGCGGACACGGTCATTTAGCCGATCTTTTAAGTTAGCTTGTAGCTTTCTGATGAAAGACGCTACATCGGCATGAAGTGGGCTGCCACAAACAGGCTCACTGTTTTCTAGGTACAATCCCATCTTATCTATGAGATAGGTAAACAAGGGTATGACCTGTCCTAGGCTGGCATTGCTCTGACTTAAGTTTTCCGTCACATTCCGAAAGGGTTTTAAGACATAAACGAGCTGCCCAATTATACACCAGTCATCACGTCCCAGTGTGGAATCAATCCCGATGCTGTGGCGGGATGATAGATTGTGGATGGCTGTCTTTTGCTCCAAAATGCGTTCCAGCATTTCCAGGGTATAGTTCCACCGGGTGCTGACATCTTGTTTCAGGCGATGTATGGGGAGCCCTGATTGTTCTTGCTCCTCCCTCAACAGTTGACTAGCCCCAACACTGCGGTGGAAATGCCTTGCAATCTTTCTACAAAGGTCCAAGATTTGAGCAATCTTGTTGGTTTTCTCCACTGGGATTGCACCCTTGACCACTAAATGCAGTATGTGTGCAGAACAGCGCACACCGACAAAAGATCCATCTTGGAGAGCTTTAACCATGTTTGAACCTCCGTCTGTCACAATGAACCCAACAGAGACATTGTTGACTGCCTGCTCTCCAAACCAATTGGCCAACATTGATCTAATTGCCCGCAATATGTTGGCAGAGCTGTGTTGGTCATCACGGACTTCTGTGTGGAGCAGGAAAGCTTGATAACCCTGCTGGTCTTGCGCTGCAGACCTGCTTCCTGATGGAGTTTGAACTCTTACACCAGCGCCACCACCAACAGGCACAGTGGCCTGCCACCAGTGTGCAGTCAAAGACAGGAAAGCGTGTTGACCGCTGGGAGCTGTCCACAAATCAGTTGTCAAATGAATTGTCTGACCCTCGGCTTTGGCCATTTTTTCCTTCAATAATCCAACGCATGAGCGGTATAGTGCTGGAATAATCTTTCTGCTGAAAGTTGTTCGTGCAGGAACAACGTATCGTGGAGCAAGGGCATGCATGAGCTGTTTAAACGGCTCCCCTTCAATCATGCGAAAAGAGGCTCCTCCAACAGCAATGAATTGGCCAATGAGACGGGTGATCTTGTTGGCCTGCTGTTTTGACATGCCCTTGGAACTAAAGCCAACAAAACTATCGAGGGTAGGCTGATGATGTCCTTGGGAGGATGAGGAGCCCGATTGGGTCTGCAGTGGAACTACTGCACGTGGGCGGGTTGTTTTAATTGAACCCTCTCTATTGCCTCCTGTGCTCTGAGTAAGTGGTGTGCTTGAGGAGGTACCACCAGTACAGTCAGAGTCCGTTATGCTGCTTCCTGCGCTACCATCTTCTTTTTCTGCCTCTGCCCGCAGTAAAGTAGAGTGGTGGTAATTTTTAAGGTGTAGGTTCATACCAGCATTGGTTAAATGACCTAACTTTTTACCCCTACTTACTTGCTTCCCACACAATTTACACTTGGCAAAGAACCCGCCTTCCAATGTTTGAAAGTATTTCCAAACGTTGCTGCGGCGGGATGCAGCCCCTTGACCCTGTGGATATCTATTTAGGGATGATATAGCTGCAGCAGGTAGCACACCAGTGGTGGAAGCTGTTACCACTACAGTTACACTTGGTGAACTAGAACTAGTGCTGCTAATGGCAGGGGTGCTGGGGACTGGGAGGTCGGTGATATCATCACAGGATTCTTCCATAATAACAGAGGGAGAAGGGGAGTTAGCAGCAGATGAAAAAAGTGGACTGCTACCTGTCCTACTCCTCACAGAATATCCCTCTTGCACTTTCTCCAGGTCAAGCTGTAAGTCCTGTGGGCTAAGATTGTATAAAACATCCGCAGTGTTTGGGGAAAGAGGAGCATCACATTCTAAATCATCTTCTTGGGCCAATGAAGAAAAAGTCTCACACTCTGTCTCTGCTGCTGTCTCCCTCAATTGCTCCTTTGGGGAGCTGGGCAGTGGCACTGGTAGTGTGATTGGTGGTGGTGACTGTAAAGGCAACTCCACTTTACTAGGTTTCTTGCCTATTCCATAAAAATATGCAGCCATGACACCTGTAGAAGTGGAAGGAGGCGCTGCACTGGCAGTGGAAGTGGCAGCAGATGTTGGTGGTCTGGCAGGAAAAGTAATATTAGAAGAACTGGGGGTGGTGGAACTAGCTTTGCTGGTGGCATTGGCGGTGACACCCACTGCTGTGGACGGCATGTTGGTGGTGGCAGAAGTGTCAGAGGCACTAGTAGCAGAGACCTTGCCACTTTTTTTACCAAGGCGTCCACCGCGACCACGACCACGACCACTACCTCTACCAGCCTTCACTTTTACATTAGAACGGTACATTTCTGAACTTTACAGCAACTGCAAGTCAGAAAATGGACTGGAGTGGAGATAGGGTATATAGAATCTCAATCTATAAATCACCCCCCACCACAACACGGGCAGCCTCTGAGGCTATCACAACACTAGCAGCAACACTAGTATCACTAGTCTATCTATCAAGTTCACAACACAGATGTAGCTTGCTTCACTACTATTCTGCTGCTGTGCTTAGCTTATGCTCAAATGAAATAGTTCAGGATCTCTGATAAAGTGACAATGAATTCAAACGGACCAGCTAAGATTGACTGTTCTGAAATGAATCAGCGTGTCTGTCTCTCTCTGCTAGCAAATCGTAAGTGAAACTAAGTTGGCTGTACATGCGGTTCTAGCTATGTTACTGCCCCTCCTCTTTGGTTACAATTGACCAATAATAACCATCATCATCATTATTTTTATTTTACTTAATTTTTCTCTCTACGTCGAATCTTCTCTCTCTATGTCGAATCTTCTCTCTATGTCGAATCTTTTCGAATAATCTTGGACTACTATGGTGGATAGACTATAGAGTTAAGGTAAGGCACATTCGACCACAGGTTCGATAGACACAAATTGTTATTGTTAGCGTCATGTCGAATCTCCTATCTATATCGAACTGTTGTCGCAACGAAAACGAAAATAAAGCATTTGTTTATGTCGGATCTTTCGTTTTTCGGAATCTGCGCTTTCGTTATCGTTTGTTAAAACGATAACGAAAATACCTGAAATTCGGACGAAAATGCATTCGGACGAAAACGAATGCACATGTCTAATGTATAGTAGCATCATTCAAATGAATGCCAGAGCAGCCGAAGTTTGGTATGACTTTGGGCTGAACTTGGGTTTGGACTGAACTTTGAGCATCCACTGTTTCTTTAGAAACTAGTGATATCACCCAGTCCCATTTATTTACTGGCATGTGCAGCCAGATGACTTTACTCAGTCTAGGTTCTCAAGTGTCAGGTTCTTTCCCATCTATTTTGCTCTGCTTGTGCTTCTGACTTCTCATCTCTGTGTTGCTTCACTGAGATTAGTTGCCCTTGAACTATGAACTGCTCAAAGCACTTTGTATAGTTTCATCTGTGCAATACCTTCCTAGCAATTGAACTCTGTGTGTTTTTTACTGGTACTTATGTCAATTTTGTGTGTTGCTTCATAGGGACTTTTAGTTCTTCATTTTTATATTGCTATATGTTCCCTCACTTATTTACTGCTATGTTAAGACAACATGGTTCATTTTAAAAAGGCAACTAGACTGTTTACTTTGTAAGTGCAGTTGCAGTCTACAAAGGAATTATCTCCAGAGCTTAGTGAATGACGTGAAGCTCCACTGATTTCCATCATCCAGCTATGTACAAGCAAAAATGCACATTTGTTATTGTTCTTACATGTGATTGGTTTCCTTTGGAAAGTGAAGCTTCACCACATTCACTAAGCTCTGGGAAAAGATACATTGCAGATCCAACTTCACATGCAAACTGAACAATGTATTTGCATTTAGTAATCTAATCCCAATGAATTTACACCTGTAAAGTATAGGAGATGTCATGCTTTAAAATTGTGCATGCTCGTGGAATGGCACCAAACTATGGTACCTAAAAATCTCCATAGGCAAAGCTTTAAACATTTCAACAGGTTACCAGTTTTGAGTTACAGAGGAGGTCTAGGATTATTACTCTCACTCAGAACTTTGCAGTGATACCTCACATGTGTGATGCGAACACCGTTTACATATGTGGGCATGACCTACGTATGCGTTCACCACTGTGGCGAAAAAAATGGCCTTGTTTACATGGGGACAGAAATTTAAGTGATTTCATGACAATGTTCTGGCCCTCCTAAGCCATAGAGATGAGCAGAGGCCATCTTCTTTCCTTTGCTCACCTCTGTGGCCAGCCGCTGCCAGCGCCGGATCGGTTCCCGGAGCTACCGATCCTCCAGGTAAGCCCAGGTACCACCAGAAAGTGGTGGGAGGGAGGGGGAAAACCCCCCCTCCCACTTCTAAAAGTGATCCAGTGTTGAATCTGCCACTCAGATCACTTTTAGCAGAAAGTCCCGAAAACCTGAGGGAAAAATGAATACCGGGATTATGGCATTTAGCTGCAGCCATAACGCCAGTATTTAACGTCAAAGTCATGATGTATTTTCCCAGTTAGGTGGTCGGCAAATGGTTAAAAGCAATAATGAAATCATGAGACCATAGAGAGTATAAAACTGTGTTTCTACCAAATGATACACAATACAAACTACAACACAAAAATGAGAGAAAGTGTTGCATAATTCAGAGAGGACATAATTTCTGAATGTCAGTCTAAAGCCTCGTACACACGATCAGGTTTTCCGATGGGAATTGTGTGATGACAGGCTGTTGGCGGAAAATCTGACCATTTGTACGCTCCATCGGACAATTGTTGGATTTTCCACAGACAAATGTTGGATGGCAGGCTTTAAAATTTTCCACAGACAAGTGTCTGTTGGCATATTTCCCGAGCATGTGTACACAAGTTCATTGGACAAAAGTCCAAAGTACATACACGCATGCTTGGAAGCAAGGATGAGCCAGAAGCGATCTGTCTTATAAACTAGTGTTTGTAATGGAGATCTAACATTCATGACGTGGCAAATTATGAAATCTCGAAACAAATTTTCAAAGGCTTTTTTTTCTAGTGATATCAAGAATAATACAGTATTAATATGCTTGCTATTTTTTTTTTTTTTTTTTTTTGGTGCAAGTTACCACAACACCATTATCCCATAGTTTTTAAGATCAAAGATACAACTATGTTGGTGTCCCTTGTTAATTTTACATTGTATTTTTTTAAAATGTAACTGCCTACTCCCAAACTGCCATTATGAAGTAAAACACATAGCCAAGTATTATTCTCCACAATTTATTGTGCATTAAAAAAAATTAAAAAAATAAAATTAGACATGCTATCTGCCAATAGAACTTAACCAAAAAGTGCATTTTATGCATCCAAAAATATAGAAAATATACCAACTCAAATCATTATTCAACCAAAAATAAAATAAAAGCCTTGTGCATGTCTCTTGCTTCTTAATATAGGGGGTCAACAATGCCAAGAGTTGGTGAAAGCAGGGGTCCATCATCCGGAGAGAATTCTGAAAATCATCTGGATTATTTTCCTGGAGCTCCCGCAGCAAAGGCATATGACATAATTGGTCATGATTAATAAAGCAACCAATTTTTGGTCCAAGAAATCCTCCTCCTCCTGTTCCTGGACTGGACTTGGGTCAAAGCAATAACTCCAAGGCCAATAATAAATAATACATTATCTCCTCTGATTCCACAACATGGCTGGTTGATGAACCGACTTTCAGAAACGAGCTGAAAAGCGAATAATGAAAAACGTGAAATGAAAAGCACAAAACAAAAAGCACAAAATGAAAAGCGTGTATCAACACTCAAACTTCTACTAACACTAAATTAGCAGCAGGAGCCCAAAAGGGTGTTTCGCTAAAGAGCTGAAAAACCACGTAGTACATTACTATGTCTGTGTTTGTTGGCCGACAATTCCTTGCCGTTTGTATGCAAGACAAGTTCCTGGCCAATGCCCTTCTGACAAAAGTCCAAGGTTTTGTCTGCGGAAAATCCAATCGTGTGTACGAGGCTTTAGACTTCATGTATACAGGACGTTTGAAAACCTCTTTTGAATACTGGAAAGTAGACAGCTAATAACCGCGTTTAGTGTTTGCACTTAGAAACTTTTTAAAGATAACCTCAGGAGACCCTCCCAAATGCCAACAATGCATGAAAAACAAGTATTATTAACTGTCTATTTCAGCCATTCTGTGAGAGGCGACAGCAGCAGCAGAGAGAGCAGTGTGCTTTACCTATGGATCCTATCTCTCTCTCTTTCCTCTTTAAAAACACTTATAAAAAGCAAACATGCATAAATGCGGGTTACCATGGTTACAAGCTTTTGGCATTTGAAATGCCGGTAAACTACAGACCTAAACATGATTTTTCTGCTTTCAAAAAAGTCAGTAAACTCAACTGCCTCTAAACTACTATAAGACCCCTTTCACACTGGTGCGGCAGGTCCATCAGCGGTAAAGCACTGCTAGCTTTAGTAGTGCTTTACCGCTGTTATAGCGGTGCTTTTCGGCCACTAGCGGGGTGCTTTTAACCCCCGCTAGCGGCCGAGGAAAGGGTTAATACCACCCATTTTGCGGCACTGCCAAAGCACTTTGCAGGCACTTCGGGAGCACTGCAAATTCCTTTCAATGGGCAGGGGAGATGGAGGAGCGGTGTATACGACGCTCCCGCACCACCCAAAAGATGCTGCTTGCAGGACTTTTTTTCCTGTCCTGCAAGCACACTGCCCCAGTGTGAAAGCACTCGGGCTTTCACACTGGGGTGGCTTGAGAGTCGCTTTTCAGCTACTTTACAGGTGCTATTTTTAGCGCTAAAATGCCTGAAAAGCATCCCAGTGTGAAAGGGGTCTAAATGACTGAGTGTACATGTACAGATAAGATAACAGAGGAGAGTTCAGGGGCCACTGAAAAAAAAATGCCCAATTACTCCTAAACGGGAGCTTAGTAGCTGCAGTGTACATGAGGCCTAATTATAGAGGCTCATATGCAGAGCGATTGACATTTTAGTAAAAGAGTCTTAAGAACAGGGAGCGGACACTAGTGCTGACGTCAGGCCACTGTCCGATACCGGGTTGGCAGTGGCACCCATTGTCATATGTTTTTATGATTCATTTTATTTTGGCTTTTAGCATACAATTCCAATAAATACTACACTATGGAGACTTCATCTTGCTCCTGGTGAGATTTATTTACTACAGCTACATCTGGATGGTGCGAGTTGCTGAACAGCCTTCCCCACAACAGATGGCGAATCTATACCGAGTGTGTTTGACCAGCTTTTCCGGTGTGTCTATTTCACATGGGTGTGGTGGATGATTCTGGAGCACTGTACTGGATCACCTTTTCACTTTTCAAGTCACGACCAAATTTCTGTGCACATCTTTGCACTGAACTATTGTGTTTTTATCAATAAGTTTATATTGCTGATCCTATCATGGGACTGTGCATTTAAATCTACATTTTTCACTACATTGTTTATTTATTGTTGATTTCCATTCACAAGATTGGATTTTTTTTTCTCACTTTAGCATTTTTTCACTTTAACACTTTTTTGGACATTATTTCAATGTACTGTCCATTTATAACACAGTATTCTCATCTCATCGCTATTCATTTACTTTTGGCGCTACACACTTTTTCTTAAGATTATTTATAAGTATATTACTTGTCTGTGTCAGCTGCCACCCCACCACACCACAGAGATACATCTTTTTTATTTTATATTAAAAAAGTAATTTACTGAGATATTAAAAACTTTGTAGAATAAGTACTATTTGTTGCAAAAAAGTAAATAAATGTTGATACTAGCAATCATTAGTCCTGGTTCACACTGATGCGATTTTGAATGCATTCCAGAATGCATAGGCTCGCATGACAAGTGAAATAACATGTGTTTCTATGGAGGCCATTCACATATATGCAGTCAGAATGCGGTGCAATTTTAAAAAGGGTCCTGTTCGTTGCCGTTTTGAGCCCCATATAAATAGACTGTTGAAAAATGTTAGATGTTCAAATACAATGTGATTCCAGTGCGTTTTCAAGGACTCTGCACTGAGCTAGGCTGGTGTGAATTGTAGTAGCAGGAATCTGCTAGGTGCCACCCATTGGCCGAGTTCACTATAATGACAGGTCACCTGCGGCTGCAGTTATTCACAGCTTTCTCCACAGCCAGCAATTACCTGTGTTGATCGCTGCTGGATGCAAACAAAATGTAATTGCTGGCTGTGCAGAGAGATCACACCTAACCACTCAGACCTGCAGCAATCAGAAGATTGCTGCAGCTACAATTCCCACTGGCCTAAATATCGGGTGTGAATGTATCCTAAAGTTGGGTACACATGATCAGATTATCGGACAAATTTTCATCAGTTTTTTTGTTGCATGCTAGTCTCATATCGAAAGTGAGGAGGTTACTCAACTAAATTCTCATACGACCGAATTCAACTTCAGAAACAATCCAAAATTTGGCAGATCCTTCTTCGGACAAAATTTTACTTCTGATCTTCTGATCGTGTGTATGGACTTTTAGAGAAGACCCAGTGATAAGACCACACCACCAACCAAATGCCTGGTGGTCAACTGCTCTGCAGATTGGGGGGGGGGGGTGGATCAGGCTACAGACCAGAAAGGCAAACCCAATGCAGGTAAGTTCCTTACAGCCATCTCTTAATTCTATAGGTCCTGTGCTTTCAGAAAATATATAGTTTATTTGACTCACCTATATTTAATATGCATTTTATCAGTGTATGTGAAAGATGGTTCAAACACACGAGATACAAGATAGGAGGCAGACTGGCAGCAAAAGGGTTACATAAAAGTACAGGGCTTCATTAACGTGTAATAAAGTGATATAAGAGGTTCACTTAATTGAAATGTATGATGTTGAACTGCTTTTACAGAAAAAATACGTTTTTTTTCCTCTTATCTTGTCTGCTGATTTGAAGGTCATGAACATCTGAGGTAAGGAATTACTTTGATTATTTGCAAAGCAGGAGTCGGCAAGATCTGCATTGTTAGCTATTTGATAAACATAATAAGATGAAAAGTATTAAATTCTTAAAGCTGGCCACAAATGGCCACATAATCACAAGAAACGTTATAGATTAACTCATTACATGTGACAATTGAGCTGTTTCTCACCTTCATAAACTAACAAGCCTTTTCAGTATTTGGAGGCTCTTGTAATGGTTGGCTTGGCCTGGTCGTTCACCTTTACATAGGGTGAGTAGGGATTAAAGCCCCACTGTTGTTACTGACCTATAGAGGGAGATTTACTAAAACTGAAACATGCAAAACTGGAGCGCTAAATAGAAACCAACCATCAGCTTCCAGGTTTTATTGTCAAAGCTTAATTAAACAAGCTGAAGTTAGAAGCTGGTTGGCTAGGATACACAGCTGCACCAGCTTGAGTGCTCCACTTTTAGTAAATCTCCCCCGTAGTGACAGATCATGGTGATCCAGTAAAACCATTCAAAGGCAGGTTCCTCTCAAACAGCTTTACAACTTATAGTAATGTAGGAGCCTTTTTAAAAAGAGATATGAACGATGATTGTTCTTTACCATGCTTCAACAATTTTTTCTGATAAATCAATTTCCCTATAAAACCAGCTTGTTTGTACAAGTTTTAGTTAGACATTCTTATCTAACCCCCAAAACAAATTGTGCTGTTATGTATTGCAGCTTAACAGTCCTTAGATGTCCTTTTTCTTTTTTCTAAACTTGTATCCTTTTATTTTTACCTGTTGATCTCACGATTAACAGGCTTCCTGTGCCTTTATGGCTATACTCATTTCACCATTGTTTCTATGGGCACAGCCAAATGTTTGACTTTCATTCATCTCCATTGCATGATGGATTCATGGGATTAGTAGTTTACACAAGAAAGATAAGGATATTTCTGCTTTATGCTTTCATAGGAATTGAAAAGGATATTGCATTTCTGGCAAGATCAATATGCTTATATGTATAAAAAAAGAGTGTTGCGCTGCTGATTAAATATAAATCAATCCAAAACTTAAAACAAACTGCTTCCCAATGTACCTTTTGTGCATAGGCATGTGCATGGGGGTGCAAAGGGGGTGCACACCTTAAACCGCCGGTGCTCCAGAGCATTTTTCCTAGTAGGTAGTGCCCGGACTCAGTTCCACCAGCTCTGACAAAGGAGCTGTGAGTGGGAATATTTTTCTATTGAACCCAGTAACTGAGAGTGTGAGGAATGTAGCAGCCAGCTTCAGGTAGGTGGCCACATTTTCTGATGGTGCCTCCATAGTTCCCTGCTACAGCATCCCTCATTGTGTGGAGGAGTGATGTTCAGCTGTACTCTGCCTGCTCTTCCTTGTATCTCCGCTTTCTGCTTTGGTAGGCAGCCGCGCTTATAGAGGTGAGCAGGGGTCTATTTGAGATTTTAAAAAAATTATAACTGGGGAAAAAAAATTGTAAAGAAAACCATGTGTATTAATTTATTTGTTTGCCCATAAATACACTTTAACCACTTGCTGTCTAGTGATGTATGGATACATCACAGGTTCGGAAGAGTGATAGCTCGTTCATCGCTGCTGCTGCAGCAATGATCAAAATAGAATTTTTTCAGAGCCAGCGATTCTCTTCAATGTAAAAGTAATCCTAACTGCTAAGAAGCCACTTGATTACTTTTATAGGTGGCAGAAGGGGGTCCCACCCCCCTCCCACTTCCTCTTTTACTGGACTTTCCCATGCGATCAGGGGACCCAGTAAGGATGCGACTGGTGGCATTCGATTCCTGGGGCACAGTGAGAGGAACTGTTCCTTCCACTGTATGATGGCAGAAACCAGAAGCAATGAGGATTTAGTCACTTGCAGTTTCAGTCTCATGTAAACAAGCCATTACCGGCTTGAACAAGCATCTGATCAAACCGATCTTGGTGTGATCAGATGCTTTGGAGAGCAGAGGAGAGATCTGGGGACCTGTCACTGCCCATGCTATTACTAGGGATGTTGTTCATCCCGGTTGATGGCAATAAAAAAAAAAAATAAAAAAAAAGTTACAATATAATTTTTTAAAAATAAAATAAATAATACAATTAAAAAAAAATGTGAGTGCCCCTATCCCCCATGCTCTTGCTCAAAGGTGTATTCATACGTAGTTATCACACCCATATGTAAATGGTATTCATGCCACACATGTGAGGTATTGACACAAGCGTTATAGTGAGAGCAATAGTTCTAGCACCACACCTCCTGTGTAACTCTTAACTGGTAACCTGTAAAGGCTTATAAAAAAAAATCACCTATGGAGATTTTTAAGTACCGTAATTTGGCACTGTTCCATGAACGTACGCAATTTTAAAGTGTGACATGTTAGGTATCTATTCTATTTACTCCACATAACATATTTTTTTTATAATTTCACAAATATATATAGTGTGTGTATATATGTATATACAGTGTGTGTGTGTGTGTGTGTGTATATATAATATATATATTGTATTTATTGGCGTATAACACTCACTTTTTCACCATGAAAATCGGGTGCAAATAGCATGTGCGTGTTATACGCCAATACTTCAATTTTAGCTGCCTCAGAGGGGACAGGGAGGAGGGCGCCACGAGCACCGTCAGATTACATACAGTGAGAATCTCCTGTTTACTTGGCGGCCTCTATAATAGGAAGTCCCATCTCCTGGGCCACCATTGCATCACTATTCTGTCTATAA
Source organism: Aquarana catesbeiana (assembly GCF_042186555.1). Taxonomy (NCBI): domain Eukaryota; kingdom Metazoa; phylum Chordata; class Amphibia; order Anura; family Ranidae; genus Aquarana; species Aquarana catesbeiana. The sequence continues at coordinate 444,392,656 of NC_133328.1, read as the reverse complement.
AAGGAGATTCTCACTGTATGTAATCTGTCGGCGCTTGTCCCACCCCCCTCCCCTCTAGGCTGCAGATGGGCATCAATCAGACTGCACTGATGGCAATGGTGAGGCTGCTGCATTGAAGGCAGTGGTGAGGCTACTGCATTGAAGGCAGTGGTGAGGCTGCTGCATTGAAGGCAGTGGTGAGGCTGCTGCATTGAAGGCAGTGGTGAGGCTGCTGCATTGAAGGCAGTGGTGAGGCTGCTGCATTGAAGGCAGTGGTGAGGCTGCTGCATTGAAGGCAGTGGTGAGGCTGCTGCATTGAAGGCAGTGGTGAGGCTGCTGCATTGAAGGCAGTGGTGAGGCTGCTGCATTGAAGGCAGTGGTGGGGCTGCTGCATTGATGGCAATGGTAAGGCTGCATTGATGTGGACTGATGAGGCTGCATTGATGGCACTTGTGAGGCTGCAGATGGCCATTGATGAGACTGCATTGATGGCAATGGTGAGGCTGCAGATGGGCACTGACCCTTATTTTGCTTCCAAGTTCCTTATTTAAAATGTAAGTTTTTTTTCCTGAAACTTCCCTCTTAAAATGTGCGTGTTATACGCCGATAAATACGGTGTATATATATATATATATATATATATATATATATATATATATATATATATATATAATGAGACCATGGTGTGCTAATGATATATGATGAACAATGTTATGTAGCCAAAATCCACAACTATGTGAAATAATTCAATAAGAGCCCTTGCACACTGGGGTGGTTTGCAGGCACTATTGCGCTAATAATAGCGCCTGCAAACCGCCCCGAAAGTGCCGCTGCTTTCATTCCAGTGTGAAAGCCCCGAGGGCTTGCACACTGGAGCGATGCGCTGGCAGGACGGTAAAAAAAGTCCTGCCAGCAGCATCTTTGGAGCGGTGAAGGAGCGGTGTGTATACCGCTCCCTTACCGCTCCTGCCCATTGAAATCAATGGGACGGCGCGGCTATACCGCCGGCAAAGCGCCTCTGCAGAGGCGCTTTGCGGTGGTATTTAACCCTTTCTCGGCCGCTAGCGGGGGGTAAAACCGCCCCGCTAGCGGCCGCATACCGACGGTAAAACGTCGCTAATAATAGCGGCGTTTTACCGCCAACGCCGCCCCCCGCCCCAGTGTGCAAGGGCTCTAAACAAATAATAGTCCAAGTCTCACCAACAATTGTGACATATGTGTGTTCAAACACAAGTAAAACACTAGTCCATATCTTCTCTTGAAAAAGTGGTGCACTCCAATGAATACCAAACCACGTAAAGGATAATTGGAATTCCACCATGCACACATGATCACGACCACATGAAAAGCCGATTACTGGATCAATATGATCCTCATTTACTATATTGTAAAGCGCTGCGTAAACTGTTGGTGCTATATAAATTCTGTATAATAATAATAATAATTTACAGAATTCAAACATGCATGATGAACAGCCAACACCTCCTGGTGTTCATGAGCTATTCAAATTTAGTACTCCCAAATCTCAACAGACAGTGTCTCCTGATATCAAATGCCTATATCTCGAGTCATACCACCACCATGAGAGGAGAAGAACAGAATGCTGCTAAAAGTATGTTTATTGTGTAAAACGAAAAAAGGTACTAACATGGTTTAAATGAAATTGAGCATTCAAACCTCTAATAAGCCTCTTTGGCATCGTCGGGCATGATGATGGCACAAATTCTAGCCCTGCCCAGCATGTTTTGTGTCACTGAACATCATTGGGGGATACAGGAGCATGTGGACTAGTGTTTTACTTGTGTTAGAACACATATATGTCACAATTGTTGGTGACTAGGGATGAGCCGAACACTCCCCTGTTCGGTTCGCACCAGAACATGCGAACAGGAAAAAAGTTCGTTCGAACACGAGAACACCGTTAAAGTCTATGGGACACGAACATGAATAATCAAAAGTGCTAATTTTAAAGGCTAATATGCAAGTTATTGTCATAAAAAGTGTTTGGGGACCTGGGTCCTGCCCCAGGGGACATGGATCAATGCAAAAAAAAGTTTTAAAAATGGCCGTTTTTTCAGGAGCAGTGATTTTAATAATGCTTAAAGTCAAACAATAAAAGTGTAATATCCCTTTAAATTTCGTACCTGGGGGGTGTCTATAGTATGCCTGTAAAGGGGCGCATGTTTCCTGTGTTTAGAACAGTCTGACAGCAAAATGACATTTTGAAGGAAAAAACTCATTTAAAACTACCCGCGGCTATTGTATTGCCGACAATACACATAGAAGTTCATTGATAAAAACGGCATGGGAATTCCCAAAGGGGAACCCCGAACCAAAATTTAAAAAAAAAAATGACGTGGGAGTCCCCCTAAATTCCATACCAGGCCCTTCAGGTCTGGTATGGATATTAAGGGGAACCCCGGCCAAAATTTAAAAAAAAAATGACGTGGGGTTCCCCCTAAATTCCATACCAGACCCTTCAGGTCTGGTATGAATTTTAAGGGGAACCCCGCGCCAAAAAAAAAAAACGGCGTGGGGTCCCCCCAAAAATCCATACCAGACCCTTATCCGAGCACGCAACCTGGCAGGCCGCAGGAAAAGAGGGGGGGACAAGAGTGCGGCCCCCCCCTCCTGAACCGTACCAGGCCACATGCCCTCAACATTGGGAGGGTGCTTTGGGGTAGCCCCCCAAAACACCTTGTCCCCATGTTGATGAGGACAAGGGCCTCATCCCCACAACCCTGGCCGGTGGTTGTGGGGGTCTGCGGGCGGGGGGCTTATAGGAATCTGGAAGCCCCCTTTAACAAGGGGACCCCCAGATCCCGCCCCCCCCCCTGTGTGAAATGGTAAGGGGGTACAAAAGTACCCCTACCATTTCACTAAAAAACTGTCAAAAATGTTAAAAATGACAAGAGACAGTTTTTGACAATTCCTTTATTTAAATACTTCTTCTTTCTTCTATCTTCCTTCATCTTCTGGTTCTTCTGGTTCTTCTGGTTCTTCTGGCTCTTCTGGTTCTTCCTCCGGCATTCTCATCCAGCATCTCCTCCGCGGCGTCTTCTATCTTCTTCTCCTCGGGCCGCTCCGCACCCATGGCATGGGGGGGAGGCTCCCGCTCTTCTCTTCATCTTCTTCATCTTCTTCTCTTCTTCTTTTCTTCTCTTCTTCTCTTCTTCTCTTCTTCATTTTCTTCTCCGGGCCGCTCCGCACCCATGCTGGCATGGAGGGAGGCTCCCGCTGTGTGACGGCGCTCCTCGTCTGACAGTTCTTAAATAATGGGGGGCGGGGCCACCCGGTGACCCCGCCCCCCCTCTGACGCACGGGACATGACGGGATTTCCCTGTGGCATTCCCCGTGACGTCACAGGGAAGTCCCGTCAAGTCACCGTGCGTCAGAGGGGGGCGGGGTCACTGGGTGGCCCCGCCCCCCATTATTTAAGAACTGTCAGACGAGGAGCGCCGTCACACAGCGGGAGCCTCCCTCCATGCCAGCATGGGTGTGGAGCGGCCCGGAGAAGAAAATGAAGAAGAGAAGAAAAGAAGAAGAGAAGAAGAGAAGAAGATGAAGAAGAAGAGAAGAGCGGGAGCCTCCCCCCATGCCATGGGTGCGGAGCGGCCCGAGGAGAAGAAGATAGAAGACGCCACGGAGGAGATGCTGAACGAGAACGCCGGAGGAAGAACCAGAAGAACCAGAAGATGAAGGAAGATAGAAGAAAGAAGAAGTATTTAAATAAAGGAATTGTCAAAAACTGTCTCTTGTCATTTTTAACATTTTTGACAGTTTTTTAGTGAAACGGTAGGGGTACTTTTGTACCCCCTTACCATTTCACACAGGGGGGGGGGGGGCCGGGATCTGGGGGTCCCCTTGTTAAAGGGGGCTTCCAGATTCCGATAAGCCCCCCACCCGCAGACCCCCACAACCACCAGCCAGGGTTGTGGGGATGAGGCCCTTGTCCTCATCAACATGGGGACAAGGTGTTTTGGCGGGCTACCCCAAAGCACCCTCCCAATGTTGAGGGCATGTGGCTTGGTACGGTTCGGGGGGGGCCGCACTCTCGCCCCCCCCTCTTTTCCTGCGGCCTGCCAGGTTGCGTGCTCGGATAAGGGTCTTGTATGGATTTTTGGGGGGACCCCACGCCGTTTTTTTTTTTTTTGGCGCGGGGTTCCCCTTAAAATCCATACCAGACCTGAAGGGTCTGGTATGGAATTTAGGGGGAACCCCACGTCATTTTTTTTTTAAATTTTGGCCGGGGTTCCCCTTAATATCCATATCAGACCTGAAGGGCCTGGTATGGAATTTAGGGGGACTCCCACGTCATTTTTTTTTTTTAAATTTTGGTTCGGGGTTCCCCTTTGGGGAATTCCCATGCCGTTTTTATCAATGAACTTCTATGTGTATTGTCGGCAATGCAATAGCCGCGGGTAGTTTTAAATGAGTTTTTTCCTTCAAAATGTCATTTTGCTGTCAGACTGTTCTAAACACAGGAAACATGCGCCCCTTTACAGGCATACTATAGACACCCCCAGGTACAAAATTTAAAGGGATATTACACTTTTATTGTTTGACTTTAAGCATTATTAAAATCACTGCTCCTGAAAAAACGGCCGTTTTTAAAACTTTTTTTTGCATTGATCCATGTCCCCTGGGGCAGGACCTGGGTCCCCAAACACTTTTTATGACAATAACTTGCATAGTAGCCTTTAAAATTAGCACGTTTGATTTCTCCCATAGACTTTTAAAGGGTGTTCTGCGGCATTCGAATTTGCCGCGAACACCCCAAATTGTTCGCTGTTCGGCGAACTTGCGAACAGCCAATGTTCGAGTCGAACATGAGTTCGACTCGAACTCGAAGCTCATCCCTATTGGTGACACACTGACTATTATTTATTGAATTATTTCACAATTGTGGATTTTGGTTTGGACTTTATATTTGTTTATCATATATCATTAGTGCACTGTGGTCTATATATATATATATATATATATATATATATATATATAACCAAATAATTGGGTATTATATTGTGTTTTAAGCATTAAAATTCTCTAAAGTGTAAAAAAAAAAAATATCATGTTTGGGGAATCCTAAGTCATTTTCTAGCAAAATATATTTTAATATATTTAAAAGTGTGTGTGTGTGTGTGTGTGTGTGTGTATATGTATATGTGTATATATATATATATATATATATATATATATATATATATATATATATATATATATATATATATACACAGTGGGGACGGAAAGTATTCGGACCCCCCTAAATTTTTCACTTTTTGTTATATTGAATCATTTAAGTTCATTTTTTTTCTCATTTATGTACACACAGCACCCCATATTGACAGAAAAACACAGAATTGTTGACAGTTTTGCAGACTTATTAAAAAAGAAAAAACGAAATATCACATGGACCTAGGTATTCAGACCCTTTGCTCAGTATTTAGTAGAAGCACCCTTTTGATCTAATACAGCCATGAATCCACACCTGGATTTAGGGATCCTCTGCCATTCCTCCTGGCAGATCCTCTCCAGTTCTGTCAGGTTGGATGGTAAACGTTGGTGGACAGCCATTTTTAGGTCTCTCCAGAGATGCTCAATTGGGTTTAAGTCAGGGCTCTGGCTGGGCCATTCAAGAACAGTCACGGGGTTGTTGTGAAGCCACTCCTTCGTTATTTTAGCTGTGTGCTTAGAGTCATTGTCTTGTTGGAAGGTAAACCTTCCGCCCAGTCTGAGATCCTGAGCACTCTGGAGAAGGTTTTTGTCCAGGATATCCCTGTACTTGGCCGCATTCATCTTTCCCTCGATTGCAACCAGTTGTCCTGTCCCTGCAGCTGAAAAACACCCCCACAGCATGATGCTGCCTCCACCATGCTTCACTGTTGGGACTGTATTGGACAGGTGATGAGCATTGCCTGGTTTTCTCCACACATACCGCTTAGAATTAAGGCCAAAAAGTTCTATCTTGGTCTCATCAGACCAGAGAATCTTATTTCTCACCATCTTGTCCTCGTCCTTCAGGTGTTTTGTTAGCAAACTCCATGCGGGCTTTCATGTGTCTTGCACTGAGGAGAGGCTTCCGTCGGGCCACTCTGCCATAAAGCCCTGACTGGTGGAGGGCTGCAGTGATGGTTGACTTTCTACATTTTTCTCCCGTCTCCCCTGCATCTCTGGAGCTCAGCCACAGTGATCTTTGGGTTCTTCTTTACCTCTCTCACCAAGGATCTTCTCCCCCGATAGCTCAGTTTGGCCAGACGGCCAGCTCTAGGAATTTCCTTCATATACAAGCTGTTGAGCAAACCAGCATCTTCACTTAAAACATTGTGCAATACTGGGAACGTTTCACTCACTTTCTTTTTCCACCTCACAGTGGCATCAAGTGCTCAAATCACCCTTAACCAGTTGCCGACCGCCGCACGATGATGTACGTCGGCAGAATGGCACGGGCAGGCAAAAGGACTTACAGGTATGTCCTTGCCTGCCCGCGGGTGGGGGGTCCGATCGGACCCCCCCGGTGCCTGCGGCAGTCAGCAAATCCTCCCCGGTGATCGGTGGTGAGGGGGAGGCCATCCATTCGTGGCCCCCCCCTCGCGATCGCTCCTGGCCAATAAGATCATTTCCCTGCCTCTGTATTGTACACAGAGGCAGAGGAAATTATGTCATCTCTCCTCGGCTTGGCATTTTCTGTTCCGGCGCCGAGGAGAGAAGACTGGAATGTGCGTTACACAAACACACACATACAGTAGAACACGCCAGGCATACATTACACCCCCGATCCCCCCCGATTACCCCCGCCCCCCCGATCATCCCTCCCCCCTGTCACACTGACACCAAGCAGTTTTTTTTTTTTCTGATTACTGCATGGTGTCAGTTTGTGACAGTTAGTGTGGTGGGACAGTTACTGTTAGCCCCCTTTAGGTCTAGGATACCCCCCTAACCCCCCCAATAAAGTTTTAACTTGATCACCCCCCATCACCAGTGTCGCTAAGCGATCATTTTTCTGATCGCTGTGTTAGTGTCGCTGGTGACGCTAGTTAGGGAGGTAAATATTTAGGCTTGCCGTCAGCGTTTTATAGCGACAGGGACCCCCATATACTTCCTAATAAGGGTTTTAACCCCTTGATTGCCCCCTAGTTAACCCTTTCACCACTGATCACTGTATAACTGCTACGGGTGACGCTGGTTAGTTCGTTTATTTTTTATAGTGTCAGGGCACCCGCCGTTTATTACCTAATAAAGGTTTAGCCCCCTGATCGCCCGGAGGTGATATGCGTCGCCCCAGGCAGCGTCAGATTAGCGCCAGTACCGCTAACACCCACGCACGCAGCATACACCTCCCTTAGTGGTATAGTATCTGAACGGATCAATATCTGATCCGATCAGATCTGTACTAGCGTCCCCAGCAGTTTAGGGTTCCCAAAAATGCAGTGTTAGCAGGATCAGCCCAGATACCTGCTAGCACCTGCGTTTTGCCCCTCCGCCCGGCCCAGCCCACCCAAGTGCAGTATCGATCGATCACTGTCACTTACAAAACACTAAATGCATAACTGCAGCGTTCACAGAGTCAGGCCTGATCCCTGCGATCGCTAACAGTTTTTTGGTAGCGTTTTGGTGAACTGGCAAGCACCAGCCCCAGGCAGCATCAGATTAGCGCCAGTAGGGTAACACCCACGCACGCACCGTACACCTCCCTTAGTGGTATAGTATCTGAACGGATCAATATCTGATCCGATCAGATCTATACTAGCATCCCCAGCAGTTTAGGGTTCCCAAAAATGCAGTGTTAGCGGGATCAGCCCAGATACCTGCTAGCACCTGCATTTTGCCCCTCTGCCCGGCCCAGCCCAGCCCACCCAAGTGCAGTATCAAGCGATCACTGTCACTTACAAAACACTAAACGCATGACTGCAGCATTCGCAGAGTCAGGCCTGATCCCTGCGATTGCTAACAGTTTTTTTGGTAGCGTTTTGGTGAACTGGCAAGCACCAGCGGCCTAGTACACCCCGGTCGTAGTCAAACCAGCACTGCAGTAACACTTGGTGACGTGGGAGTCCCATAAGTGCAGTTCAAGCTGGTGAGGTGGCAAGCACAAGTAGTGTCCTGCTGCCACCAAGAAGAAGACAGACAGGCCCGTCGTGCCCATAATGCCCTTCCTGCTGCATTCGCCAATCCTAATTGGGACCCACCACTTCTGCAGCGCCCGTAATTCCCCCATTCACATCCCCAACCAAATGCAGTCAGCTGCATGAGAGGCATTTTCTTTATGTCCTCCCGAGTACCCCTACCCAACGAACCCCCCCAAAAAAGATGTCGCGTCTGCAGCAAGCGCGGATATAGGCGTGACACCCGCTATTATTGTCCCTCCTATCCTAACAATCCTGGTCTTTGCATTGGTGAATGTTTTGAACGCTACCATTCACTAGTTGAGTATTAGCATAGGGTACAGCAATGCACAGACTAGGCACACTTTCACAGGGTCTCCCAAGATGCCATCGCATTTTGAGAGACCCAAACCTGGAACCGGTTACATTTATAAAAGTTAGTTACAAAAAAAAGTGTAAAAAAAAAATATATATAAAATAAAAAATAGTTGTCGTTTTATTGTTCTCTCTCTCTCTATTCTCTCTCTATTGTTCTGCTCTTTTTTACTGTATTCTATTCTGCAATGTTTTATTGTTATTATGTTTTATCATGTTTGTTTTTCAGGTATGCAATTTTTTATACTTTACCGTTTACTGTGTTTTATTGTTAACCATTTTTATGTCTTCAGGTACGCCATTCACGACTTTGAGTGGTTATACCAGAATGATGCCTGCAGGTTTAGGTATCATCTTGGTATCATTCTTTTCAGCCAGCGGTCGGCTTTCATGTAAAAGCAATCCTAGTGGCTAATTAGCCTCTAGACTGCTTTTACAAGCAGTGGGAGGGAATGCCCCCCCACCATCTTCCGTGTTTTTCTCTGGCTCTCCTGTCTCAACAGGGAACCTGAGAATGCAGCCGGTGATTCAGCCAGCTGACCATAGAGCTGATCAGAGACCAAAGTGGCTCCAAACATCTCTATGGCCTAAGAAACCGGAAGCTACGAGCATTTCATGACTTAGATTTCACCGGATGTAAACAGCGCCATTGGGAAAGCATTTTATCACACCGATCGTGGTGTGGTCAGATGCTTTGAGGGCAGAGGAGAGATCTAAGGCAGTGTTTCTCAACTCCAGTCCTCAAGGCACACCAACAGGTCATGTTTTCAGGATTTCCACTATTTTGCACAGGTGATTTGATCAGTTTCACTGCCTTAGTAATTACCATAGCTGTTTCATCTGAGGGAAATCCTGAAAACATGACCTGTTGGTGCGCCTTGAGGACTGGAGTTGAGAAACACTGGTCTAATAGACCCCAATTTTTTCAAAAAAGAGTACCTGTCACTACCTATTGCTATCATAGGGGATATTTACATTCCCTGAGATAACAATAAAAATGATTAAAAAAAAATGAAAGGAACAGTTTAAAAATAAGAGAAAAAGGAAAAAATAATAAAGGAAAAAAAAAAAAAAAAAAAAAGCACCCCTGTCCCCCCCTGCTCTCGCGCTAAGGCGAACGCAAGCGTTGGTTTGGCTTCAAATGTAAACAGCAATTGCATGTGGATACCTCATGCATGTGAGGTATCACCACGAAGATCAGATCGAGGGCAGTAATTTTAGCAGTAGACTTCCTCTGTAAATCTAAAGTGGTAACCTGTAAAGGCTTTTAAAGGCTTTTAAAAATTTATTTATTTTGTTTCCACTGCACGTTTGTGCGCAATTTTAAAGCATGTCATGTTTGGTATCCATGTACTCGGCCTAAGATCATCTTTTTTATTTCATCAAACATTTGGGCAATATAGTGTGTTTTAGTGCATTAAAATGTAAAAAAGTGTGTTTTTTCCCCAAAAAATGCCTTTGAAAAATCGCTGCGCAAATACTGTGTGAAAAAAAAATGAAACACCCACCATTTTAATCTGTAGGGCATTTGCTTTAAAAAAATATATAATGTTTGGGGGTTCAAAGTAATTTTCTTGCAAAAAAAAAATAATTTTTTCATGTAAACAAAAAGTGTCAGAAAGGGCTTTGTCTTCAAGTGGTTAGAAGAGTGGGTGATGTGTGACATAAGCTTCTAAATGTTGTGCATAAAATGCCAGGAAAGTTCAAAACCCCCCCAAATGACCCCATTTTGGAAAGTAGACACCCCAAGCTATTTGCTGAGAGGCATGTCGAGTCCATGGAATATTTTATATTGTGACACAAGTTGCGGGAAAGAGAACATTTTTTTTTTTTTTTCACAAAGTTGTCACTAAATGATATATTACTCAAACATGCCATGGGAATATGTGAAATTACACCCCAAAATACATTCTGTTGCTACTCCTGAGTACGGGGATACCACATGTGTGAGACTTTTTGGGAGCCTAGCCGCGTACAGGACCCCGAAAACCAAGCACCGCCTTCAGGCTTTCTAAGGGCCTAAATTTTTGATTTCACTCTTCACTGCCTATCACAGTTTCGAAGGCAATGGAATGCCCAGGTGGCACAACCCTCCCCCCCAAATGACCCTATTTTGGAAAGTAGACATCCCAAGCTATTTGCTGAGAGGTATAGTGAGTATTTTGCAAACCTCACTTTTTGTCACAAAGTTTTGAAAATTGAAAAAAGAAAAAAAAATGTTTTTTCTTGTCTTTCTTCATTTTCAAAAACAAATGAGAGCTGCAAAATACTCACCATGCCTCTCAGCAAATAGCTTGGGATGTCTACTTTCCAAAATGGGGTCATTTGGGGGGGGTTTGTGCCACCTGGGCATTCCATGGCCTCCGAAACCGTGATAGGCAGTGAAGCGTGAAATCAAAAATTTACACCCTTAGAAATCCTGAAGGCAGAGATTGGTTTTCGGGGCCCCGTGCGCGGCTAGGCTCCAAAAAAGTCCCACACATGTGGTATCCCCATACTCAGGAGAAGCAGCTAAATGTATTTTGGGGTGCAATTCCACATATGCCCATGGCCTGTGTGAACAATATATCATTTAGTGACAACTTTGTGCAAAAAAAAAAAAAAAATGTGTCACTTTCCTGCAACTTGTGTCAAAATATAAAATATTCCATGGACTCAACATGCCTCTCAGCAAATAGCTTGGGGTGTCTACTTTCCAAAATGGGGTCATTTGGGGGGGGGGTGCTTTCTGGGCATTTTATGGCCTTCAAAACTGTGATAGGTAGTGAGGAGTGAAATCAAAAATTTACGCCCTTAGAAATCCTGAAGGCGGTGATTGGTTTTCGGGGCCCTGTACGCGGCTAGGCTCCCTAAAAGTCCCACACATGTGGTATCCCTGTACTCAGGAGAAGCAGCTGAATGTATTTTGGGGTGCAATTCCACATATGCCCATGGTCTGTGTGAGCAATATATCATTTAGTGACAACTTTTCGTAATTTTTTTTTTTTGTCATTATTCAATCACTTGGGACAAAAAAATTTATATTCAATGAGCTCAACATGCCTCTCAGCAATTTCCTTGCAGTGTCTGCTTTCCAAAATGGGGTCATTTGGGGGGGTTTGTACAGCCCTGCCATTTTAGCACCTCAAGAAATGACATAGACAGTCATAAACTAAAAGCTGTGTAAATTCCAGAAAATGTACCCTAGCTTGTAGAAGCTATAACTTTTGCGCAAACCAATAAATATACACTTATTAACATTTTTTTTACCAAAGACATTTGGCCAAATACATTTTGGCCTAAATGTATGACTAAAATTGAGTTTATTGGATTTTTTTTATAACAAAAAGTAGAAAATATCATTTTTTTTCAAAATTTTCGATCTTTTTCCGTTTATAGCGCAAAAAATAAAAATGGCAGAGGTGATAAAATACCATCAAAAGAAAGCTCTATTTGTGGGAAGAGAAGGATGCAAATTTCGTTTGGGTACAGCATTGCATGATTGCGCAATTAGCAATTAAAGCGATGCAGTGCCAAATTGTAAAAAGTGCTCTGGTCAGGAAGGGGGTAAATCCTTCCGGGGCTGAAGTGGTTAAAAGATTTCTTTTGTATAACACTGGGAATCCATTCAAAAGATTTTTCACAGCTGGTATTATACACAAACCAAACTTGCAACCATCTCTCCATCTTGCTTTTTGGGGGAACTGTGGTCTCAATGGGACCACAGGCAGTCTTACTGGGTATGGAGACCAACACCTGGCCTAACATGTTTTAAACATTCATGACTCATGTATTTATAGCGAGTCGTCTTGCAATCTGGAGAAAATGAAAATGCCCACAACCTCCATCTCTCCTAGAGGTAACATTAACATAATTACGCCCCTTTTTTTGCGTACACATTTATCCTTCAATGCTATTTTCTTGAAAAACAACACGTGGCCTCTCCATGGCCCATAAGGCACCTACTTGCTTATTTATTGGCTCATTACATGTTTCATACCCTGTTCCTATTTAACACTTTTTTAACACCTTTCATAGATTGATGCGCTCTTATAGCTTTGAACATATCATCTGTGCACACCACACAAAATTATTCTCATTATCTAATAGTCTTCTACCCTACTTTTGTATGTTTTGCCCATTGTGAAATTCTTTACTCTGAATTTATTGTGCCTATGCATTGTTGCAATATATTGCATTACACTGTTTCTTTTGTTTTCTATTTTGAGAAAAATAGAAAAATAAAAAATCAGGAGAGACTACTGGAACTTAATATGTACAGTATGAAGGAAAGAAGGGAAAGGGGGAGACATGATTGAAACCTTTAAATACATGAAAGCATATTAAGCCTAAAAGCAAACATTTAATATATTTCAGCTTACCAATTCTTAGATGTGATGGCTGCATTTGTTTTTCTTTTTTAGGCCTTCTTTCTTTTTTTCAACTGGTGATCTAGCCAGTAAGTGTTGTTTTTCAACAGAACTAGCTGTCCTGCAGATGCAGCAGTTAAAGAGTTGTGACAAACCATTTAACACAATGGTTGCTTACAAAGGTCAGTTTTTTTTTTTTTTTTATAAATTGTATTTTTATTAAGAAATTTTTCAAAATAAAAACATAGCATACATACTGTAGTTATATCGATCAAACAGAAAATAAGCAGGCGTAAGATTACAAATACAGTACTTCAGTACATAATGTAATCAGAATTTATAATAATATAAACAACAAAATGAGCCATATGGAATCAGTAAGGGTTGATCATCGTGCTGTGAACTCAGACAAGGGGCAGTAATAGAAAGACAAGAGCCGGAACCCTATGAAGGGCCCTGTATATAACGGTCCCAAGGAGCCCAAATCCTATCAAATCTCTCCAAAGCATCTTCCACCATGGCTGTCATATGCTCCATTCTACGGATTATCTGTAACAGCTTGTATAAGCTGTGTCTGAGTAGGGGGGAGATGGAAAGCCAACATGCAGGGATAGTCCTTTTGGTGGCCAGTAATACATATGATGCCAATTTGTTCAAAGATTTTCCCAATCTGGGGATTGGGAGGCCTAAAAGGAGATGTACCGGGTCCAACGGGATTGGGAATCAAGAATCTGCTGGAGCACAGACACAACCATGGACCAGAAGGGAGCTATCAAATTGCACTGCCAGAAAATGTGATAATGGGAACCTCTGATCCTTCCGCATCTCCGGCAAAGAGGAGAGAGGGAAGCATCGTAATGGTGAATAACCTCAGGGGTCCTATACCAAAAAAAGAGCACTTTATAAGGTGTCTCTCTTTGCGCCACACATCGGGATATTTTGGATGTTGAGGTACATATTTTAGCCCATTGGGATGGGGAGATTTGTTGTGTCAGATGTGACCATTTACTCATATATGTGTGGGGCTCAATGGAGAGTGAAAGGTTCTCTTGCAGAAGACTGTATATGTGAGATATCAGTTGCGGTTGGTATGGACCCTGGGAGCATAGATCTTCAAAGTGTGTAGGTTTAGTCAAAATAAGAGAAGGTGAGAGGGATGCTAGATAATGTGTTATTTGGAGGTATGAAAAGAACAGCTGGTTTGGAATTTGGTTTTTAGTTTGTAGGTCCTGGAAGGAGTAAAGTTTTCGAGTGACAGGGTGCACAAAATGTCTGAGCTGAAACAAACCCGCCCTGGCCCATGGGAACATCCGGGAGTGTGAGAGGCTATCAGGTAGAAGGGGGTTGAATAGTACATTGGAGAGAGGTGGGCAGGAGGAAGCCAGCAAAAACTTGGTATAGCAAGAACGCCAAATCCTGAGTGAGAACAGCATGGGTCCCAGGCAAAGGTCATGGAGCTTGCGGTCAGTAAATAATGCAGGAGACCATACCAGGGAACAGGGGTGGGCCAGGAACAACGAACCCATCTCTATCTCCGTCCACCTGTTTGGTGGACGCAAGCTGGCCCAGGACACCACCGCACGGAGATGGGAAGCCAAATAGTATTTATGGATGTCCGGTGCTCCCATACCTCCCTGCCCCCTGGGGGAAAAAAATGACCGAGCTGGCTACTCTATGGACCCCATTTCTCCTTATAAAATTGAGAAACCATCTTTTAAGGAGTTTCAATTGGGCCATCGGAATAGGAACAGGAAGTGTTTCAAAGTAATATAACAGTTTGGGCATCACTGACACCTTCAGCACATTTATCCTGCCTATCCAAGATATCGGTAGGGGGTTCCATCTATTTAACATACTGTATCTTTGATAGATTTAAATAAGGGGACATAGTTAGCCGAATGAAGGGAAGAATATGACGAAGTGATTTGTACTCTTAAGTATTTGAGAGAAGAGGTACACCAGCGATAGGGATATGAATTCTTTAGTGAAAAGAGGTCGTCAGGAGGGAGATGTAAGGGCAGAGCTTCAGTTTTGGACGTGTTAATCTTATATCCCGAAAGGAAACTGAACTGAGAAAGAAAGGCATGTAGGGATGGAAGTGATACATGGAGATTAGTAAGAGTCAGAAGCACGTCATCAGAAAATAAAGAAAGTTAATATTCCCTTTGTCGCATAAGAACCCCCCGTATGTCTGGGTGTGATCTAATAGCCTCAGCTAATGGCTCCAGGCATAGTATGAAAAGGAGTGGCGAAAGGGGGCAGCCCTGCCTGGTACCATTTGACATAGGAAATGGCCTGGATGTAAAGGACGTTAATTGGACCTGAGAGGAGGGGTTGGAGTAAAGGGCATGGAGGGCCATAAGGAAAGGGCCTCTTGATCCAAATTTAGTAAGGGTTGCAAACATGTATGGCTAGCTTAATCGATCAAACGCCTTTTGGGCATCAAGGCTAAGGATCAGGGCAGGACGGCGGACTCTGTTTAATATGTCTATGAGATCAACGGTTCATCTGGTGTTATCCCCTGCATGCCTAGAAGGGACAAAACCCACTTGATCTTTATCTATTAGTTTCATCAGGAATTGGGAAAGGTGATTAGCTAAAATTTTGGTAAAGAGCTTGTAATCTGAGTTTAAAAGCACAACTGGCCTATAGCTGTCTGGGAGCGACGGGTCTTTGTCCGGTTTGGGTATGACCATAATATAGGAGTGTAAAAATTGTTGGCAGGGGCATTGACCTTGAAGAAGGGAGTTATATAAAGGTACCAAGTGTTTTGAAATAGTCAGGAGAAAGGTCTTATAATAAGTATAGGGAAGGCCGCCCGGACCAGGAGCTTTATGGGATGGAAGAGACTTGACAGTGCAAATGAGTTCCTCTTCAGTAATGGGTGCATTTCAAATCTGCACCTCCACCTCAGTAAGCCGGGGGAGGTGGAGATCAGCCATAAATGTTTCAAAAGCTTTCTGGTCAAAAGGGGGATGTTGGTCAGTGAAGAGGCAGTTATAAAGTTTATTGTAAAATTCCCCAAATACTTGGGTCATTGTCTGTGGACAATAGGAGGAGTCCCATCTGTGCGTTTTATATGATCCGGAAAAGATAGGTAGGGTCTAGGGTTAAGCCTAGATACTAACATCCCATGTGGTTTATTTGACAATTCATAGAATTTTTGTTTTGCCCACAGAACAGATTTATCTATTTTAGACATGTTCAAAGACTTTATACCGTTGCGTAAAGAAGTTACCGTGCGCAGCCGGACCATCGTGGGGGCATGTAGCAGGGAGCGTTCAGCGGCCGCTAGTTCCAAAATTAAAGAGTACCTCTGAAGGGCCGAAGCCCTCTTTCTCGGGGATCCCACAGAGATACACTGTCCTCTAAAAAAAGCCTTGTGAGCCTCCCAGAGGACGGACGGGCTGGACACGGAACCTGTGTTTAAGTGAAAATATTCAGTTAGCGCGATAAGAAGTTTATCTCTAGATTCAGGATGTTTTATTAGGGACTTGTTAAGCCTCCAATGGCACCTCCTGGGAAACGCAGCTGAGAGACAAAGATCTAAGTATAGAGGGGTGTGGTTTGACCAGGTAATTGGACCCAGTTCGGAGGACACTGTGTGGGAAAGCAAAGGGGCTGTCACTAGAAAATAATCCATCCTCGAAAACATCTTGTGGGGAGGGAAATAAAACAAATACTGACAACCCACTGGGTGTTTGACTTGCCAAGCATCAAACAGATGGTGGGTGCAGATCAGCTTCCTAAAGGAATTGGCTAAGGATTGTGGGGCAAGAGGGGGCACTGCATGGAACAATAATTTCCTATCCGGACCGGGCAAGAGGACAGCATTGAAGTCGCCTCCAACTTTCATAAAGGGATGAGCTACTTTGTGTAATCATTCAAAGACTTCAGTAAGGAATTTAATTTGACCCGTGTTAGGTGCATATACATTCATGATCGTCATAGGGTTAGATAAGTAGGTGCCTTCTAGAATTATAAAATGCCCATGAGGATCTAAATGGGTGGACTCGATCTGGAGGGGACATGGACATTTGCCCAAGACTGCCACGCCAGCCCTTCCAGATGGGTCCAAAGCTAGAAAGGACACTTGGAAGTGTCTAGAGGCAAATTTCAGGGAACCCCCGGCCCGGAAGTGTGTCTCCTGAACCAAGATGACATCCGCACTGAAGGCCCTGAATTCCTTCAAGGCCATCCATCTCTTTTTTTATGGAATTCAAATATTTCACATTATATGATAACAGTTTCAAAGCCATAGATAAACATCACAATTCAGCTTTGAGATATTCAAAACAATGGGTAACAGCCCAACAGTAAATATATGTATGCATGGCCTAAGTACAGGCCTTATACTAATCAAAAGATCCCTTATTGTGAGATGATCATTCACTGAACTAAGAATAAAAAAACATGAAATAGAAAAAATAGAAAAAAATAGAAGGAAAACTGAAGCATTTGAGCAAACTTGGGATGATCCAAAAATAGGGTCATGAAGGATTATGTTGCTTAGAAACAAAAAGCCCTGTGAGGCCCAAAAACTGAGAAAAAAAAAAGAAAAAAAACAACTTCACAAAAAAGCCTGAGCAAGGTTTACTCAGGAATCCTTGGCCGAAGCCTGAGGACCAGTAGGGGAGCATAGCCGTCTCCAAAATGGTGAGGGACTCGCGACTACCCACCACAGTGATCCGCCTATAGCGTTACTTGTCTAATCACAACTCTGGGCAACCTGGGGAGATACAGCCGTGGGGGAACCATTACACAAAAAACAACTGCTTCTTATGGAAAATGGACTGCAATAGCAGAAAGGTAAACAGGAAGCAACAATAGCCTAAACTTTGCAGGACGTCAGCAAGAGGAGAAGTACTGTAAACACGGTGGGCCCAAATACGGAATCAAACATCAATCAGGTCCCGTATGGAGCCATAATAAGAATATGCACATCAAATCAGGTGGGGGGTCTTGAGCGTTGAGGGCACTGGGGAGTGGAGTAGGTCTTTGATCCTCTTCCTCTCACTGGGGTCCAGATTCTGGATGGAGCCGACAATGGACGTGGAGTGATAGGTAGAGGCTGATCTATGTCCGCAGGAAGAGGAGGCAGACCTAGATGTTTGATGAATGCATCGCCTTCTTGAAGGTCCCTTAGGACGTGTTGTACATCTAGAGTGACGTTGAGGCGAAATGGGAAGCCCCAGAAATAAGGGACCCTGTGTTGCTGTAAATGAGAGGTGATGGGTCGTAGAGAGCGACGCTTGGCCAGGGTGATCAGGGAGAGGTCACTGAACAGTTGGATTCTGTCTCCTTTGTAGTCCATGCCTGATCTGTTGCGTGTGGCCCTGGTTAAAGTCTCTTTACTCTCATAGAAGTGGAAATGTACCACTATGTCATGGGGTCTGGCCCCCGCGGGGGGGGGGTTTAGGGGCCAGGGACCTATGAGCCCTGTCGAGGCGCCAATCAATGTCCACAACTTCAGGAGCCAGAGTGTTAAATAGTCTGATCTTCCTATTGTGATGAGAACAGGGGGAGTGAGGCGACCTGAATGCTGGAAACAGGGGTCAGCCAGAAAGCTGGATGTCTGAGCTGTCTGAGCAGGTAAAGGGCTTGCTTCAAGACCCAGTTCTAGCAGGGATGGAGGTACAAGAAAAGCAGCACAGTATCCCCAAAGCACATAGTACCTGAATATGGAGGATGCACCTTATATAGTAGGCCGAAAGGTGGCGGAGTGCGGTGGGTGCCAGGGAATCTCCTTATATTAATCTTCTGGCGCTTTCTCAGGAGTTTGTACAGTCCAGCTACCTCTTATTGACTTCTGCTGTGGAAATATCTGAATTAGCGGTCCCTCTGTATGCCGATGGTGGTACTTGAGCCCGGGGACGCTGGATGCTGCACAGGCTGCAAGATGGCAGTGGGCTGTGGGTGTTCAGATCTCGCTGCCACGAGCCCTCCGGCAGTCCCTCGGGTCCCCACACAGCTCAGCCTCCTCCCGGGGACAATCCTCACAGGTGTGGATGGGTCGGCCTCCCTCCACTCTGTCAATCGAGGCACTCAAGCCCGGGAATGGAGGAGGTCTTACAGGCTGCAAGATGGCAGCTGGTCTCTTTGGTGTGGAGCCCGTCGCCGCCCGATAGTAGCTGAAACGGCCGCTTGAGCTCCACAAATTCCCCAAGGACTGGTGTAGAGAGTGTCCAGTGGCTGCTGGGGAGGGTTTGGAGGCTCCCCCAGTTGGTTATTTAGCAAGATGGCTGCGGATTGTAGAAGGGTCGGTGGAGCTCTTCAGCTTCACGTCCTTTCCCCTCAACGTCCAGACACACCCCTCCAAAGGTCAGTTTTTATTCATTATGTAAAACCTTTATCCCAAAAGAAAAAAAAAAAACCCTTGTTATAACTGCTTAAAAGTTTTAGCTGGAGTTTGGCTTCAATTTGCTTAGTGCAGGGATCTCCAAACTTTTCAAAGGACCAGATTTTTGTCCTTCAGACTTTAGGAGGGCCAAATTGTAGCCAGCATGGGCAAAATAATGTCCTGGGCCCAGCATCAGTAAGAATAAATATGGCCTCAGGGTTTGTGGTCAGTAGGAGGAGGAGTAGTGCCCCTAATAGTACGAGGAATAGTATCCTATCATTAGTCTCAGTGGAAGAAATAGTGCCCCTTTGTTGGTGTCAGTGGAAGGAGTGGATCCCCAAGGGCCCGATAAAGGCTAGCAAAGGAGCACATCTGGCCCTCGGGCTGCAGTTTGGAGACCCCTGGTCTAAATATACTATAACATCTAACACTTCCAGACTGACAATGCTGCTGTCCAAAGATATCTTTGTGCGCCTTTATCCAGAGTATAGACACTCTAAAACAGGACGTGTGTTACTGGCCAGATCACCAGGTGAAAACAAAAGGGAAAAAAGACTAAAAAAAAACACAAATGCAGCCATCATATTTAACCACTTCAGCCCAGGAATATTTGACTGCTCAATGACCAGGCCATTTCTTGTGACTCTGCACTGCGTCCATTTAACTGACAATTGAGCGATCGTGCGATGCTGTACCCAAACAAAATTGAGGTCCTTTTTTCCCCACAAATAGAGCCTCCTTTTGGTGGTATTTGATCATCTCTATGGTTTTTATTTCTTGCGCTATAAACAAAAAAAGAGCGCCAATTTTGAAAAAAACACAATATTTTGTACTTAAATCAGGACTAATGACTTGTGTGTAAGTAGTATAAGTATAGCACACAAAAAAAGAAAGCCACACCACATTATTATGATTTTAAAAAGAATGAATAATTCCTCCCCATTTTGATGACTCCCTACTACTTCCTTTGATATACTTACATGGCCTTCAATGACTGTGTTTGGTCTGTCCGCATTTAGAGACGGGCACCAGCTGGTCCTCTGGGTCCCATCCCCCCCCCCCCCCCCTTTTTTCAGCCCTTGTCTCTTTTCCTTATGTTTATGTCAGACATGGCATAAACTTAATTAAAAGGCATGAACTTATCTCATTCACTTCAGACAGCAAATGCAACATGGCAACATGGTGCACAATGGATATATTTAGCAATGATCTCTCCCACTTAATGGTTGGTGACTCGTATTGTGCCTCAGTTTGCTGACTAACCTGTTCACCACTGTTTGTCTCTGTTTTGCATTTGATGTTGATCTTCTGTAAGCGTATTTTATGCTCGGAGGGTCATGTTGTACATTTTATGTTAATATGTTGTGAGCCATGTCCTGTGTGATGATTCGGAGATTACCTTGTGCCATTCTATGATAGAAACACATGATAGCATTGGCAGCCATTGTATTATAGTCGGAATCTGGCATGAAATTTTTTTTATAAAATTAATTCTGTCCAGCAATTATTACAAAATTAGGTATCCTTCAAAGTTGTATAGATGTATTATGTTGAACAAATTGTACATTTTGCCTATTATGTATTCTCAATTGTCATTTGGAATCCTTTTTGTTAAAATGGCTGTAGAGGTATGCATTATATATCTTGATTTTTTTGTTTGTTTTGTTTTGTTTTTTTTTATACTAAATATGCGAGCTTTTGACCATGGTTTTGTACAATAATAAAAGGTATAAAAAAAAAAAAAAACAATAATTAAATTGCTATGGGAACTGTGATATTTGCTTGTTTACCAAGTTTAGGAATTTGAATCTTCTGTTTTACCTTCATAAAATAATTTTGCAAAAGTCTTATGAAATAAAAGCAAGTTTTTGGAATAGCAGGCTGTATTTATGTTCTGTCAAAGTTCTTTAAAAACTCAAGTCAGAAACATTCTCAAGAGGGGAAAAGATACACAGGTTAGCCATAAATGCTGTAAAATATTACATCCTTGGGGCATTTAAACTAGTAAGCATTCCATCTGATAATTGCTGTAAGTCAACGTGCTCCTGGAATTCACTATATTTTGGAAGGATTTTTAGCGTTTTTAAATATGTTTCAAAGATCTAAAATGGCCATAATAGAATACTTATTATGTGGTTGTAAACCTATGAAAGATAAAATTTAAAAAATATCCTTCTATAGTGTGTGCTTGCCTCAATCCAAAGCATTGAGTGTTATTTCTGTCTGCTGTCTCCTGCCTCTGCTATCTGCATAAGTCATTTCTTTCTGCATGAGCTAATAGGCAAAAAAGAATACAATATGATTAGCTTGAATCAATATTTAAAGGTGAAAATAGGTAAGCAAATGGACATGGTAATACAATTTTCACACCCAATATTGCTAAACTGTAGTTGGCAATGTACAATTGATTGGGAATTTGTTTTACTAGTACAAAGACCACCAGCTAAAATGGCTTTAAATACTGATGCAAGTATGTATTTTCATTAATGAAAGCATCATCTTTCTTTAAAGTTTAAATCTTCCAACATTGATGATTTGTGAGATGTTTTGAAGTCCTATTGGTAATCTAGTAAAACACGGGGGGGGGGGGGTTATTTACTAAAGGCAAATCCACTCTGCACTACAAATGCACTTGGAAATGTAGTCGCTGTAGGTCTGAGGGGGTAATCCAAGAAAAATAAACTGCAATTTGGCTTGCACGTGATTGGATGATAAAATCAGCAGAGATTCCCCTCATCAGTTCCTTCCCCTAGATATACAGTGACTGCACTTCCAGGTGCGCTTGTAGTGCACAGTGGATTTTCCTTAGTAAATCAACCCCAAAGACCTCCCCCTCTCCATAAATTTCTGTCTGTATTCTCTATCTTTATTGCAGGCCACAATCTATTGTATACTCGCATACTGTGTGTAAGTGACATATATGAGTTGTTTTCCAACATTATGTATGTTGTTGCTTGTTCATTTTCAGGTTTTTAAGATCTCATACATTCATAATAAAAAAAAAAAAAAAAAAATGTTGATTAGTACATACCTAACAAACACTTTATAGCTGTCAAACTTACTTTGTGCCTGCAATGGAAGTCAAGACAAATTTGCCAAAAAGAAGATTTCCTATTGTATTTGTCTATTTTCACCTGCTTGAGGTGATTGTAGCCCTATTTGTGCACTTGCGACAGAGACAATTGAGTAATGTCTGTGATACTTTTTTATTTGCACTAACATACAATTTTCCAGGACAGGCTTTCGGGGTATGTCCGCTTCATCAAGGTCATCATCAAGGAGTACTGCTTGGAACTTGATGAAGGGGACATACCTCCAAAGCTTGTCATGAAAAATTGTATGTTAGTGCAAATAAAAAAGTATCATGGACCGTAGTCAAATGTCTCTATTTTCACCTGGAATGACTTACTGATGTAGTAATGACATTGGTGAAGCTTCCTGATGATGTGTATAGCACGAAACGCATAAAGGCTGCATGTCCGCTCCCCACTGACGTCATATCCGGATTTGTTGGTTCCTGATCACTCTGTTTTGAAACGCACATCGTGGCTGGTAGAACAGTGTGCACATCTATCCGTAGCTGTACATGTCGGTGCTAACTTATAGACCATCCTAATGTAAAGTGCGCATTGCTTTAAGTACTTTATTGTATACACTGGCATTAAACCTATTGCGCTATGATTGTTTATATGTTTCTCCCGAGTCACATTGCTTGATCATAATCAAAGATTAAGGAATCACTGTTGATTGAGAGAAATCCAATATTGTCACAAGTTTTTTTAGTTTAAGGCTCTGGTGAGTTTGCATTTTTTATGAACAATTTGTGGTGGAGCACTACTTGAAGGTTTTATTTTGCCACTTTGAATCACGGTGATTGGACTTTTTACTTTGTGAAGATATATTGAAGAAATGTATTTGGACTTTTTTTTCACATATATATATATATATTCTTTTGTAAAAGACTTTTTTTGGAAATATGTTATTTTTATGAATTTATCACAAATATAAAAAAGATGAAGGTGTATATGAGGTAGCGCCTTACACTTTTCTTCTATATTTATTCACACATGAGGTAGCGCCTTACCCTTTTCTTCTATATTTATTCACACATGGAGTGAGCTTTCCACTCTTAAAGGGGCAGCTTCTCTCATTGTTATTTCACTAATTTTCTGGTGCCATTAATTGTGAATTTACTTTTTCATTGGCATAATACAGTACATAATACAGTGCTCTGGATTTTGGGTTTCCCATAGCACTAACAAAGACTTTAAAGGAAAAGGTTAACCTTTGTTCACCTTTTTTTTTTTTTCTAATTTCCAGCTCCCTTATGTACCAATATAGCATTCATGTACTTTTTTTTGCAAAATAATAAAATCTTTCCATTAAATCTACAGATACTTACTTCACTTGTTCCCATCCATGTTTCCAAATGTATCTATTACTTCTGCCTTACTTCCTGTTCACACTATAGATCATGACACAGCAAGGAATTGATCAGCTGACCTCATTAGCACACAGCCTGCATCATCTACCCTTCTACCTACCCACCTATTCCCAGCTGCATGTTTTTTAAATGAAATGCAATCAATCAGTGATCACCCTTCTCACTAAATACACAATATGCAATCAGATTGCATAGTGTATGTCCATCTTTATACAAGCACAAAGGAGAGAGTAAACAGAAACACTCAGCTGTCAAACACCATCCACATCTCTGCATAGTGGGAACTCGCATTCCCATATGCATTTATTTTTAGTGAAGGGGAGGCATTTTGGAGCATTTTCACTCATTACACATAGGGCAGTCCATCCACCTGAATGGGCTGCCCTACACGCAGCAATCGCCCCAAAGAAGCTTCAGAACTTTTTTTTAGAGTGGAGCTTGGTGTGTTTTTTACTGCGATTTTTGGTGCAGTGCATTTCTGAAAGGAAATGCACAGATGTGAATGGAGCCCCATTGTTCTTGTGTTATTGCAACAATTGCACTTTTTTACCTAATTG
The DNA here is from genome assembly GCF_042186555.1 of Aquarana catesbeiana. Classification (NCBI taxonomy): domain Eukaryota; kingdom Metazoa; phylum Chordata; class Amphibia; order Anura; family Ranidae; genus Aquarana; species Aquarana catesbeiana. Next base: position 444,368,510 of record NC_133328.1, on the reverse strand, counting down.
TGCTTTCAGTCGGCACACCAGACACAGAAGCAAACACACATTTTGCCATGGGAAAAAACAAGTGGCAAAAAACACGAAACCCACAAAATGCCAAAATGTCCCATAAGCCACATGTAGTGCATCCCATTGAAATCAACAGGCTGCCCTATGCGCATCAAAAGAAAAACAAGAAACAAAACGTTCGCTACCACTATGCTAGATGTGAATGTGGCCTGAAAGTGAAATGGTGCAATGAGGCTCCATTCACATCTGTGCGTTTCCTTGCATTTCAGAAATGCGCTACACCAAAAATCACAGTAAAAAACACCCAAATTTAAAAAAAGGAAATGCGTGGGGCCCCCAGGCCCTATATACTCTGAACAGCAGTATACAGGTGGTGCAAACAAGACAGGGACTGTAGGTTTGTTGTTAAGTAGAATCTGTTTGTAATTTTAAACTGGTACATTTTTAAAGTGTAGCTCCAGCCAAAAAATCTATTTTTAAGCTTTTTGGAAAACATAGGGAGGGGTTATCATCCCTGTAACATTTGTTTTGCTGTCTGTGCACCTCTTCAGAAGATTTCACCTCACTTTCTTTCCCAATGACAAATGTTTTTGACAATTTGGGGTTTTTAGTGAAACAAGGATTGGTGATAAAGCATCAGTGAAGAGGAGACACGTTTTTCCCATATTAACTCTTATGTCCTGTACACACGATCGGACATTGATCGGACATTCCCACAACAAAATCCATCTGATTTTTTCGACGGATGTTGGCTCAAACTTGTCTTGCATGCACACGGTCGCACAAAGTTGTCGGAATTTCTGAACGCCAAGAAAAGTAAAAGTTTGGTGAGAGACGATTCGCGCTTTTTTCAGACTTGTGGTTTTCAGTTAGTTTTTCTGCTGTTCAGTTTGTGCTTGTGGGTTTGTATCTGGACTTCAGTGCGTGTAGTGAGTTCGCATTGATTTATTATTGTGTTCTTGTTCCCTCTTTGCTGATTTTCAGGTCGCTCTTCACAGGCCTTGCTGTTCTTCTTTGTATTCTGTTACTTCGTTCTGACCAGCCGACCGTTTTGAAGCCATGTTGCGTGTACGTACTCATCGTAGAGTTTATGCTGTGCAGGGGCTTGGTGTTGGGGTTCTTACTTTGACACAAGCCCAGTCCATTAACAGGGTGGGGAGGAGTTCATGGACCAAGAATTGGTTGCTCCAGCGTGACCAATTCTGTCACATGCCTTTGCTCCGTGAGATCCGTGAGAATAATCCTGATGATTTCAGGAACTTTCTCAGGATGATGGACCCCGTTTTTCACCATTTGTTGGCTTTGCTGACCCCTTATATCTGCAGACAGGATACCTACATGAGGCAAGCCATCACTCTGGAGCAGAGGTTAGTCACCACTTTGTGGTACTTGGGGATGGGGAGAAGCCTGCAGGACTTCATGTTCTTGGCAGGCATCTCCCCCCAGGCTCTGGGGATCATTATCCCAGAGACCTGTTCTGCCATCATCCAGGTCCTGCAGAAGGACTATATTAAGGTAAGATTTTTATCCTTTAACATTACATTTTATTGTATTTAATGTTTGATAATATATTGTATTTCTTTCCTCATTCCCTAATTACCATGATTGTAATATGCTGTGAATGTCCCCTTTGTCCTCATGCATGCTGAATTTTTAGGTAATAGTAGGATCCCGTGCATGCTGGAATGTTTTAATATTTTTTTTTGTCCTTCATACATATTTGCCTTCACTTACCTCCCCAGCATGCTCTCCTTGGCCTATATCCACTTCGCCTAGTCACTTAACAATGTATTTTGTCAACTCCATTGTAGTGCTTTACCCTAAATACCCCCTAAAATGTGTACAAATGTTATTTGTGTCCCTAACTCATTTGGAACCCTCCCTCCCCCCAACCGCTAAGTCAACCCATAACAATCCTCTATCTGCTGACTTTTCCAAACCCATACACACTATAAATTCACCAAAGCATGTAGTGCAAGGGCCTGCCTGAATACTTTCAAATGGTACTGTTTAAAGTGTTTGTATCCTATTATTATCTTGATAGGCAATTACAGAATGTTAAAATTGTGCTCCAATTTGGACAGTGTGTATTTATATTTTTGTATTATGACACTTCTTACCTGTCCAGTGGGCTGCCACTAGTGTAAGTAAGGAGGGGCTGGCCAAAGTAATACACCTTATTTAGGCATTCATCTCTCCTTATACTTTTGTCTTTAAATACTCCCTAAAATAAATGTTATACTGATGTTGTCCAAGAATGTTTGTGTCTAATCTGCTTTTAATGTTTATGTGCAAAATGACTATTTTTTTAATTCTTGTTTGACTCCACAGTTTCCTTCCAACCCACATGAATGGCAGACTGTGGCCTCCCACTTTGCCCAGTGGTGGGACTTTCCTAACTGTGGAGGGGCAATTGATAGGAAACATGTCCACATAGTCCCACCCCCAACTCGCGGTCATACTATTATACTCACAAGGGGTTCAATAGTATTGTGATGTTTGCGGTGGTGTCGGCTACTTAAGAGTTCATGTATGTGAACGTAGGGAAGAATGGCCAGATGTCAGATGGTGGAGTCATCACCCAGACCGAGTTCTACAGACATCTCCAGAATGGCAGCTTGGGCTTGCCACCTCCAGAAGACAATGCGGAAGGACTTCCATTCGCCTTCATTGCGGATGAAGCGTTTGCGATGGGGGACCATCTTATGCGGCCATTCCCTATGAGGACCCTCACCCCGGACCAGAGGGTTTTTAATTATCGGCTGGCCAGAGCCAGAAAAGTGGTGGAGAATACGTTTGGAATAATGGCCAGCCGGTTCTGCCTATTTCTTACACCATACACATGGCGGAATATAAACTCAATCACACATGCTGTGTTGCTGTGTTCTACACAACTTTTTAAGGAGAAATTCTTTCAACTATGCTGCCTCAGTTGGGCCTGAGACCGGAATTCATATTAATGAACCAACCCTGATGGCGCTTGAAACTGGCCGTCCTGGCTATCCCCCCCAGAGTGCCCGTGAGGTCCGTATAAGATACATGGAATACTTTGCGGGTAGGGGGGCCATCGATATGCCAGAAAATGTCTCAGACATTTTTAAAATAAAAATATATTTGAAAGGTAGCAAATATTTGCTTTGATTTACTGCTTGGCTTTCTTTTAGCTGTCTCCTCAGTTATCTTTTATTAATGTTCTAATTTTTTGGCCTTTTTCTTCAACAGTGCAAACGAAATTTCGTTGACACATGAGGTGACAATCTCTTCTTCAGCTATTAATTATTATGTTGCTGGTCTTCTACACACACACCTTGTTTTTTTGTTAATGTATGTAATGCATAACTGACAAAAATATTAATGATTTTCAACACCATGACCGAAATTTGGGAGTCATGAAAATGGCATGATTGTGTAAAATTATAAAGCACTGTCCTGGCCTCGCTCCCCGTACTTCCGGAGTCTATGGGTAGCTATCCAGGCAGATAACCTTTTTCTGCGCACACAATAATAGACTGCTGTTTCTTGTCTGTGTCTTTATTGGCACGTTGCAGATTTTAATACAAGTGTGAATGATACACGTTATATGCGTTAAAACTGAAAATGACAAGAATAATATAACATTACCATACAATAGTAAACATCATATAAAATAATAACTGAAATAGCTACCTGGGATAATCTTGAAAATGCTGATCCCTAGGGGGTTTCACTTCCTGACTAAAGAGGATGTGATGATTTTTATGTCACATCCTTTAAAGGTTAAAGGTATTATTACAAATGATATTAATGTTTGGCCAGTAGGTGACGCATGCGTACAGCTAACCTGGAACAAACATAATTTATAGCTTAATGATGCAGCAACACAATATACAATCAAATGAAAATATGAATTCTCTTTTCTGAACCTCGAGAGAGAGAAAGGTCTCCTGGAGACATAACACTCCCCGTCTGGTGTTAACCAACGCCACTAACAGCGTTATTGGACACAAGTAAAATCAAATCTGATATGGGTCTGAGAAATGACTTTACTTCATCCTGTTTGGAAGTCTTAACTTCAACCTTCCTGACATGTCCATCTTCGCTTGGGAATGTCTGTGTGATAAGTCCCAAAGGCCAATCATTCCTGTGTGCTTGGCAGTCTTTAGCGAGCACCACATCTCCTGACTTCAGGTCTGGTTTGTTAACTTGCCACTTATTTCTGAGTTGTAGGGTTTGGATGTAATATCTCCTCCATCTGTTCCAGAAAGTGTTGGCTAGGCATTGCACCTGTCTCCATTGATGTCTGAAAAGGTCTTTATCAGTAAACTCTCCATTTGGAGCACTGACTGTGTTAGTGTTGTACAAGCAGGGCAGTGACATGGTGCTGAGCTGGGAGAATGAGAGGATGCTTCTCGTTGTACTCCAAGGTAGCTTCTTTAACCGCTTCAATACAGGGCATTTTCACCCCCTTCCTTCCCAGACCAATTTTTAGTTTTCAGCACTGTCGCATTTTAAACAACAATTGCGCGGTCGTGCGACATTGTACCCAAACAAAATTGACGTCCTTTTTTCCCCCCAAATAGAGCTTTCTTTTGGTGGTATTTGATCACCTCTGTGGTTTTTATTTTTTGTGCTATAAACCAAAGAAGAGCGACAATTTTGAAAAAAACACAATATTTTTTACTTTTTGCTATAATAAATATCCCAATTTAAAAAAAAAACAAACAAATTTTTTTTCGTGACTGCGACATTATGGCGGACACATCAGACACTTTTGACACATTTTTGGGACCATTCACATTTATACAGCGATCAATGCTATAAAATTGCATTGATTACTTCGGCTTTCCCATGATGGCGGCTGCAACACTGGCTGTCACCGACTTGCTGGAACCGTTAACTTGAGTGAGGATGTGCTACTGCGTGACATGGCTGCTTGACTGAGTAGTGGCCTGTGGGAGCAGTAAGCATGTAGGGCTGCAGTATCTGTATGCTGCTTGGCTGTATGAAAGTGGCTGTATAGTCGCTTGCAGAGTGTAGCTCTTCCATGCGGCCAAACCTCTTCCACCTTCTGCACTATTTGTAGTGTTCCTGGATGGAGTTTTACTGTCCTGGCCTCGCTCCCCGTACTCCCGGAGTCTATGGGTAGCTATCCAGGCAGATAACCTTTTTCTGCGCACACAATAATAGACTGCTGTTTCTTGTCTGTGTCTTTATTGGCACGTTGCAGATTTTAATACAAGTGTGAATGACACACGTTATATGCGGTAAAACTGAAAATAACAAGAATAATATAACATTACCATACAATAGTAAACATCATATAAAATAATAACTGAAATAGCTATCTCCTTTCCCTAATAACCTGTGGAGGAGGAAGGGGAAGATTGCTTACCTCCAATGCCATGGATGGGAAGAGATTACATCTAGGCAGCTGGGATAATCTTGAAAATGCTGATCCCTAGGGGGTTTCACTTCCTGACTAAAGAGGATGTGATGATTTTTATGTCACATCCTTTAAAGGTTAAAGGTATTATTACAAATGATATTAATGTTTGGCCAGTAGGTGACGCATGCGTACAGCTAACCTGGAACAAACATAATTTATAGCTTAATGATGCAGCAACACAATATACAATCAAATGACAATATGAATTCTCTTTTCTGAACCTTGAGAGAGAAAGGTCTCCTGGAGACATAACCAGCACTGTTGGGTGTTATTTACTAAAGGAAAATACACTTTGCACTACAAGTGCACTTGAGACTGCACTGAAACTGCACTTGTAGTACAAAGTGGATTTGCCTTTAGTAAATAACCCATATTGTCACTGAAAACAACAACTTTACTACAAAAAATGCTTTTGAGCATTGAAAGAAGAAGCCACACATTGTTGATTATCAATCTTTTTAATCAAAGCACAATCACATGTGCGTTTCTAAAAGGGTTTTTGAACAAACCAACATGTTTGTTGTATAAAATTTTTAAAGGTCACATTAAGTAGAAATTGCCTTTTATTAAAGCAGAGGTTTGCTGAAAAAAAATATTAAAAGCCAGCAGCTACTAATACTGCAGCTGCTGACTTTTAATATATAGACACTTACCTGTCCAGGGAGCCTGCGGTGTCAGAGCCGAAGCCGATCCGTCCTTCGGCTCTCGGCTGCTGCCGCCACCATCCTCGGTAAGGGAATAAGGAAGTGAAGCCATGCGGCTTCACTTCCCGGTTCCCTACTGCACACCCTACTGCACAGGTCCCTGCTGTATTCTTATTCTGTGTCTCACAGAATACAGCGGGGGAGGACGGGGTAGGCGGCGGAAGTGGCATAGGTCACAGCAATCACCGCGGTGATCTATGCCAGGAAGTGGGAGCAAATACCTGTATTAGACAGGTATCTGCTCCCTCCTCCCCCCTGAAAGGTGCCAAATGTGAAAACGGTGGGGGGGGGGGGATCCAACAAGTGGAAGTTCCTTTTTTTTTTAAGGTAAAACAGGCATGTTTAAACCCATAAAACAATACACAACTCTGGAACTTACAAAGTTCAACTTTTATAAAGTGAAGGCAATTTCAGACGTGAGTATGTACAAACTGTGTTTGATATTGCGTTCAGCAGATGGGGTGATGTCACCCCTGTAAAAGCCAAATTTAGAAGATGCACACAAATTGCCTAATGTCAACATGTGCAAGCTGCCATCATGGGGGATCAATGGACGTGTTTTGTGGGTGCAACCCCTTCCTCTCAGCTACTTTATTATTGAGGAAGGGGTTGCACCCACAAAATGCGTACATTGATCTCCCGTGATGGCAGATAGCACATGTTGACACACTGTGTGCATCTTAAATATTTGGCTTTTAACATACGTAAAAAAAAAATTTTACAAAAAAGAAAAGAGAAGAAGAGAAGAAATTTAGGGATTTCTGGGTGTTTTAGATTCTCCCTAAAATATCAATGATGTTCTTCATTTTGCTTTAAACATCATTTATGTTTTGCTTTCTGTTTTCTAAATCTCTATTACACCCCATTATCTCCCCGATGAGGATCTTGGCACTTTCACTGGTGAAATGACATTCCTCTTCCACAACATCCCGATCACCTACAAAAAAACAAAAAAAACACATCATGTATTATAAATATGCAGGCATCCATCTATTACCTGAAGCTGTGGTCGCAGATGCTCACCTGTTGTGGTGACAATTTCTACAACGTCTCCCTCCTCCTCCTCTGGTTGGGTTTGGGGGATTTCCCCTTCTTCCTGAGGTGGGGGGTCCCTGGTCTCCTCTGATGAGTGGTGTTCTCCGAGTCTTTTCTCCCCTATGTGAACAAAAATAGGTACACTTAGCACACAGATATTTGATGGCAGAAATAGGAACATGAAACATTGCTTGGAAGTGTCTGTTTTGGCAGAGTTCCAAGCTGAAGAATTTTTTTTGTCCTTTGTAAAGCTTGAATACTTACCTGTTTTGTATAAGCTTCACAGATGGAGACACCACTATAGTATCCACTGGAGCACCTGTGTGGGCCCCCCTAATAAAAAGGGTGTTCTTTTGTCCCACACTAGTGCTCCAGCATCCAGATGTGTAAACAGCTGCTGAGTGTTCTCTCCTTATACAGAATCTAGTTAGCATTTCATTCTAGTTACAAACCCATCTAGACATCAAACTTTTATTAACAGAAGTAAGCCCGAAAAACCGTATTGAACTGCGTCTGGACAAAACATCGTATTTTAGTGGCCGAACAAACAATGTTTCCTACGAACGATTAATGTGCCCATGAACATGAAAGTGTCCACCATTTCCACCATCTCAACAAAGGCCATATTTGAGGCCTTAAATCTCCTCCGGGATCGTAATGTTTCTGACTCCGGACTTTCCTCCTCCTCCTCATTGCTGCTATTATCATGCACCTGTTGTCTCTCTGCCATGTGCTCTCCCCCACTGCGCCAAAAGAGAATGGGCGGGGAATAGACTAGAAAGAATGTCAGGGGCGGGCGGAGTTTCACGCATGCGCAGTGTATATAAAGTGCAACACGCATGCGTCGTACGTACGATCTGTGAGCGGAGGAAGGAGTATCGGAAGCACCGATCGTGATAACGAAGATACAATTTTAACTTGGGCCTATACTGCTTATAGATTGAGGCCTACTTTGGGAAAAGATTAGGAGAGTTTAGCCTGACATTAGGGTTTGTCTTGTGTTGTGTCTTGCAGAGAAAATGGATGGCTACAATGATCACAACTTCCTCCCCCTGTTCATAGACAAATACAGGGAGCTGCCCTGTCTGTGACAGGTCAAACACCCGCATTATAATCATAAACAAAAGAGGCAGGCACTGCTGGAGAAACTGCTGGAGTTGGTGAAGCCGGTGGTCCCCCAGGCAACCATCCCCTATTTAAAAGCTAAAATTGGTGGCCTGAGGAGCACATATCTTAGGGAGCGCAAGAAGGTCCAGGATATCCAGAGCTGCAGCAGATGACGTTTATGTCCCCAGGCTGTGGTACTATGAGAGACTGCAATTTCTGTCAGACCAGACTGAAGTCAAGGAATCCCTCTCAACCCTTCCTTCCACTCTTCCTTCCACCCTATCTTCCACCTCAGCTGAGGCTTCTGATGTCCAACCTGGGACTTCCAGCCAGGAAGAAGTGGAGGAGCCCAGCTTGAGTCAGGTATAGCATTGTTCTACAGATTACTTAGGCCTTAGGCACTGGTGCCACAACACTGCAACCCCTCACAGATGCTATCGTTGGAGCGCAGGAATGAGCCCTGCTGGAAAATATTGCATCAACAATTGTAATTGCACGCCCCTGTTAAACAGGGGCTGAAAAATTGGGCCTTGGGCACTGGTTCTGGTGCCACAACACTGCAACCCCTTACAGATACTATAGTTGGAGCGCAGGAATGAGCCCTGCTGGAAAGTATTGCATCAAAAATTGTAATTACACGCCCCTGTTAAACAGGGGCAGTAAAATTGGGCCTTGGCCACTGGTGGCGGTGCCCAGAATCAAAAATGTTCTTACAAGCTATCAGCATGAAAATTGAGGAGGAAGAGGATTGTCACTCAGCATACCAGGATAGTCACTCAGCATCAGCATAGGCAGTCTTGAAGGGATCTCACATTAAAAAAAATCAATCGGTTACATCAGCATCAGGTGCTTGGTAGCAAGACTGATTTATTTTTATGAAGGTCAGCTGATCAACCGATTCGCTGGACAGGCACACCCTGTGATCAGTTACAAAGCCTCCAGCAGCACTGAATTTGCATTCCGAAAGAACGCTGGATGCAGGACAGGCCAGTAGCTCAATTGCATACTGTGCAAGCTCTGGCCAGTGATCCATCCTCAAGACCCATTAACCCAGAGGATTTTTGGTGGGAAAGGTGTCCAAGTCTGATCTTGCCCCTAGGTAATCTTGCACCATGTGAATCAGACACTGGCGATGGTTGCTGGAACCGATCAGACCTTGGGGCTGTGGACCAAAAAAATGTCTGAACGCATCGGTCAGACGGCCACCTTCTCCACCGCTCCTTCTGTGACTGACCGAAGCCTCAGCAACACGTTGTCCAGGAGGATCAGGAAATTGTAATCTCCCAGGCTCTGGAAACGTGTTGCACAAAACCTTTCTGCAAGGCCTCCCGAAGATGTTTCATCCTCTGCTCCCTCTGCGATGTCAAGATAAGGTCCGCAACCTTACCCTTGTAACGTGGATCAAAGAGGGTTGCCAGCCAGTAATCATCCCTCTCCTTGATACCATGAATACGAGGATCCTTTCGCAGGCTTTGCAGGATTAGGGAGGCCATGCAGCGTAGGTTTGCTGAGGCATTCGGTCCAGGGTCTTCTGGGTCACTAAGGACGACATGATCCGCAGCTCACAGAAGGGGGTAGATTCTACCAACTGAAAAGGCAGCAGTTGAAGTGCTAGCAATTTAGCCAAGCTAGCATTCAACCACTGGGCATGTGGATGGCTGGGAGAGAACTTCTTTCGGTGGTGCAGCAGCTGGGGCAGAGAAATTTGCCTGGTACAATCTGACATTGGTGTAACAATAGAAGATTGCCTGCAAGTACTTGGCTGTGACACACCTAATTCTACACCTTCATTCCTCTCAGTGCATGTTTCAGAGAGGACTGAAGGTATAGTGGGGTTGGAAATCCCAGCTGATGAGGAGCAAGGAGAGGTCTGCTTTGTTCTTTGGTGTGGGTCTTTTACGTACGCTTGCCAACGAACTGCATGGCAGGTCGACATATGTCTAGTCAAGCATGTGGTGCCCAAGCGGGTGATGTTTTGGCCACGTGAGATACGCTTTAGACATATGTTGCAAATAGCAGTGGTGGGATCTGATGCACTCATCTCAAAAAACGCCCACACCAAAGAACTTTTGGAATAACGCACAGATACAGCAGCACCCTGCACATGCGGAGCTCTGCGGTGTGATGCAGTCGGTGTGCTTCCCTTAAGCTGGCCCCTGGAGGGCATCCTGCCTCCTCCTCCTCTCTCCTATCAGGCACCCACGTGGAGTCAGTGACCTCATCATCCCCTCCCTCCTCATCACTGGAGCAAAGCTGGCAGTATGCTGCAGCTGGGGGAACATGACTGCCAGATTGCTGTCCTTCTTGGGCACCCCCTCTCTCTGGGCTCACATTGCTACCTTCCTCTAGCTGGGTACCATCATCTGAGCCTTCAAGACACTGGGCATCCTCCTGGAGCATGTACCCAACACTGTGGTCAAACAGTTCGGGGGACTCCTCAGGAGGAAATGGTGGGGCTAGGGAAGGAATGACTGATGCCATTGAGCCATGGGAAGAGGCCACGTTGGCAGCTGCTTTGCCAGACAAAGTACCCTGAGCCTGGGTGAGAGAGGATGAGGAGGATGAGGACGGCTTGGTCATCCACTCTATCAAGTTTTCCGCATGTTGTGGCTCAACACGGCCAGCTGCCGACAAAAAGGACAAGCGTGTCCCACGGCAACGTGCTGATGATGATGCACTGTCTTCAGGACCAGCACTGTTGCCTCTAGACACAGAGTCTGCTTGCCCTCTTTTATTGGCTTGTGACTGTCTGCCTCTCCTTATTGGCCTTCCAGACATTCTAATGGCCTGCAGTGAGATGTAGCTGCACAAAGCTGGGATGTGTGTATGTATGTGTATGTATGTATGTGTATGTATATATATGTGTATATATATGTGTATATATATATATATATATATATATATATATATATATATATATATATATACTGATACTGCAGCTAGCAGAATCAACTGCCTGCCTGTAGTATGGGTGTTATTTTAATTCCTAGGTATGTTAGTTCTTCTTTTTCCCAGGTAAAAGGGAATTCTTGTTGTAATAGTTCTTTCATTTTTATCTATTCTTATGTCCAATATTACTGTTTTTATGGGGTTGATCTTAAAGTTCGTTAAATTACCCTATCCTTTCAGTACTTTTATTAGGTTGGGAAGAGATAATCTAGGTTTAGTCATATAAAGAAGTACGTTATCCGCATATGCTGCTACTTTATGCTCCTCCTCCCCCACTCTGACCCCTCCTATGTCCACATTGTTCCTTATTTTTATTAATAATGGTTCTAATGCAATCACATACAGGAGTGGTGAGAGTGGGCAGCCTTGCCTTGTTCCATTGAACATTTCAAAGGTTGGCGACATAGTTCCGTTAATCTAAATCTAGCTGTAGGGTGCCTATATAAGTTGTTAATCCATTTTATTATTTTTGGTCCTAGTCCTATGCTTCGGGGTACTTCCATTATGAATCTCCAATCTACTCGGTTGAATGCTTTTTCTGCGTCTATCAAAATGAGTAGCATTGGGGATTTCTTCTCCTTGTATTTATTCCTTAATAATGTTCTTATACTGTTATCTCTTCCCTCCCTTCTGGGCACAAAACCTGCTTGGTCTACATTTATCAGCTCTGGCATGTCATTTGTTAGTCTTGTTGCTAGTATTTTTGCATATAACTTTGTATCTGCATTTAACAACGCTATAGGCCTGTAATTGGAGGACAGAGTTTTATCTTTTCCTTCTTTGGATATTACTGAAATATTTGCTGATTTATTGAAATAATCACATAGTATTGGGACCAATTGTTTTTGAAATCTTTTATAATATTTAATCGTGAACCCATCCGGGCCTGGGCTTTTCCCCCCTGGTGTCTCCTTTATAGCTTTATAGACTTTACCTTGGGTGATTGGTTCATCTAATGACTTTGCATTTTCTAATGATATTTTTGATAAATTGATCTCTGCAAGATACTCCTGTATTTTAATTTTCCTAATCTCTTCAGCTTGATGTGTCTCCTTATTTTTATTGCATATAATGAACTATAATATGTAGCAAAAGCATCTGCAATATTTTTTGTCTTATATTTCATTTCACCTTTTCCTTGTTCAATATATTTATTAAATTTTTGCATAAGAAAAGACAAAGTATATCCTAACAAGGGATACATATATGAACAATAGAGACATATCTATATAGTCATTACTAAAACGATTCTCGCAGGCAAGGTGAAAGCAGAGATAATAGATATAATTTAAATTAGTTAATAATTTGTGGACCCAAATATGAATCAATATTTATATATGAGATATATAAAGCATGCCTCCAGACCACCTATCCACCCCTCATGGGCTCAAACTGTGGATAGGTGGGGGCATGGATATTCAAAATTGAAATTGTTATTACAAATAAGAATTAATCCATATAGTAAACCTGAGAGAAGAGAGAAAAAAAATTAAAATAGAAAATGAGAAAAAGGAGTGATACTCTCATTACAAATTATTGACTATACTTAACTATTGAAGGAGAAAAATTGTGAAAGTCTAATATGCATAAAGGCATTACTCATTGATAATGAGATATGAGTCATTTAAGTAAATTGTTAAAGTATCCCAAAATTATCATTAGTGTAGTAAATAATAAAGGAAAAGTTAGTAGAGAAAGAAGAGAATATAATATAAGAATTATACGGGCATTATAACCTTAGTGCTGAATACTAAATAAAAATTACATAGGTTTGCCCTAGAAATTAAAGGAATCTATGAAAAACAGATAGTAAGAGAAAAGAAGAAAAGAAAGAATCCCTCGAAGTGGTGTCCCGGCTCCCGACATAAATAAGCAATAATACATCAATATTACAGGAATTTTAATAGGGTAACATCAATGACTGGTCGAAATCAGAAGAAAAAAAGTGCTTAACCCATGGCTGCCAAATCATATGAAATTTATTAATATTATTATCTTTGATAGCTGTCATTTTTGCGAAAATGAGGGCCTTGTTCGTTCTATGTTTGGCTTCTGCCACAATCAGTGTATTAGACTTCCATGCCTTGGCTATGGTTTGTTTGGCTGTAGTATTGATTTGAATGAGCAATTTGAATTGATTACGGGTTATGTTGTCTAGTTTAAGATTTAGAAGTGCAATGGCTGGATCTAGTGTTATAGGAATTTCTAAAGCTTTAGATGCCATAGCAAATATGTTTTTCCAGAATTCTTGAGCAATCGGGCATTGCCACCATATATGCAATTGGGTACCTGGTGAGGAACAATCTCGGAAGCAATTATTAGGATAAGAAGGAGTAAATTTTGCTATTCTAGCTGGTACTAAATATCAACGCGCCAAAACTTTGAAATTAGTTTCAAGAGCAAAGCAATTAGGGGATGAGGATTTGGTAGCCAGCCATATATTAGACCAGTCAGCGATGGTGAACGTCCATCCTAAATCTGTTGCCCATTTAGCAGTATAAGAGGGAAGTATATCATTGGGAGTATTAATGAGATTTTGATAAATTAGTGAAATAAGCCCTTTAACATGTGGGTCACTCATACAAATATGTTCAAATTGAGACATTTGATTAAGTGTGATACCGGTCCTAAGGAGAGGCGTATAAAAATTTTTGATTTGTAGATAACGAAATAATTCATTACAAGGTAGTTCATTGTTATCACATAAAGTAGAGACTGTTTGAAAATTATCAATAGAGACTAGCTTGTATAATCTAACCAAGTTTGTAGAGGACCAAGCGACTTTGGAAATGACTTTGGAAATTTCCAAGCAGGATAAAAGGCTGGGTTCCCTAGAAAAGAAAGAAGGGAATTGTGCATAGATTGAAGCATATGAGATTTACCAAACTTATCCCAAATAGCTAATGAATGTTTCGTAATGGGGTTAAGTAGATGCGATCTATCTCTAGGTTGCATCCATAACAAATTGTCTACAGATATGGGGTCACTATCAATAGATTCAATAGCTACCCAAAGGGGTATTTCTTCCCTAGAATGGTATTTAGATAATATTGATATTTATGCAGCATGGTAATAAGAGGAAAAGTTTGGTAACCCCAAGCCCCCGCATGTTTTGCTAAGGTAAAGAGTAGATTTAGATATACGGGGTTTAATATTACCCCAAATGAACGACATAACTTTACGTTGTGTAATTCTAAAAAAATATGATGGTATAGAGATTGGAAGTATTCTACATAGGTATAACAATTTCGGTAATAACGACATCTTTATAGTATTTATCCGTCCCAACCATGACAATGGGAGAGAAGACCATTGTTTCAGAAGGCCTGTGGCTTGTTTCAATAGAGGTAGATAGTTGACTGCAAAAAGGTCGGAAAGTGAGGATGTAAGGTATACTCCTAAATATGGTAATTGATGAGAGACCCAATTAAATGGTAAAGAAATTTGAGCCTGTTGAAGATCTGATAATGATAAAGATATATTTAGCGCATTTGATTTAATGGGGTTTACAAAGAGCCCTGAAATATGTGCAAATTTATCAAGTACGTTAAGAAGATTGGGGGCGGAAATGTGGGGATGAGATAAAATAATAAGAATATCGTCTGCAAAAAGACAAAGTTTGTGTTAGTAATCACCTAATTCAATACCTTTGATGTCTGGATTAGATCTGATTAATTGTGCTAAAGGTTATATAAGTAGAGAGAAAAGCAGCGGGGATAGGGGGCAGCCTTGTCTCGTGCCTCTTCTAATATCCAGCATTGCCGATTTGTAGCCAGCATATTTAATATAAGCCCTCGGATTGTTATAGAGAGAGGAAACCCAGGTCAGAAAATGTATTCTAAAACCCCATTTTTGAAGCATATACTGCATATAAGGCCAGGTGACTGAATCAAATGCTTTTTTGATGTCTAAAGATAAGAGGCAGGTTGGGATGCGTCTGGATTTAGCTGCATGAATGAGTAAAAGGGTTTGTCTTATATTATCTCCTGCCTGTCTCTTGGGCATAAAACCCGTTTGGTCCCTGTGTAAAAGTTGACCTATAATATTGTTCAATCTAGATGCCAATGTCTTGGCAAGCAATTTAATATCTAAATTGAGTAGGGATATAGGGCGATGATTAGTCCAAGAAGTAGTATCTGAACGGGGTTTGGGAATCATAACTATAATAGATTTTAGTGTCTCAGATTGGAATAAGTGTCCTGCCAAAATAGAATTGAAGGCTCTAGTCAAGACTGGAGTCAAGATGTGCTCAAAATTTTTATAATATGATGCCGAAAACCCATCTGGGCCCGGTCTTTTATGAAGTTTCAAACTTTTTATAGCGTTCTGAACTTCAATATTTGTGATGGGACACTCAAGTCTCTCTCGTTGTTCATTAGCTAGAGTAGGGAGTTTAATATTGGAGAAAAGATTATCTGCATTGGTTTGATTAAAATCATGAGTATAGGAATACACTTTAGCTAAATTAGATCAAAATACTTCTAATATTTTAATTGGATTACTAGTATACTTGTCACGTGATGTTTTCAGTCGTATAGGGGTCCGTATTTGATCTATTGATTTCAAATTTCTTGCCAAAGAGGTGGTGGGTTTGTTGGCATTAAGGTATTGAATATGTTGGCTTTTACGTATGAGTTTGTCTGCTGAGTCAGTTAAAAATAAATCCAGATCAAGACGGGCTTTGTCTAATTTAGCATTGTTAATGGCATTCGGGGATGATTGAAAGGCGGAATGAGAAGAGTTAAAGTTATCTTCCAATTTTGTAAACAAAAGTTTACGTTCTCTTTTAAGGTTTGTAGCTTGTTGTATCAGTCTACCACGAATAACCACTTTGTGAGCTTCCCACAACGTGGTGTCAGAAATATCTCCGGTGTCATTGGAAGAGAGATAATCATTTAGTGCTATTTCAATTTCACTTCGACGGGAAGGGTGAGCTAATGTGGAGTCATTAATACACCAATTAGTATCGTGGGACCTAGGTATTGTAGATGCAATGGATGTGCGTATTGCACAATGATCTGTCCATGTAAAGGGTAGAATGCTTGAAGATAAAATTTCAGGGGTCATGCTATAAGGGATTAGGATATGGTCTATACGTGAGAATGATTTATGTGGGTAGGAATAATGTGTAAAACATCTACTAGTAGGATTAAGCTCTCGCCATGTGTCTACCAAACCATGTTTAGCAAGTAGATGTTGAAGAGTTACTTTAATTGACCTATTGATGGGTGGTGCCAGAGGAGACTTATCTAAGAAGGGGAAAACTGTTGCATTTGCATCACCCCATACAACTACAGTGCCAAATTTGTGGGTTTCTACAATTTGGAAAAGATGAGACAAAAAGGATTCTGGTCTCTTATTCGGTGCATAATATGATACTATTGTGACCGCCATATCCAATATATAACCTGTGAGAAGTAAATATCTTCCCTCCGGATCGTTCAGTTGTGTTAAAAGGGTGAATCGCATAGAACAATGAAATCCAATAAGAGTCCCTCGTTGTTTAACTGTGGTTGAGGCAGTATAAAATTGTGGATAAGAGGGGGAAAGAAATTTAGGAGTAGCTTTATCTGTAAAGTGAGTTTCCTGCAAACAAATAATGTGTGCCTTCTTGGCTGAGAAAGATCTCATTGCTTTTGTGCGTTATGTGGGATATTAAATCCTTGAACATTCAAGGTTAAAATGTTTATCGGGGCCATAATAGATCAGAGATAACTATCACAACATATAGAATACAATTAATAACTAGAGCCAAGGACACCACCCCAAGAGAAAGAAAAGGAAAAGAAAGGACAGAATAGGAGAGAACAATTTGCAATCGAGTAACCCTAATATGATAACATTTTAAGCATAAAGAAAAGCAAAATACTAGGGTAAGGGAGCAACTTAGAGGAGTAATCAAAAAACTCCAAGAGGCTCCAAAACCATCCACAGACTCCCACATAATAGTAGCGAGAGTCCGAGGATGGAGAGGGGGCAACAAGAAGTTCCAAAAGGACGAACTTCGCCGAAGAACTACAGCTCCATTAAAATATTCCACTATAACTTATAATACTAGACGCAATCTTAGGCAAACTAAATTATTTAAATCGCTACCGGCCTTAAGATTGTTTGTTTATTTTTATGGTAATCGTGACTGAAAAAAATAAAAATAAATAAAAAATAAATAAATAAATAAAAAATATATATGCAAACACATACATACACACATATACACACATGCATACATATATAAATATATATATACATACACATACATTTTATTAACAGATAGGATATTAAGTGTTAGTCAAATCCTGGTACCAAAGAATAATCAAAAAGTGATTATTAAAAGCTGTCAAAAAAACAAAAAAAAACAAAATTATATTTTCTCAAAAGATTATTGATGATATAATCATTAGAAACAAGGATTAGACTGGAAGTCCATAAACCTGAAACATTGGTATTGTGGATAGTGGGTTCGCTTAAACAGATTATAATATAATACTGAAGATTCAGATAGAAGACATTCTTTAACAGATATATAAAAATCAGTCCATTGAATCTTCATTATTAGGGGAAGGGTTGTCAAAGCGGCCTCGCTTATGTAGATTCTGACGTGAAGGGGTGGAAGAGTTATGGACTCCTGTTGTATTTTGCTGAGGTGATCTTGAGGCTGACCTTCTGCGTGGTAAATCTTTAGATGAATCCTGGTCCACTGGGCCCAACTCAATCAAGGCTGACTGCAAGTCCTCTGAAGAGCGACATACATATTTAGTTTTTAAATGTGTAAATCTGAGCGAAAAAGGAAAACCCCAATAATAAGTAATTTTATGACACTGAAGTACTTGTAACTGGGGTTTGAGTGCACGTCTTTCTGTCACTGTAATAGGAGAAAGGTCTGCAAAAAGCTGATATACATGACCTTGAAAGATGAGAGAATCCTTTCCTCTGGCTGCTGCAAGCAATTGTTCTTTAGTGCGATAATAATGCATTTTAGCAATTATGTCCCTAGGAGGATCATTTATTTTACGTTGAGCTAAAGCTCTATGCACTCTATCCATTTCTAATCTCTCTATTGGGATACCGGGTTGTAATTCCTGAAATAGTGCGGTAATAGTGGCTTGAACATCAAGGACAGTCTCAGGGATACCTCTAATCCGCAAGTTGGCCCGACGGTCCCTATTCTCATGGTCCTCTAAACATGACTGTAATACAGCATTTTCTTCTTTAAGGTTCATAAATTCTGATACATAGTGCTGTGTTTGGCTTTCCAGATCATCCATCCTTATTTCTAACTCAGCTGTTCTTTGCCCCAATTCTCTATCTCTAATTTTTTAAATAAATCTGTTTGTGATGCTGACTGTGAGCCTCCTAAGTCTGAATCAGACTCTCCAGAAAAATCTATAGTGCTTGTATTGAGTTTCAATGGCTTGGCAGTATGTGAAGTGCTGGGCTGTGAGGTGACTGCTGCCGCCATCTTGGATATCGGCCGGGCCGGCGTTTCTTTAATGTTACCAGACTTAAATTTAGATTTGGTACCTTTCAGAACCATTCCAACAGTACCTGAGGGCTTTACAAGTAAGTGCCTGGTAGTTTTGAGGATGTTCGGCGTCGCTGGGATCTGTAGTCCTCCGGCAAAAATGACCTCAGAGTGGAGCTCTAAGCAGGCATCCGCGCATGCGCCCTCCATTTCACCTTTTCCATTCTTTATTTTTTTCTATATAATTTTGAGTCTTTTTCTCCTTGGAAATTTTTGCTAAGTATTTCCTGGGCTTATTTCCCCACATATATCTTTCTTTTGCTACATTTTTGAATGTTTTTCTAATTTCTTGCTCCATCAGATCTCTTAACTGACCCCTTTTTATGACAATCTTCTGATGTGTTGCCTTATCTAGTTGTGTTTTATGCTTTTGTTCCAACTCGTATAATTCTTTTATTACATTTTTCATATTAATTTCTCTTTCTTTTTTTTCCCTGCTCCTATTGAAATCAACTTTCCCCTGATAGAAGCCTTATGGGCTTCCCAGATTGTCGCCTTTGTCACATCTGATGTATCATTTATACTGAAGTATTGATCTATCTCCTTTATTATTGTTTTTCTTACTTCCTCATCTTCTATAAGATCCTCATTTATTCTCCAAACTCCTTTTTTATATCCTTTCTCATTAAATCTTATCTTTATCATTACAGGAGCATGATCCAAGATAGACATTATTCCAATTGATGCCTCTACTACATACTCCAGTACTTCATGATCCACCAGTATGTGATCTAATCTAGAGTACGTGACATGCACCGACTACCGAAATGTGAAATCTTTTTTACTTGGATGCATTATTCTCCATACATCAACTATTTGTTGAGAGAACATTTTTTTTTTGATCAATCTTAATTGTTTATTTGCACGAGTCGGTGAGCCAGACGTACCATCAAGGCTATGATCCATGGTAAAATTGAAGTCTCCTGACAGGATTAAGTGACCTTCCTTGAACTCTGTTAAGGCATTGAGGATCTCTTTTAAGTTTCTTTTGGGGTGTCTATTAGGGCAATATATGTTTACTAATGTATATTTTTTCCCTTGGAGTAGTCCTTTCAGAAACAAAAAACGGCCGTCAGGGTCCTTTCTTCAAGGATAAAGTTAATATTTTTGGCTATTCCTATTGCTACTCCCTTTGCTCTTTTGTTTGGTGAGTCTCCTTAGAACCAGGTTGGTATTACCCTTGAATGTATTTTGGTATTTGACTCTAGTGCAATGTGTGTCTCCTGTAAGAAAATTATCTCAGCGGAAAGCCTTTCTAATTCCCTTAATACCATATTTCTTTTTTCCACAGAGTTCAGCCCTCTTACATTATATGTGATAAAATTGACTTTAGTCATGTGATTTTTTTAGACAGATTTTTGCACTTGGATAAACAGATCTTCCCCCCTTTCCTGCCTACCCCCTCTCCCCTTACCCCCCCCCCCCCCGTTTGATCCTTTCTTTTTTTTATCCTATTCCCCTTTCTTAGACCTATGAACCAACTTTTATGAAAAGAAAAACTGATCTTCCATCCCTCCACCCTCCCCGCCTCTCCTCTCCCCCCTCTCCATCCCCCCTTTCTCTGTTGGTGTTTTGACCCCATGGTCTGGAGCAATCCCTTAGGGACACCCTTGTCCCCCTGCTCTTTTTTTGGCCTGAGGTGGAATTCTATATGGCGCTGTCTAAGTCTCCCCTCCTATTTAGAGAGGAGATTTCTGAACATGCCAAGAGTCCAGGTCTCTTAGACCCCATTTATTCAGCTTAATCTTGTCAGCCGCCTCCCGATTCCACCCATTGGGGCCTCCCCCCTCCTTTCCCTCTCAGTGTCCAAAAAAACCCCAAAAAACAGGTATCCCCCCTCTCTTCTTGCTTCTCTATCAAAAAATTTTCATTCTAGGTCAATTTCACTTGCTCTGACGTTGTATAGTCTTTCCTATCATTGTCCTTTTCTCCGAACAGTCTTCTGGTGTTGGAATCGCTATTTTTTTGCAAAATTCAGCTGTTTCTTCTATGAATCTGAGTCTGGCTGTACGCCCGTTTATCTTGCCAATCAAACATGAGGGGAAACCCCAATTGTATTGAACTCTGTATTCCTTCAGAGTCACCAGCAATGGCCTTAATGTCCTCCTTCTCAGAGTTTCCTGTGACAGGTTTTGAAATATTTGGATATTGTTACCATCAAGCTTTATTGGCGACTTATCTCTCAGGTTTTTCCACAGCTGATTTTTTTCTTCCCAGTGTTCAAATCACACTATAATATCTCTTGGGTTCTCCTGCGGGATATCTTTTGATCTTCTTAGTCTGTGCGCTCTCTCAATTTTTATTGGGTTTGTTATTTCTTTTCCCAGAAGTGGGTTACAGATTTTCCTTATTATTTCTGTTAGGTCTTCATTTTGAGAGGTATCTTTAAGTTCTTTCTTCTGTCCCTGTTTTCTTGGTCCTCTAGTTTGTATGCTTGTTCTTGTTGTGCTTTTTTAACAGCTATAAGTTTGCCTTCTAGTTTTCTTATACTGGTACTTTTAGATTTGGTTTCTTTTTCCACTTCTTCCACTTGTTCCAGTATATGACCCAGATTTTTAGGAATCTTTGCATTTCTGTTTTTAGCGATTTTTCCAAAGCCGCAAACATGGATTCCTTTTCGTAACGGGGTTCTATTTTGATGTTCCTCCTCCTCTCTTGGTTTGTCATCTGGGCTATTCTGGTTTCTGGTAGTATATCTGACTCTGACTCTGCATCTGCTTTGGGCTTATTCTTTTCCTTCTTTTTTTCCTTGCTCTCTATCTGGCTGCTCTTAATAACCTGCTGTCTTTCCGTTAGGTGCTTCTCTGCATTTCCTCCTTGAGTGACATATTTATTCATAGGACCCGAACTAGATGACAGACTTAAATGGGGTGATTAAGGGGTTGCTCCTCCTCTTGCTGCCTTACCCCTCATCTTTTCCATCAGTTTAATTTCTTCCTGGTCCCATTTTTAATTTATTAATCTCTGATATTAAACCACTAGTTAAACCACTAGTTTGTAAAAATATGCATTATCTTTCAAATGCATTAGTGGGGAGGTGGACACGTTCGTAGGATTTTCACAAGCTTAATTAATTGTTTACATACAGAAAGTTAGGCGGATAGGGAAGGATCGCTATGAATTCTATGATTGTCCCCGCTGTCTTCTCCGTACTTCACGATAAAGTCTCTTTGGTAATATAGTTTGATTTAATATTTAATATTATAATTTATGCTTTCTCAGATTGACGGAAAGGTAAGCATTTAAACAAAACGGTTCTTTGCATAAAGTACATTAGTTATTAGTTTATATATTTTTTTTTCTGCTGTACTCACCACCTCCCATTCACATTATTTGCTGTAGATTGGTTCAGTACTGGTCAGTTTCGGGTAGCCAGGTCAGTTTTGTTGGCTCGCCTTCACCGGGTATGCAGGATATGTAGGAAATGGTGGGTATGCAGGGAATGCAGCCAGATAGGGGGTGCTTTTCCTGGTTCTTTTCCTGGTTCCTAGATCTTACTGCCTTCTCATGCGATATACTGTAATACAATGGAGCCGATAGTAGCAAGGTAAAAAAAAGGGGGGTTAGCAGAGCAAAAAGTTCAGTTTCAAATTCAGTTTCTGTTTCAGTGACAGTAATAATAGCAGTGTCTGCGATTTACAGGTGGACACTGAGGGTCCTCTCGGTTCAGCTCAGCTCTCCCCTTGGGATAATCTCAGTAGTCTTCTAAGAATCTTGCAGCTACTCTCTGGCAGCTACACTGCTTCACTGCACTATCCATTTTTGCTGACACTTTCCCCTTTCCTACTTTCTTCCTCCTATCTCATCTCTTCTTGGATGTACAGCGGGGAAGTGAGCAGGTCAATACAGGTCAGTACAGCGCTGCACTGTTCCTGTGATTGTGCCTGTTCATAGAAGGAGTTGTGCCGAAGGCAGACGGGGAGATACACTGTTCTTTGCAGACTGCTGTGTAAACACTCTATTTGGTGGTAAAGGGAACTTCTGAGTGGATTCCGCTTGGTCCATCTCTCTTTCGTTTGCACTCACCCCACCTGGTGAGCTTTCCGCGGAGCGTGGGTTTCAACAGACACGCTCCAGCTCCAGGGTTCCGGCGTGCTTTGGGATGCTTCTAGAGAGCTGAGAGCAGCAGGAGGGATAGTGAGAGGTCGGCCTGCCGGCCAGATGGATCACAGATCAGGCGGTCTATGTCTGTTCATGGAGCGGGGTGAGAAACCAGGTTCTCTCACTGCATGCTCAGGATTGAGACCAGCGCCATTGCTAGACTCCTCCCTCCACGAGTCCTCATTACATTTACATTGATCATGGATTTTTGCATTTTATTGTTTTCGTTTAAGCATTACTATATACAGTATGTCCCCCAGTGTGCATGCCCAGCTTCTTATGCCCTTTGTTAAATTTGGTGGTCCAGGCTATTTTTTACTACAAAAATCCAATAGGGAAATGTCATTTAGCAGCATTTTTTTTTTTTTTTACTTTGTGAATGTCACTTTTGCTATAGCACCTCCTACAGATGTATCACTTCACAGGCAGGTTTATGTAAGGAATTTTAAATTTTAACATTTCACTTTAAGCATTATAAAAATAACTGCCCCCCACACAATAAAATTGTATTTTTTTATTTGCATTGTCTCCCAGGGCAGTGTCTAGCTCCACATGCGCTTTGTTTGACAATCCTTTCACCCTTAGCTTTGAAAATGCTCTGAATTTGTTCAAAGATTTGGCTCCCATTGACTTCAGTGGGGTTTGGTGCACATAGGAACAGTTTGGTGAACCTCTCTCTAACTGAACCTACTGTAGGTACTTTTGGCTCATTACTAGAGATAAGTATCAACCAAATAAGTTACGTTAATATGATAGTTCAAGTAATGCTTACGTTTTGGCAGAGCAGTTAACTATATTAAGGCTATTCAAGGGTTAAGGGAGAGTTATGCCCTGTACACATGGTCGGACATTGATCGGACATTCCGACAACAAAATCCATGGATTTTTTCCGACGGATGTTGGCTCAAACTCGTTTTGCATACACACGGTCGCACAAAGTTGTCGGAATTTCCGAACGCCAAGAACGCGGTCACGTACACCACATACGACAAGACTATAAAAGGGCAGTTCAGTACTAAGCGCGGCACCCTTTGGGCTCCTTTTGCTAATCTCGTGTTAGTAAAAGTTTGGTGAGAGACGATTTGCGCCTTTTCAGACTCGTGGTTTCCAGATCGTATTTCTGCTGTTCAGTTTGTGCTTGTGGGTTTGTATCTGGTCTTTAGTGCGTGCAGCGAGTTGGTCGCTCTTCACAGGCTTTGCTGTTCTTCGGTGCGTTCTGTTACTTCGTTCTGACCAGCCGACCATTTTCTAGCCATGTTGCGTATACGTACTTATCGTAGAGTTCGTGCTGTGCGGGGGCTTGATGTTGGGGTCCTTACTTTGAAACAAGCCCAGTCCATGAACAGGGTGGGGAGGAGTTCATGGACCAAGAATTGGTTGCTCCAGCATGACCAGTTCTGTCATATGCGTTTGCTCCGTGAGATCCGTGAGAATAATCCTGATGATTTCAGGAACTTTCTCCAGATGACAGACCCTGTATTTCACCGTTTGTTGACTTTGCTGACCCCCTATATCAGCAGGCAGGATACCTGCATGAGGCAAGCCATCACTCCGGAGTAGAGGTTAGTCGCCACCCTGCGGTACTTGGCAACGGGGAGAAGCCTGCAGGACCTCAAGTTCTCGACAGGCATCTCCCCCCAGGCTCTGGGGATCATTATCCCGGACAACCTGTTCTGCCATCATTCAGGTCCTGCAGAAGGAGTATATGAAGGTAAGATTTTTATCCTTTAACATCACATTTTATTGTATTTAATGTTTGATAAAATATTGTACTTCTTTCCTCATTCCCTAATTACCATTATTGTAATATGCTGTGAATGTCCCCTTTGTCCTCATGCATGCTGGATTTTTAGGTACTTTTTTTGTCCTTCATACATATTTGCCTTCACTAACCTCCCCAGCATGCTCTCCTGGGACTATATTCACCTCTTGTAGTCACTTAACAATGTATTTTGTCAGCTCCATAGTAGTGCTTTACCCTAAATACCCCTTAAAATGTTGAAAATTGTGATGTGTGCTTGAAATTCATGCAGAGTGCCAGAGGCTTTTTTTTGGGTCCCAAAATCATTTGGAACCCTCCCTCCCCCCAACTGCTAACTCAGCAGATACCAATCCTCCATCTGCTGACTTTGCCAAACCCATACACACTATATACCCACCTCTTTTGTGGTCAGAATAATGGATGAATTCGCCAAAACATGTAGTGCAAGGACCTGCCTGAATACTTTCAAATGGTAATGTTCAAAGTTTTTGTATCCTATTATTATCTTGATAGGTAATAGCAGAATGTAAAAATGTGCTAAAATGTGTACAGTGTGTATTTATCTCTTTGAATTATGACACTTCTTCCCTGTTCAGTGGGCTGCCAATAGTGTAAGTAAGGAGGGACTAGCTAAAGTAATAAACATCATTTAGGCATTCATCTCTCAATGAAGTGGAGAGGGTTACCTGTCCAAAACATCTCCCCCCCCATAAATTTATTTAAATGGCCCATGGGGGGGGGATCTGATAGGTGGATCTTATACCTTTGTCTTTAAATACTCCCTTAAAAAATGTAATACTGATGTTGGCCAAGAATGTGCAAAATGATTCATTTTTTTTCTTGTTTGACTCCACAGTTTCCTTCCAACCCACAGGAATGGCAGACTGTGGCCTCCCACTTTGCCCAGCGGTGGGACTTTCCTAACTGCGGAGGGGCAATTGATGGGAAACACATCCACATCATCCTACCACCCAACTCGGGGTCCTACTATTACAACTACAAGGGGTTTAATAATATTGTGATGTTGTCGGTAGTGTCGACTACTAGCGAGTTCCTGTATGTGGTCGTGGGGAAGAATGGCCGGATGTCAGATGGTGGAGTCATCGCCCAGACAGAGTTCTACAGGCATCTCCAGAATGGCAGCTTGGATTTGCCACCTCCAGAAGACAATGCGGAAGGACTCCCATTCGTCTTCCTTGCGGATGAAGCGTTTGCACTGGGGGACCATCTTATGTAGCCATACCCTATGAGGACCCTCACCCCGGACCAGAGGGTTTTTAATTACCGGCTGGCCAGAGCCAGAAGAGTGGTGGAGAACATGTTTGGAATAATGGCAAGCCGGTTCCGCCTATTTCTTACACCCATACACATGGCGGAGTATAAACTCAATCACATCATCCTGGCTTGCTGTGTTCTCCACAAATTTTTAAGGAGAAATTCTGTGAACTATGTTGGCTCAGTTGGGCCTGAAGCCAGAATTAATCTCAATGAACCAACCCTGACGGCGCTTGAAGTTGGCCATCCTGGCTTGCCCCCCCTGAGTGCCCTTGAGGTCCATATAAGATACATGGAATACTTTGCGGGTAGGGGGGCCATCAATATGCCAGACAATGTCTGAGACATTTTTTAAATAAAAAAAAAAATGTAAACCGAACAAATATTTGCTTACATTTACTGCTTGTCTTTCTTTTAGCTGACCAAGACTAAAATTTGGGGAGTCGTGAAAATGGCGTGATTCTGTAAAATTATAAAGCACTGTTGGGTGTTATTTACTAAAGGCAAAGACACTTTGCACTACAAGTGCACACCCATTGTCACTGAAAACACCAATTTTTCCACAAAAAATGTTTAGGAGCATTGAAAGAAGAAGCCACACATTGTTGATTATCAATCTTTTTAATACAAGCACAATCACATGTGCATTTATAAAAGGTTTTTAAAACAAACCAACATGTTTGTTGTATAACAAATTTTTAGGTCACATTACTAAAAGTAGAAATGTCCTTTTAAGGTAAAACAGGCATGTTTAAAATCAACAAGAAATACACAAATCTGGAACTTACAAAGTTCAACTTTTATAGAAATTGATGGCAATATCAGACATGAGTATTTAGAAACTGTGTATGATTTTGCGTTCAGATGGGGTGATGTCCCCCCTGGAAAAGCCAAATTTTGAAGATGCACACAAATTGCCAAATGTCAACATGTGCTAGCTACCATCATGGGGGATCAAGGGATGTGTTTTGTGGGTGCAACACCTTCCTCTCAGCTACTTTTTTTATTGAGGAAGGGTTTGCACCCCCAAAACACGTACATTGATCTCCCGTGATGGCACATGTTGACACAGTGTGTGCATCTTCAAAATGTGGCTTTTTTTGAATATGTCAAAAAAAGCTCATAAAATTCTCCGGACCAAGAAACTGAACTAATTTGGAATTACGAGGGGTTTTAAATTCTCCCTAAAACATCAATTATGTTCTTCATTTTGTTTTGAACATCATTGATGTTTTGCTTGATGTTTTCCAAGTCCCTATTACACCCCATTATCTCCCCGATCAGGATCTGGGCACTTTCACTGGTGAAATGACCTTCTTCCACAACATCACGATCACCTAAAAATATAGAAACAAAAACACACCATGTATTCTAAATATGCCAACATCCATCTCTTACCTGAGCCTGTAGTCGCAGACACTCACATGTTTTGCTGACTATTTCCACCACATCTCCCTCCTCCTCCTCTGCTTGGCTTTGGGGGATTTCCACTTCTTCATGAGGTGGGGGGTCTGTGGTCTCCCCCGATGAGTGGTGTCCTCCGAGTCTTTTCTCCCCTATGTAAAAAAAAATAGGTATACTTAGCACACAGATATTTAATGGCAGAAATAGGAATATGAAACATTGCTTGTAAGTGGGGAACAATTGTCTGTTTTGGCAGAGTTCCAAGATGAAGAAATATTGTTTTCCTTTGTCAAGCTTGAGTTTCACGTATGCGCAGTGTATATAAAGCGTAACACGTGTGCGTAATACATACGATCTGTGAGCAGAGGAAGGAGTATCGGAAGGCCGATCGTGATAATGAAGGTAACATTTAAAGTTGGGCCTGTACTGCTTATAGATTGA
Organism: Aquarana catesbeiana; assembly: GCF_042186555.1. NCBI lineage: Eukaryota > Metazoa > Chordata > Amphibia > Anura > Ranidae > Aquarana > Aquarana catesbeiana. Next base: position 444,340,782 of record NC_133328.1, on the reverse strand, counting down.
GGCCTATATTGGGACAAGATTAGGTGACTTTAGCCTGACATTAGGGTTTTTCTTGTGTATTGCAGATAAATGGATGGCTTCAATGACCACAACTCCCTCCCCCTGTTCATAGACAAGTACAGGGAGCTGTCCTGTCTGTGGCAGGTGAAACATCCACATTATAATCATAAACAAAAGAGGCAGGCAGCGCTGAAGAAACTGCTGGAGTTGGTGAAGCCGGTGGTCCCCACAGCGACCATCCCCTATTTAAAAGCCAAAATTGGTGGCCTGAGGAGCACTTATCTTAGGGAGCGCAAGAACGTCCAGGATTCCCAGAGATCAGGAGCTGCAGCAGATGATGTTTATGTCCCCAGGCTGTGGTACTATGAGAGACTGCGATTTCTGTCAGACCAGACTGAAGTCAGGGAATCCCTCTCAACCCTTCCTGCCACTCTACCTACCACTCTATCTTCCACCCCAGCTGAGGCTTCCGATATCCAACCTGGTACTTCCAGCCAGGAAGAAGTGGAGGAGCCCAGCTGGAGTCAGGCATAGCATTGTTCTACAGATTTCTGGTCGATAAATAAATTATGTTTACTAGATGTTATTATTGATCACTAATTGGTGATTTAGTAAAGTGTTTTACATATCAATAGACAGTAGTGGGCAAAAAGAATTGGGACAAGAATGAAAAATGCTGGGCTCAGAATGATAATCTGTTATGTTTGTTAACATTCAATTTGCAACAGTCATGAGATGAAAATTGTGTGTGATTGATGAAGAAAAAACTAAAACTATGTCCCTTTTTCATACACAGGAAGACCTCAGCCAGGAGGAGGCTGTGGAATGTGGCAGCCAGGAGGAGGCGGGGGTAAGTGGCAGCCAGGAGGAGGTGAGGGTAAGTGGCAACCAGGAGAAGGCCGGGCCCAGTAGGAGCCTGACAGAATCGCAGGTCCCTCCCCTCTGCCTTCCAAACAAAAGACCCAGGAAGGGGAGTAACGTGCAGGATTCAGCGCTCGGGCTGATTCAGGAGGCTTCTGCGTCCCTCAGAGCCACCCCCACTCATGAAGAGGCATTTGCCTCCATGGCTGCCACAAAACTGCAGGACATGCAGGAGGGCCAACGCCTCATGTGTGAGGAACTCATTTATCAAACATTAAATAAGGGGTTGAGGGGCAAAATCACACCCAATACCCACCTGAGTGAGTTGCATCATCCTCCTCCTCCTGCCACAACTCCACCACCACAGACACAGCATGGAAGGAAGCGTGGAAGGAAGACCAGAGAGTGATGGCCCTGGGTTCAATCTGGTCTGACAAAAGATGCAGGCTCTTGTATGACCACAGCCTGGGGACATACATGTCATCTGCTGCTGTTCATGATTCTCTTGGACTTCTGGACCAGATTGTGCTCCCTTATATATGGACTCCTCAGGCCACAAATTTTGCCGGGAAATAGTTGATGTGTGCCCTGGGGGCCAAAGGCTTCGCCAGTTTCTGCAGTTTCTCCAGCGTTGCCTCCCTTTTTGTTATGAGCCCTTAATAAATTTTGGGTTTGATTTATTATACTATGTGTGTTTTCCTTCAAAAAGGACAGTTTGTTTGTGAGGAGGCAAGTACATTTCAAAATTACAATGTCCTATTAACAGGAGACACCAGCACCAAGCAACCTCCTTGAGATTAAATAATACAAGATAATAATGGTGTTGTGGTAACTCGACACACAAAACACACACAAAACTATTCAGGAGCAAAGAATAAAAAAAAAATTAAGAATAAAACCCAAGATCAGGAATTTTATTATTTATATTTAATCTAAAAACATCACAAAAATATTATTTTTTCGGGAGATGTGACAAATAAATATATTATATTGATGAAATCACGAGAAATAATAAAGAAAGAAGTTTGTGAAAAGTCTGTGTGAATATGGGCAGCAAAACTATTTCATTCTTCTAGCATTATAAAGAAGAAGAGAGTGCGCTGTGTTGAACAATTTAAAACATTTCAGCCTGACAAAAGTACTATATACATTCTGAACACTAATTTTACCAGACCGAGCAGTTCTATCTCGGAATTTATTCTGAGCATGCATGGCACTTTGTGCGTTGGAATTATCCACACACGGTCGAAATTGACGCGATCGGATTTTGTTGTCAGAAAATTTTATAGCCTGCTCTCAAACTTTGTGTGTAGGAAAATCCGACGGAAAAAGTCCGATGGAGCCCACACAGGGTCGGAATTTCCAACAACAAGCTCCGATCGCACATTTTCGATCAGAAAATCTGACCATGTGTACAAGGCATTAAAGTGGTGTTCCACCAAAAAAAAAAAAAAGCATGAATTGTCCTAAAAAAAAAAAAAAAAAAAAAAAATGTGGAAATTTTTTTTTGAATCACCTCTAAATGGCTGTTGCTAGGGGGTCCCTCGTATTCTGCCTCCTTCGGTGCCTAGGCTGGTGACATCACTTCCCCTTGGCACAGGAAGGGCTCAGCTCTGCCTCCTCCCTCTTGTCAATCATCTGGGACACATTACAGGTCCCAGATGACTGAGTGGCCAATCACAGCAAGCGACGCCACTCGCCTATGCACAGTAGGTGCCCAGCTGTGAAGCCACAGCCGGGCGCCCACAGTTCCAATGCCGGCGCTGCCGAATGAAGGGGGAGACGAGCGGAGCTTCTATCCCCCGCATTGCTGGACTGTGGGACAGGTAAGTGTCCGATTATTAAAAGTCAGCAGCTGCAGTATTTGTAGCTGCTGACTTTTAATTTAATTTTTTAAATTTGTTAATGTGATACTAAAGACTAAAATTACAAAACAAAAACAAACAAAAAATCTTTCCTACTCTGTGCAATGATACAGAAAAGTCACTTTCCTCCTTTTCTAGCAGTCCCCCACCAGTGCTGTCCGCTTCTTCCTTCTCCGGGTGCCTCCTGTAGCAAGCCAGGTTCTAAGGGGGCACCTGTAGACACACAAAGCACCAGTAAGACACCCCATCCCTCCTCACAGACATTTGACTGATGGCAGCAAGAGCCTATGACTCCACTGCCCTCAGTTTATCCTCTGATATCAGAAAGAGAGGGGATCAGTGCTGAAGGCAGAGACAGCACTGGAGCGGGAACATGGGGCCAGATAATTATTTAGGGATGGGAGGCTAGGACAGGTAGTAGGGCATTTTTTACCTTAATGCAGAAACAGCATTAAAGTGGTTGTAAAAGGCACAAGGTTTTTCACCTTCATGCATTCTATGCATGAAGGTAAAAAAAAAAACCTTCTGTGTGCAGCCCCCCCAGCCCCCCTAATACTTACCCGAGCCCCCTTTCAATCCATCGATTTCCACAAGAGCCTCTCTGGGGACCCGTACTCCTGATTGGCTATTGCAAGAAAAACTAAAAATAAAAAGTGCCCCCCCCCCTTGAAAACTATACAAGTTCCTTCTCCTAGATAGGGCACTTGTACACTTGTATTGATTTTTAAAGATGACCACATGGTTTCCCCAGAATTCATACTACACCCTATATGCAGTTTGTTCAGTGAACTTTGGACACTAAGGTTTGAATCAAACTCATGGTAACATTAACCAAAAGTTCATCCAAACTCATGGCCCCCTCAGCTACCACCAATGTCTAACACTTGTCTTCATCCTAACATTTAACCTGCTGCCTAACCTTAAAGCCTTGTACACATGATCGGATTGTTGGCCAACAAAACCGTGGACTTTTGTCCGAAGGGTGTTGGCCCAAACTTGTCTTAAATACAAACGATACACAATTGTTGGCCAATAAATACGAACATAGTGACGTACTATGTTGTTTTTCAGCTCTTTAGCGCCACCCTTTGGGCTCCTTCTGCTAATTTCGTGTTAGTAGAAGTTTGGTGATTGTTGATTCATTTCAAACTTTTCAGTTTGCACTTTTCAGTTCTTTTCTGAACGGCTGTTCGTCAACCAGCCATGTTGCGGAATCAGAGGAGATAACGTATTATTTATTATTGGCCTTGGAGTTATTGCTTTGACATTATTTTTTTGGTTGAAAAATGATTTGATTTCGTATATTTTCTATATTTTTGGAGGCATAGAATGCACTTTTTGGTTAAGTTCTATTGGCAGATAGCATGCCTAATTTAATTTGTTTTATTTTTTTAGTGCACAATAAAAAATTGTGGAGAATAATACTTAACTATGTGTTTTACTTCAAATGACAGTTTGGGAGTAGGCAGTTACATTTAAAAAAAGTACAATGTAAAATTGACACGGTACACCAACATTGTTGTATCTTTGATCTTAATAACTACAGGATAATGGTGTTGTGCTAACTTGCCCAAATAAAAAAAAAAAAAAAAAAAAAAAAAATAATAAACATTATTCTTGATATCACTAGAAAAAAAAACCTTTGAAAATTTGTTTGCAATAACTACATCAGTATCACAAGCAAAGCAGTTTCATTAAAGAAGAAGAAAATTGTGCGCTGCATTTTGAGATTTCATAATTTGCCACATCACGAATGTTAATTCTCCATTATGACGCTAGTTTACAAGACCGACTGCTTCTGGCTCATCCTTCTGAGCATGCGTGTTTGAACTTTGGACTTTTGTCCGACGGACTTGTGTACACACGATTGGAAAATCCGACAACACACATTTGTTGGCGGAAAATTTGAAGTCATGCTAGCCAACATTTGTTGGCGGAAAGTCCAACAACAATTGTCCGATGGAGCATACACACAGTCGGATTTACCGCCAACAGCCTGACATCGAACATTTCTGTCGGAAAATCTGTACGAGGCTTAACACTTATCATACTCCTTAACACTGGTACTTAACCAGTAATATGACACTGAATAACACTGAATAATCACCCCTAACATTTAATTTAACTTTTAAAATTAATCCATAGCAATCTGGATTCACAAAGTGGCTGGATTTACACTATAGCATTTTAAAAATGTTGGAATGCATCTTCATTGTCAGCTTGCTGTGTCATTTCTTTTACATTGAAAGTGCAACAAACATGCAAGAACACAGCAAAGTGTGCAAAAGAAGTGAAGTGTAGTAAAAATAGCTAGGTGGAGTAAAACAGGTTATAAGACTCGGTTCACACCTAATGTTGATGTGGCTCACAGCAGGGGTCCTATGCGTCCAGGTTCACCATTCTAGGTGAATTACAAGGTGGCAATCTCTATCCAGGCAACCAAACCTTGATCTCAATAGGGTCATCATGCATATGATTAAACTAGCACGGCTGAATCTCATTTTAAACTACAGGTCAACTATATTAATCTAAACAACCAAACCTATATTTAAAAATGATTGTTGCCGCACATGTCCAAACGAAAAAGTCTATATAAGTGTAACTTTTAGGTGAACAAATGTTACCTTGTGCCCTCTATTGAAGAAATATATTCTTGTTAAATAAAGCATAAATCATAAATCAAGATTGAGACACTAAATGATTAAGTTGTATAAAATGTCTAGCCATGTTTAATTCCAACTGAAGAGGAAGAATAGAATATTTGTTTGGCCAACCTACATTTTCTTGGCCCATGTAGTAAAGCCCATGTGGACATTTTAATATGAACACTCTAAATGTACTCTTACAAGTAAAGTATCCCCGATGTTTATCCTTTTATGGGATGTGTTAAAAATATATAAATGAACATTAGAGGTATTTTGGTTAGAACCTGGAAAGGTAACTGTACAATGGGTACTCTTAACAGAAGTTAAAATATAAGCTTCTACCACCTTATCCTGGACCAATCTGCCTTTTCTGAAGGATTGTAAAGGTGGTTTCTGAAATTCCTCTATATAAGTATAAATATATGTATATTAATGGTTAGGGGTTGTAGGGTAGTCTGATCAAATGGGAGAGGACTGATTTCAGTATTTTCTGGATTGGTAGTCTGCATTTGAGAACTGGAATTTAAAGTCTCAGAGAGACTTTGGGTGGAAAAGAGCCTCTAAACTTTAATTACAAGGACTTTCATCCCTAAAGGGTTAACCCACCTGCAAAATAGTCTTGAAAAGCAGCATGTGACTATGAGGTAGAGTGGAGTAGTCCATAGATGTGAGTCTGTATGGGCTGTCTGGCAGCTGAGACTTGGTTTGCTGAGCTCTTGTGGCTTGACCTGCACCCTGAAACACACAGTAACCCTAAGACCAAGTGTGGGAATAACATACTGGGAGAGACATTGAGACATTTTTTGTGGTTTTCTTAATACCAGGACTATGGACTGTTTGCTTTTATTTTTATAAATAAAGCTATTTGTGTTTGCTTGATTTTGAGTGCTCAATAAAGACTTAAATATTTATTTTTACAAATGTATTATTATTATTATTATTATTTAAATATTTATTTTTACAAACAGCTGGCTGCAGTGGCTGGTGAGCTCAGGCCTTCCAGGTTACAATAAATATATAGAGTCATACTTGTTCCAAAAAAAGCCAGCATTCTTAATTTAAAAGAAATGCTTAATTCAATAAATAAAACCAAAACACGTTACATAAAGCTAGCCAATATTTAAATTATTACACCTAAATTTACAGTTATCCTCATCCAGGACATTTGTTTACAGTATATTTTTTATTCATCTTTGGAACAACTTTTCTCCCTTTGTTAATTGTTTATATTCACAGTGTTTAACAGTAATTTCCCACTGGAGTAGATGTAGGCTATTTTTAAAAGCATTTATACACATGTATAGCAATTGATGGTCATTATGCAAATTAAATGCAAACTGAGTGCTGATCCCATTCATTTTAGTGCAATTACCATATTTTTTTTTACATTTTAATACTCAGCAATGTCATGGAGTACAAGTATCACATATAGAGTGGATAATAATTGTCATTCAGCTAAATTATAGCAAGAGCCAAATTAGTAAATTATATTTATCTATTTTGTTCTACCTGATAAAAACTTTTGTATTACATTTTAGAATATATTGTTTGAGATAATGTTTTTAACAGTGAGGAATAAAGCACAACCTTCCTACAGACGTAAGCCTAAGGAATATGTTTGCATCCTTACATTAACTATAAGTGAGTGATTACAAATATACAGTTCTGTATATGGTCATAGTTACTGCATAGTCAGTGAAGGTTAGTGAGAATAATATTCAGATTTTACAATAAATATGATGATTAAAATAGTATGCTTTTGGTTGCTTCCATGCAGAAGAAATATGTTATATGCTGTATGTGAGATCCAACTTTATTTACATTGGTGCAAGAAAAATGTAGATAAGCATGATTATCAGTAAGGGATGATGGGCACCAGTAGGATGCTTTTTCAGGCCAAAAAATTCAGTAGATCCTCGTGTCTATCTGGAGCAGCTGACTAAGAATGACAGGATTTGCAAAGGAGATACTCAGCAAAAATATCTTGAACAACAGCTCTCAGCTTCTTATTGTTGTAACACAATTTTCTCTTCTGCTTTGTAAACCAATTCAGGGGTCATAGGAAGAATGCAGCCAAGTGCAGGAGCCTGGTATGTTGTGGTTGGAGCAAGCAGTGGGCGCTACTTTGCAATAAACCAAATATGAAGAAGGCTGTGGATGCAGGGATGCTGTCCCATTTGTACACAGATTTCTAGTCTACAAGATGAATTGTCAAAATTCCTTGGTTTGTGGCCTGCAGTCTGAGATCAGGAGGCTGTCTAAGCCAATTTGTTCTGTTGAGCTGCTCTGCAAAAAGCCACCTCTTCTTCAAAGACTGCACAGTACAACAGAACAGTGTGGACAACTGTTCTTTTGGGAAGGGTGTGGCCTGTGGACCATAAACATATAGCTTTTGGTGTGACATTGCATACCCCTTTAGTGTTCTTTCTGAGCTAGAAGCAGATACAGAGATTGCAAACATAGCTGCTTGTGAGATTGACAACCCCTCTTTGCATAGGAGGAAGGACCCTGAGAAAAAATGACTTTGCCAAAAGTAACCTGTTTTATCTGAGGTTGCAAACCAGGCAAGTGTTGTGGATAAGATTTTCTAAAAGTCATCTTCTTGTTGGTGATTCATTTGTAAGTGGTGTTTCTTTAGGAAATCATTTGGAAGTGTCAAAAGAAGTTAGGTGTTTGTCTTGTGCTACTGTTAGGAGAGATAAAAGGTGCATTTTAAAAATTGTCAAAAAAGCTTGTGGTGTGGTGTTGATGTTGTTGTGCAACTTAGCACAAATGATTTGTCCCAGAATGATGTGCGTTCTGTACAGAAGGATTTTCAGTGTTTGGGCCAAGATATTCAACAGTTAGAGTGTGGTGTTGGGTGAATGGTTTGGCCTAAGCATGAGTTCGGGCAAAATATTTGCCTGTTCGACCATTCGCTGAACACCTGGGTGTTTGTGGGGTGTTCGCCCCGCCAAACACCCTGCAATGCACTGCACACTGCACAGTGCATTCTGTGCCCTGATTGGGCAAAGCTTTGCTCAATCGGGGCACAGTGTAAGCTGGTTGTTAAGGAGCAGGGCTGGGAAGCCAGCTATGGCATCCTTTACAACCGATGAGTTGGTAAAAAAAAAATAAAATAGCAGTGTGGGGTCCCCAGGTATGGATTTTAAGGGGTACTGTACATCAAAAAAGAAAATCCCTTCCCGACAACCCTGGGCTGTGGTTGTTGGGGTCTGAGGGTGGGGAGCCTCCCAGAATATGGAAGCTCCCTTTAATAAGGGGCCCTCCAGGTCCCAGCCCCCTATGTGAATGGGTAGGGGTACATACCTACCCGTTTACCAAAAAGTGTAAAAAGTGTATTTGACAAATCCTTTACTAATAAACAAAAAAACAGTGTCCCTCGATGTAAATCCATCGTCAATCATGCTCTCTGCTGCACTGCCGACCCCAATTATTTTTTTAAATGCTCTGCCTTCTAGGCTGGCCGCCCATTGAATGCCTCTTCCACACTTTGACAGTTCTTATATTAGTAAGGGCTGGGCCACCTGGCAATGCCCTCTGGTGGCCCCGTCCTCTTGTGACATCACTGTCCCAGCATTCACGGTCAGTGATATTACAAGGGGGGTGGAACCACCAGGTGACATTGCCAGGTGGCTCTGCCTTTACCTATATAGGAACTGTCAAAGCACAAAGGAGGTATTCTGCCGGCAGCCAGCCTAGAAGCTGGATCTTTTTTTTTTCAGGCCAGCAGTGCAGCGGGTGGCAAGTTGAGGGCATGTGGCCTGGTATGGTTCAGGAGGGGGTGCCTGGATAAGGGTATGGTATGGATTTTGGGGGGACCCTACATAATTTTCTTCTTTAATTTTTTAATAGTTGGGTGCCAACAATTGCAATTTAAATGGGATTTCACTTTTTTTCTTTAGAAATATAATTTTTGCTGCAGCATGTTATATATACAGTGTGAATAAATTCCTGCGCTACCAATGTGAGAAAAAGCTGCTAACACAACAATGAGACTAATTGTATAAAGATGTAAATAAAAATGTGTAGCACTAATAAAGCATATAAGCCCCAGGTATAAACCCCGGGAACAGCGAGCATACACCCCTAGGATGCAAACATTATCAGGGTGATAATACCAAAAAGTCAAAATACACATGAAAAAAAGAAAAAAAAATTTGCACAAACTCAATCAAAAAATAAGTTCAAATCAAAATAATAACATCAGATATTATCATAATAACCAGCTAAACTGAATACAGGCATATAAGATAATATATAAAGTGCACGTGTGTATGTGTAAATGTTCAAATAAACAAAAATATAATGTGATAAAGTGATGAGTCCATTAAAATTGGGTTTCAGGATATACTCCCCAAAGGGAATTCTTAGTAAGAGGAAAGGTGTTGATATATGCCAAATATTGCAAGTGATGGTATTCCAATATTCAAAATAAGAAGACACCCAGGACTGTGCTTCTGCCACCCAGGGGAGGGGTAGATACTCTTACCATTAATTGTGGACCCACACGCCAGGGGCGGTGAGTCATACAAGCATGGATGGAAACTTGGATTGCAGGTTATGATCTCCTTGAATGGCCAAGATGAAGGCACACACCAGCAACTTTGCAGCAGAGGGTGCAGGAATCAGGAACTCAGCTGACATCAATGCTGGGAATAGTGATCATAAAAAGAAAAAAGAGAGAAGGCTTCCACATAGCACAGATCAAAAATGTAGGAATTGAATGTAAAAAAGTACAAACATCATGTCAGATGTGCACAATAAAATAGTGATCACATAAAATATGTAAAATAAGGGCAGTGTGTAGAGCTTGCCCCAGTTGAAGTTCTGTAGGACGAAATGCTTCAGTTAATGCTTGCTAAATCTCTACACACTGTGCTTAATTTACATATGCTAAAATGCGAACTGCCATTCTTCCTCTGGAAAGGTTCTCCTGAACTCCATTTCCCATTTGAGCATGTGCTGTGTTTAAGGAAGGGGAGTACTATGTTGTAAGTAGTTATAGAACCATAAGATCCCTCCTTTCAGATATGTCGGAGAGGACATATAGTACCAAAGAGGTGGATCCAATGCTTCAATAGGTTATAAATATGGAAATTTCTAATTTGCAAATAGGAATACACATTGTTTCCTATACATTCTGGGTGTAGGCCATTTAAGGTAGTTTGACCCATGGCTACCAATGTTTTTTCATTAGCACGTGGGATAATATGCTCACATACCATTAATGGTATGTCTAACTGTAATTTAGGATGCCTAAAGGAGGGATGTTGAAGTGCAAAGGTCCAGGCTTCTAAGGAAGCTGCTATAGAAGGGAGTTTAGGATTGGATGTTGGAGGACAAATAGAATTGGCCAGTAATAGAGATTGTAAGTCTCAATTAGGTACCATAGCCTGTTCAATGGAGACCCAAAATTTGTCCGTAGGACACATTCAGGCCCTGGTTTGATCAAGTAAGGCAGCGTAGTAATATTTTAACAGGACAGGTAATCTTACTCCTCCCTTTGACTTATGTTTAGTTAAGGCTCTAAAAGATATGCAAGGTATTTTTCCAAATAAAGCATTTGATGTTTGAGTGAGTGTTATAAAAAAAGCTTTTAGGCACCAAAATAAGAACTGTGCAAAAACAGTGTACGAGTTTTTGTAAAATTAATATTTTATATGCTGCCACCCTCCCTAGCCAGGACAGTTCAATTTTTTTTAATATGTGCTAGGTCTGCAGTTATTTTTTGAAGCAATTTGTTGTGATTGAATGCATCTGTTTGAGAGGTAGGTGTTGTGAGTGTAATGCCCAGATAATTAGGTTTAGTCGACTCCCTTTAATAGTTAAATCTGGTTTTAAGAGCTGTCAAAGAGCTAGTCGTAGGTTGAATAGAAAGTGCTGAGGATTTTTTAAATATTTTGTTTATAATAAGAAACATTACTAAAGGTATTTAGCACCAAGTATACTGCTTTTATGGGGGATAACGGGTCTGCAAGGGTTAATATCACTTTGTCTGCAAACAGATCTATTTTATGGGAATATTTTGCTAAATGTATATATTTTATAGAGGGATACAATCTAATCTTTGCTGCTAACAGTTCCAACATTAAGAGGAAAATTATTGGGGATAGAGGACACCAATGCGTGGTTCCATGGGGTGGTATACAAAGCAGAAATGTTTACATTTATTTCTTTAATGTTTAAAGTAAAATGCAAGTATCAATAATGCACCCTATTAAATGCTTTTTTAGTGTCTAGCGCCAAAAAAACTGACTGGGTCTTGCGGAGTGCTACAATTTTCAATAGGATAAACATTCAGCGGTTGCCATCTGCTGCCTGCCTCCGCCTTGACAAAGCACGCTTGATCTGTTTGAATTAGATTAGGAGTTATTTGCAATAGTCTATTAGCAATTATTGTGGTATATAGTTTAATATCAGTATTTAAAAGTGAGATTGGATGGAAATTTGATGGATGATCAGGGGCCTTACCCAGTTTAGGCAGAGTGACTATGACTAAACAAAAAAACGAAAACCGCGCACACAGGTGCAAACACATAAGAGAAAGTATCCCCATCCCAAATATTCCAATTGGCATATACAGTATATGAAATAGTGTTGCTCTATAATCAAATACGTTGAATAACAGTGAACTGTGACAAAATATATCTATTAAACAAAATACATTTTTAGAAAAATCCAGAAACATATTATGAGGTCCAGAAGAGTCCCAATAATCAAATCCAGTGAATTTGTGTTGTAGCATTCTTTAAATGAATTCAACACCAAACCAGTGTTACCAACAGCCACCATCACCCGGAGTGTGATAAGGTATGCGCACACCAGAGGGAGCTAACAGGGCCATCTGCAGCAATCGGAGGACTGGTTAAACATCTCCATTGTCACCAAACCTGCCGGGGCACGCAGGATCACCATGGCCATGTCCTGAAAATCAAGGATGACCTCAGAAGCTGATTTCAGCCCACAAGAGGAGGCCAACAACATGGCACCTGCCTCCTCTTCTCTGCACACAGGGCACTACACTGACCTGCTGGGTGACCAACCTGGAGCTGAAGGAAGCCACGGGGAGGACACCATCCTACCCTCTCCTTCATCACCAAGTCCATTATGCGCAAGCCCAGCAAAAGCCCAGATGAGGCTAGATGAGGTCCTACAGCACACCAAGGTGAGCCATGTTGCCAGTGAGTCCATACTACACTCCCATCATAACTCCTCCATTGCCTCCTTTCCTACCTCAAATCAGCCAGTGATGGACAGGAAAGACTGAAAGACGTGCTCTTGTCCCTACAAAATTCATTACATGCTGATTTTGCCCCCCTTACTCATAAATTCGCCTTTGAAATATATTCCCTAGGCGAGAGGGTGAATTATATAGAGAACTCTATGGGGGGGTGGAAATGACTTACTGGATGCACATGATGATAACTAATTTAAGAAGTTACGAGGTAAGCTTTGTGCCACCTATTATAATACCAGTAATAAAGCTGGCAAAGCCATGGCCGTACGCAAGATATAAATCCAAAATCCCCTTCCTATTCCACCCTGCTACCAAAACAAACTTTTAGATCCCCAAAATATAGCGAACACCGGACACCTTTAGTAGCTACTATAAATAATTATATAATGTTAAAGATGATCCTGCCACCACGCAACCTACCCCAGAACTTATTAATGCTTTCCTAAATAACATTAAATTGCCCTCTCTGTCACCAGAGCAACTATTAAGCCTGAATGAGTCCTTCACCCAATCTGAGATCTGTACAGCTATAGATTTTCTACCAAGTAACAAGGCCCCAAGTCCTGATGGACAATCAGGGAAATACTACAATCAACATAAATCAACATTGGCCCCATACCTGCGTAGCCTGTATAATGATGCCGCCTCCTCTTCTTCATTTCCCAAGGACATATTAAGTGCACTGCTGATCATAACTTTACCAAAGCCAGGGAAGGACCCATCTGTCCCACAAAACTTCCACCCCATCTCCCTCCTTAATACTGACCTCAAGATTTACGCTAAGATTATAGCTTTTAGACTCATGCATATTCTTATGGGTTTAATTCACAGAGACTAAACAGGCTTCATCTCAGGGAGACAAACCGCCGACACACCAGATGCTTGATCAATGTCATACATTTTGAAGAGCGCACGCAAAAGCTCTCTCTGCTTCTCTTCTTGGACACAGAGAAGGCATTTGATAGAGTGCATTTGGCATACCTGAGAGCTGTTCTTGTAAGGTACCTGTGATAGATAGTTTCCGAAGTGGAGCTTGTGTACTGAAGATTCAGGCGAAAACTTAGGCAGATCAGGATGGCAACAGATCAGGCAAAGCGGTACACAATCGAAATCTAGAGATTGGTCAGGCAAGCAAAGGTCATACACGAGCTGGCGGTGAAGTACAAAACCAGCAGGCTAGAGAGTAGTCAGGAATTCAGGGAGAAGTTCAAACACGGTATTCAGAGTAAAAAAGCAGCCAAACACCCAGGAAGCTAGTCCAAACAAATGGGCACTGAGAGATAGGAAGTGCTGCTATTTATGGGCTGCTTTGATTGTAGATTGTCCACAGCTGGCAGCAGGTGGGGCTAGTGAGTCCAAGGTTGTGGCACAACAAGCAAGACTGCAGCTGTGGGACCAGGAACATCCCGGTTCAAATACACCCAGGTACATGACAGGGCCCCCTCCCCAGTGGACCCCCCTCTGGGGGCCTAGCAGGGTTTAGTGGGAAAGGAGGCATGGAAGTCTCGAATAAGAGCAGGAGCATGCAAATCTTTGGCTGGGACCTGGGAACTGTCTGTGACTGGATATCCTTTCCAATGAACCAGATACCATAGGCCACGACCCTGTCTTCTAGAACCAAGAAACTTCAAACTAATTTTGTCCATCAACAGGAACAGGAGGAGGTAGCTGTTGCATTCTGGAGTAGCAATTGAAAATTGTCTTTTTGAGGAGGGAAACATGAAATACAGGGTGAATCCGGAGAGAGGAGGGCAATTTCAACCGATAGGAGACTGACCCAACTCGAGCAATAATTCTGTAAGGACCGATGAATCGAGGGCACAATTTGGTAGAAGGTTGTTTCAGTCTCACATATTTGGTTGATAGCCAAACTTTGTCCCCCACCACATATGGAGGTATATGGCGTCTTTGTTTGTTGGAGAAAAGCGCATACTTGCCTGCTGACTTCCGTAGTAATAAGCAAATCTTTTTCCAATGTAGCAGAATATTTTTCACCCGCAGATCTGCTGCTAGTACACCAGAAGAAGGCTGATGTAGAGGAAAAGTCTGAGGGTGATAGCCTAGGGCTGCATAGAATGGTGTGGTATGAAGAGCACTGTGTCAATGGGAATTAATGGCAAACTCAGCCAAAGGCAAATACTCAGACCAGTTGGAGTGTAAGGCATTGACATAATTTTGAAGATAGGTTTCTAGGGTCTGGTTCATGCGTTCTCTTTGACCATCTATTTGAGGGTGATGTGAGGTAGAGAGTGAGAGTGTCACTCCCAGTTTCTTGCAGAATGCTCGCCAGAATCTTGGAAACAAACTGGGATCCACGGTCTGAGATGACATTGGTAGGTATGCCATGATATCTCACAATATGCGAAAGGAAGAGGGTAGACAATGCTTCTGCTGTAGGTAATCCCGGGAGCTGCACAAAATGAGACATTTTGGAAAGCGATCCACTATGACCCATATAGCAGTCATGCCCTCGGACTTGGGTAAGTCTGTAATGAAGTCCATAGTCAAATGGGTCCAAGGCTGGCGAGGTGCAGGAAGTGGTTGTAATAGTCCAGTAGGCAAAGTGCCAGGTACTTTATTAGCAGCACAAGTTGGACAGGCAGCCACATAGTCAGTAACATCCCTTTTCATATGAGGCCACCAGACAGGACGTTTCAAGGTCTTAAGAGTGATGGTAACTACAGGATGACCGGATAACACACCATCATGAGCCCAGAGGAGTACAGGTTTTCTGAGGCTAGGGGCTATGAACAGGCGACCTGGTGGTATCTTCCAGCCTTAGGGAGCAGGATTCTGGGTTTCTTGTAACTGTTGGGAAAGAGCTGTAGAGATCTGTGCGACAAATTTGTGAGGTGGGATTATATACTGCTTGGTAGGTTGATCTTCTTCAGGGGTAACAAACTGTCTGGAAAGAGCATCAGCTTTCTTGTTTCTATGCCTAGGCACATAAAAAAGAACAAAATTAAAATGGGAAAAAAACAGAGCCCATCGAGCCTGACATGAGTTCAAACGTCTTGCAGTCTGAAGATACAGCAGGTTTTTATGGTCAGTGAAGATAGAAAAAGGCTTGGGAGCCCCTTCCAGAGGATGTGGACATTTAGACAATGCCAATTTGATGGCCAGTAGTTCTCGATTCCCAACGTCGTAATTCATCTGCGCTGGAGAAAACTTTCTAGAAAAAAACGCTACTGGATGGATTCTACCGGACTTCGGATGCATCAACCTCAACTATGTACTGGAGATCGGGATTTGGATGCTGAAGAATTTGAGCCTTGCTGAACATGTCTTTTAATTGCTGGAAAGCTGATTCAGTTAGGTGAAGACGGCTTACTTCCATGGGTTCCACAATTGCCTGGGGTTCAACTGAGATTTCAGGTTCTGGCTGAGGTGGTGCTTGGAAGTTAGGGGGAAACGGTAAACTGGCCTAGGAAACTTGTGAGTTCTAAGTCTCTCTTGGCACCTTTCATGATACTGGACATCCAGACGAACACATAGCTCTATGAATTTCTCAAGGTCTTCTGGGGAATCCTTATAGAATAATTTGTCCTTGATGCGATCTGTAAGACCTTTTCGGAAGGCTGCACTTAATGCCCTAGAGTCCCAATTAGTCTCAGCAGCCATGGTACGGAACTCAATAGCATATTGTGCCAGAGACCTGGTACCTTGTTGTATATCCAAAAGTGAGTACTCAGCTGCAGAAGCTCTATATGGCTTGCCAAATACAGTCTGGAGAGAAGCCAGAAATGTGTCAGCGTCTAGCAGCACAGGATCATTGCATTCCAGGTAAGGAGATACCCAGGTCAGGGCCTTCCCCTTTAACAAAGAAATCACAAAAGTCACTTTGGCAGACGAAGTGTTAAAAGTCCCAGGGTTGTTGCGGAAATGCAAACGGCAAACATTTAAAAAGCCTCTGCAGTCCTCAATATCACCACCAAAGCTTTCAGGCAGGGGAAACTTGGGTGGCACAGAAGAGGTGGGTTGGATTGGAGCAGGAGCAGGAGTCTGGACCATTGCAGAAGGACCAGGCAAGCAAGATTTAAGCATAGTACAAAGTTTATCTAACTTGGCGTCCAGGGAAGAAAGATGCTGTTTATGAGCTCCAATCAATTGTCCCTGATGTGAAATCGCCTTAACAATCTCAGCAGAGTCCACTGACATTGTGGCCCATTTGTAATGTAAGGTACCTGTGATAGGTAGTGTCCGAAGTGGAGCTTGTGTGCTGAGGATTCAGGCGAAAAACTTTGTCAGGCAGATCAGGGCTTCAACAGATCAGGCAAAGCGGTACACAATCGAAATCCAGAGATTGGTCAGGCAAGCAAAGGTCATACACAAGCTGGCAGTGAAGTACAAAATCAGCAGGCTAGAGAGTAGTCAGGAATTCAGGCAGAAGTTAAAACACAGTATTCAGAGTCAAAAAGCAGTCAAAACACCCAGAAAGCTAGTTCAAACAAACGGGCACTGAGAGATAGGAAGTGCTACTGTTTATGGGCTGCTTTGATTGTAGATTGTCCACAGCTGGCAGCAGGTGGGGCTAGTGAGTCCAAGGTAATGCATCAAACTAAGAGAACATAGCTATAACTCAAATACACCCAGGTACATGACAGTTCTCCAGGAAATTGGATATAAGGGCAGCATACTCTCAGCCATCATGTATTATATTCCAACCCTTTGGCACAAGTCTATGTCTCTAAGATGCTCTCTACTCCCTTGCATATCTCTAACGGTACTAGACAGGGATGTCCACTGTCCCCGCTGATTTTTAACTCAGTCATGGAAACCCTGGCTGGCAGTCATGGAAACCCTGGCTGAAAGCATCAGATCTCACTCCTCCATTAATGGTTTCCGGATAGGTTCACATGAACATATAGTCTATTTGCAAACGACGTTATTCTTGTCCTTACAAACCATTCTACTTCCCTTTCCCTTGCTGCAGTACAAGATACATTATTACAGTTCAGTAACCTCTCATGGCAAGGGAAAAAACCCAGCAGTGCACATAGCAGACTCAGAAAACACAGGTTGGCTGGAGGCTCTGGATTGGTAGATATCAAAGACTACTACTTCTCCACAATCCTAGAGAAAATGTGAGACTGGTTCATTCACTCCTACAAGCCACTGGTGCACCCTAGAACAAGCAGCAGTATCGAGACATAATCTAGAACTGTGGCTGCACAGCAGGGGCATAAAAGAGAAGATCTTCAACTACTACTCCCCAACAACTAGAGCCACCACATTCGCTTGGTGGAGGTTCATAGACTACCATAGGAGGCAAACCCCCCCAGTCCCACTCATAATTCCCCTACGAGCTTTATGCTTACTGATACTGGATGTATGTTTTTCACCCAAATTGATAACCTCTCATAGATCCATTATCAACCTCTACATAAATGGGAGATTAAAACCCTTCTCCAGTTTACAGCAGGCACAAGTATTAGCCCCAACAGAGCTGTTTCAATACATGCAAATTAGCCATTGCCTAGCTAAGATGCCCCATCTTATACAGATGAACCCCAATCAAGCATGTTTCAAGTCCTTTTCCCCAACAAGAAAGGTATTTCTTTATTCCCTAATCTCCTCCAGGAGAAACAGACCTTTGTGAAGTCCCCCCCCCCATCCTCTCAATGAATAGGAAATTTACATAGGAATGCAATAGAAGGTTCCCTATTCTATATCTTATGGAGCTGGCCAATTCTACACAGATTTTGGAAAGAAACCTTTAGTCTTATCTCAGACGCTGCTCACTCCCTAATCCCTCCATCACCCGACCTAGCCTTACTTAAACTCTCTATATAGTCTATACCCCCTCCCCTGCACACAGTGGTTACCCACATGATACTAGAAGCAAGATTATCGATTACCAGGCCATGGAAGTCTATCAATGGGGAACATGATCCAATTGATTCAAACCCATTACACGTATGGGACACTGTTGTCTCCAGACAGGAAAGCATACACTTGCACCCAAGAAATGGCTGGAGCCCATGGGCGCACTAGTATACACACCAATTCCCTTTCATTCTGCTTTAAAATGAATATTCTCAGTGCATTATCATTGCTTTCTTCCACTCTTGTTATTGTGAATGTTCTTCAGGGCGAATATGAGGCATTACTTCAAAGTATATCCAATGTGAATCTCATGTTATATGTCAGTACCATCTGATCTATATTATGTTGCTGAATGGTATATGTACCATTTAAAACTTAATAAAAATCTATTGGAATGAAAAAAAAAATATTTAAGGTTGGCTTGTAGTTTATCTTGATTGGATAGTCTTGCATATATAGAGGTGTTATTTTGCCAAAGATATACAGGAGAAGTTCTACTATTTTCCTCTATGGTCAGGGAAATTGGGGCATGGTCCAACCAGGTTATGGAATATATGTCAGACTGGGATATCCTTTGGAGTAGTTGAAGATCTGTTAAGAAAAACTCAAAGCCTGAATAATTGAATACTAGATATAAATAGTGCTCGCAGGATATAGTTCAAACCACATGAATTAGTGATGAATGGTGTCAAAATTATGAAAATAAAATAAAATGTAAACATTGCAGCAGCTGTTACAAAATGTGCTATGACCTCAAAGTGAAAATAAATGGGTATAAACAGTGCTTACAGAATGTGACTAAACAGCTAACTGAAAGTGCAGCTGAATTACATGACCATACTAAACAATATACAATAGTGAACATAAACATCAAAAATAGACAAATACTATATATCTGTAGATAAAGTGCTAGGTGCTCCAAAGAAAGTGCATAAGTGCTCCAAAAATATTACTGGTGCTCCAAAAATATTGCCTATGTCAAGTGCCACACTCCCATCTTTTTACCCCATACACCAAATGACATGGACCCACAGCTTTGCAGTCTGGGGTCAGGAGCGCTGTAATATATAAGATCAGATAAAGGACAAATAGGTTTCTCAGAAACCTCTCACAAAAGTTATTTCTATTATTGTTCAAAGTCGATCGATCATGCTCATATGCGGGAGACAGAGAAGGATCTGATAGTGAAGTACTGTTTGTAATAAGAGGATTGTGCAAACTAGGCTCTTCTTATAAAAAGGCTGATCAAACAGGCATTGGTGCAGAGCTCTGGGGACGCCACTGATCGGCGTTCATTCCACTGAGTGTGTAAGTTGCGTCAATGGGTCCGAAAACTGGAAGTACGTCAACGTGTTTCGCCCCTTCTTCAGGGCATCATCAAGGACATCATTTCCAGTTTTAGATGATCTAATTTATATCCGAGGAGCAAAGACCTCCTCTCACAGAAACCAATAGGAAGCAGCCAACTTCCTTGGTGTGACATCATATCCTGTTTACATCTTATATGCTCATGATTTAAAAAACTCTTTTTTACAAAAGATAATACATATATTACTAAAAATTCATTATACCATATGGTAAACAACTTGATAGAATGATTATAATTGAAAAAAAATATTTTAAATATGTGTATATATATCTATCTATATAGATAGATAGATATATCTATCTATCTATAGATATCTATAGATAGAGATATATATATCTCTATCTCTATCTCTAGAGATAGATATATATATCTCTAGATATATATAGATATAGATAATAAAACAAAAATATAATAATAAATGAAAAATAAAATATATTAAGGGATTTTTTTTTTATTTTGTTATGGAGATCGATCTATCTATCTATCTATCTATCTATCTATCTATCTATCTATCTATCTATCTATCTATCTATCTATCTATCTATCTATATATATATATATATATATATATATGTTTATGATACCAGTGAGACAAGCAGATTCTACCAATTGGACAGAAAACAATTTAGATCCAATTTTATGTTTAAGCCCAAAGGACTCATAGTACCCAGCCTATGGATCCATTGGGTCTCATTTTGTGAAATAGCTTTCTTCAATTGGACCCCCTCCAATGCCCCTTTTCCTTATGAATTCTGCAAAAAGTCAAACCTCTTGGATCCCTATTATGGACCAGTCTAAAATGGTTAGACAAACTGTGATGTTTAAAACCTTTTTTAATTCTGTTAATGTGCTCTCTCAGCCTTATCCCTAATTTCTTTGTGGTCCTCCCCACATACTGGAGAACACAGGGACAGGCAAAAGATATGTGACACGTGTGGTCCCACAGGTGATGATTTTTTTAATCTCATAAGATCTACTCTGAGAATGTGATACAAATTGGGTAGTTTTCCTTTTCTTATATTTGGAGGCTCTACAAATTACACATTTGCCACAAAAGGTGACAGAGAAAATTTAGTACTGTCCGTGATACTTTTTTAATTTGCACTAACATACAATTTTTCAGGACAAGCTTTCGAGGTATGTCCCCTTCTTCAAGGTCCAAGCAGTACTCACACAGTACTCAATTTTCTCTGTCACAATTGCACTAATACGGCTACAATCAAATCAAGTCCAAAAAGGTAAAAGACCTTTTAGGAGGATTAATAACATTTTGTGCCAACTTCAGCCAAAGAGTCAGTGGTTTTGGAAAGCTATTTCACAAAACAGGCCCCATAAGTTCCATAAGCTTGGTACAATGAGTCCTTTGGGCTTAAACATAGAATTTGATCTAAATTGCTTTCTGTCCAACTGGTAAAATCTGCTTGTCTCACTGGTATCATAAACTGATATCTATTAAAAAAAAAATGTCATCCTTTAATATATTTTATTTTTCATTAATTATTATGTTTTTTGTTTTATTTTCATTTATAAATATTTTTTTTATTGATTTTTTTATTTTTATTATTGTTTTCAATTCCATTTATATATTTTTTTCATTTTCATTTTATTTTCATTTTTATTTTTTTATTTTATTTTTTTTATTTTATTATTATTTTCAAATCTATTTATTTATTTTTATTTTTTTAGGGTAATTCATTTTTATAATACATTTTCTTTTTTTGTTTGCAAAATATTTTTTATTGATTTTCAAAAATCAAGAATACAAACATACAAAATATTGGAGTTCAACATACTGCTTACTATAAATATGGTGAAAGGGGGTTGTGGCGCTCCCTAGTGTGCGTATAAGTGGCCAGTTAGTGATGTGTACCTTAAATGGTGTGGTATACCAAGCAATAATAAATAAATAGCATGTGTGTAGACTATTATACACCACGAATGGATATAGTGATCAAATATGTTCCAAGTGCATAAACAGTGCTTAATAGTAATATACCAATCACTGAATCAACAGTAACCCATCAAAAGATCAGAAATAACCGCACAAAAAGGCATACATGAACATAATTGTCTGCTATGAGTAAAGTGAGCACTAAACAAGCCCCACTCGAATACCGTGTTTCCACTAACGTGGTTAATGAGAAAAAAAAGGTTATCTACAAGTGAATGCATAACTAATAGTCCATATACTTTCACTCAAAGTGATTAGCTCACATGTAGTGGTTTGGGTGTTTGCGAAGAAACTTAAATAGAGATAGAAATATATGTATATATAGAAAAAGAAAAAAGTGTTCATAAATAAATGTGCAGCTGTTAGTCTGTTTAATATACTGAAGCTTCACTCAGAATGAGTAACACAAAAATGGTGACTTTTAGGTGTTTTCAGAGAATCCCCTCGTGACTTTGTGCTCCCCCTCCAGGGTCCCCACTCACCAGATCCACTCACCCCCACAGGGGTAGCACGCTTGTAATTATAATCACTGCGGTCGCTTCCATCCTAGCTGTTCGGGTGCCTGGGGTGTCCTTTCTTTCCTCAGGTGCTTTGTGATGTAATCTGTAGTGGGTTCCTCATAGAGGAAAAAAGGTGTGGGCTCCCATAGTATAGTAAATTAATTTGTTTATTAAAAAATTAATTGTATATACAACAACTGGATACCAAAGAAAAATATATAAAAATATTGATAAATTAGAAAAAGTTTAAAAATAATCCTGGAAAGGCTATTACATATGACCAGAGAGCCAACCACCAGGCTATGGTGTGATATGGCCGGCTAGTGGTGCTTATGTAGGCCTATTAGTACAGCGAACGCTTGGTGACCTGCATTGGAGACAGCAACAGCGTGCTGCGTTCCACCTGCAACTATACCAGGAAATGACATAGCGTGCGTGGTGCCGTCATACACGTTTCGTCATAGATGTCCTCAGCAACGGTGCCAGCACGCCACGCACTACGTCATTAAATGGGAGAGCTGCCATGTCCGTCCCATCCCCCAATCTCAGGATGGCCAATCGCAATATAGGAAGGGGAAGGGTTTTAAGAACAATTCCTATGCTATGTTCGCAGTGATGGCTTAATGGGGAATAGCAAGCATGCATTAAGTTATACTGCATAGTTTAGATGGACCCCATGGCAGGCCCTCGGCAAGTGATTAATATACATCAATAAACCACATATGACATTAACAAGATTAGAGTATTCTATGCAGCATCTGAGGGTCTCCCGTAAAACACTATGTTATAACATTACAATGCGGATATTACCTAGTAAACCTCTGCGTTATGTTTATACACAGCAACCGGTGCTATATATAGTGGGCATATTAATGCTTGTAGTTTACCCATACTCAGGCTTAAGCCTTCCTATCCGATATAGATCCTAAATGCAGGATTTCTTTCTATGCTGTGTATCTTAATAGATAGGGATGAGCATATAAATAATTACAAACATAAAAAGGAATATTAAAATGAAAAATAAAAAATAAAAATAAAGTAGTGTCATAAATGTACACCCACATATATGTAAGGGATGATGCAGAAGGAATTCACCAAGAAGGGGATAGTGCTACAATATTTGCAGTTCTCTTACTTATAGATGCTAAATATATAGTGTCCCTTGTACCATCAGGAAAGGGGAGTTTAGTAGATGCATCTATGTGGCTGAGAATAAATGGATGCACAGAGGCATACAGTAGATACAGGCAACAACAATAGCACATGACAAAAACACATGCTGGAGCATACTATATTGGTACAGGGTTTAAGGCCCCAGGGTAATTTTACGATATGAGGTAAGAATCACTATAGGCTACTCCCATGATGTTACTAGGTAACATAAAACTGTGGTTAGCTCTATTAAGCAGTATTTTTAGGGGTTGGCTATAAAGCAATTTAGATCAATATCTAGGTTGAGGCCCCTTGGGACAAGGGACCCCAACCGATATATCCAAGCGGTTTCATTTTGTGATATCAGTATAGTTTTATTTCCACCTCTCCAATGGTCCTTAATGCAATCGATCCCATAAAAGATTAAGCCAGAGGGATCACGATTGTGTACTGCATCAAAGTGACGTGCGAGGTGATGTTTGGGGAACCCCTTTCTGATGTTTTTAATATGCTCCCTTATGCACCAAAAAAATGTGAAAGTATACCGCCACTATCTCACACTACTCCGCGCCAGGAACCAGATCAAATAACGATATGTGATATAATATAAATGTACAACAAAGCAGCTACTTAAATAATGGAAACGTGTGTATATAGGCAATAACATCATAAAAAAACACAAATACGATGCAAAGTCACTTAATATCTTATTGATGCAGCGCTATGTGTCAAAACCGCCAAGACACACATCAAAAATTAGAAATTAAGATGACCCAGTAGAAGAGAAGATCAAGGGAAAGCTTGAGCAGCTGTGTTCTGTAGGAATAAGGAGCTTCTTCCACCCAAAACAATCATCTCGTGAGGGGGAATCAACCCCTATGGGATTACACTCACCAGAAATTAAGCATATAAAAGCCTTTGTATGTTATTAATAGCAGCTTTCCACCTCCTCTGTACGGCCACCAGATGTCAGTATCGCTCTCGGTTCATGCAGCATAACATATGGGAGGAATAAGATATCTACATAGCGTAATATTGCTAAAATTATTTTATTCAAAATATCCAAAATATCCAAACACATCCCCCCTTATTCAGATCTGCGTATCAGAGATTCAGATAAATAGAGCATTTGTATTAAAGTGCACTGTGCCTGATACCACGGCTCTCGGGAAGTCATTCAGAGTATTCACTGTGTGTAGCGAACCACACACTTCCTGGTTGCTCTCCGGTGTGTGGAACACACGCGTCACTTCCGGTAGATTACGTCTCTGATGCGTTTCGTCACTTCCGGACGCCCTCAGACGACGTTCGGAAGTGATGAAACGCGTCAGTGACGTAATCTACAGGAAGTGACGCGTGCGTTCCACGCACCGGAGAGCAACCAGGAAGTGTGTGGTTCGCTACACACAGTGAATACTCTGGATGACTTCCCGGGAGCTGTGGTATCAGGCACAGTGCATTTTAATACAAATGCTCTATTTGTAGATATCTTATTCCTCCCATATGTTATGCTGCATGAACCGAGAGCGATACTGACATCTGGTGGCCGTACAGAGGAGGTGGAAAGCTGCTATTAATAACATACAAAGGCTTTTATATGCTGAATTTCTGGTGAGTGTAATCCCATAGGGGTTAATTCCCCCTCACGAGGTGATTGTTTTGGGTGGAAGAAGCTCCTTATTCCTACAGAACACAGCTGCTCAAGCTTTCCCTTGATCTTCTCTTCTACTGGGTCATCTTAATTTCTAATTTTTGATGTGTGTCTTGGCGGTTTTGACACATAGCGCTGTTGCAATAAGATATTAAGAGACTTTGCATCGTTTTTGTGTTTTTTTATGATTTTATTGCCTATATACACATGCTCCCTTATGCTTACATGCAGGGGGCGGGTAGTTCTGCCCACATATTGTAAATGACATGGGCACTCTATGATGTAAGTTACATGCGTGCTCTGGCAAGTGATGAGTTCCCTAATGCGATATTCTTTATTGTCAGTTGTAGATTTGAAGGTTTCCCTTTTGCAGGGTTGTTTTTTGCTAACCCTGCATGGTAGGCATCTTTGGCATTTGTAGAAGCCCTTCATGTCTGGAAATATTTTGATGGACTTAGGCGGTTCAATTACATTATGGACTAGGTAGTCTCTCAACGTAGGAGCTTTTCTATATATTACCTTGGGTTTGTTTGGTAATAGGTCTGCTAGGACGCGATCCTCTTTTAGAATAGGCCAGTATTTTGTTAAGATGTGCTCAAATTCTTTATACTGAGTGTTGAACCCTGTAAAAAACGCCATGTTTAGTCTGTTCTCCCCTTTCTTAGATTTAGTGAACAGATTTTTTCGGTCCATTTGTGCTATATTGATCTTAAGTTTGGCCAGTTGGTCTAACTTATATCCTTTTTCCAGGAAGCGTTCAATCAGGATATCTGCTTGCTCTAGATAATCCTCTATTGTGGCACAATTCCTCCGCAATCTAATGAGCTGGCCTTTGGGAATATTCCCTTTCCATTGAGGGTGATGACAGCTGGTTATTGGGATATACCCATTTCTGTCTGTTGCCTTAAAGTGTGTTTTAGTATGCAGGCCGTTCCCTTTCTTCATAATTTCAAGGTCCAGGCATTCAATCTTATGGTTATTCCATTTTCCAATAAACGTCAGACCGTACCTGTTGGTGTTTAAATTCTGAAGGAAATCTTCAAAGGTGTCCGGTGTGCCTTCCCACAGTATAATCAGATTGTCTATGTATCTGCAGTACAGCTTTAGTTGAGGGATTTTCTTAGCATAGATATACTCTTCTTTCCACATGGTCATAAGTAGGTTAGCTACACTGGGAGCATAACATGCGCCCATGCGCCCATAGCCACTCCTTTTGTTTGGATGTAATACTCTTGGTTGTACCAAAAGTAGTTACATGTCATAGTGAGCTGCAGGCCTTCAAGAATAAAATTAATTTGTTCTTGTTTCATGGACGTATGTTCATGAAGCGCCTTTTCTACACTCAGTATTCAATCCTGCTGCACAATACTTGTGTATAAGGAATTTACATCTATGGTGGCCAATAGATAATCCCAAGCTCCATTTATTGTCTGTAATTCTTCTAGGAGTTGAGCACTATCTCTTAAATAGGATTTCCCTTTGCAGACAAGGGGTTTGAGAAACTTGTCTAGGTATTCACCTAACCTAGAGAAGACTGATTTGATGCCACTAATAATAGGCCTTCCGGGTGGCTTGTCAAGTCTCTTGTGAATTTTAGGTGTATAGTAAATCACTGGGGTTTTTGTGGAGCTGGATACCAAGTATTCAGCTTCTTTGCTGTTAAGAATACCCATATCTTTTCCTTTCTTGACATATGCTTTCAGCTTCTTTTCATAGGTGCGTTTAGGGTTCTTTTTGAGTTTATTATAAGTGTTCTCCACCCGGAGCAAGTTGTCCATCTCCTCTTCATAATCTCTTTTATTGAGGATCACCAGTCCACCTCCTTTATCCGCGGGCCGGATTACGACTTCTTTCCTTTTACCCATAGATACAGATATATAGATATATAGATCTATATATAGATGTATAGATCTATATATATAGATATATAGATCTATATAAATAGATCTATATATAGATATATAGATCTATATAAATATATATATACATATACATATATATATATATATATATATATATATATATATATATACCAGTGAGACAAGCAGATTCTACCAATTGGACAGAAAACAATTTAGATCCAATTTTATGTTTAAGCCCAAAGGACTCATAGTACCAAGCCTATGGATCCATTGGGTCTCATTTTGTGAAATAGCTTTCTTCAATTGGACCCCCTCCAATGCCCCTCTTCCTTATGAATTCCGCAAAAATTCAAACCTCTTGGATCCCTATTATGGACCAGTCTAAAATGGTTAGACAAACTATGATGTTTAAAACCTTTTTTAATTCTGTTAATGTGCTCTCTCAGCCTTATCCCTAATTTCTTTGTGGTCCTCCCCACATACTGGAGAACACAGGGACAGGCAAAAGATATGTGACATGTGTGGTCCCACAGGTGATGATTTTTTTAATCTCATAAGATCTACTCTGAGAATGTGATATAAATTGGGTAGTTTTCCTTTTCTTATATTTGGAGGTTCTACAAATTACACATTTGCCACAGCTGAAAAAAACAGTTTGGTCCAAAAAGGTAAAAGACCTTTTAGGAGGATTAATAACATTTTGTGCCAACTTCAGCCAAAGCGTCAGTGATTTTGGAAAGCTGTTTCACAAAACAGGACCCAATAGATCCATAGGCTTGGTACAATGAGTCCTTTGGGCTTAAACATAGAATTTGATCTAAATTGCTTTCTGTCCAACTGGTAGAATCTGCTTGTCTCACTGGTATCATAAACTGATATCTATTAAAAAAAAATGTCATCCTTTAATATATTTTATTTTTCATTAATTATTATGTTTTTTGTTTTATTTTCATTTATAAATATTTTTTTATTTATTTTTTATTTTTATTTTTATTATTGTTTTCAATTCCATTTATATATTTTTTTCATTTTTATTTTATTTTCATTTTTATTTTTTTATTTTATTTTATTTTATTATTATTTTCAACTCTATTTATTTATTTTTATTTTTTAGGGTAATTCATTTTCTATAATACGTTTTCTTTTTTGTTTTCAAAATATTTTTTATTGATTTTCAAAAATCAAGAATACAAACACAAAATAGTTCAACATACTCCTTACTATGTTATTGAACTTAATATTATTATTCCAACTGTAAGTTTCTTTAACAGACATTAATAAACATTTTCTGGTACATAAAGCTTATCGTATCAACTTCTATATTGTATGGATACTTTACTAAGGTTAACCATACAATTCAAGTGCTAATTTCTTGTAAAATCTATAGTGCGTGTGTGTATGTCGAGTAAAGAGTAGCTGTACTATCCTCCCAAGAGTTAATATCTCTCTTTCTATTTTGTTTTGTGTTTTTTATAGAATTGTTCTCACAGTGACCAGTGTTATACGGATCTATATTGGTTGCCTTCTTTATAGGCATAGGATTTCTCATATGTATAAGAGTCATCGATTAGGCTCAGTACTTCCCTTAGTGATGGGGAAGCAGTGGATTTCCACTTAAATTGCAATGTCCAACTGTGCTGCATATAAGATGCGCATTACTAACGCGCGGCATGGAGGAGGAAATATATCCATATCGATGCTTAAGAGTGCTTGCTCAGCTTTTAGCTTATTGAGGAGTCCTATTAGGTTTGCAATCAGTCTTGCTATTGATGCCCAGAAGCTACATAGTATCAGGAACCATAAATCAGACCAAGACAGAAGTATAGTTAAATCACACTTGTTTAATAATAATAATAAAAAGGTAAACAGAGTAAGCGTGGTCAAAACAAGCCAGAGTTTAATAACCAGATCGGGTAGTCAGCCAAGTCAATGTCAGAGAGCCAGAGATGAATGTAGTAGTACAGCAAGCAGGATCAGGAGCCAGAAGGGACGTCAGCCAAGCAAGTCTTCAACAGGAATGCAGGAGAAAGTCTCTGTAATGTTAACAAAGGCGAAGGCAGAGATCAAGTGAGCTGGACAGCTTTAAGTAAGCAGGACTGATGAGCAGAATCAACAACAGCTGGGTAACTGTGGAGAGAGATGGGAGCTGGCAATTAGGCAACAGCTGAGCGGCCAGCTCAGAGGAAGAAGGGCTGAGCCCAGCCCTGACACGTAAAGAAGCACAAAACCGGAGCATGTGAGCTAAATTGCCCACCTGCCCGCAGTCTCTCCAGCATAAGTTGGAGGTATTCGTCATGTACTTTGCTAGTGTGTATGGTATTTTATACCATCTCAAGTGTATCTTCTGGGCAGCTTCCCTAAAGTTGGAGCATTTGGTATGGGTGTAGTTACATTATGTTTAAATCTGTTTCCTATCTGAGAAGTTGTTTTGAGGTTTTGAAGTGTAGTTTGCTGTGAAGTAGATTGTAAATTTCTGTTATTCCTTTTTTGGGTGTGAAGGGAGGGTACTACATAGTCCAGATAGATTCTGGGAGTGAGACATATTGCATTTTAGTAGTGGCTAAGATGCTAGATACTCTGGCATAAGTCATAAATTCTGTTACAGGTAATGAGTATTTAGAATTTGCTAGAAGTTTAGCGTACACCTTTAGATCAACATATAAAAGTGATATAGGTCTGAAATTCTGTGCCCTATCCGGCTCCTTCCCTGGTTTGGGCAATGTAATTACCCTATCTTGTAGTATTTCTGAAGGAAATGAGGCGGAGGAGGCAGCAGCATGGAACACTCTTTGCATTATTGGAGATAGAATATCGGCATAATTTTTATAATACTCTCAGGAGTACCCATCAGGGCCTGGGGATTTGTTGATTGGTAGACTAGATATAGTCTCTTGTATTTCTGATATAGAGAATGGAGCATTTAACATGTCCTGGTCGAATGGTTGTAATGTAGTTAGAGATATATCATGTAGGAATTGCTCTGTTAGTTCTGGGGTTGGTTGAGGAGTTTCCTTGTCATCTTTCAGATTATATAAGCTTTCATAATAACTACTGAGCGCGTCAGCTATTTCTTTCAATGTTCTACGCACACGCCTTCTGGCCAGAGGTTACAGCCGTACCATATTAAGGAAAGCCTTCAATAGGGCTTCGCCACTGGACCGACAAACATTACTGTTTGGTCCCGCACGTCCTAAAAAACCTTACATAACTAAAATTATCACCAAATTTTCCACCCATCACCACCAACTACGTAATATATTATCGAGTCATTGGCACATCTTGACTGAC
Source organism: Aquarana catesbeiana (assembly GCF_042186555.1). Taxonomy (NCBI): domain Eukaryota; kingdom Metazoa; phylum Chordata; class Amphibia; order Anura; family Ranidae; genus Aquarana; species Aquarana catesbeiana. The sequence continues at coordinate 444,310,572 of NC_133328.1, read as the reverse complement.
CACCACACGCTCAGAAAATATATTAAACCAACCCCTGACTTGGTCTTTAGGAGGGCCACTTCCTTGCGGGACAGGCTCACTCACAGTCATTATCAAATCCCCACACTGGGCCCAAGAGAACCCAGAGGCACTTACAAATGTGGCAATTGCCCACATTGCCCCTGGATTCAAGAGGGACAACAGATTATACTCCCAAATGGTGAGATGTTTTTCCCAAAACACTCAGCCCACTGCGGCACACGAGGTGTCATCTACCTCATGACTTGCGCATGCAGCGTTTTTTATGTAGGTAAAACAATCAGGGAGCTACGGCAGAGACTGGGGGACCATTTATATGCCTCTACTAACGGCAAGCTCACTACGGTGGGCCGCCACATTGGCATTCATCATCGTTTCAATCTTGACTATATCAGATTCACCATGTTGGAAGTCGTCCCTGAGGACCCCAGAGGGGGCAACTGGGACCATCAAATTTTAAAACGAGAATCACTCTGGATTGAGCGACTTAATGCCTTGACCCCACCGGGTATTAATGAGGCACACACTTACAAATACTTTCTTGAATGATTTATAGACAAGTCCATCAGTCTCTGCTGTAGCTCTCTTTTCCTATGTATCCGTCTTACAGTTGTCTCACTATGTGTGAATAAAATGTTTAATTTTCGTTTTCATACTGTATATGCCTTTTCGGATCATGTATACACCTCATCTGTAATCCATTTCCATTTCCTTTAATTGCAGCGGTCAGGTTCCACCCATGACTGCTTGCGAGTGGATTCTCCACACTTTACTTTATGTACAATGTGTTTACAATTCCTGTATAACTACTTGGCACACCATAAGCATTTTATTATGTACATGCGTTGTAACCACTGTCATGTTGATTTAATGTATTTGCTTTTTCTTCTGTTTGGCAGAATTGTTGCACATCCCTACCGGTGAGTAAGATTGCTCCTGGACTAGTTGGAGTGCCTCCCTGTCAGATATTTGTTGACTGTAAATATCATTAATTATGTTCTACTTATGTACTTGCACTTACTCCCCCTTCTGAATGATGTGAGGAGTTTATTCTCCCCCATACGGCGGGCTTGCGTCTCTCCGGCAGTGGGCGGGGCTCTTGGTAGCATTGCCATTGCTTCTCCAGATTGACGCCCTCAGCGTCATTGGCTATGGAGCTACGCGCTTGCGCTGGATCGCTCCTCGCGCATGCGCAGTAGTGGGGAGCCGGACCCGGAAACGGCGGCGGCTGTTGGCTTCAGCGCCGCTGAGTTTCTGGGTAGGGGGCATATAAAGGCAGCAGATTTGTCTGTCTGCAACGAGAGGCACACACCCTGCTGACCAGCATCCCGTTGGAAGCCTGTAAGTAATCTAGCATTTGGGGGGGATTTTACCATGTTGTTTTTCTTCTTTCCCCCTACCATCCCTACTCCACTACTTGCTGCCACTTACATGGAAGCATCCTTGTCTGTTAAAAAATCTTTTCAGCAAAGGTGGATACAAATACAATGTTACTTGTTTACCTCTTAAGGCTTCCTGTAATGGCATAAGTGCCTGACTCAAGCAGCTGCTGTTTTTCTATCATTGATTCTGGGTGTGGATAGCCATCAAGTTTACCAAAACTTTTACATCACAGCAACGGTGGGTACTAAGTTATTGACCCCCCAGTCTGCTTTATCATCATTATTTTCTTCAGCAAGGTGCAAGGGTTCCCCCCTTTTTGTCTTTTCTTATCTTTATTTCCTCCCTTTCTCCCTTCCCATCTTCCTCGTTTTCTTCCTTTTGCCCTCTTTTTTCACCCCTCCTCTTTCCTCTTCTCCTTTCTCTCCTCCCCCCTTCTCCCCTTGTTTCTCTCTGGCCCTTCCCTTCCTTTTCCCCTTTCTCTACTCTCCTTCCCCCTTTCCCCCTGTTCCTCTCCGGTCCTTTCTTTTCCCCTTTTATTTGTCCTCCTTCCCCCCCGGCTCACCTTTCTCCCCCCTCTTTTTCTCCGAATTTCTCCCTTCCGATTTCCTCCCTCCTCTCCCTTCCCTTTTCCCTCCATCTTTCCCTCTTCCTCTAGCCCTTCCTCCCTCTTTCCCTGCTCTTTTTCCCTTCCTACCACTTTCATTTCCCACTCCAGGCACTCAGGTGGTCCCCTTTTCTTTCTAAGAACTGAATACCCTTATAACTTAACCTGGTGGCATACTTTTGATTATAATAACTACTGAGTGTGTCAGCTATTTCTTTTTGGGTTAATCAGTTTACATCCTTTTTTCAGATGATATAGATAAGGGATTCTTTGTTTAAATGTTTTGTCTTTAATTTGATTGGCCAATAATCTACCTACTTTATTGCCGTGGGTGTAAAAATTGGCTTTGAGTTTGTGAATGTTGCGTGAATGTTGGGATAGTAGTAAAGCACAAAGATCATTGTGCGCCTCTGCTAGTTTGTTGCTTGTACTTGCTGATGGTGTTTTTTTGTTTTGGGATTCTAAACTGGAAATGTCTTGTAAAATGGTGTCCATGTGCTGCCTCCTTCTCCTCCTTAACAAAGCATTCTATTTAATTAATAGGCCCCTAATAAATGCCTTATGGGCATTCCACAGTACAAACGGATTTACATCATCAGTGTCGTTTATGCTAAAGTATTCATGTAATGAGCTTGCAATGTCCCTTGACGTGTCTGGATCTATGAACAGTTGCACATCGTTTTTCCATCTATTTGCTCGGGTCAAGAAACCATGGCTCCTCACAGTTATGGACACCGGAGCATGGTCAGTCAGTGTAATGCTTCCTATTTCTGATTTAGAGGTTTGCTGTAGTAGAAATTTGTCCAGTAAAAACATATCTATTCTTGAGCATGATAGAACATATCTATTCTTGAGCATGATAGATGGATCTGGGAGAAGAAAAAAAAATCCCTCTCTGTGGAGTGGTGGCATCTCCATACATCATATAGATTAGCTGTTTTTGCAAAAATGGTTAGGGTTGTTCTAAATCCTTTTTTATTCGTAGTATTAGATATGTTCGTTTGATGGCAGGAAATGGCATTTAAGTCGGCGCATAAGATTGTGTATCCAGAGCCTTGTTGTTTCATCTTTTTCCATAGCTTATTTAGAAAGCTTATCTGTTTGGAGTTTGGAGCGCATGCGTTGATTATGGTATACGCCACGTTATTGATCTCACAGGTTAATATGATATACCTGCCTTCTTTGTCGCATTGGCTTGATAAATGTTTAAATGCTACAGTGTGTTTAATTAGGATAGCTACTCCGCATTTTTTAGTTGAAGCATTGGCAAAATAGGTATGGGGGTATTGGCTATGAGATAATTTTGGGGGGTTTCCTTCTTTAAAGTGGGTCTCCTGGATGAAATACATTGCAATTCTGTGTGTGTGCTTCTCTCCATAGCATGTGTCTTTTTTGTGGGCTATTTAGTCCATTGACATTCAGGGATGTTATTTTGAATGATATTGTGAGGTATTTATTTGCCCCTTTGGTGTGGGAGTATTGGGTCTGATGACCTCTAGTTAAACAAGGATTGTCTTACCCTGTCGATGATCTTGCTGGCATTGAGATTCTTTAGTTGTTAGTGTGTGGGTCCTTGCGTCTGTGACGTAATATATAGGAACTCTGTGGCTTGGGTGAGAGGTTAGTGGATTGCTGCATACAGAACTTGTAAAACTTGTTGGAACTGAAAAAGAAATTGACAGTCTGAAGAACAAGTAAACAAATAATAAAAAAATATGCGCAGAACAAAGCGCACTTTAAAAATTTGTGATTTCTATGAAATCTGAGCAGGGATTTAACCTGCTAATTCCGCGGTTAGTAACTAACAATATGAACGCTGGTTGGATCTTCCAGATCATGTTGGTCTGGGTGATATTGGTAGGGCATTATGTGCGTAGTCTGATTAGCAGTCAGGTAGTAGGTGTCAGAGGGTATTCCTGCAAGGTTTGGTGCTCCTCTGATTCCTGGGTTAGGATTTTCCACTTTCCCAATAACCGAAATCACTCCTCTAATGTGGTCACCCAAAATTCTTGCTCCCCTTTGATAATTACAAGGGTGGCAAGGTAGTTCCAATGGTAAGGGATGTTATGGTTTCTGAGTGGTTTAGTTATGGTCATGAGGTTGCGTTTCCTTTGCATAGTATGGGCGGAAAGGTCAGCAAAGAATGATAAACCTTGCATGCAATCTGGGAGGTGTTTGGATCATCTTGTGGTGTACATCAATTTTTCACTAACCCTGTAATAGTAAATCCTAGCAATGGTATCCCTAGGAAGCTTTCCGGGGATGCGTTGCGGATTCGGAAATTTATGTATGCGGTCTATGACCAGCTCTTCCAAAGGTAAATCAGGGAGGGCCTCTCTCATTATGTTGGTTAAGAAAGCCATTAAATCAGATGGTTTAACCGTTTCGGGTATGCCTCTTATTTTATTTTGTTCCATCTTGAACGGTCCTCGAGGTTGGCGACCTTTGATTTGAGCCACATTATGTCTTCCTCGTGTTCATTATGCACATCGACCATGTTATTGAAAGTTTCAGTGAATTCCCCCATCTTACTTTCTATGCGGGTCACTCTATCACTGACCTCAGAAACCTCTGACTTGCACTGTTTCATAAGCTGCAGCATGTCTGTGTGAATGGCGCTTCTGAGGAACATAAGCATATCTTTTAGTGTAGAGTCCATAACAGGCTGGTTATTTGTGGGGAAAGCAGCTATGGCATCTTGGAACTCTAGTGTGTCATCCAATGTGTTGCATGTGTCCCTCTCTTCATTATCTGCAGAGGCATGCTATATTATTCTCTGCTTTGCCTTTACAGGGTTGCTAATGCTAGATGATGATTGTGATCCTGTCTGCACTTGGTTAGACTGGGTCTGGTGATTGTTATCTGTGTCCCAACTCAGTTTAGTTTTCTGGCTGTGTGTATAGGTAGAGCCCTGCATGCCACCGGCACCATCTTGGCGGTTAGGGTGGCCGGCTTGTGCAAATAAGTCCGTCATCTTACCGGGAGTTTTACCCTCTTTTCTTCTTCTCGACATGCTCTGTCGATGTCCCCAACCCGCAGGCTGGTGAAACTGCAATTTTAAGTGCCCTGTGTCGCTGTAGTTAGTGGGTGGGTAGGAACCGCGCTATGACCAAATTGTGTATGGATCTCTGAAGGATCACATAAATAATATGAGAAAAAACACAAACATAACTGTGTATAGAAAATATTAAGTCAATAAAATAATAAAGCACAAAAGTGAAATTTAAAAAAAAAGTCCCATAAAATGCAACGAAGTGGGCAAATCCTTTCAATAGCACCTCGTAAGAAAAAATCCACCACCAGATAAATTGAATGCTTACCAGCAACAAGCTGGGAAACAGCTTATATAATCAGGCACACGATCGTAATGGTGTCCTATTAGGATAAACAGTATGGAGAGAGGATGACCAAAATAACCAGGCAGCCAAGCACATCAGGGTAGCTCCATCCGAAAGATCAGTATACAGGCAGCAGGGAGGACCCAAAAAGTATAAAAACCCAGCTCTCCATAGCGCAAATCAATATGTATGAACAGTTTATTAAATAAAGTATTGCACTTACATAGATAGCAGAATGTAAAAGCATGGATTAAAATAACAGCAGGCGGCCGGCCAGCGAACACCCGTCCGAGACAAGACTCACAGCGATGACCTCAGCGCGTCAACCTTCCGATGTACGTTTCGTCTTAGAAAGACATTGTCAAGGGAATGGGGGACGCTCTGACTCATCGCTTTAAATACACATTAAAACCACGCCTCGATGTGAAGCATGTGTGGCAACACCGATTATCCAGAGCGGAAATATAAAGTGACCAAAAAGCACTAGGGGACATGTATCAATGCAAAAAAAAGTTTTAAAAATGGCAGTTTTTTCAGGAGCAGTGATTTTAATAATGCTTGCATGTAAAGTGGTGCAGTTTTTCCTGTGTTTAGAACAGTCTGACAGCAAAATGACATTTCTAAAGGAAAAAAAGTCATTTAAAACTGATCTTGGCTGTAATGAATTGTCAGGTCTTGGCAATCTAGATAAAACCCATTGAAAAAAACAGCATGGGTTTTGGGTCTGGTATGAATATTAAGGGGAACCCCGAACCAAATTAAAAAAAAAATTGTGTGATGGCCCCCCCAAAATCCATACCAGGCCCTTCAGGTCTGGTATGGATATTAAGGGGAACCCTGCGCTAAATAAAAAAAATGGCATAGGGGTCCCCCCAAAATCCATACCAGACCCTTATCCAAGCATGCAACCTGGCAGACCGCAGGAAAAGAGGGGAGACGAGAGAGCGCCCCACCTCCTGAACCATACCAGACCACATACCCTCAACATGGAGAGGATGGATTGCGTTCCCCCAAAGCATCTTGTACCCCATGTTGATGGGGACAAGGGCCTCATCCCTACAACCTTGGTGGTTGTGAGGGTCTGCGGGTAGGGGGCTTATTGGAATATGGAAGCCCCCTTTAACAAGGGGGACCCCCAGATTCCGGCCTCCCCATGTGAATTGGTAACGGGTACATTGTACCCCTACCATTTCACAAAAAAAGTGTCAAAATAGTAAAAAAGACAGGAAACACTTTGGGACAAGTCCTTTATTAAAAAATAAAAATGTCCCACAATGTTGATCCATCACATGCCGCCTGACAAACCGAAAAAAAGCTACAATAGCTCCGCCTCCATGGGAGGCTCCCGCTGAGTGACGCTTCTTCTCGGTGACAGATGTTGTATAGCTGAGGGCGGGGACACTTAGTGACGTAAATGGGTGACCCCACCCTCCTCTGATGTCATGTGGCACCAGAGGGGGCGGGGTCACCTGTTTACATCACTGGGTGGCCCCACCCTCAGCTATATAACAGCTGTCACTGAGAACAAGCGTCACTCGGTGGGAGCTTCCCATGGAGGCTGAACTGTTGTGTTTTTTTTCTTTTTTCTGTCTGTCGGGCGGCATGAGATGGATTTACATTGCAGGACTTTTTTTTGCATTGATACATGTCCCCTGGGGCAGGACCGGGTCCCCGAACACTTTTTTTGACAATAAATTGCATATAAGCCTTTAAAATTAGCACTTTTGGTTTTTCATGTTAGTGTCCCATAGACTTTAATGGTGTTCCGCGGCTTTTCAAATTTGCCGCGGACACCACATAATGTTCACTTTCCGGCGAGCAGGTGAACACCCAATATTCAAGTCAAACTTACGTTCGACTCGAACATCTGGCTCATCCCTAATCATGAGCATATAAGATGTAAACAGGATATGATGCCACACCAAGGAAGTTGGTCTTGTTACACCTAAAGCAATTAGCTGCTTCCTATTGCTTTCTGTGAGAGGAGGTCTTTTCTCCTCAGATATATATTAGATCATCTAAAACCATAAGTGATGCCCTTGATTATGTCCTGGAGAAGGGGTGAAACGCGTTGACATACTTCTGGTTTTCGCAACTATTGACGCAACTTACGCCCTCCGTGGAAAGCACGCCATTCAGCAGCGTACCCAGAGCTCTGCACTGATGCCTGTTTGATCAGCTTTTTTGTAAGTAGCACCTAGTTTGCGCATTCCTCTTATGACAAACAGTACTTCACTATCAGTTCCTTCTCTGTCTCCCGCACATGAGCATGATCAATCGACTTTGAACATCCATGGGAATAACTTTTGTGAGAGGCTTATGAGAAACCCATTTGTCCTTTACCTGATCTTATAGATCACAGCACTCCTGACTCCAAACTGCAAAGCTGTGGGTCCATGTCATTTAGTGAGTGGGGTCACGAGAGGGGAGTGTGGCACACGACACAAGCAATATTTTTGGAGCACTTATGGACTTTCTTTGGAACACCTAGCACTTTTTCTACAGATCTATTTGTCTATTATTGATGTTTTTGTTCACTATTGTATATTGTTTAGTATGGTCATGTAATTCAAATGCCTGAAAAAGACTTGTGAGTGACAGAATAGTAGATAAAGTGTTTTTCGGAAGCGTGAAGGCATCTCCAAGAGTCATATAAGTTGGCATTCTTCATAGGGTTTGCAAGGGTAGTTCTCGTAGAAGGAGTTCCTCCAAATACATCAAGTGATTTGTCGATAATGACGTTAAAATCCCAACATAACAAAAGAAACCCTTGTTGAACTGTAGACACTTTCTTCAGTAAAGACTTAAGGAAAGATATTTGTCAAAAATTGGAGCCATATGGATTCACAATAGTGTAGGAGATGTTACTTAAATTGCAAGCCATAATTATGTATCTGTCCTGAGGATCTGTGATGAGGTTGTGCAGATGAAATGCTAGAGTTTTGGTGGCTATGAGTACCCCTCCATACGGGGGCATTAGCTGCGAACATTTGTGGAAACAGTTTGTGAGTGCATTTTGGTGCTTTAGCAGCTTGGAAATGGGTCTCTTGAAAGCAAAAGTACTTCTCCTTTCATTTTCTTTTCCTCTTTCCACATGACATGCCTTTTTGTAGGGGTTATTAAGCCCATAGACATTCATGAATTCAAGTTTCAAAACCATTGTGTGGGTTGTGGTGATTGAGGTAGAAGGGTTTCATCTACTGGCCATGTGTGGTAGACTTACAGATCCCAGGGAAGGGTTTAGCCAAGCAAAATGGTTCAGACGACAGGGCTCCATCTGGAATGTTAGGTAAGGAATGGCATCCATTTGTAGTGCAATTAGTTTTGTAACAAATCAAAATTCGACTGAATTTTGCATCTTTTGGACATTCAGGTGCATCTGAATGTCCGAAGAAAAAAATAACTAATTTCAACTAATACAAAAGAAATATTAACAAAAATAACACATTAATTTGGCATGATTTGTTAATTCATTAAAGGTCTTATGAAACAGCAGTAAATCTTACAGCCCAATCAGCTGATTCATTTTGTGCTGAAGGTGGGATTAATAATACTGGCAAAGTGCATTCCTGAGAATTGAGTGAGAAGGTTGTTGTATTTGAGCAGAGGAGACCAGTTTTGAGAAGCAGTAGAAGAGATATTGTGTGTGTGTGTGTGTTTGTGTGTACAGTACTAATGGATTCAAGCTCTAAACATCAGGTTCCTCCTGGTACTAGCAGCAGTGACATAGCACAACCACTGGCAAAGTGCATTCCTGAGGAGGGTGTTGTATTGCATTTGATCAGAGGAGACCCGTTTTGAAAAGCAGCAGAAGACACATTGTCATTGTGTGTTAATGGATTCAATAAACAAAAGACTTTCAGAATTAGGATTCATTATGACAAATATATATATATCTATATATATACATAAATAACACATTTTCTAAAAACAAAACAATGAAACAAACAAAAAAATGATTTGTTATAAGAAATATCTATACTCTGCAGAAGTAACGAATTATCCAAAATTTAATTAATGTAACATAACGAATATAACAGAACAAAATTATGTATTTTAGGAATGAAAACAAAACTAATTTTTCAGCCGTGCACAAGTCTAGTAGTGATGGTGTAGAAAACAAAAAAAAAATCAAACAAACAAAAGAGAACAGCTAACAACATTTTTTTGTAAAAAAGAACATCAAAAGGCAAAGGGTGGACAAAGTCACTTTCAGATGAATGGGGGACTGTCCCTGGGGGCACACAATACCCAGCTCCACAGGGATTCATGGCAGAAATCCATCATCAGTTTTGCATGAAATTAAATGTAGATTATCCTGCTACTTGTTCACAGATTGGGAAGATTCTTCCTGGAGGAGTTTTGGAATTGGATGATCCATTTTCTACAGGCAATAAGCCCCATTTTTTTTAGCCAGTTGGAGGCCTTCTTCAAAATGCACCGTGAATATATGGTTATCTTTAATAACCATCAAATTAGTGGGGAAACCCCAGTGGTAATATTGATAAAAACAAAAAATATGGACTTTAGAGTTTGTTCTTACCAATATTTTCAGCTAGTTAGGATGTTGGCACACTTTACTATTTTGTATCCACAACGGCTCTGATGAGACCGCACATTTGGGCTCTGTGGAGACCGCACATTTGGGCTCTGATGAGATCACACATTTGGGCTCTGATTAGACCACACATTTGGGCACTAATGAGACCGCACATTTGGGCTCTGATGAGACCGCACATTTGGGCACTGATGAGACCACATATCTGGGCACTGATGAGACCACATATCTGGGCACTGATGAGAGCACACATTTGGGCACTTATGAAACCACACTTATGGGCTCTGATGAGACCGCACATTTGGGCATTGATAAGACCGCTCTTATGGGCACTGATGAGGCTAAACTTATGGGCACTTATAGGCTGCACTGATAAGCAGTGGACACCATTCACTGCTTTACTGACACCGTCCACTGCCAAATATCTGTAGGGTTTCCACCATCCTTGCAAAATTTGCAGTCATTTTTTATGTCTTATTTTTAGTGTGGTGCGTATTACATGTGACGTTACATATCACAGACATCAGTATTGTGGTGATATTTAGAAGTTTATTGAGATTTCTGTACATTAGAGGGTTCCTCCTGTATTGTGTTAGTCATTAGTAAGTTAGCGTTGCACTTTTTTGTTTTTTTCCCATGCCGACATTTACTTGTGCCACATGCTGATGTAAAGCAGCATGGTGCGGCTCTTTCTGTGTTGTGACTGGGGATGTGCTCATACACTATACAAGCATGGATTGCTGTTAGAAAGATTTCAAAGTTACATCAGGAGGAGGAATATTTCTAATACTGAATTACAGCAGAGTACAGTGTGTATAATATATAATTATAGGAATGTGTCTACAGTTCAGTAATGATTACATAAAGCAAGTAAGGGCAATATGTTTATCTCCTGCTGTGGCTAGAGGGGGAGAGCACAAACATGCTTTGCATTTATAAAGGCTGTAACCTACCTATCCTGCTGTGTGTTACTGAGTATTGTGGCTGGCTGCAGAATGATGGGCGTAATTTATGTTTAGGTGGGCTTTGGTCACATTTAACATGTACAGGCCTAGTGTACCCTCCCACATTTACAAAGCATGATGGGAAATGCAGTTTGATTACAGTGTAGAGAGAGAAAAGGATATGAAATAATCCCTGTGCTAACAGCTCCTCCTTGGCAGAATATATGCAGCAATTTTGGAAATACAGAGCTGACTTCCTAAAAATTCAAATTCTCATCGATGGTAAAGAACTTCACAAAATGTAATAACTGTTTAGTGTTTTGTTTAGGGGGTGTACTAATGGGGGATTTTTGCCAATCCCGGAGTTCTGCTTTAAGTAATGATTATGGAGGAGCTCTGTAAAGGATACCAATTTTTGCATGGAGGAATAATGTGTTGTGAAAGATTTGCATAAAGAGAGATGCCTCCATAAGGGTCAGGAAATGGAGAGTTCTTACCCACAAAGAGCATCAGCTCTTCTTTTACATGATAGAAGTGTATCTTTGCAATAATGCCCTTAGGGATATGGTCCGGAAGATATGAGGGTTTCAGCAGTCTGTGAGCTCTATCCACTACTACTTTTCTTTCAGGGATATCAGGCAGCGGCATAGTAATCATCTGTTGCACATATCTCCGTAGGTCTGACACCAGAACAGTCTCAGTTATCCCTTGAAATTTAACATTATTCCTATGGGAGCAGTCTTCTAAGTCCGAACATTTTTCTCTTTTAAAGCCCGCATCTCCTTCTCTGCATCGTTATGAGAGTCCACAAGCTCATTATGTGCAAAAGCAAAGTCCCCCATTTTGGATTCCACATGGCAGACCCTATCCCCCAAAGCAGTAACATCAGTTTTCACTTGGGACATAAAACTGATCAAATCTTTATGCAGAGTGACACAAGCATATCTTTCATAGCTGTTAGAGGGAGATCCTCAGCTGGGAAAACCTCCACATGCTCTATGAATTCCATGGTCACTTCATGGTTAAAAGAATCAATAGAGTGCTCACCAGTTTGCAGAGGTTCTGACATGCAGCACTCCCTAGATTTTTGTGGGCTGCTGGTCAGAGTGTTCCTCTGAGACCCTCTGCTGCTGCTGGGATAATTAGAGTGTCTAGCCTGGGGAGAGGAGTGCAGACCTACTTGCACACTGTCAGCTAGTGAGGCTAGGGATCTACTGGTCTCGGCGCCATCTTGAGGAGGGGAGGCTCCCACAGGTGAATAACGTTGTTAGTTTACAGGGCCCTTCTTTCATTTTTCTCTTGCCCATCTGAGTGCTTGTAGTCCCCAGTATCCGAGGGTGCTAGAAGGGGTGATGGTTACTTCCCCACATGTATGTCGGCAGCTCCCAGGGATCTTTCCTTAAGCAGCCATTTCCTCAGCTGCTCAAAAAAATAATTTTTTTAATGTGTGCAAAAAGCACAAAATAGCATTTTTTTTTACAATAGAATTGTTTAGCACCATTGGAAAATATACAATTTTTAAACAAATCCAAAATGATTTTAGTGGAGCAAGGTTTCACATGAAAGGCAAGCTAACTAAAATGGTAACATTTTATGGTTTAAATATTTGTTTGAATAATTGTAAAAACAAACCTCTCCTTTCTAACCATGAATATAAAGGGATATTAAAGTAAAATATAGATGGTTGATTTTAAATACATTTTACTGACACATACGTTGTACATAAGTCGAAATCATAGCAATTAATCATACACAAGTATTCATCTTACAATATACTATGTTTTAATTTTCATGATTGTATATGCCTCTCATAGCAATGAGTGCTGGCTGTAAAATCATGAACATGCAATCCTAATACACATTTTGGCATACAGTATGTCTTTGGGTTACAAAAGTAATTAACAGTAATTCATTATTAATTAATAAGTCCACAAGTAAACCTTTGGACTTTTGTAAATGAGACCTTCACAGTATTCTGGTCATCCAGTTACATACTTAATTTGTCACATGTAATTGTATTTACGTAACACCAATCCATTCAGCTCCTCACATGGAATTGAAAAGGTGCAGAATTCACATCTCATTTGAGCCCCCTTGCCTTTGTGAGAAAATTGACGGGTATTCTCTATTAAAAAATTTAAAATAGAAAGTAGAAACTCAGTTTTCTCATTTTCTGCCCACTTAGGAGGCTGGGGGTTCATATGTGAGCTACAGGAGTATTTAAATGAAATGGTAAAAGGGCTCAAGGACACAGAGCACTGAGATTTGGACATTTATGTACTGTACACTCTTATGACGCGTACACACGGTCGGAATTTCCGACAACAAATGTTCGATGTGAGCTTGTTGTCGGAATTTCCAACCGTGTGTAGGCTCCATCGGACATTTGCTGTCTAAATTTCCAACAACAAATGTTTGAGAGCTAAATCTCAAATTTTCCAACAACAAAATCCGTTGTCATAAATTCAGAGCGTGTGTAGACAATTCCGACGCACAAAATTCCACGCATGCTCTGAATCAAGTAGGAGATGGAAGCGCTCGGTGTGGTAAAACTAGCATTCGCAATGGAGATAGCACATTCGTCACGCTGTAAATTTTTAAATCTTTTAATGCAGCGCATTCTCTTCTTCTTTATAATGCTAGAATAATGAAGTTGTTTTGCTGCTGATACAGAGTTCTGACAAACTGATTTCTTTATTATTTCTTGTGATCTCCCAAATAATCTTTATTTTATTTTACGCCAGATTTCCAGAATAATGTTTAGAATATTTTTTTATAGTGATCGACTTTTTTTTTTTTATTAAGATCTCCTAATTTTTTTTTTATGTTTTTTTCTAGTGATCTTCATAATATTTTTTCTTGTTTTGTGTGTCAAGTTACCACAACACCATTATTATCTTGTATTTTTTAACCTCAAGGAGGTTGGTTGTTGTTGGTGTCCCTTGTTAATTTGACATTGTATTTTTGAAATGTACCTGCCTACTCACAAACAAACTGTCCTTTTTGAAGTAAAACACATAGCCAAGTATTTGTCAAAACAAAATAGAAATTTATTAGGGGTCATAACAAAATAAAGAGGAAGGCAACGCTGGATAAACTGTTGAAATTGGCAAAGCCTTTGTACCCCAGGGCAGACATCAACTATTTGATAGGCAAAATTGGTAATCTGAGGAGTCCATTTAATAGGGAGCACAATCCGGTCCAGGACTCTGAAGGATCAGGAACAGCAGCAGATGACATAAATGTCCTGAGGCTGTGGTCATACAACAGCCTGCATCTTTTGTCAGACCAGACTGAACCCAGGTCATCACTCTTTTGTCTTCCTTCCATGCTTGCTACTAGGCTGTGGCTGTGGTGTTGGAGTTGTGGCAGGAGGTGGAGGAGGAGTATGATCCAACTCACATACGTGACTTTTTTTGTGAGTCCGCCCCTCACCCCCTCATTTAGGACATGAAATATGAGCTGCTCACTAATGAGGCATTGGCCAACCTCCATTTCCTGCATCTTACTGTCAGTCATACAGGCAAAGGCCTCTTGAACATTGGGGGTTGTTGTGAGGACCACAGTAGCCTGCCAAATCAAACCAAGTGCTGACTCCTCCACGTTCCTCCCCTTCCTGGGCCTATTTGTTGGAAGGCGGAGGGGAGAAAGCTGAAATTCGGTCAGGCTACTGAGCCTGGCCACCTCCTGGCTGCCACTTTCCCCCACCACCTCCTGGCAGCCACTTTCCACAGCCTCCTCCTGGCTGAGACTTTCCTGAGTATGAAAATGGGACATAGTTTTAGTTTATTGTTCATCAATCACACACAATTTTAAGAAATATGTTGAACAATGCTATACCCGAATCAAGCTGGGCTCCTCCACATCTTCCTGGGTGGAAGGCGACAGAAGACCAGCCACATTGTCTTCCGCAGGTGGTAAGCCCAAGCCACCATTCTGGGGCCGTCTGTAGAACTCAGTCTGGGCAATGACTCCACCATTTGACATCCGGCCATTCTTCCCCATGTCCACATACAAAAACTTGAATGTCGCCAACACCACCGTCAACATCACAATACTATTAAACCCCTTGTATCCCCCTCCGCAGTTGGAAAAGTCCCACCGCTGGGCAAAGTGGGATGCCACAGTCTGCCATTCCTGTGAGTTTGAAGGAAACTGTGGAGTCAAACAAGAAAAAAAATTTGTACTTTTGCACATAACATTGCAAGCAGATTAGACACAAACATTTTTGGCCAACATCAGTATAACATTTATTTTAAGGAGTATTTAAAGACAAAAGTATAAGGTCCACTTATCAGATTTCTCACCCCCTCTGATGGTCCATTGTAAAAATTTGGGGGGATATGTTTTGGACAGGTAACCCTCTCCAGTTCATTGAGAGCTGAATGCATAAATAACGTGTGTTACTTTGGCCAGCCCCTCCTTACTTACACTATTGGCAGCCCACTGGACAGGTAAGAAGTGTCATAATACAAAAATATGACTACACACTGTCCAAACTGAAGCACATTTTTACCGTCTGCAATTACCTATCAAGATAATACGGGAACAAAACTTTAATCAGTACCATTTGAAAGTATTCAGGCAGGCCCTTGCACTACATGCTGAATTCATCCATAAATATGACCACAAAACAGGTAGGTATAGTGTGTGTATGGATTTGGATATCAGCAGATAGAGGATTGGTATGGGTTGACTTAGCGGAGGCAGGGAGGGAGGGTTCCAAATGAGTTTGGACCCCCCAAAAAAAAGCCTCTTGTACTCTGCCTGAATTTAAGAACAACAATAACATTTGGACACATTTTAGGGGGTGTTTAGGGTAAGCACTACAATGGAGCTGACAAAATACATTGTTAAGTGACCGGGCTCGGTGTGTATGGGCCCAGGATAGCATGCTGGGGAGGTTAGTGAAGGCAAATATGCATGAAGGACAAAAGAGGAACTTAAAAAAATTCCAGCATGCATGAGAACAAAGGGGACATTCACAGCATATTACAATCATGGTAATTAGGGAATGATGAAAGAAATACAATACCTTAGCAAACATTAAATACATAGAATGTGATGTTAAAGGAGAAAACTTACCTTAATATAGTCCTTCTGCAGGACCTGTATAATGGCAGAACAGGTCTCTGGAATAATATTTCCTGGGGAGAGATGCCAATCGAGAACTTGATGTCCTGGAGATTTCTCCCTGTTGCCAAGTACCGCAAGGTGGTGACTAGCCTCTGTTCCAGAGTGATGGCTTGCCACATGCAGGTGTCCTGCCTGGTAATATAGGAGGACAGCAAAGTCAACAGATGGTCGGCTGGTCAGAACGAACTAACAGAACGCACTGAAAATTAGAAAGGCCTGAGAAGAGTGAGCTGAAAATCAGAAACGAGCGGACAAGAATGCACTGAAAAACAGAAGCGAACTATAATAGAACGCACTGAAAAACAGAAGAGAAGTATAATAGAATGCACTGAAAAACAGATTCAAACTGTCTGCACGCACTGAAAAACAGATACGAACCCACAAACACAAACTGAAGAGCAGTAAGGAACTGAAAAGCATGAGGCTGAAAAGCGCAAATCGTCTCTCACCAAACTTCTATTAACACGAGATAAACACGAGATTAGCAGAAGGAGCCCAAAAGGTGGCACACTTGGTATTTAACTTCCCTTTTATAGTGCCATCGTATGCGTTGTACATCAGTGCGTTCTTGGCGATCAGAATTTCCAACAACATTTGTGCGACTGTGTGTATGCAAGACAAGTTTGAGCCAACATCTGTCGAAAAAAAATCCAAGGTTTGGTTGTCGGAAATTCCAATCATCTGTACGTGGCATTAGAGTGAGTGGTGCTGTGTGTAGGCTTGCATTTGAAAGCTAATTTTGTGATGAAGTTCCTTTATGAAACATCAATGAGGACTGACAAGCCATTAGGTATATTCTGGTCTTCTATAAAGTATAGTATATTCGCTACACATATTTATAAGATATGGAAATTATTTACTATTAATTATATTAATATAAGATGGTAATTAGAACACATGCAAACAATACAAAATAATTAACGAAAAAAAAAACTTTCAATGAAAGTATAGTATTGATCTCTAGTATAATAAATAGATATAGTATATTAATTGGGGTGAGCTCAAAGTTCGATTCAAACTTTGGTTGTTTGGATGCACGCTCAAACTATTTCTAATTTCTGTGGGTACAGAATGTCATGTATAATAGCAGTATTATTATCGCTATTATACATGAGAGCTTCCTACTGTCAATGGTTGTTAAGAGCGCTGGCATTGGGTGTCTTTATTTCTAGGCTGCACCTTTTTTGTGGTGAATGAGTAGGTGGTTCTATGTACACCATACTCATTCACATAGGTGGTATCTGGGGCACCCTTATTATTCAAGGGGGTTTCCAGATTCTGATAAGAACTCTGTCCTCAGTCCCCCACAACCAATAGGATTGTGGGGAAGAGGCCCTTATCTTCATTAACATGGGGATGAGGTGCTTTGCGAGGGGGTTCCCCTCTTTTAAGGCACCCACCATGTTGAGGAATGTGGCCTAATATGGTTAAGGAGGCTGCATGCTCATCTCCCCCCTTTCTGGCCAGCTGAATGCACAGATTAAGGGTTTGGAATACATTTTTAGGGGAAACATGAGCAGCTTTTTTTGTTTTTTTTGTGCAACATTCCCCTTAAAATCTGTACCAGACTTTAAGGGTTTGGTATAAATTCCTGGGGGTCCTCACCTTTTTTGTAGGAGGTACCCCCTTCTAATCCATTCCAGTATCAAAGGTTTTCTTCAAAGCTTCAAAGGTCCCCCAAAACACACAGAAGACTTTTGGGGGAAGGGGGTCTGTTTGCTTTTTTTTTTTTTAACAAAGAGGCTAGCAATGGCAGATGTCAATGTAATTTGCCAGCAATTTTAAAACTTTCCCCTTGTAAATATCAATTCTAAAAAATCACTGCTCCAAGCTGCTTAGATTTTTTATTACTTTCTTTGCATTGGTTAAGTTCCCCATGGCAGTGACCAGTGGCAGAATTAACAGGGTCACAGCAGTCGCATTTGCGACTGGGCCCTGGAATTCTGCCACTGTAGGGAGGCCCCAAGGCCCATCATCTCCCCTGTACCTCCAGCTGGCAGTTCACTATGCAGTGGAGGGGAGCAGGAAGGGGCGATTAGCAGCTCTGTGGTGCCCGCGGGCTGTGAGATCTCCCTCCGGCTAGCAGTTCACTTCACTATATGCAGTGCAGAGGGAAGGGGCCTCTGACCCAAGCAGGCACCCGATTCAGTATGCAAGTGAGTACACTGAAGCTGATACCTGCCCGGATCAGAGGCCCCTCCTCATCTCCACTGTTTAGAGAGAAGTTAACTGCTAGCTGGAGGGAGATCTTGTGGCCTGCGGGCACCACAGAGCTTCCGATCACCCCCTCCTGCCCTCCTCCACTGTATAGTGAACTGCAACTGATCTGCAAGTGATCTGAGGTCCAGGGGGAGATCCTGAAGGCACCCCAGCAAGTGGGTACAGAGCAGAGATATGTTAGGCCCCTATCACACTGGCGACTGATCAGGTCCACCTGTCCGTTTTGCAGGTGCACCCAATTGGACCATCCATAGCTTTTTTTGGTGTGGTGGATGTCAGCGGACATATGTCCGCTGACCCCCTACACCATCAAATCCAATCCTGTCCACTAAAAACAGATGAATGGGAGATCTATTCTTCATCCATCTGGCAGATCGGATGACAGTTGGATGGAAACGGACAGGCAGTCCATTTCCATCTGACCGCCCCATAGAGAACAGCGAGCTGTGTCTGTATCCGCTCTACATAGTGAAGTGGACACAGACCTGTCATCCACTTGCTCACCAGAGATCATCGGAGAGATCCCCCGCTGAGCAAGCGGATCCTGCAGACAAATTGGCCCTTTGTAAAAGGGGCCTTAGGGGTGTGCGGGGTGCCAAGTTTGCTTGCTGCAGTGTACAATGGTGTGCTGGAGGGATACAGAGGATCCTGGGAGGTGCAGAGGTGTGTGTGTGTGTTAGGAGGTTGGGGTATGGAGTTGTGGGGGGATGCAGAGATGTGTGGCAGAGTACATGTGCGGGGAATACAGAGGATGCTGGGAGGTTCAGAGGTGGGGGGGCTTGGATCAGTGTGAAGGGCCGCAGGACGTGGTCAGGGGTGCCCTTCAATGTTTCTTGCACTGATGCCCTGAAGGTTTTAGTTACACCTCTGGCAATGACCACCCTCCACCCCATGCTATTTTTTGACAGTCTCTTGCATATTATTCTAGGAAATGGCCATTTTAATCCCTGCTGAACAAAACCCAGGGTAGATTGGCTCATCACCATTTATCAGAACTAGTATTTTAATTATGAGGAATCATTTTTTTTTTCCATGAAAATTTTCATGGCAAAAGAATAGTCATACAGTAAAAGCCAAACCATACGAACAGAGAAAGTACAGTCGATACACAAATAATTTAAGCATGAAGGCTTCCAAAGAAATAGGACCAACAAGAACTTTAAACTGATGAGCTACATTGAGGAGATCAATATGAGAGGCATAAAAGAAACATATACTAGAAACTGGTATAGCATGTCTACAAGGCCTAAAATGCTTGACTCACGCCCGACCATCAGGAACAAATGGAAGCATTAAGCCTAAACGACTGGAGTGAAAATTCAAAGATTGGAGTACCGTATTAAAAAAGAGGGGTGGGAGCCGCAAGAATTGAAAAATGGACCAAATAAAGGGCAGGAGGAGGGAAAAGGAACCGTTCAAAGTTACCTAGTATACTAAATCAGGCTTACCCGGACCGACCATTATCCTTATACTTAATCTAACAGTACCAAGTGTTTGTAAATTTGGATAACTTGTCCTGTGATATGTGGATTAATTCTTCCATCTCCTCTATGTGAGTAATCCTGTGAAACCATTCACGAATTGATGGAACTATCAGAAAACGCCAATGACACGGTATACATAATTTAGCAGCGTTGATCATGCACACTGCTAGTGATTTGTTATATACATGTTGCGGAAGAGAAGTGTGGTGCAATAGAAATTGTGCCGGGGAGTAGTCCAAATTGTTATGCCCCGTACACACGGTCAGACTTTGTTCGGACATTCCGACAACAAAATCCTAGGATTTTTTCCGACGGATGTTGGCTCAAACTTGTCTTGCATACACACGGTCACACAAAGTTGTCGGAAAATCTGATCGTTCTAAATGCGGTGACGTAAAACACGTACGTCGGGACTATAAACGGGGCAGTGGCCAATAGCTTTCATCTCTTTATTTATTCTGAGCATGCGTGGCACTTTGTCCGTCGGATTTGTGTACACACGATCGGAATTTCCGACAACGGATTTTGTTGTCGGAAAATTTTATATCCTGCTCTCAAACTTTGTGTGTCGGAAAATCCGATGGAAAATGTGTGATGGAGCCTACACACGGTCGGAATTTCCGACAACAAGGTCCTATCACACATTTTCCGTCGGAAAATCCGACCGTCTGTACGGGGCATACGAGGTAATTTTGCAAATGATATTGTGGACTTGTTTCCAGAAGGTCTGAAGCCTAGAGCATGACCACCACACATGAAGCAAGGTGCCAACTTCTATCTCCAGCAAAGATTGGGAATGATGGGATAACATTTGTGGAGTCTGAACGGGGTCCGATACCATCGGGCAAAAATAGTGCACATGTTCTCTGAATATGCATCCGAGAAAGTCAAATTCAGCTCCAGGGCCCATGCCTTTCAAAAAGGAGTTTAGGAGATAGGGGCTGGATCTAAAAGAAATTTATAGATATAGGGAACCACATGTCATTGTGGCTGGGAGTGATTTCAAATGGCTTCCACTGGATTTAGAAGTCTCCCACACTTAACAGATTAAGCAGGACAGTCAGTGAGTTAGCTGCACTTACAGTGTATTGTGTATATATATATGCATCCCAGGTGTTGTGTGTGTGTGTATGTGTATATATATATATATATATATATATATATATATATATATATATATATACACACTGTATTCAATTTAGCTAGATCCGTTCCTGTTATCTTCCTACTGACAGGCAGTGTCATGAAGATCCTGCCAGTAACAGGCAGATTAGACCCATCAGTGCATGATTGCGGGCATCTATGCGCATGCGCACATGCACTCGTTAGTGTCTGGCGGGTTATTTAAACCTGTCTGGCACTTGCATCATTGCTGTTTGCTCTGCAGCTCTGATATCTGCTCCCGTTTTGACCCAGCTTGCTTTGAGACTATTCCTGTTATCTGCCTGTACCTGATCCTTGGCTTGTTTGACGATCCCTCTGCCTGCTCCTTTTTGTACCTCTGCTGCCAGCCTGCTTACCAACCTGGCCTGTCTGATGATCCTGGACTCCCATCCAGTCTGCTGAGTCATTCAGGCTGTTCACCTGTCTGCTGATCCATCCAGTCTGCTGGGCCTGTCTGCTGAGCCATCCCGGCTGCTCACCTGTTTGCTGATTCATCCAGTCTGCTGGGCCTGTCTGCTGAGCCATCCAAGCTGTTCACCTGTCTGCTGATCATCCAGTCTGCTGGGCCTGTCTGCTGAGCCATCCAGGCTGCTCACCTATCTGCCTGATCCATCCAGTCTGCTGTACTGTCTGCTGAGTTGTCCAGTCTGCAGTTCCTGTCTACTGATCCATCCATCAGCTGTGATGACCATCTGATCCTTCTGCTGTTGATCCTGCCAGTCACTCATACCACTCCGCACTCCTGCACCCCTGTCAGCACTACCAGGGGCCCTCGAGTCGGAAGCGTAGGAGAGGCCATCCTCTGCAATTCGGGCTCACCCTTTAGGTACATAACAGGCAGGCTTGTCTTGTTACAGTATTTACAGCTACCTGAAGAAAATTGCTGGTGTTCTTTTGATCCTATTAGTACCACAGTCAGGCAGCTAGACTATTTACAGTTAGTGTAGTGCGTCCTCCTCACAGTGTTCAGTTAAAGCTACAAGTTAGTTTAGTCTGACCTCTGCACAGTGTTCAGCTAAAGCTACAAGTTAGGGTAGTGCGTCCTCCTCACAGTGTTCAGCTAAAGCTACAAGTTAGTTTAGTGTGACCTCTGCACAGTGTTCAGCTAAAGCTACAAGTTAGGGTAGTGCGTCCTCCTCACAGTGTTCAGCTAAAGCTACAAGTTAGTGTAGTGAGTCCTCTGAACAGTGTTCAGCTAAAACTACAAGTTAGTGTAGTGCGACCTCTGCACAGTGTTCAGCTAAAGCTACAAGTTAGTGTAGTGTGTCCTCTGAACAGTGTTCAGCTAAAGCTACAAGTTAGTGTAGTGCGTCCTCCTCACAGTGTTCAGCTAAAACTACAAGTTAGTGTAGTGCGAGCTCTGCACAGTGTTCAGCTAAAGCTACCTGTAGAAGGTTGGTGGTGTTTTCCTGATCCTATCACTACCGCAGGCAGCTAAATAAGCTACAAGTTAGTTTTTTGCGAGCTCTGCACAGTGTTCACCTAAAGCTACCTATCGAAGATTGGTAAACAAAAATACAAAGACTAATGTGCAAAACCACAATCTCCTATATAAAATAAACAACCTAAGCAAAAAAATTGGTGGTACCAGATAAAAAGCTGCCAACATAGATGGGTGCACTCAACACCCCAGTGAATAAATTCTAGGACAGAATAATATGTGGCGCTGCTCTATCAAACTGCAGAGAAACAAGATTAACACTATTTTGTCAATCAATATATGTGTAGTCCTCCTATTCCAAATACAGGTGTGTGGCAATGAGTCTTAGCCACTAAAACAAAACCAAGAAAAACTCAGATTAATATCTTGATAATGAAAAATATTCTTAAAAATGAGTACATCGTGCTATCCTCTTACAATAGTCCTAATAAATAACCTGCATGCCAAATAAATAAATAAATGAATAAAGTGACTTGTGCAAACGTGCAATCCCTGGTACAATGACCAAGCCCCACACTGTAGTAAATGATCAAAATAATAATATACATATGACTCTGAATGCAGTCCAAAAAGTATAGAAGTGCAAATTATACATACATGTGCAAAAATTAATATTAAATTATTCGTGCTATAATATAAAACGTGTGACCTCGTCTTCTCTTTAGTATAACAATTAACCAATGTGCGAAATAATCATAAATGGTAGAATGCAACTACGGATGCGGGAAAGTGCTCCACAACAATATAAAAATATGCATAAAATTAAAATGAGCAAGTAGTGACATATGTGCAATAAATATTATACACGCATCACTTCAGTGTGAGATGCAAACAGACCACAAACGGAAAATAAGAGTAATAAATAGTGTAGTCCAAAAAAGTTTGACAATGATGCAATGCAATCCACACCAATATCATGCAAAATGTGACTTCAAGTGTTCCAAAAGTCTATTTCAGACGTGCAGATAACAGTGACTTGTGCTGTTCTTTGCTTCTGGTGCACACACCGATTGTTCCCCCCAGCCTCTCACCTCCAGTAGCGGCCCCCAGTGGGCCAAGTCAAGCAGATGGATAGTGCTATTATGAAGGGGATATGTTTCCTGCAGCAGCAGCATCAGCATTCACCTTCCCTGCGGGGTATCCGTGGATCTGGCTCTCCGCTTCACCTCCCGCCACTCACAGTAGTCCCAGAACAGTAGTCAGGAAAAAAGGAATAGCTCCCATAGTGTAGTAATTAAAATTCAAGTTTATTATAACATACGTAGTAACTTACATTTGAGAAAAAAATGAGCAGTAGGAACAATGTAAGGCTTCCGGGTTCGGCCATCCCCGGGAAGCGTCGGCACCTGGCTCCTCCTACTCTGACGCATTGCATTGCTCACACCACGTGACTTTATCAAAGGGATGAGGAGTCCGGTGCCCACTAGCCAGTTTAAATAGACGCCGCTTTCATGGCAACGACTTACGCAATCGTTATAAGCGATCCTCCGTGCATAATGACAATTGGTGGAAGGTATAAACAATATAATAATACAGGTTCTTCTTACATGATCAATAACCCTTATTTCCTCTCTGTGGGTAAAACTATAAAAGGCTTAGACCCCCCAAAAAAGAAACAATTCTCCTTCTTTGAAGGCAAGGGGTTCTATCCATGTAAAAACTGTTATACCTGCAGACATACGAGAGAAGATAAAAAGAAAAAACGAAGCTTCATGTCCACTGTTAGGGCACAAAATTATGAGATAGAAGACTTTATCTCGTGCAGGAGTGAAGGAGTCGTTTACCTTTTGCAGTGTCCCTGCCGTATTCAATATGTCGGCAGAACCAAGAGGGCTTTGTGGATGAGATTAAAAGAACATGTACGTAATATTAAAAAGAGCTTCGATAAGCATAGTTTATCTAAACACTATGCAGAGTACCATAACAGTGACCCTTCATCACTGAGAGTATGTGGAATAGAAAAGTACAAACCCCATTGGAGGGGCGATAATAAAATTATTAGAATTAGCCAGGCAGAGTCCAGATGGATCCACGAACTACGAACTTTATCGCCTTCAGGACACAATGTGGAATTTGATTTGAACTGTTTTATCTCTAATTTTTAATGGAAAGATACTATACATATTTTTGTTTTGTACCTAGATCTTAATATATATTTTTTATATACTTCTTATCCCTTTATTCCCACACCAGAGAGTAATAGGTAGATTGTGCCCTCTGGCTTATTACTTCCTACTTTGGTACCTTATGTTAGATATTATATTGATTTTAAATTTTAATGATTGTGTGTAAAGTAAAGGCTCATTTTAATTAATTTTTTATATATAATTTTTTATATGTATTTTATTTTTATTTTTTACTTTCAATATGCCTTGGATTGCGGTTATGAACACTTGATTAGCTCCGCTGGGTCCTGGTGAGTGGACCAGTGTGTTTTTAGATTTGATTACTTTTCTTTCCTCCCCCTCCCTTTTCCTGCTTCTTGCCCTGGTTATTGGTTTTTAATATCATGGGAGTTTTTGTAGCCACCACCAGATGGCGCAGGCGGTGTATTATTTGCAGGAAATATAGATACTAATTGGATACTAGAATATTTATTTTTCAGTTGTTTATCTTCACTCCTTTTATAGTTTTACCCACAGAGGGGAAATAAGGGTTATTGATCATGTAAGAAGAACCTGTATTATTATATTGTTTATACCTTTCACCAAGTGTTGTCATTATGCACGGAGGATCGCTTATAACGATTGCGTAAGTCGTTGCCATGAAAGCGGCGTCTATTTAAACTGGCTAGTGGGCACCGGACTCCTCATCCCTTTGATAAAGTCACGTGGTGTGACGCAACGCGTCAGAGTAGGAAGAGCCAGGTGCCGACGCTTCCCGGGGATGGCTGAACCCGGAAGCCTTACATTGTTCCTACTGCTCATTTTTTTCTCAAATGTAAGTTAATACGTATGTTATAATAAACTTGAATTTTAATTACTACACTATGGGAGCTATTCCTTTTTTCCTGACTACTGTTCTGGGACTACTGTGAGTGGCGGGAGGTGAAGCGGAGAGCCAGATCCATGGATACCCCGCAGGGAAGGTGAATGCTGATGCTGCTGCTGCAGGAAACATATCCCCTTCATAATAGCACTATCCATCTGCTTGACTCGGCCCACTGGGGGCCGCTACTGGAGGTGAGAGGCTGGGGGGAACAATCGGTGTGTGCACCAGAAGCAAAGAACAGCACAAGTCACTGTTATCTGCACGTCTGAAATAGACTTTTGGAACACTTGAAGTCACATTTTGCATGATATTGGTGTGGATTGCATTGCACCATTGTCAAACTTTTTTGGACTACACTATTTATTACCCTTTTTTTCCGTTTGTGGTCTGTTTGCATCTCACACTGAAGGGATGCGTGTATAATATTTATTGCACATATGTCACTACTTGCTCATTTTAATTTTATGCATATTTTTATATTGTTGCGGAGCACTTTCCCGCATCCGTAATTGCATTCTACCATTTATGATTATTTCGCACACTGGTTAATTGTTATACTTTAGAGAAGACGAGGTCACACGATTTATATTATAGCACAAATAATTTAATATTCATTTTTGCACATGTATGTATAATTTGCACTTCTATACTTTTTGGACTGCATTCAGAGTCATATGTATATTATTATTTTGATTATTTACTACAGTGTGGGGCTTGGTCATTGTTCCAGGGATTGCACGTTTGCACAAGTCACTTTATTTATTTATTTATTTATTTATTTGGCACGCAGGTTATTTATTAGGACTATTGTAAGAGGATAACACGATGTACTCATTTTTAAGAATATTTTTCATTATCAAGATATTAATCTGAGTTTTTCTTGGTTTTGTTTTAGTGGCTAAGACTCATTGCCACACACCTGTATTTGGAATAGGAGGACTACACATATATTGATTGACAAAATAGTGTTAATCTTGTTTCTCTGCAGTTTAGTACGGGAGGATAGAGCAGCGCCACATATTATTCTGTCCTAGTATCGAAGATTGGTGGTGTTTTCCTGATCCTATCACTACCGCAGGCAGCTAAATAAGCTACAAGTTAGTTTTTTGCGCGCTCTGCACAGTGTTCACCTAAAGCTACCTGTAGAAGGTTGGTGGTGTTTTCCTGATCCTATCACTACCGCAGGCAGCTAAATAAGCTACAAGTTAGTTTTTTGCGAGCTCTGCACAGTGTTCAGCTAAAAATACCTGTAGAAGGTTGGTGGTGTTTAGGGATGAGCCGAACACCCCCCTGTTCGGTTCGCACTAGAACATGCAAACAGGAAAAAAGTTTGTTCGAACACGCGAACATCGTTAAAGTCTATGGGACACGAACATGAATAATCAAAAGTGCTAATTTTAAAGGCTTATATGCAATGTATGGTCATAAAAAGTGTTTGGGGACCTGGATCCTGCCCCAGGTAACATGGATCAATGCAAAAAAACTTTTAAAAACGGATGTTTTTTCAGGAGCAGTGATTTTAATAATGCTTAAAGTCAAACAATAAAAGTGTAATATCCCTTTAAATTTCGTAGCTGGGGGTGTCTATAGTATGCCTGTAAAGGGGCGCATGTTTCCCGTGTTTAGAACAGTCTGACAGCAAAATGACATTTCAAAGGAAAAAAGCCATTTAAAACTATTTGCGGCTATTGCATTGCTGGTCCGACAATACACATAGAAGTTCATTGCTAAAAACGGCATGGGAATTCCCCACAAGGGAACCCCGAACCAAAATTAAAAAAAAAAAAAATTACGTGGGGGTCCCCCTAAATTCCATACCAGACCCTTCAGGTCTGGTATGGATTTTAAGGGGAACCCCGCGCCAAAAAAAAGGGTGTGGGGTCCCCCCAAAAATCCATAGCAGACCCTTATCTGAGCACGCAACCTGGCAGGCCGCAGGAAAAGAGGGGGGGACGAGAGAGTGCCCCCCCTCCTCAACCGTACCAGGCCACATGCCCTCAACATTGGGAGGGTGCTTTGGGGTAGCCCCCCAAAACACCTTGTCCCCATGTTGATGAGGACAAGGGCCTCATCCCCACAACCC
This sequence comes from Aquarana catesbeiana, assembly GCF_042186555.1. Taxonomy (NCBI): domain Eukaryota; kingdom Metazoa; phylum Chordata; class Amphibia; order Anura; family Ranidae; genus Aquarana; species Aquarana catesbeiana. Next base: position 444,283,208 of record NC_133328.1, on the reverse strand, counting down.
TGGCCGGTGGTTGTGGGGGTCTACGGGCAGGGGGCTTATCGGAATCTGGAAGCCCCTTTTAACAAGGGGACCCCCAGATCCCGGCCCCCCCTGTGTGTTACAAAAGTATCCCTACCATTTTACTAAAAAACTGTCAAAAATTTTAAAAATGACAAGCAACAGTTTTTGACAATTCCTTTATTTAAATGCTTCTTCTTTCTTCTATCTTCCTTCATCTTCTTCTTCTGGTTCTTCTGGCTCTTCTGGTTCTTCCTCCGGCGTTCTCATCCAGCATATCCTCCACGGCATCTTCTATCTTCTTCTCCTCGGGCTGCTCCGCACCCATGGCATGGGGGGAGGCTCCCGCGCTTCACTTCATCGTCTTCTCTTTTTCATCTTCTTCATCTTCTTCTCTGCTTCATCTTCTTCTCTTCTTCATTTTCTTCTCTGGGCCGCTCTGCATCCATGCTGGCATGGAGGGAGGCTCCCGCTGTGTGACGGCGTCTCCTTGTCTGACGGTTCTTAAATAATGGGGGGCGGGGCCACCCGGTGACCCTGCCCCCCTCTGACGCACGATGACTTGACGGGACTTCCCTGTGACATCATGGGGATAGCCACAGGGAAGTCCCGTGCGTCAGAGGGGGCGGGGTCACCGGGTGGCCCCGTCCCCTGTTATTTAAGAACCGTCAGAAGAGGAGGCGCCGTCACACAGCGGGAGCCTCCCTCCATGCCAGCATGGATGCGGAGCGGCCCGGAGAAGAAGATGAAGAAGAGAAGAAAAGAAGAAGATGAAGAAGAAGATGAAGAAGAGAAGAAGATGAAGAGAAGAGCGGGAGCCTCCCCCCATGCCATGGGTGTGGAGCGGCCCGAGGAGAAGAAGATGGAAGACGCCACGGAGGAGATGCTGGACGAGAACGCCAGAGGAAGAACCAGAAGAGCCAGAAGAACCAGAAGAAGAAGAAGATGAAGGAAGATAGAAGAAAGAAGAAAGAAGAAGCATTTAAATAAAGGAATTGTCAAAAACTGTCTCTTGTCATTTTTGACAGTGTTTTAGTGAAATGGTAGGGGTACTTTTGTACCCCCTTACCATTTCACACAGGGGGGGCTGGGATCTGGGGGTCCCCTTGTTAAAGGGGGCTTCCAGATTCTGATAAGCCCCCTGCCCACAGACCCCCACAACCACCAGTCAGGGTTGTGGGGATGAGGCCCTTGTCCTCATCAACATGGGGACAAGGTGTTTTGGGGGGCTACCCCAAAGCACCCTCCCAATATTGAGGGCATGTGGCCTGGTACGGTTCAGGAGGGGGGGCGCTCTCTCATCCCCCCTCTTTTCCTGCGGCCTGTCAGGTTGCGTGCTCGGATAAGGGTCTAGTATGGATTGTTGGGGGGACCCCACGCCGTTTTTTTTTTTTTTTTTTTTGGCGCGGGGTTCCCCTTAAAATCCATACCAGACCTGAAGGGTCTGGAATGGAATTTAGGGGGACCCCCACGTCATTTTTTTTTAAAACTTTGGCTTGGGGTTCCCCTGTGGGGAATTCCCATGCCGTTTTTATCAATGAACTTCTATGTGTATTGTCGGACCGGCAATGCAATAGCCACAAGTAGTTTTTTTCTTTTGAAATGTCATTTTGCTGTCAGACTGTTCTAAACACGGGAAACATGCGCCCCTTTACAGGCATGCTATAGACACCCCCCAGGTACGAAATTTAAAGGAATATTACACTTTTATTGTTTGACTTTAAGCATTATTAAAATCACTGCTCCTGAAAAAATGGCCATTTAAAAAATTTTTTTTTTGCATTGATCCATGTCCCCTGGGGCAGGACCCAGGTCCCCAAACACTTTTTATGACAATAACTTGCATATAAACCTTTAAAATTAGCAATTTTTGATTTCTCCCATAGACTTTTAAAGGGTGTTCAGCGGCATTCGAATTTGCCACGAACACCCCAAATTGTTCGCTGTTCGGCGAACTTGTGAACAGCCAATGTTCGAGTATATATATATCCCAGCTTAGTGCAGCGCTACAGGCCATTAGTATGTCTGGAAGGCCCACAAGGAGAGGCAGACAGTCACAAGCCAATAAAAGAGGGCAAGCAGGCTCTGTGTCTAGACGCAACAGTGCTGGTCATGGAGACGGTGCATCCTCATCAGCACATGGCCGTGGGACATGCTTGGCCTTTTTTTCGGCAGCTGGCCGTGTTGAGCCGCAACATGTGGAAGACTTGGTCGAGTGGATTACCAAGCCGTCCTCATCCTCCTCATCCTCTCTCACCCATGCTCAGGGTACTTTGTCTGGCAAAGCAGCTGCCAATGCGGCCTCTTCCCTTGACTCAATGGCATCAGTGACTTCCCTAGCCCCACCATGTCCTCCTGAGGAGTCCCTCGAACTATTTGACTACAGTGTTGGGTACATGCTCCAAGAGGATGCCCAGCATTTAGAAGGCTCTGATGATGATACTGAGCTAGATGAAGGTAGTAACGTGAGCACGGACAGATGGGGTGCCCAAGAAGGACAGCAATCTGGCAGTCATGCTCCCCTTGCTGTAGCATACTGCCAGCTTTGCTCCAGTGATGAGGAGGGAGGGGATGATGAGGTCACTGACTCAATGTTGGCACCTGATAGGAGAGATGAGGAGGAAGCACATCACCAATGAGGCAGGATGCCCTCCAGGGGCCAGCCTAAGGGCAGCACACTGACTGTATCACACCCCAAAGCTCCGCATGTGCAGGGTGCTGCTGTCTCTGCGAGTTATTCCAAAAGTTCTTTGGTGTGGGCCTTTTTTGAGACGAGTGCATCAGATCGCACCGCTGCTATTTGCAACATAAGTCTCAAGTGTATCTCGTGTGGCCAAAATATCTCCCGCTTGGGCACCACATGCTTGACCAGACATACGTTGACCTGCCATGCAGTTCGTTGGCAAGTGTATCTAAAAGACCCACACCAAAGAACAAAGAGAACCTCTCCTTGCTCCTCATCAGCTGAGATCTCCAACCCCACTATACCTTCAGTCCTCTCTGAGACCTGCACTGAGAGGAATGAAGGTGTAGAATTAGGTGTGTCACAGCCAAGTACTTGTGGGCAATCTGCTTTCGGTACACCAACGTCAGATTGTACTAGGCAAATTTCCCTGCCCCAGCTGCTGCACCGCCGAAAGAAGTTTGCTCCTAGCCATCCACATGCCCAGTAGTTGAATGCTAGCTTGGCTAAATTGCTAGCACTTCAACCACTGCCTTTTCAGTTGGTAGACTCTGCCCCCTTCCGTGAGTTTGTGGAATGTGCGTTTCCTCAGTGGCAGGTACCCAAACGCCACTTTTTCTCATGGAAGGCGATTCTGGCTCTCTACCGGCATGTGGAAGGCAATGTCCATGCCTCGCTGGACAGGGCGGTCAGCGGTAAGGTGCATATTACTTCTGACTCGTGGTCCAGCAGGCATGGACAGGGACGTTACCTAAGTTTCACCGCGCATTGGGTGACACTGCTGGCAGCTGGGAAGGATGCAGGACAAGGTGCAGTAGTGTTGGAGGTTGTTCCGCCACCACGCCTCCAAAATGCCACTACTAATGATTGTGACACACCTCTCTCCTCCACCCCCTCCTCTTCTTCTTTCTCCATGGCCTCTTCCTGTGCTTTGTCCTCGGAACCAACGGTGCTCCGTAGCTATTCAAGGGGCTACGCAAGTATGCAGGCCAAAAGATGCCATGCGGTGCTTGAGCTGGTGTGCTTGGGGACAGGAGCCATACTGGGGCAGAGGTTCTGTCAGCTCTGCAGGGGCAGGTTCAGAGGTGGTTGACGCCACGCCAACTTAAGGCAGTAATAGTGGTTTGCGACAATGGCACCAACCTCCTCTCTGCCCTCCAACAGGGACAACTGACCCATGTGCCCTGTTTGGCTCACGTCCTTAACTTGGTGGTGCAGCCATTCTTGGGCAGGTACCCGGGCTTACAGGATTTCCTGAGGCAGGCCAGGAAAGTCTGTGTGCATTTCACAGATCATATAATGCCAGTGCTCGGCTGGCAGACCTCCAAAAGGAGTTTAACCTGCCCAAGAACCGCCTAATCTGTGACATGCCCACCAGGTGGAACTCAACGTTGGCCATGCTGCAGCGGCTGCACATGCAGCAGAGGGCCATCAATGAGTACCTGTGCGACTATGGCACCAGGACAGGGTCAGGGGAGCTTGTTTTTTTTCCCCACGCCAGTGGGCCATGATCAGTGATGCATGCACTGTCCTGTCACCATTTGAGGAGGCCATGAGGATGGTGAGCAGTGACAGTGCATGCATCAGTGGCACTGTCCCCCTTGTCCACCTGTTGGAGCACACACTGCATGGAATAATGGACAGGGCACTTGAGGCAGAACAGAGGCAGGAAGAGGAGGACTTCCTTAGCTCTCAAAGCTCCCTTTATCCAGACAGTGTTCCTGCGTGCCCGCCGATCACACAGGAAGAGGAGGAGGAGGAGGAGGATTGTGTCAGCATGGAGGTGGAGCCTGGCACTCAGCATCAGCAGCAGTCTTTAAGGGATCAGTCCCAAGAAACACATGGACTTGTACGTGACTGGGAGGAGGTGGCTGCGGACCATGTCGTCCTTAGTGACCCAGAGGACTCCGGACCGAATGCCTCAGCAAACCTACGCTGCATGGCCTCCCTGATCCTGCAAAGCCTGCGTAAGGATCCTCGTATTTGTGGTATCAAGGAGAAGGACCAATACTAGCTGGCAACCCTCCTTGATCCACGTTACAAGAGTAAGGTTGTGGACCTTATCTTGCCATCGCAGAGGGAGCAGAGGATGAAACATCTTCGGGAGGCCTTGCAGAAAGGTCTGTGCAACGCATTCCCAGAGACTGGGAGGTTACAAACTCCTGTTTCTGGACAACGTGTTGCTGAGGCTTTGGTCAGTCAAAGAAGGAGCCGTGGAGAAGGTGGCTGTCTGACCGATACGTTCAGACAATTTTTTAGTCCGCAGCCCCAAGGTATGATTGGTTCCAGCAACCATCGCCAGCGTCTGTTTTACATGGTGCAGGAATACCTAGGGGCTAGATCTGACTTGGACACCTTTCCCACCGAAAATCCTTTGGGTTACTGGGTCTTAAGGATGGATCACTGGCCAGAGCTTGCACAGTATGCAATTGAGCTACTGGCCTGACCTGCATCCAGCGTTCTTTCGGAACGCACATTCAGTGCTGCTGGAGGCTTTGTAACCGATCACAGGGTGCGTCTGTCCACCGACTCGGTCGATCGACTGACCTTCATAAAAATGAATCAGTCTTGGATCACCACCAGCTACCAAGCACCTGATGCTGATGTAACCGAATAATTTTTTTTGAAATCTCAGATCCCTTCAAAGACTGCCTATGCTGATGCTGAGTGACTATCCTGAGTAATTATCCTCTTCCTCCTCAATGATCACGCTGATAGCTTGTAAGAACATTTTTGGTTCTGGGCGCCGCCACCAGTGCCTAAGGCCCAATTTTTCAGCCCCTGTTTAACAGGGGCGTGTAATTACAATTTTTGTTGCAATACTTTGCAGAAGGGCTCGTTCCTGTGTTCCAACTAGAGTATCTGTGAGGGGTTGCAGTGTTGTGGCACCAGCACCAGTGCCTAAGGCCCAATTTTTCAGCCCTTGTCTAACAGGGGCATGTAATTACAATTTTTGATGCAATACTTTGCAGCAGGGCGCGTTCCTGCGTTCCAACTAGAGTATCTGTGAGGGGTTGCAGTATTGTGGCACCAGCACCATTGCCTAAGGCCCAATTTTTCAGCCCCTGTTCAACAGGTGCATGTAATTACAATTCTTGATCTAATATTTCACAGCAGGGCCCGTTTCTGCACCCACCAAGAGCAAGTGAGGACTTACAGTGTTGTGGCACCAGCACCACCACCACCACCAAAGGCCCAATTTTTCTGCCCCTGTTGGGCATGTAATTACAATTCTTGATCTAATATTTCATAGCAGGGCCCTGTGAGGGCTTACAGTGTTGTGGCCAAAACAACACCTAAGGCCCAAATTTCTGCTGAGTATATAGGGCAGGCCCCTTTCAAACATCCAACTTACAAACGACTCCTACTTGCAAATGGAAGGAGACAACAGGAAGTGAGATGAAATCTACCCCTAGGAAGGGAAATTCTCTCATGTAAGAGTTAATATGGGAAAAACATTTCTCCTTTCACCAAGGTTTATCACCAATCCTTGTTTCACAAAAAAACCCAAATTTTCAAAAAACATTTATCATTGGGACAAAAAGTGAGGTGAAATCTTCTGAAGAGGAGCACAGGCAGCAAAACAAATGTCACAGGGGTGATAACCCTTCCCTATGTTTTCCAAAAAGCTTAAAATATATTTTTTGGCTGGAGCTAAACACGTTAAAAATGTACCAGTTCAAAATTACAAACAGATTCTACTTAACAACAAACCTACAGTCCCTATCTTGTTTGCACCGCCTGTATACTGCTGTTCAGAGTACAGAGCCTGTATACTGCTGTTTCCTTTTTTAATTTGGGTGCGGGGTTCCCCTTAATATCCATACAAGACCCAAAGGGCCTGGTAATGGACTGGGGGGTACCCATGCCGTTTGTCTCACTGATTTTCATCCATATTGCCAGGACCCGACATTACATTAAAGCCGCAAGCAGTTTTAAATGACTTTTTTTCCTTTAAAAATGACATTTTGTGCAGGGACTGTTCTAAGCACGGGAAACACGCGCCACTTTACAGGCATTCTATAGACACCCCCCAGGTACGATATTTAAAGGAATATTTTACTTTTTTTTTTTACTTTAAGCATCATTAAAATCACTGCTCCCAAAAAAAGTCAGTTTTTAAAAGTTTTTTTTGCATTGATACATGTCCCCTGGGGCAGGACCCGGGTCCCCAAACCCTTTTTAGGACAATACCATGCAAATTAGCCTTTAAAATGAGCACTTTTGATTTTGAACATTCGAGTCCCATAGACATCAATGGGGTTCTAACGCTCATGTGAATTTTCGGTCCGTTCGCAGGTTCTGGTGCGAACCGAACCGGGGGGTTGTTCGGCTCATCCCTACTCTAGACACAGAGCCTGCTTGACCTCTTTTATTGGCTTGTGACTGTCTGCCTCTCATTGTTGGCCTTCCAGACATACTAATGGCCTGCAGTGAGATGTAGCTGCACAAAACTGGGATATATATATATATACTAATGCCCCGTACACACGGTCGGATTTTCCGATGGAAAATGTCCGATCGGAGTGTGTTGTCGGAAATTCCGACCGTGTGTGGGCTCCTTCGGACATTTTCCATCGGATTTTCCCACACACAAAGTTGGAGAGCAGGAGATAAAATTTTCCGACAACAAAATCCGATCGCGTCAATTCCGACCGTGTGTGGCCTGTTCCGACGCACAAAGTGCCACACATGCTCAGAAGAAGTTACAAGACGGAACAGCTCGTTCTGGTAAACTTAGCGTTCGCAATGGATACAGCACTTTCGTCACACTGCAATGTTAAAAATGGTTTAATACAGCGCACTCTCTTCTTCTTTATAATGTGACAAGAATTAAGTAGTTTTGCTGCTCATATTCACACACACTTCTCACAAAGATTTATTTTTGTTTTTTTATTTGGATTCCCTGAATATATTGTTATTAGTTGTCACATCTGACAGAATTTTTTTTTTTATTTAATTTTTTTGGGGATTTTAAGCCTTTTTTTTATTTAATGTTTGGATTTTTTCAAAGGCTGATCTTTGTTCAATGTTATTTTTATTTTTAATACAGAATATTTTTGGGTGTGTTTTGTGTGTGAAGTTACCCCAACACCATTGATATCTTTTATTATTTAATCTCAAGGAGATTGTTTGGTGTTGGTGTCCCTTGTTCATTTCACATTGTATATTTGAAATGTACCTGAATCCTCACAAAAAAACTGTCCCTTTTGAAGTAAAACACATAGGAGAGTATAATTCAAAACAATAATCCTTTATTAAGGGCTCAGAACCAAACAAAGAGGAAGGCAACACTGGCTCAACATGAGAAATTAGCGAAGCCTGGGACCCCCACGGCAGACATCAATTCTTGAACATCAAAATTGGTGGCCTGAGGAGTCCATATGTAAGGGAGGGCAGTCTGGTCCAGAATTCGCAGAGATCCGGATAGCAGCAGATGACATGTGTGTCCCCGGGCTGTGGTACCACAAGAGGCTGCATTTTTTGGCTGACCAAACTGGATCCAGGGTCCTCACTTTCTGGTCTTCCTTTCACGCTTCATTCCCGGCTGTGGCTGTGCAGTTGGAGATGTGACAGGAGGAGGAGTAGGACCTGGAGGAGGACTGTGAGGACCTGTAGGAGAGGGAGGATGAGGAGGAGGACCTACAGGAGGAGGAGGAGGACCATCGCAAAGGTGTGTCTGAGCTGTCATTTGGCCCCTCATACCTTTGTTAAAAGCCTCCAATATGAGCGCGTCACACAAGACTTGTTGTCCCTCCTCCATCCTCTGCATTTTATATGCAATGACGGCAGCAATGTCCTCCTCCACGGACTGTGGTGCTCCAAAAGAGTCCTCCGGTAGCCTCCTCTAGGGCACTCCTCCTACTGCCACTTTCTCTTTTCAGGGGGGGTGGAGGGACCTGCAGATCAGCCAGCCGGCTCGGCCTGGCCACCTCCTGGCTGAGACTTCCCTGTGTATGAAAAAGGGACATGGTTTTAGTTGTTGCTTCATCAATCACAATCCTAAATTAGTACTCCAAACTAACATCTTGTTAACGTCATTGATTGGACAAGCAGAAATATTTAGAGGAATGCTATACCTGGCTCAACCTGGGCTCCTCCACATGTTGTTGCCTGGAAGGCCCAGGTTGGGCATCAGAAGCCTCAGCCGGGGGGGAAGGAAGCATGGAAGGAAGACTGGAGAGGGATGGCCTGGGTTCAGTCTGGCCTGCCAGAAAATGCAGCCTGTCGTAGTACCACATCCTGGGGACATAGATGTCATCTGCTGCTCCGGATCTCTGTGAATCCAGGACTTTCTTGTGCTCCCTTAGATATGTGCTCCTCAGGCCACCAATTAAGATCTTTAAATAGGTGATGTCTGCCGTGGGGATCACCTGCTTCACAATTTCACACAATTGCACCAGTGCTGCCTTCCTCTTTGCTTGGTTCTTGAAATGGGGGTGGTTAATCTCCCACAGACAGGGCAGCCTCCTTAAGATATCTATGAATACTGACATGAAGTCATTGTCTTTCACTAAGATATCCATGTTCACTGCAAGACACAACACAAGACAAAGCCTAATGTCAGACAAAACTCTCCTAATCTTGTTACAATATAGGCTTCAATGTAGAAGCAGTATAGGCACAAGTTTGTCTCTTACCTTCGTTCTTATGATCGGCGCGTCCAATGCTCCTTCCTCCGCTCACAGATCGTACGTAATATGCACGCGTGTTACGCTTTATACACACTGCGCATGCGTGTAACTCCGCCCGCCCCTGACGTTCTTTCTAGTCTATTCCCCGCCCCTTTTCGTTCGGCGCAGTGAGTGAAGAGCACATGGCGGAGTTAGAGCAGGTGTGTGCTAATTATAGCAACGAGGAGGAGGAGGAGGAAAGCCCGGATCCGGACATGTCCCGATCCAGAAGGAGACGTTTTAAGGTCACAAATATGTCCTTTGGGGAGATGTTGGAGATGGTCGACATCATGAAGAAGTCTGACTATGACGGAAAGTATGGGCCTTACCCCAACCCCAACATCAGAAAGGCAAAGATCATGGCGAAAGTGGTCAAAAGCCTTCACAAGAGTTTCAGGGTACGAAGATCGAAAGATCAGCTCAGGAAGCGGTGGTCGGACCTGAAGTTAAGAGAGCCAGAGCAGTACCAAAAGATCCGGAGAGTGCTGCAAAAAAGTAAGTAGTTGTACTGTGTTCCTATTCTTTCTGTCTTTATTGCGTTCATGCTGCTCCATATGCTTTTCTTAATTGTACAGTTTAAAAGGGCAACTTTAATGTTCATGGGCCCATTATTCGTTCGTATCAAACATTTTTCTTTCGGCCTCTAAAACACCATTGTTTAGGCCATATGCATTTTCCCACATTTTTTTTGGGCCTACTTGGATGCCAAATATTTATTTGTGTAGATGGGTTTGTTACTAGAATGAAATGCCAACTAGATTCTGTGTAAGGAGAGGACACTGAGCAGCTGTTTTCACATCTGGACACTGGAGCACTAGTGTGGGACACCAGAACACCATTTTTATTAGTGGGCCACACAGGTGCTCCAGTGTATACTATAGGGGGGTCTCCATCTGTGAAGCTTGTACTAAACAGGTAAAGTATTGCAGCTTGACAAAGGCCAATAAAAAAAATACATCTTGGAACTCGGCTAAAATAGACAATTGTACCCCACTTCCAAGCAATGTTTCCTATTTCTAGTTCTGCCATCAAATATCTGTGTGCTTATTATACCATTTTTGTTTTACATAGGGGAGAAAAAACTCGGAGGACACCCCTCATCTGAGGAGACCAGAGACCCCCCACCTCTTGAAGAAGGTGAAATACCACCAACCCAAGAAGTGCAGGAGGAAGAAGAAGATGTGGTGGAGACTGGCACCACAACAGGTGAGTGTCTGCGACCACAGGCTCAGGTAAACGAGATGGATGGTGGCAGATTTTTGAGACCTGTTTTTGTTTTGTTTCTCTCTTTTTAGGTGATCGTGATGTTGTGGATCCAGAACGTTTCACATCAGAAAGTGCTCAGATCCTGATCGGGGAGATCATGGGGTGTAATGTCGAACTGCAAAACATACAGCAAAAAATCAATGATGTTATTATAAAAAATAATAACATCATTGATGTTTTGGGGCGAATTTAAAACCCCACAAAATCACTTTTTGGATTGTGGTCCAATCTTTTAAAGCGGGGGTCCACCTATCTATCGTTTTTTTTTTTTTTTGAGTTCATTCACAAACTTTTCTTCTCAGCATTACATACTCACATATTGTGTGTAATATGTCCGCCTGTGTCAGATTTCGTCGGAAAGAATAACTTATATTATTCACTGCAGGCGGTTTCCATCTTCATTGTGGGCATTTGAAGCCCACAAGCATTTATTTCCTGGATGTGGTGAATGCTGTGCTCCCAGCATTCACCGCTCCTTCCCGCACATGCTCAGTGGCATCCTAGGAAGCCTGAGACTAGCTCCCAGGAGTCTGGGAGAGGCTAGAAACACGCCTACTCCCACGGGAGGAGAACCAGGAAGTGCAAAGAAGAATAGAAAAATAAAAGGTAATTACGGCGATTTAAATTTTTTTAAACGGCATGTCAGCATCTAGGCAAGGAAGAGAATACATACAGATATTGTTCAAAATTTGGGTGGAACTCCGCTTTAAATTTTTTTGCAATGTTTTGAAAAGCCAAATTTGGAGGATGCACACAGTGTGCCAACATGTGCTATCTGCCATCGCGGGAGATCAATGGACGCGTTTTGGGGGTGCAACCCCTTCCTCAATTATAAAGTAGCATTGAGGAAGGGCTTGCTCCCCAAAACACGTCCCTTGATCTCCCCTGATGGCAGATAGCACATGTTGACATTCGTAAATTGGTGTGCATCTTCCAAATTTGGCTTTTCCAGGGGTGATTTCCCCCCCATCTGAACGCTATATCAAACCCAGTTCCTAAATACTGATGTCTGATATAGCCTTCAGGTTTTACCTAATGTGAACTTTGTAAGTTCAAGTTTTTTGGCTTTCTTGTTGGTTTTACACAGGCCTGTTTTATCTGAAATGGACATTTCGATTTTTGATAATGCTACTGCAAAAATTGTTATACAACAAACATGTTGGTTTGTTTTAAAAAAACCTTTGGTAAATGCACATGTGATTGTGCAGGTATAAAAAAGTTGCTTACTCAAGAATGTGTGGATTATTGTCTCAACACTACAATAAAACACTTTTGGGGTGATGTAATTGCTGTTTTCTGCAAAAATGGGTGTTATTTCTTAAGGGCAAATCCTCTTGGCACCACAAGTGCAGTTTCAGTGCAGTTGCAAGTGCACTTGTAGTGAAATGTGTTTTTGCATTTAGGAAATAACAGCCAACAGTGCTTTGTATAAGGTTACACAATCACAACATTTTCTGGACTCAACACATTTCTGTCAGGGTCAGCTAAAACAAACACAAGCAGTAAATGTCCACCAAGAATTTCTTTTTTTTTTAATATAAAAAGGCTTCACAGATTTGCTGGCATATTGATAGCCCCCCTACCCGCAAAGAACTCCAGGTAGCGTAACCGGACATCACGGGCACTCAGGGAGGGCAAGCCAGGACGGCCACTTTCAAGCGCCGTCAGTGTGGTTTGATGTAGGATTCCGGCCTCAGGCCCAACTGAGCCAGCATAGTTGGCCGAATGTTTCTTTAAAAAGTTATGGAGAACACAGCACGCCAGTATAATATGGTTCAGTTTATACTCCGTCATATGGATGGGTGTCAGAAATAGTCGGAACCGGCTGGCCAGGATTCCAAATGTGTTCTCCACCACTCTTCGGCTCTGGCCAGCTGGTAATTAAAAACCTTCTGTTCCGGGGTGAGGGTCCTCATTGGGAATGGCCGCATCAGGTGGTCCCCCAGCGCAAACGCTTCATCAGCAACTAACACAAATGGAAGTCCTTCCACATTGTCCTCTAGAGCTGGCAAGTCCAAGCTGCCATTCTGGAGACACCTGTAGAACTCCGTCTGGGTGATGACTCCACCATCGGACATCCGGCCATTCTTCCCCACGTCCACATACAAGAAGTCATAATTAGCCGACACCACCGCCAACATCACTATACTATTAAACCCCTTGTAATTATAATAGTACGACCCCGAGTTGGGTGGTGGGATGATGTGGACGTGTTTCCCATCAATTGCCCCTCCGCAGTTAGGAAAGTCCCACCGCTCAGCAAAGTGGGAGGCCACAGTCTGCCATTCCTGTGGCGTGGAAGGAAACTGGTAATGAAAAAACAATAAACATTACTATTTTTACTCTGAAACATGGCAAGCAGATTATACACAAACATTATGGGGCAACCTTCAGATAGCATTTACTAAGGGGAATTTAACAACGCCAAAGTATTAGGTACACCTATCATATTCCCTCTCCCCCCCCTCTCATGGGCCATTTCTAACATTATAGGGGGTGTGTGTAAATCTTGGACAGGTAACCCTCTTCACTTCATTGAGAGATGAATGCCTAAATAATGGGTATTACTTTTAACAGCCCCTCCTTAGTTACACTATTGGCAGACCACTGGACAGGTAAGAAGTGTCTGAATATAAAGATATAAATACACACTGTACACATTTGAGGACATTTGGACATTCTGCTATTACCTATCAAGATAATAATAGGATACAAAAACTTTAAACAGTACCATTGGAAAGTATACAGGCAGGCCCTTGCACTACATGCTTTGGGGAATTCATCCATAAATCTGACCACAAAAGAGATGGGTATAGTGTGTATGGGTTTGGCAAAGTCAGCAGATAGATGATTGAGGATACATAGAGAATTGGGATCAGCTGACTTAGCAGTTGGGGGAGGGAGGGTTACTAAAAATTATTTGGGGACACCACAAAAAAAGCCTCTGCCACTCTGCCTGAATTTAAATCAAAAATAACATTTCCAAACATTTTAGGGGGTGTTTGGGGTAAAGCACTACTATGGAGCTGATAAAATACATTGTTAAGTGACTACATGAGGTGAATATAGGGCCAGGAGACACCATTCTGGGGAGGTTAGTGAAGGGCAAATATGTATGAAGGACCTAAAATAATAATTACATAAAAATCCAGCATGCATGTGTACAAAGGGGACATTCACAGCATATTACAAGCATGATAATTAGGGAATGAGGAAAGAAATACAATATATTAGCAAACATTCAATACAATAAAATGTGATATAAAAGGATAAAAATCTTACCTTCATATACTCCTTCTGCAGGACCTGGATGATGGCAGAACAGGTCTCTGGGATAATGATACCCAGAGCCTGGGGGGAGATGCCTGTCGAGAACTTCAAGTCCTGCAGACTTCTCCCTGTCGCCAAATACCGCAGGGTAGCGACCAACCTCTGCTCCGGAGTGATGGCTTGCCTCATGCAGGTATCCTGCCTGCTGATATAGGGGGTCAGCTAAGCCAACAAACGGTGAAACACGGGGTCCGTCATCCGGAGAAAGTTCCTGAAATCATCAGGATTATTCTCACGGATCTCACGGAGCAAAGGCATATGAGAGAACTGGTCACGCTGGAGCAACCAATTCTTGGTCCATGAACTCCTCCCCACCCTGTTCATGGACTGGACTTGTGTCAAGGTCAGGACCCCAACACCAAGCCCCCGCACAGCACGAACTCTACGAGGAGTACACATACGAAACATGGCTAGAAAATGGTCGGCTGCTCAGAATGATGTAACAGAACGCACTGAAGAACAGCAAGGCCTGTGAAGAGCGACCTGAAAAACAGCAACGAGCGGGCAAGATCGCACAGAAAACTCCGATACGAACTGACTGCACGCACTGAAGAGCAGATACAAACCCACAAGCACAAACTGAACGGCAGAAAACGATCTGAAAGCCACGAGTCTGAAAAAGCGCGAATCGTCTCTCACCAAACTTTTACTAACACGAGATTAGCAAAAGGAGCCCAAAGGGTGCCGCGCTTGGTTCTGAACCGGCCTTTTCTAGTCTCGTCATACGTGGTGTACGTGACCGCGTTGTTGGCGATCGGAAATTCCGACAATTTTGTGCGACCATGTGTAGACAAAAAAAGTTTGAGCCAACATCCGTCGGAAAAAATCCTAGGATTTTGTTGTCGGAATGTCTGAACAAAGTCCGACCGTGTGTACGCCCTATAATACTGCAGCTAGCAGAATCAACTGCCTGCCTGTAGTATTTTTAGTGTGAGAACACCAGCAATTGGTGTTCAGGTAGCTTTAGGTGCACATTGTGCAGAGGACGCAGTACACTAACTGTAAATACTGTAGCTGCCTGCCTGTGGTATTAATATAGGATCAGAAGAACACCACCAATTCTATTCAGGTAGCTTTAGGTGCACACTGTGCAGAGGACACAGTACACTAACTGTAAATACTGTAGCTGCCTGCCTGTGGTATTAATATAGGATCAGAAGATCACCACCAATTTTATTCAGGTAGCTTTAGGTGAACACTGTGCAGAGGACGCACTACACTACCTTGTAAATACTACAGCTGCCTGCTATACTAATAGGATCAGAAGAACACCACCAATTTTCTTCAGATAGCTTTAGGTGCACACTGTGCAGAGGACGCACTACCACTACACTAACTTGTAAATACTGCAGCTGCCTGTGGTACTGTATTAATAGGATCAGAAGAACACCACTAATTTTCTTCAGGTAGCTTTAGGTGCACACTGTGCAGAGGACACACTAAACTAACTTGTAAATATTGCAGCTGCCTGCGGTACTGTACTAATAGGATCAGAACACCACTAATTTTCTTCAGGTAGCTTTAGGTGCACACTGTGCAGAGGACGCACTACACTAACTTGTAAATACTACAGCTGCCTGCGGTACTGTACTAATAGGATCAGAAGAACACCACTCATTTTCTTCAGGTAGCTTTAGGTGCACACTGTGCAGAGGACGCACTACACTAACTTGTAAATACTACAGCTGCCTGCGGTACTGTATTAATAGGATCAGAAGAATACCACTAATTTTCTTCATGTAGCTTTAGGTGCACTCTGTGCAGAGGACACACTACACTAACTGTAAATACTGTAGCTTATAGGACTAATAGGATCAGAAGAACACCAGCTATTTTCTTCAGGTAGCTGTAAATACTGTAAAAACACCTGCCCGCCTGTCAGTAGTAGGAAGAGAATAACAGGAACGGATCTAGCTAAACTGAATACAGTGATATATACACAACACCTAGGATGTATATATATATATATATATACACAATACACTGTAAGTGCAGCTAATTGACTCGCCTGCCTACTCTATCTAACTTAAATCAAATTACACTGTCTCCCTGTCTTTCTATCTCTCTCTCAACGCCGGAACACACTACACAGGGCAGGCGGCCTTATATAGTGTGGGGCATGTACTAAACCCCCTGAGCCATAATTGGCCAAAGCCACCCTGGCTTTGGCCAATTACAGCTCTCTGTTCAGATGGCGCTGTGATTGGCCAAGCATGCAGGTCATAGTGCATGCTTGGCCAATCATCAGCCAGCAATGCACTGCGATGCCGCAGTGAATTATAGGCCATGATGCGCCACTCGAACATGGGCTCGACTCGAACATGAAGCTCATCCCTCCTTTGGACTATATGCTTTGATCCATATATAGTCTCCCATGGACCAGGACTGCCAACTCGCATGTATACTCTGGATATCAAATTATGGTTTGCAAGCCAACTTAGTTTGGGAGCCAACTTAGCTCCACATCCTATTCACATGCATGTGATTTCTATGTTTCTATGTTATTATTGCTCCTCAGGATTGAAGATATTGTACTTTCACATTCCTCGCTATAAATATATTACTGTTACTGGAAAGGGGAAAGCATGGTGGACATTGAGTTTTTATCACTGTATGATTGACATGTTGTGAATGATTCAGTTTTTATCATTGGCAATTTCATTTATGTGTTTTTAATAAAATACATTTTTACTTTTTGTACTTGCACAGTGGGCTGTGTATTTCCTTTACTTTTTTCCTTATCTCCTTTATGTCATTGGAGTCTGTTGAGCCCAAACAGGGTTTTTATTATGAGTTTTTGATGATATGTTACAGAGAGCTCCCACTCCAATCATTTTCCTCCTCTCTCCCCTTTTTGCAAGCGTATAGGGGTTTATTAATATATTTAAAAATGTATTCATAGCTGGCATTATCATGGATTTGCACCTTGAGGGATCCTTATTTTTAATTCTCAGAGAGAAAACTTGGCTTTAGAATGTCCAGGAACGTGCAATAGTACTGAAGGGTAAGGCCGTCAGGGCTCGGGCTTTTCCCTAGTTTCATCTCCTTTACTGCTCTATCAAGTTCATCACCTGAAATAGGTGCCTCTAGCTTCAAAGCCTATGAGTCTGGTATTGGAGACAGGCTGAAGCGAGCCAAAAAGTCAGTCAATATATGACTTCTCTGAGATTATGAAGAGTTTTATAGCATTTTTCAAATTGAGTAGCAATGGCCTAATTCAAGCAGTGTTTACGTCCCTTGGAATCCCTGATTTAATAAATTGCCACCACCTGCTTTTGTGCCTGTAGTCCCCTAGCGAGAAAGCGACCACTCTTTTTGCCCTGCTCATAAAAAAAATCTTCTGGCGGAGCGTCAATTGTTGGTGCGTTTTCTGATCAAGCACTTCAAGGAGTTGTGATCTAGTGTCTGTCAGCTCCTGCAGGGTAGAAGTTGCAAGGGAGAACTTATGGGCTTTCTCTAACAGACTTATACAGGCATATCGAGAATTCACCAGAGCCTGGTGGGCCTTTTTCCCAGCTGCAGATAGAGAGATAAATTCCCCCCTGATGGTACATTTATGAGCCACCCACTGTGTTAAGGGGTTCACGTCAGGAGTGCCATTGATTATAAAAAAATCTTTTAACTTGGTGGCTAGTTGGGAGAGGATGTTCACATCTTTAAGGAGGGATAAGTTTAATCTCTAAATCTTACACCTCGTTACTCATTCTGGAAAAGTCAGTGTTAAAGTTATAGGACGATGGTCCGACAAGACCATAGATTCAATAGGCACCGGAGATAGAATTGGAAGGTCCGTCTGGGAAAGGAAGAAGTAATCTATCCTAGGAACTATGTGTGGAAGTGTAAAAAGTGTAATCCTTTTCACTAGGATTTAGTACCCAGGAGTCATGTAGATGGAGATTTTGAAGGTGAAGATTAATCTGACGTAGCAAAAAGAGCTGATGCTCTGAAGAAGAGGGGTTACCCCTCGAAAAACGCATCAGCTCTTTTTGCATATTCTTCATACCACAGTTTACTGGCCAGCAGATTCTGCTGGATTATGGACTTTTTATCATCTGCTTGATTTTATCACTAATTTGTGAGTGTTATTTTACCTATAAATACATTTTAGTGTTGCAAAGGTAATGCGCAAGGCTTGTGCACACTCTGTTTTTGTTTTTTGTAGATCAAGCATGTCTCATTACAGTCAAGTATGGGATATGCAGACGTGACCAAGTCTAGAGTGTGCAGTATTCTTTTGCAAGGGGGTGAAGGTGGGTAGAGGAAACTCAAACCTAAGAACAAGGAGCTAGTAAAAAAAGAAAAAGGGAATGGCGGAACACTGCTCAAAAAAAAAAACAACAGGGCCTAGGAGGGGTTTGTTACAATCATCATTGCAAAAAGAGTCTCACCGCATGGTTTACAGTGCTCTTTCCGCGATGAGAGGGAGAGGCACTGGACTTTCTTGATCTTCCTTTCGATGGCATAGAAGGGTAAAAGGCACTGTACCACTCAGGCAGGTCGATAACAGGGATCTCCAAGGTTTCACAAAATTCCTGGAGATCTTCAGGAACCTTTAAGGAGGCAGAAAGGGAAGCTCTATCTGTAGACTATGCCCCCAGTGTGAAATAGATCCAATAGTGGGCATAGGGCTCGGCGGTGCTGTAAGGTGATATTAGATAAATCCTGAAAAAGCTTGATTTCAGCACCATTGAAGAGAATCTAGTCTTTTTTCCTTGCCTTATGCAAAATTGCCTCCTTGAGTGGATAACTGACTATACAGCAGATGACATCCCACGGTGGATCTGTCTCTAGTCCCCGAGGACATAGGGCCCTGTGCGCCCATTTGTATTCTATGGGGGTATCAACTGGCCTGTCCAGGAGATCATTAAACAGAGTAGTTATTGCCAATTCTAGTGTTTGAGGCCCGATCAATTCAGGGAGGCCATGAACCCTGATGTTATGCCTCGTCCCTGATTTTTCAAGATCCTATCTATGTCTATGCATTTCAATGAGGTGGACAATGTGGGAGTCAGAGGTATGTTGCAGCTGTCTAATGGTGGAGCCTTGCAGCGTGGTGGCCTTCTCTGTTTCCCCAAACCTGGTGACTACAGAGTGCAGATCGTAGCAGAGTTCAGAAATTGCAGACCCAAAGGTGGATCCAATGTCCGCGGCCACCGTTTGCAGGTCTAGGAAACTTTGAAGAGGTTAAACCACAGCTCCATGAGACTTACTGATCCCCATTACTGCATCAGAATCACTGTCATGCGAATGGCTAGTGGGAGAAGTCGGGGCCACATGGCGCTCCGATTGCTGGGTTCTGAACAGGGCTGGGATGTTGCCACTTAACTGAGTGCCCGAGTCCCATGGGTGTATAAGTGTAGCCCTCAAGTGTTTGGGTTGATTAACACAACCCAACCATTATCATAGGAGAATGAATCTCAAAATCTTAGCAAATCAAATTAGGTAAATCTGCAAACCATAATGACTAATAAACTGTACAAAAATTACAGAAATACCACATGTGATATGTACCATATAAGTAACTAGAAACTGAATACAAAAAAGTTTGTGCAAGAAAGTAAATAAATGAATAAGTCTGTGAAGTTCTTTGAAATCCACAGTGTGTAGTGAGTGATTGAAGGTCCGCAATATATAGTGAATAGATTGGAGGTCCTAATCACCGCATTGGCATCCAATATAGTGGATAAAAACTGAAGACACCAGTGAAGTAAAGCCACCACCGAGGTAGATGTAAGCTTACCGGATTGTTTGAATTCAAAAGAACATACGTTCTGTGAGTCAAGCAGACTTATGTTGTCAGCCAACAACCAGGATGGAGTCTTAGGAATCCTCTGTGGTTGGAACCCAGAACGTCCCAGAACCTCATGAGAAATCAGTCTCCATGCAAAGGTGGTTGTACGTCAGAAGATGTGGATATTGATCAATTGGATAAGGGAAATGGAAAAAGATGGCCACATAGCATAATTCCGTATAAACTATTAAAATTTATTAAAAGTAAAACACTTACATTTAGAAAGTGATTTCAAGCACTTGTATAAAATAATGGCAGCAGTGGAGTCCTTCCCGATGCGTTTCAACTCATTAGACTTCATCTGGGGTGTCTCTCCACTACAGCCAGACTCACTTATAAAATAAATGTGACCCCAATATCGAGAATCCAGCTCGTGCTGTGTCGCCATGGATTTTAGTACACACTTCCGGTTCACCCAAGATGGCGGACCAGCGTGCGTTCCATGACTCAGTATCATAGCTGGGTGTGCGTTCCAAAGGCTGATAAGCTAATAAACCAGACATTCGCATAGAACAATGTGCGAGCGTCAGGTCAAATAGACACAATGATGAACATGTGGGCGTGACGTTACATCAAAATGTAAATAGACTCGACGCTCACACGGATCGACGTGCGAGCATCTGGTAAATATAGTGACGGACATGTGGGCGTGACACCTCATCATCGCACATCCCCTCAGCTCAATTCATGAAGTGGACAAAGATTAGCTAGAGAAAATGTGAAGCGCATGTCAGGCTTAGCAGTGAGGTCACATACAAGTGAAACCACACTGCACAGCGCATAGGCCAGTATATAGATTTTTAACTACAGCCCCTGATAAGACAGACACCATTGTATCTCAAGGATACTGGTTCTACCATCAGACTTTTGGAGAATATTGATATACAAGAAGGTTTCATTGTGGCCACCACAGATGTGGCATCTTTATATACGTGTATACCGCATGAAAGGGGTATAGAGGCCGTCCCACATTTTTTGGATTGTGAGCAATCCCTAGCCCCTTTCCAATGCAAGTACCTTATAGAACTTCTGGAATTCGCAACCAAACACAACTATTTTTGGTTTAACCAACTCTACTACCTCCAACAATGAGGGGTAGCTATGGGAGCTAAGTTCGCTCCAAGTCTTGTGAACTTGTTTATGGCCAAGTGGGAGGAGGATGTCGTCTATGCCCACAGGACTCCATCTTTGGTCCTGTGGGCTAGATACATCAACGACATCCTCCTCCTATGGAGTGGCACCCCAGATTCTTTAAAACAATTTTTGATTACCTCAATCTAAATGATAGGGTATATCTTTGTCATATGAAGCGAGTGGAACTAACATCCATTTTCTAGATTTGGAAATAGAGATTGTGGACAAACAGTTTAAATTTCAAACCTATTTTAAGCCTACGGACTGTAATGGCTTTATCCCCATAGACAGCTGCCACCATAAGTCCTGGTTGAGTTCTGTCCCGCGTAGCCAGTTTTTAAGACTATGCAGGAATTGCACAGACATGGATAAATACAGGCAGGGGTCCTTAAACAAAGGTTTCTTGACAAAGGATATAACAGTAAGAATATTGATTTGGAATTACAAAAAGCCACCAATACAGATGGGGTCAATACTTGTGGTTAAACCCAAATGGGAACCTGATGAGAATTTTAAATTGGGCTATGTTGACTTTGTTCTCAACACAACATAAACAAATTAAAACAATTGGGATGTTCTTAAACAGATAATATTCTCAGCACTGCATTACCGGAACAAGCTAAGGCCATCTTTAGGGGAGCACCATCCCTACAAGGTCGTATAGCACCTAATGTTATCAATCCATCGGTTTGCCCTTCTTTTTTTCATAATTGGATTGTTTTTTTTTCCTTGCAAGAAATGGGTTGTGTATCAACACAACTCATTGGGAAGACGCAAAGTGGTAGAATTTACATCTACCGTCACGAAAAAGAAGCATACTATCAAACACTTCTGTACATGTGGCACAAAATATGTGGTATATCTGAATACTTGCCCTTGTGGCAAGCAATATGTCAGCCATAAAATCAGGACATTTTCCACAAGGGTTGGCGAGCATATTGCTTTAATTAAAGGCAGGGATTCAAAACATAGTGTCCCTAGACATTATAAAGAATTTCACAACAGCGACCCCAAAGGATCACAATTTATCGCTATTGATAGGTACATTCCACCTTGGAGGGGAGGTGCCATGACCAGAGGGGTCTCCCATCTAGAGACGTTCTGGATCTATGAGTGGGGACATTAATGCTTTTATTAATAAATCCTAATTTTGACTGATGTTTATGTCCCTATTTATTTCCATATCCATATTTGAAATAATTCTAACTTTTGAGTTGTATGTAATATGGATGATAATTCATTGCATCCTTATTTGTTTATGATTGATGTCAATGCCATCGGGGTCCCTTTAAGAGAATTCATCTCTGTCGTTTGTGTACACAATTCCTTTATCTTTGGAGTTATATATTAACAATGGGGAGGTCCCTTCTAATATGTATAAATTACCACTAATCAATTGGTTATACTGTAAAATACATGTTGTGGATCACCTTCGAATACTGTCCCTTAACACGTGATGTTAGCATTTGTTTTTTGGTCCTTTTACTGTATAGGTTTACATCAGGCCTTACAAGTATATTTCCTATATACAGTTTAAAAATAATCTTTAGTTATCTTTTTATGGTAGATTTTAGCTTTATCCCCAATATACTGAGACTTTCCATGCCGAGGCTTGATGCGCAGTGTGGTTTCACTTGTATGTGACCTCACTGCTAAGCCTGAAATGCGTTTTACATTTTCTCTAGCTACTCTTTGTCCACTTCACGAATCAAGCTGAGGGGATGTGCGATGATGAGGTGTTATGCCCACATGTCCGTCACTATGTTTACCGGATGCTCGTACGACGATCCGTGTGAGCGTCGAGTCTATTTACATTTTGATGTAACGTCACGCCCACATGTTCGTCATTGTGTCTATTTGACCTGACACTCGCACGTTGTTCTATGCGAACGTCTGGTTTATTTGCTTATCAGCCTTTGGAACGCACGCCCAGCTATGATACTGAGTCGTGGAACGCACGCCGGTCTGCCATCTTGGGTGAACCGGAAGTGTGTACTAAAATCCATGGCGACACAGCACGAGCTGGATTCTCAATATTGGGGTCACATTTCTTTTATAAGTGAGTCTGGCTGCAGTGGAGGAACACCCCAGATGAAGTCTAATGAGACGAAACGCATTTGGAAGGACTCCACTGCTGTTATTATTTTATATAAGCGCTTGAAATCATTTTCTAAATATAAGTGTTTTACTTTTAATAAATTTTAATAGTTCATACGGAATTATGCTATGTGGCCATCTTTTTCCATTTCCCTTATCTAATTGACCAATATCCACATCTTTTGATGTACAACCACCTTTGCATAGAGACCGATTTCTCATGAGGTTCCGGGACGTTCTGGGTTCCAACCACAGAGGATTCCTAAGACTCCATCCTGGTTGTCGGCTGACAACATAAGCCTGTTTGACTCACAGAAGGTATGTTCTTTTGAGTTCAAACCATCCGGTAAGCTTGCATCTACCTCGGTGGTGGCTTTACTACACTGGTGTCTTCAGTTTTTATCCACTATATTGGATGCCAATGCGGTGATTAGGACCTCCAATCTATTCACTATATGCTGTGGACCTTCAATCATTCACTACACACTGTGGATTTCAAAGAACTTCACAGACTTATTCATTTATTTACTTTCTTGCACAAACTTTTTTGTATTCAGTTTCTAGTCACTTATATGGTACATATCACATGTGGTATTTCTGTAATTTTTGTACAGTTTATTAGTCATTATGGTTTGCAGATTTATCTAATTTTATTCACTAAGATTTTGAGATTCACTTTTCTATGATAATGGTTGGATTGTGTTAATCAACCCAAACATTTGAGCGCTACACTTATACACCTCTGTGATTTTAAACAAAAATATCTGTTTGTTGTGTTAGCTGCTACCACTAGTTTAGGCAGCGTGGGGTACTTTTTTACCCGAGTCCCATGGGGTCCGGTTTGCGGAAGCACTGCGGACCAGAGCGTAGCATGTTGCGGTGTTGGAAGGGGCTCCAAACAGAAGGATAGTTGTCTCAGTACACGGGGCTCTTTCCTCAAGTGGCCATCTTGGACCAAAGCTAGATCACACCCTCTGATCTTGTCAAGGAATCATATTTTTAAGGGTTGTTTATCTGTGTTTTTCAGAAGTATTTCTGGATTATCCAATTTCCAAAAGGAAAAATTGGTAGAGAAGATCACTTAAAAAATTAGATTTTCCACATTTTCTTTACTTCTCACAAATTTGTTTCCACGATGAGTCACTTATGACAAATTTTATAAATATTATTTTCCCTTGCGTTAAAAAAAATATATGGTATATTCAGCTCTTATCAAGGCACTCTTTCTAATGTATTATGTAAATCAATTGAGGCACCTGTTGCATTTGCAAAAGTAAAAGCTTGAGACTCTATTTGCCTTGCAGAAGACTGAGTATGTTTTTAGCATTTAATGATTGCATGGCTAATCCTTCCTGAGTGATTATAAATAACAAAATGGCTGCTAAATAACTTGGAGACTTGTAATAGTTCCTGTCATGGTTTTTATGTTAAATGAGTTCTTATGTTAAATGCACAGTTTTCTTTTAGCTGAAATATCTTACATGCAAATAGAAGGTGGTGACTTAGAGATAATAATATTTTTTTATAGTAGCTTTATTGTTATCACAGGGAGGCTAACAAGGCTCTTATGTGATCACATTGGGCAGATCATAGGTCCTCTTTAAGGAGACATCCATAAACCCCTAATGCCTCCCCTTCCCTCCAATGCAGCTAATCCAGCACAGACTGTGCTGGATTATCTGCCTCACCAGGCATTGCAGCCAGGGGATGACAGCACTTAATCCGAAAATGCTTAGAGCTGAGCGCTTCCGGCTTCATTGACATCAGAGGCGATTAGGGAACAGAGTTTCCTCTATCTCCTCCAACTCACCATCCTGAAATCATTAATGCAGTCCTTGGCTTCAGGGAAGAGCTGGAGAGCCCAGGAACCACAGCGAGTGATGACTTGGGGGGGGGGGATACTTCCACCTGCAAGGTAAAGGTAATTGGGTGGCTCCAAACCACAGCCACAAAAATTGTTTGGGCTATTTCCATTACTGAATGTAGTACTTTTTCTTTCATAATCATACAGCTTTATTGAAACAGTAAAAAACATAAAATAGTTAAAAACAATCTATATCTTGAATGCACAGTCAAAATCATGCAAATATAGAGCCTGTTGGATCAACAAATTTCGCATTGGATACAGTACTTTATTAGGATTCATGTGCCCTTAGCTCAGACTGATATAGTATTTAATACAATGTCTATAATGAGAACTATAACTTAAAGTGGAGGTCCACTGAAAAAAAATATTAAAAGCCAGCAGCTACAAATACTGCAGCTGCTGACTTTTAATATATGGACACTTACCTGTCCAGGGCACCCGCGAAGTCAGCAGCCGAAGCCGATCCGTCCTTCGGCTCTCAGCTGCTGCTGCCACCATCCTCAGTAAGGGAATAAGGAAGTGAAGCCATGCGGCTTCACTTTCTGGTTCCCTACTGCGCATGCGCAAGTCTCGCTGCACATCCTCTCAGGTCCCTGCTGTGTTCTGGGACCTGTGTGTCTCCCAGAATACAGCGGGGGAGGACCGGGTAGGCGCCGGAAGTGGCATAGATCACCGCAAGCACCGCGGTGATCTATGCCAAGAAATGGGAGCAAATACCTGTATTAGACAGGTATCTGCTCCCTCCACCCCCCTGAAAGGTGCCAAATGTGACACCGGAGGGGCGGAGGAATCCAAAAAGTGGAAGTTCCATTTTTGGGTGGAACTCCACTTTAATATCACCATTAATAAAATCCATTAATATAATACAATAAATAAATATATTACATCATAGAGAGATTAATGGCTAAGGATGAGAGAGAGGTCAGGAACTATAGCTGGCTGGTGTTTGATTTGGATATTCAACAGATCAAGAAAGGACATATTTAAGAGCAAGCACCCAATAATCTTCTCTAAAACTGCATGGAGGATGTACATGCTTGGAGCCGTGTTACCTTTCTTTTCATATATATATATATATAGTGCTGTGCCCTGCCACAGTGAAGAAAAGAAGTATATGTTGCACAGAGTTCTCACTAGTACAGATTAACCACTCCCTGCCCGGCCTATAGCAGAATGACGGCCAGGCAGTGGTTCAGTTATCCTTACTGGGTGTCTTATGACATCCAGCAGGATAACTGCCGGTGCACACCCACGGGGGCGTGCATCGTGGCGATCGTTGTTGTGGCGTCAGTCTGACACACCGCTACACCGATGTCGCTAAAGCGCCTCTGATGGAGGCTTTTTACCATGTGACCAGCCTTTTCCACCATGACTGATCACGATGTAAACAGGAAGAGCCGTTGATCGGCTTTTCCTCACTCGTATGAGAAGACAGAGGGAAGGGGACACCTCAAATTCATCCAAATTAGGTTTTTTAGGGGTATATAGGGAAGATTCAGTGGACGGCAAAAGATTGCCTAGCTTGATTATTATACCCCTAATATCACAAGTACCCTTTGTTGGTTGACTCGACAATACTTAGTCAGCAATCAAACAAGTGGTTGTTCAATGGACCATATTGCATATATGAAAGAAAGAAGGGGGAGGGAAGAACCCCCAAAAAAAGATGGTCCGCTCAAGAACAAACTGGTATAAACCTAAATAACTTTATTCGTGTCACAATAGATACAGAACAACTATCCACAAACCATGTATTAAAAAATAGGACAGGAGTCCTATTATGTGCAGGTGGCCACCACAGACATTCCACATACATCTGTCACTCATGCACTCGCACCCATATGAATCATTCCAGAGAAGACCCGGGTCTGTTCAGAATTTCATAAAGTTCCTAAATAGGATTAAAAATAATTGAATATTGGGCCTTCGATCTTTCCTCAATAAAGTGCAAATGCTGGTGATTGATGAGATTCCATCCAGATATAATTCCAATAACCAAATAAAGGTGCATATGTCAAAGCAACATGGGGAGCTGGAAAGTCCCGGTTTTATCAGCTAGATAGCGGCAAATCAGAGGGCAAGTTCACATCTAATACAGGGAAGGCAAACCGGTGAATAGCCATAAACAGTGTGCCTCCTATGTGTTGGAGTACTACTTAGCTCACCGTTTGACGTCTTCAGTGAAGGGATGGTGGAGCCCGAGGAACCTGATAATAGCCTCGCTGATGTGGTATGGGGAAGCGATGCGGTGTGTTAGTCTGTTGCCGATGTGAGCTGTCGTTTCCGGATCTTCCCCGAGGGGATGTACGGTGAGTCACAGGGTTCAGACGTTCAGGCGTTCCGCGCTTGATCTAACAGATGGTTAGAGGGAGCGCTCAGTCTCAGTGTCCGCCGCAAGATTTAACCCAATATCCGAGAGTCAATCGGGATGTTCCCATGCAATCAAAGGAGGGTTTTTTTCATCGATGTGTGGAGGTCTATGTCCCATCTGTACATGGGTTAGACGCTTACGCGTTTCGCTTGTTTCCAAGCTTCTTCAGAGCAAATGTGGTGCCAGTGGCTGAATGCTTAAATATCATTACGATTAGTATTCAAAATCCTGCCATTATAGCCAGCACCTGGACACCAAAGCCTAACCTTAATTTGCATTCACCAATTCGTGCAATCACACTCATGCATACAGCTGTATTACAAATTCAGACAAACCATTAGTAGTAGTGGGTTCATAGAGATTCTCCAATCTAATCGGTTTATGTATAGTCAAATTTTGATGTTCTGTTACTATTACCATAGTGAAGAATAATAAAATAGCTTGTCATGCAGTTACTATTGGTATACAGAACCCATAGATGGAGGGTACTGCAATTTCAATCTGATCGACTAATGTATGGCTATGTGGTGGACATAATAGAAAGGAGGGAACAGACTGTCATTTCATCTAGATTATATTTCACAGATTGGATACTGTCATCTATGTGGAAAACAGAGACAGTGTTGACAAACCGAATTGTATACAATCTGTTATCCACAGACGATGTCAATCACAGTCGGGAGAAGATGTGGACTTTCAACCGCAGATTTTTAATCCCTGGGTGAACTTAATTAAATTATTTACTGTTAATTTATTGTTCCAGAAAAGGAGACAAATTGAATTCATTGTTCAATCCGGAAGGCTGCATACTGTTTAAATAAAAAATCCACATCTTCTCCTTTTGGTACAATATCCTATCGAAATCTCCACGTCTATGGGGCAAGTTAAGTTTATATATGCCCTTAACCTTGAGGCCATCTGGTTTACCCTCATGTTTTTCAAGGAAATGTAAGGATAGAGGCCGGTCGTCATCCTTATTAAGGATACTCTGGATGTGTTCGCCAGTCCTGATTCTCAGTTCTCTTTTGGTCTTGCCAACATAGATGAGACCACACGGGCAGGTCAACATGTAAATTACCCGTGTGGTTGTACAGTTAATAAAACTGTTAATTTTACACTGTCTTTTACTGTCAGAACTGGCGAACACATCCGTTCTATCCACATACCTACATACATGACACCTACCACAACGGTACATGCCCTTAAGTGGTGGAAGATCAATCAGCCAATTACGTTTTTTGGGGCGGTTGTACTCTGAATGTACCAGACGGTCCCTCAGGTTTGTTGCTCTACGAGCAGTGAGCAAAGGTTTTTTGCTAACAAGATTTCCCAAAATGGGGGCCTCAGACAAGATGTGCCAATGACAGCCCAAAATCTCCTTAATTTGGTCCCACTGTGCACCAAACTTCGTAATGATCCTTAAGGGGGGGTGATTTGAGGTTTTTTCCTTCTCTTTTTTGGTATGGTTCATCAATAAGGATGATCTATTTGTTTGCAGTGCTCTTTTTTTAGCACGTCTGATACATGTATGTGAGTAGTCACTGTCACAAAACCTCCCATATAGGTCATGCATTTCCCTGTGAAAGTCACCTTCCTCCGTGCAGTTCCTTCTTGCACGGAGGAACTGACCCACTGGAATACCTTGTTTGAGGGGTGTAGTAGACATGTGCAGGATGAAAAAATTCGTTTAGTTTAGTTTCGTTTTGATTCGTTATTTAACTAAATTCGCTTAGTTAAATTCGTTGCATTCATTACATTCGTTTTCGGAATTCGTTTCGTTTCGTATTCGAATTCGAAAAAAATTCGACCGCATTCGAAAAATTCGACCGTATTCGAAAAAAAACTATCAAATTCGAAAAAATTCTAACACATTCGAAAAAAGCTGTCAAATTCGAAAAAATTCTACCACATTCGAAAAAAACTGTCAAATTCGAAAAAATTCTACCACATTCGAAAAAAACTATCAAATTCAAAAAAAATTTTACTACATTCGAAAAAAAATATCAAATTCGAAAAAATTCTACCACATTCGAAAAAAACTATAAAATTCGAAAAATTTCTACCGCATTCGAAAAAAACAATAACTGAATTTGAAAAAGTAAACTATATATAACCATTTTGCGAAATTTGAAATTTGTATAGAATGAAATCGAATTCCAATAGAAAAGATTAGGATAGAATAGAAAGTATAAAAGAATAGCATAGAAAAACAATAGAACAGAATAGAAAAAAATATAATATATTGTATTCTAATCTTTTCTATTTGAATTCGAATTCATTCTGTACCAAATTCCAATTTTGGAAGATGGTTAAATATATATATTATATTTTTTTTTCTATTCTGTTTCATTGTTTTTCTATGCTATTCTTTTCTATTCTATTCTAAACTTTTCTATTCGAATTTGAATTCATTCTATATGAAATTCGAATTTCGGAAGATGGCTTCTGAAATTCGAATTTCGTATAGAATGAATTTGAATTTGAATAGAAAAGAATAGACTAGAAAAACAATAGAACAGAACAGAATAAAATATAATATATATATTATATCTTATTCTATTCTGTTCTATTGTTTTTCTAGTCTATTCTTTCTACTCTATTTTAATCTTTTCTATTCAAATTCATTTTATACGAAATTCGAATTTTGGAAGATGGTTTTATATATATATATATATATATATATATATATATATATATATATATATATATATATATATATATATATATATATATATATACACTATTTTTTCTATTCTGTTCTATTGTTTTTCTATTATTTTCTATTATATTCTGATCTTTTTTATTTGAATTCAAATTCATTCTATACAAAATTCGAATTTCGAAAAATAGTTATATAGAAATAGATTGAAATCAAATTCTAATAGAAAAGAATAGGATAGAAAAACAATAGAACAGTAGAACAGAATAGAAAGAAATATTATATATATATATATATATATATATATATATATATATATATGTATATATATATATATATATATATATATATATATATATATATATATAAATAAAACCATCTTCCGAAATTGGAATTTGGTACAGAGTGAATTTGAATAGAAAAGATTAGAATAGAATATTTTATATTTTTTTCTATTCTGTTCTGTTGTTTTTCTATGCTATTCTTTTATATTATTCAAATTTCGTATAGAATGATTTCGCATTCAAATAGAAAAGATTAGAATAAAATAGAAAAGAATAGAAAAGAATAGAAAAACAATAGACCAGCATAGAAAAAAATAAAATAAAATAAATAAATATATATATATATATATATATATATATATATATACCGTATTTATCGGCGTATAACACGCACTTTTTTCCCCTTAAAATCAGGGGAAAATCACGGGTGCGTGTTATTGCGATCCTGAGCTCGGCTCTTCTCGGCCACTTTCGGCTTCACTCGAGCGCCGCCCGAACCTAGCCGAGTGTACTCGGCTAGGTTCGGATAGCTCCGCTCACAGTCACGCCCATCCCGGAGGGGACTACGAGTGGAGCCGAAAGTGAACGAGAACCGCCGAGAAGAGCCGAGGACCGGCTCTGTGTATTTTGGCTCCGGCGGCACCATTTTCAAATCGCGGTCGGCGATTTTGAAGCTCAGATCGCAGGGGATCACAGGATTTTGCGAGCTGCAAGGCTGCACTGGGGCAAGGCTGCACTGGGGCAAGGCTGCACTGGGATAAGGCTGCAATAGACACTGGGGAAGGCTGCACTGACAAGGCTGCACTGACAAGGCTGCACTGGGCAAGGCTGCACTGAGAAGGCTGCAATGATGGGCATTTAAATGTAAGTTTTTTTCCCTTAAACTTCCCTCCTAAAAGTTTTTTTTTCCTTAAAATTCCCTCCTGAACTTGGGGTGCGTGTTATACGCCGGTGCGTGTTATAAGCCGATAAATACGGTAATTTTTTTTGTTTTATTCTCTTCTATTGTTTTTTTATGCTTTTCTTTTCTATTATTTTATATTCTATAATAGTCTTTTCAATTCAAATTCATTCTATACGAAATTCGAATTTCGGTACATGGCTTCTGAAGTTTGAATTTCGTATAGAATGAATTCGAATTTGAATAGAAAAGATTAGAACAGAAAATAATAGAAAAGAATAGACTAGAAAAACAATAGAACAGAATAGAAGAAAATATAATATATATATAATATTTTCTTCTATTCTGTTCTATTGTTTTTCTAGTCTATTCTCTTCTATTATTTTCTATTCTATTCTAATCTTATATATATATATATATATATATATATATATATATATATATATATATATATATATATATATATATAAATAATATACATATACACATACATATATATATATAACCATCTTCCGAAATTTGAATTTCTTATAAAATTAATTCGAATTTGAATAGAAAAGATTAGAATAGAGTAGAAGAGAAAAGACTAGAAAAACAATAGAACAGAATAGAATAAATTATATATATTATATTTTATTCTGTTCTGTTCTATTGTTTGTCTAGTCTATTATTTTCTATTCTAATCTTTTCTATTCAAATTCGAATTCATTCTATACGAAATTCCACTTTCAGAAGCCATCTTCTGAAATTCGAATTTCGTATAGAATGAATTTAAATTCGAATAGAAAAGTTTAGAATAGAATAGAAAAGAATAGCATAGAAAAACAATGAAACAGAATAGAAAATTATATATATATATATATATATAAAACATCTTCCAAAATTCGAATTTCATATAGACCGAAATCAAATTTGAATAGAAAAGATTAGAATAATCTTTTCTATTCAAATTCGAATTCATTCTATACGAAATTCAAGCTTCAGAAGCCATGTACCGAAATTCGAATTTCGTATAGAATGAATTTGAATTGAAAAGACTATTATAAAATATAAAATAATAGAAAAGAAAAGCATAAAAAAACAATAGAAGAGAATAATAAAAAAAATTATATATATATATATATATATATATATATATATATATATATATATATATATATATATATATATATATATATGTATATATGTATATATATATGTATATATTTATATATATATATTCTATTGCTTTATTATTTTATATTCTATCTTATTGTTTTTTTTAGAAAAACGTTTTCTATTTTTTTCGAATTCGATTATATTTTCAAATCGATTCGAATATGTTTTCGAATATGTTTTCGAATTCGATTCAAATATGTTTTCGAATTCGATTCGAATATGTTTTCGAATTCGTTCGTTTTTTTTTGGATTCGTTTAAATTCTTTACTTTTGTAATTCGGAAATTCGGATGCATCCGAATTTCCGAATAATGAAAAATTTGTCCGAATTTCGATTCGGAACGAAACGAAATGCACATGCCTAGGGTGTAGGATGGTGGCTAGATGCCAATAACAATGAGTTAGCTGCTGTATCTTTTCTGAAGGTTTTTGTATGCAATTTATCATCTTTTACAAATACCGTGAGATCCAGAAATGATAGATCGTTAGCATCATACGTATACGTTAATTTGATGTTACGATCATTGTCATTAAGCTCCTCGATGAATCGTGTCAGTTCAGCCGGTGTGCCGTCCCAAATCATGATCACGTCATCGATGTACCTCAGCCACAAACGACAGTGGCTGAGGTACATCGGCGAGGGATACACGCATTCAGATTCCCAGAGGCCAAGATGCAGGCAGGCATATGAAGGGGCCCATGGGGCACCCATCGACGTGCCTCTGATTTGTTTGTAATATATCCCAAGAAACTGGAAATAATTGTTTTCCAACATAAATTGCAATAGGTCGATGATAAATTCATTTTGCCCTGCCAGTAGTGGGAATTTGCTGTCTAAAAAGAATTGTGTCGCTCTTAGCCCCCATCTACGCGGAATTGATGTATATAGCGACTCTACATCAACTCCAACAAGTAACATACCCCTTGGTAGAGATATGTCCTCCAATCGCCCCAAAACATCCCGTGTATCCTGAACATATGATGGTAGTTCATATACAAGTTCTTTAATCAATGAGTCCACGTATTTCCCGACCCTCTCAAGGGGACCCTTGACAGACGATACTATCGGTCTCCCTGGAGGGTCGGTAATGGACTTATGTAGTTTGGGAATAGTATATAGGGTAGGAGTGTTAAAGTCACTGACACTAAGGTATTCACATTCTTTTTTGATGATTAGACCTGCTTCTTGGGCTAGCTCAAGTTTAAAGTTCAGATCAGACACCATTTGGGGGAAGGGATTCTGATGCAACCTCAGGTACGTGGTCTCATCACGGAGGAGATGCATGGTTTGTTCCTCATACATAGTATGAGACACGAGGACTGTATTGCCTCCCTTGTCACTTGCTTTGATAACTATGTCCTTTGCGTCCTCTAATTCCCGTAAGGCCCTCCTTTCTTCTCGGCTAAGATTGTCATGTCCTTTATATTCCCAGTTGACCCCAGTGAGGTCCCTTTTGACCTGTTCTAGGAAGAACTGGATATGTCTGTGTTTAGACAGGGGAGGCATTTTTAGGGATTTAATCGTCAATTGGGATGGACGGGGACAGCTAGGTGACAGCTGTGTGGCTTCCTCTTCTAAATTCCATTCCTGGTTTTCATCAAGAAGGGCAATCAGGGCCTCAAGAGAGTCCCGGTCTTGTTTGTCTAACTGATCCATATCGGTGCATTGGGTACCCCTATTTACGTGCCAATATCTGAAAATTAATTTTCTCAAAAACAAATTGATGTCTTTGAAAACCTCAAATTCACTCATTGTTGTGATGGGAGAGAAGGATAGGCCCTTTTGTAACAGGGAGATGTGGTGATGATTAAGGGGGAACTCTGATAGGTTTACAACCTTCAGATCTAATTGTGGTTTTTCTAGGTGTTGACTAGATAAATTTAGTTTACTGTCTAGAACTTGCGTGACCCTGACCTGAGTTCCCTTTGATTTTCTTTTCCTTCTCTTCCTTTTCCCCGATTTCCCCTGTTGGTTTGGGCTTGGGTTTTGATCATAGATGTAATTGGTTGGGTACCTGTCCTGGGGACGACGTCCCCTTCCTGATCTAAAAAAGCCACAGTTTTTTCAGGCTGTTCAGAGTCACTGTCTGTAGATGTTTGTCTGGATCTAGATACACCTGATCGATTTCTCCTACCCTTACGCGATCTACTCCTCCCTCGGGGTACTGTGGGATCAAAAATATCTCCCTTCTCCCAATCCAGGAGATTCTATTTGAATTTTTCTTGTTTAGTGGACTTAAGGATTTTTTGAGTTTTTTCAACCTCCTTTTTAAGCAGATCATTATACTTATTAAAGTCCTGATCATTCTTATATGGTTCTAGCAGTTGTGCACTGATATCAATCTCTTTTTTGATCTCATCCAGTTGTATTTGTTCCTCATCAATAATCATGTGCAAAACTGCTAGTCCACGTTCAAGGCAGCTTTGTTTCCACATTTCCAAAAACCGTGGTGTATGCAGATGGCCAGCAGGTGCTACCTTTTCTCTTAGTCCTCTAGGTATGACTTTATGTTCAATATGGGACTTCAGTGAAGAAATGTCCCATTTCCTATTGAGGTATTTTATTGTTAATCACTCGTATCTGACAGATGCAAGTAGAGGAGATTGGTGGCTCTCCTGACAGGGGGGTCTGTGCTGATTGTTTATCAGCGCAGCCTCCTGTGGATGCCTGCTCAGGATCACCAGGGATGCTGCCAGACCACCAGGGATGCCCACAAAGGTACCCAAAAAAGTATGCCACCCTGGACCACCAGGGGGATGGCAATCAGTGCCCAAACAGATGGCAATCAGTGCCCATCAGCAATGCTTTCCAGTGCCAGTGCCATCAGTGATGCCCATCAGTACCATCTATCAGTGCCGCATATCAGTGCCCATCAGTGCCCAGCAGTGCTGCCTATCAGTGCCACCCATAAGTACCCATCAGTACAGCCTTTTAGTGCCCATCAGTGTCTCCTATCAGTGCCCATCAGTGCCCACCAGTGCCACCCATGAGTGCCCATCAGTACTGCCTATCAATGCCCATCAGTGCTGCATATCAGTGCCACCCATCAGTGCTGCCTATCAGTGCCCATCAGTGCTGCCTATCAGTGCCCGTCAGTGTCCATTAGTGCCACCTCATTGGTGCCACCTTATCAGTGCCCGTCAGTGCCACCTTATCAGTGCCCATCAGTGAAGGAGAAAATTTACTTATTTACAAAATTTTACAACAGAAACAAAAGAAAAAGGTTTTTTTTTTCAAAATTTCTGGTCTTTTTTATTTGTTTAGCAAAAAATAAAAACAGAGGTGATCAAATACCACCAAATGAAAGCTCTATTTGTGGGAACAAAATAATAATTTTGTTTGGGTACAGTGTAGCATGACCGCGCAATCGTCATTTAAAGCGACAGCGCTGGAAGCTGAAAATAGGCTTGGGCAGGAAGGGGGGTAAGTTCCTGATATTGAAGTGGTTAAGGAGCTCCAGAATGTCTATTCTGAATGGAGAAAACTGACTTTGCAGTTTTCTACAGGATTGGTAACTCCCAGATTGGGTTCTGGAATCTGGTGACTTTGAAGAGTTTTGGGAAGGATAAAGCCTCTAACCCTGTGTGCACATTTTACTGGGGACCAGCAGCCTGACAGTGAAGGTGCACACAAACTTTTTAATCAAGGGGCTGGATGTGATTCAGGGCTCATCACCCTGAAGACAAAATGCTGCAAGAGCAGCATGTGTGTGTGAAAGATACGAGGAGAATGTCTACCCTGGCCTCAAGAAGAGGTGGCCAGATCTGACCACATCATTACTTTAGCCTGTGCAGCCCAGATGGGCACTTCATTGCTCACAAAGTCGACTGAAACAAAGTGGAAAGTCTATGCAGAGACAGGCTCAGCAGCTACAAAATCTGTATAGCCAGGAGGCTGGAAAATTTATGTTCTGATGCTGAAATTCCATGCGAGGTTAATTCTGTGAGGTATTTCATAACTTCTTTAACCAGTTACCAACCGGCCCATAGCCGAATGACGGCTGCAGGGCGGTTGGATAACTCTGGGAGGACATACTATGACGTCCTCCCAGAATTCCCCTCTCGCGCGCCCCCTGGGGCGCGCACCCGAACACATCCATGACCGCCGGGTCCAGAGGACCCGCGCATCACGGATCCCGGTAAATGGCCGCTGATCGCGGCCGTTTACCATGTGATCGCACCGTCAAATGACGGCGCGATCACATGTAAACAGACCGGCGTCATCTGATGACGCCGGTTCCTCTCCTCCCCTCCTGTGTACCGATCGGTACACAGTGAGCGGGGAGGGGGATGGATGGATGGATGTCTGCAGCGCTGTGGGCTGTATGTGTAGTGCCCACAGCGCTGCACAGAGACATCCATCCATCCATCCATCCATGCTCAGCCATCCCTCACTACTATGCAATGCTGTGCAATACTCTGAAATACCCCCACAATACTCTGCAATGCCCCCACAATACTCTGCAATGCTGTGCAATACTCTGCAATACCCCCACAATACTCTGCAATGCTGTGCAATACTCTGCAATACCCCCACAATACTCTGCAATGCTGTGCAATACTCTGCAATGCTGTGCAATACTCTGCAATGCCCCCACAATACTCTGCAATGCTGTGCAATACTCTGCAATGCCCCCACAATACTCTGCAATGCTGTGCAATACTCTGCAATGCCCCCACAATACTCTGCAATGCCCCCACAATACTCTGCAATGCTGTGCAATACTCTGCAATGCCCCCACAATACTCTGCAATGCTGTGCAATACTCTGCAATACCCCCACAATACTCTGCAATGCTGTGCAATACTCTGCAATGCCCCCACAATACTCTGCAATGCCCCCGCCATACTCTGCAATGCCCCCGCCATACTCTGCCATGCCCCCCCCATAATCTGCCATGCCCCCGCCATACCCCGCCATACTCCGCAATACCCCGCCATACTCCGCCATACTCCGCCATACCCCGCCATACTCCGCCATACCCCGCAATACCCCGCCATACTCCGCAATACCCCACCATACCCTGCCATGCTGAGCCATGCTCAGCTGTACTTGCCCTCTGTATGTGGCCAGGCTGTGGAAGTCTCACACATGTGGTATCGCCGTACTCAGGAGGAGCAGGAAAATCTATTTTGGGGTGTCATTTTTGGTATGTACATGTTATGTGGTAGAAATATTGTATAAATGGACAACTTTGTGTTAAAAAAAAAAAAGCGTTTTAACCACTTCCCGCCCGCCGGCCATCATACAACGTCCTTGACTTTGTGCGGAGATATCTGAATGATAGTTGCAGCTACAGGCATCATTCAGATATCAGCTTTTTCAGCCGGCGATTCCCTACATAATGAGAATGATCATAGCAGCTGTTCCACTGCTTGATCGTTCTTACGGGAGGCGAGAGGGGATGTCCCCCCCTCCCGCGCTTCTACCGACTCACCGCTACGATCGAAGCCAGGATCGTTTTTTTTTTTTTTTTAATTTCAGGCTTCCCAGCCTAGAGGTGAGATGTGGGGTCTTATTGACCCCATATCTCACTGTAAAGAGGACCTGTCATGCCATGTTCCTATTACAAGGATGTTTATATTCCTTGTAATAGGAATAAAAGTGGTCAAATTTTTTTTTTTTTGGAAAAAAGCATCAAACTAAAATAAATAAAGTAAAATGAACAATATAAAAAAAAAAAAAAATTTTTAAAGCGCCCCTGTCCCTGTGTGCTCGCATGCAGAAGCGAACGCATACTTAAGTCCCGCCCACATATGAAAATGGTGTTCAAACCACACATGTGAGCGAGAGCAATAATTTTGGCCCTAGACCTCCTCTGTAACTCAAAACATATAACCAGTAAAAAATTTTAAAGCGTCGCCTATGGGGATTTTTGAGTAGCAAAGTTTGGTGCCATTCCACAAGCGCGTGCAATTTTGAAAGATGACATGTTGGGTATCTATTTACTCGGCGTAACTTCATCTTTCACATTATGCAAAAACATTAGGCTAACTTTACTGTTTTGGTTTTTGTAAAGCACAAAACAGTTTTTTAAAAAAAAAAAACGCGTTAAAAAAATTGCTGCGCAAATACCGTGTGAGATAAAAAGTTGCAACGACCACCATTGTATTCTCTAGGGTCTTTGCTAAAAAAACATATATAATGTTTTGGGGTTCTATGTAATTTTCTAGCTAATAAATGATGATTTTTACATGTAGGAGAGAAATGTCAGAATTGGCCTGGGTGCTCCAGAACGCCTGAAGGTGCTCCCCTGCATGCTGGGCCTCTGTATGTGGCCACGCTGTGTAAAAGTCTCACACATGTGGTATCGCCGTACTCGGGAGTAATAGTAGAATGTGTTTTGGGGTGTAATTTGTGGTATGCATATGCGGTGTGTGAGAAATAACCTGCTAATATGACAATTTTGTGGGAAAAAAAAAAAGTAAAAAAAAACCCTTGATTTTGCAAAGAATTGTGGGAAAAAATGACAACTTCAAAAAACACACCATGCATCTTTCTAAATACCTTTGAATGTCTTCTTTCCAAAAAGGGGTCATTTGGGGGGTATTTGTACTTTTCTGGCATGTTAGGGTCTCAAGAAATTAGATAGGCCGTCAGTAATTCAGGTGTGATCAATTTTCAGATATTCGCACCATAGCTTTTGGACTCTATAACTTTCACAAAGACCAAATAATATCCACCGATTTGGGTTAATTTTACCAAAGATATGTAGCGGTATAAATTTTGGCCAAAATATATGAAGAAAAATTACTAATTTGCAAAATATTATAACAGAA
Source organism: Aquarana catesbeiana (assembly GCF_042186555.1). NCBI lineage: Eukaryota > Metazoa > Chordata > Amphibia > Anura > Ranidae > Aquarana > Aquarana catesbeiana. Next base: position 444,244,217 of record NC_133328.1, on the reverse strand, counting down.
ATGAAGAAAAATGTATTTTTTTACAGATTTTTCGGTCTTTTTTCTTTTACGGCGCAAAAAATAAAGAACCCAGCGGTGATTAAATACCACCAAAAGAAAGCTCCATTTGTGTGAAAAAAAGGACAAAAATTTCATATAGATACAGTGTAGCATGACTGAGTAATTGTCATTCAAAATGTGAGAGCACCAAAAGCTGAAAATTGGTCTGGTTAGGAAGGGGGTTTAAGTGCCCAGTTGTCACGTGGTTAATAAAAAGTAGGCCACAAGCCCTGAAAATGTACTTCCCTAGCTGGTCTGAACTTGATGAAAAGCACTACACTTGAGTGAAACCCCCACAATATAGTGACATGGTTGGTAAGTTTGAATAAAGACACCAGTCCATCTAGTTCAACGCGTGTATGTGTGTGTGTGTGTGTGTTTATGTCACTGCCATTTCCCTTGTTTCTGTATATTGTGTTTGCTAATATGCCCAATTAAAAGTTTTTTTTTTTGTTTTTTTGTTTTTATTATGAACACTTCCAGCTGACACCACCCACAACCCCAGCCAACCTCTCTTACCATAAATAATCCTCTATGCAGTTTAAGGTTAAATTGCTTCTCATCCAACATCATTGAGTGGCTGTGGGGCTCTCTCTAAGTGATCTGAGACTGAATAGTTTTCTCTTCACCATTGAAATATTTTGGTATTGTGATCTTATCTCCTCTTAAATGTCTCTTAAGGGGAATAAACTTGATTACCAAAGAGGGTCTCCACCCTAGCGAGTAACTTTGTTCATATTTTTAGCCCCCAAGCGCATTACTTTATATTTTTTAATATTAAACCTAATTTGCTATGTTGCCCACCCCTTTATTTAGTTCTTCCTGTAAAGTTGATTTATTCTGCTGTAAAGTTATTACCTTGCTTAGTTCTGTATTATCAGCCAACACTGAGATTTAACTATTTTTTCCAACCTCTATAGTATTTATGAACAATAGGCATGAGCTTCGAGTTGAACTCATGTTCGACTCGAACATCGGCTGTTCGCCAGTTCGCTGAATAGCGAACAATTTGGGGTGTTCGCGGCAAATTCAAAAGCCGCGGAACACCCTTTAAAAGTCTATGGGAGAAATCAAAAGTGCTAATTTTAAAGGCTTATATGCAAGGTATGGTCATAAAAAGTGTTTGGGGACCTGGGTCCTGCCTCAGGGGACATGGATCAATGCAAAAAAAAGTTTTAAAAACGGACGTTTTTTCAGGAGCAGTGATTTTAATAATGCTTAAAGTGAAACAATAAAAGTGTAATATTCCTTTAAATTTCGTACTTGGGGGGTGTCTATAGTATGCCTGTAAAGGGGCGCATGTTTCCTGTGTTTAGAACAGTCTGACAGCAAAATGACATTTCAAAGGAAAAAAAAAATTAGGGGGACCCCCCACGTCATTTTTTTTTAATTTTGGTTTGGGGTTCCCCTGTGGGGAATTCCCATGCCGTTTTTATCTATGAACTTTTATGTGTATTGTCGGACCGGCAATTCATTAATAGCCACAAGTAGTTTTAAATGAATTTTTTCCTTTGAAATGTCATTTTGCTGTCAGACTGTTCTAAACACAGGAAACATGCGCCCCTTTACAGTCATACTATAGACACCCCCCAGGTACGAAATTTAAAGAAATATTACACTTTTATTGTTTCACTTTAAGCATTATTAAAATCACTGCTCCTGAAAAAAACAGCCGTTTTTAAAACTTTTTTTTGCATTGATCCATGTCCCCTGAGGCAGGACCCAGGTCCCCAAACACTTTTTATGACAATAACTTGCATATAAGCCTTTAAAATTAGCACTTTTGATTATTCATGTTCGTGTCCCATAGACTTTAAAGGTGTTCGCATTTTCGAACAAATTTTTTGCCTGTTCGCATGTTCTGGTGTGAACCGAACAGGGGGTGTTTGGCTCATCCCTAATGAACAAATTTAACAGAACCGGTCCCAGGACAGAGTCTTGGGGTTAACCCACTTACTGTACAAATTTAGACCATTCATTTGTGTAAGGCTACTTTCACACTGAGGTGCTTTACAGGTGCTACAGCGCTAAAAATAACGCCTGTATAGCGCCTGTAAAGAGCCTCATCTGTCTCTCCAATGTGAAAGCCCAAGGGTTTTCACACTGGAGCGGTGCGCTTGCAGGATGGTCAAAAAAGTTCTGCAAGCTGAATCTTTGCAGCACTATAGGTGCAGTGTATACAATTTTTTGAAAACAATGGGGCAGCGCCGTCAAATCGCCATGGCGCTTTGCGGGTGGTTTAACCATTTTTTGTCCGCTAGCGGGGGTTAAAACTGCCCCGCTAGCGGCCGAACAGCATTGCTAAAAAACGGTAAAGTGGCGCTACCGCCAGCGCTGCCTACCCCAGTGTGAAAGTAGTCTAAGGTTACTACTAATGATACTGTTTTCTTAAGCAACTTCTTGAATATGGTCCTTTATCATTCCCCCAATAGTTTACATACTATTGATGTTAGACTGACTGGTCTGTAGTTCCAAGGTTCTTGGCCTTTTTATATTATTGGTACCATATCTGTTTGTTGCCAATCATCTGGTATCATTTCAGTCACTAAGCTGTCCTTAAATATTAGGAATAATTGTCTTGCAATAACCGGGCTATGGGGTCAATTCACTGAGAGTTAAATAACAGTTAATGCTGTAACAATTGTGTAAGTGTTTAATTCACTATGAATTTACCACATTGAGTTAGTTGCTAAGAAGCAGGCCGGGAAGCCAGCTGCTGTGTTCATAACAACCGATGACTCATCAGCTGTCAGCGGGCCTCCTTGCTGAGAGCTGAAATGCAATAGAAAAGTCTGAAAAAAAAACAGCACTCCCCCAGTCCATACCAGGCCCTTTGGGTCTGGTATGGATTTTAGGGGAACCCCACACCAAAGTTAAAAAAAAGCCCAAAATTCATATCCCTTATCCAAGCATGCAGCCCAGAAGGTCAGGAAAGGGGGAGGGGGCGAACACTCTGCCTCCCACCCCAAAGTACCTTGTCCCCTGTTGTGAAAAATTTTATATTAATGTATTGTCATAAGTCTCCCAGTGTGTGTGTTCAATCACTGCCCGCTCTAATAGCTGACTGGGGCAGCCCAACCCTGGTTGAGATCCGTTTGGTAGTGAAAAGCTCTTTGGGGACGTAGAGAAATGTTTGTGGAGTGGGGACATGTCCGCCAGCTAAGGGCCCCTGTGCGATGCACAGAACGATCGTCTGGTGGGGATGTGTTCGCTCTGCAAAGACATTGTCGGTTTAACGAGTGTGCTCTCGTGTTGCCCCTGTGTGCCTGATCAACACATTTGTGGCCCAATGAGTGTACGCCTGCCGATAATCTCTCGTCCACAAAGACAGTAGAATAATCCCAGGTATACATTGTTCTCTGGAACAATGTATAATAGGAAATTCTATCAACGGAAATACGGGAGTCTTTTGGGTTCTGGTTGGAGACAGGGTTAATGTTTGAAAGCCATGTGGCTTCTAAAAACATACATGCACCCTGTCTCTGCTCAGACACACTGATGAGACTTCTGTAGTCATTGTTCATTGGTTGTTGCATTTTCCTGTGTTGTTAAATCCTTATATGGTCACTCACATCCTGTGAGGTCATATCCTGTGAGACTGAGGTCATACCCTGTGAAGGAAGCGATTGGCTGTTGGGGCCAGGGCTTCCTGTTTGTGATTTCTTTTGTGGTCTTTTGAATAAAGGAGGCAGATTGGGAGCTGTAAGGGCAGTCTTGCTGAGATGAGAATGTAAGAAGGATGTGTTTTGTCTATTTGTGAGCATGAGACACACACACACACACACACACCAGAGGATGAGCTACACCAGAGGAGAGACATATGATCTAAAGGTGAGATGGCATTTGTATCATTAGACGAAATTGCTATTATGATTAGAAACAGGAGATTTGGCTGTGTGCTTTGCGTACAACCAAATTTCGCTAACAGCATGGCGAGCCAGGTAGGAGTGAACAGAACCTCCTTCAGAATTGGATCATTAAGATGTGCTGGGGAGGGTCTGCTTCGCAAAAAGAACACATTTTTCGTCTTTTGAAATAATGCTGGAAGTTTGGTCGTATGTCTGGTGTGTGCCTCTGTGTGTGTGTGTGTGTGTGTGTGTGTGTGTGATTTGTATCTCGAATCTTTGTGTAAGGAGACTGTGTGTGTGTGTGTGTGATTTGTATCTCGAATCTTTGTGTATGGAGACTGTGTGTGTGCGTGTGTGTGTGACTGATGCTGTGTAACAAGTTTTTGTAATGCATATGAGAAATAGAAATGTATGAATTGATATTATTTGCAGCCTGCAATGTGTGTGTGGCTGAGTAGTTTTGTAAGTAGCTGAACCTGTTTGTAAAGATGCCATGAGTTTAGTGAAGGGGCAGGCATTGTTGTTTTTGTATTGAAAGGGTCTACACCCTGGGGGAAGGGAACTATAATGTTCTGAACAGACATGCAAGCATTCACTGTCTGTATCTCTCGTTCCTGTGAAAGCTGATGTGATCTGAGTTTGAGTGTATGTTTCAGCTGTGTAATTGTGGGTTATGTGGCTTGGTTGTTTCATTGGATAGCATGTGTTCCTAAGTTGTGGTTTTTTTTTTAACACTTTTAAATGTTTGTTTAAGCGTTCATTTAGTATCTCAAATGTGTAATTTTGTGGGGAGACATTTTTGGTTTTGGCAGGAAAATGTTTTTTGTCTGCTACTTCCTTTTGTTGTTGTTGTCTACCATGTGACTACGGTTGGCCATTTTCTTTTCCTTTGTGTGTGAACTTTAAAATGTTTATCCATCTTGGTCAGTTTTGGCGGGAAAATGTGCCATTTTGTTGGGGTCTGGCCTTTGTTGTGGTCACCATGTGCATCGGCGGCCATTTTGAAGACCTGTGCTCCATTGTGTATTCCTTTGTGTGTGCAAAGCCATGTGCTTTAAGCTACAGTCTGGCTTCTAGGCACCATTTTGTGAATTCTATTTTTGTACTGTTTACATACTTTTCAAGGAAACTATTGCGTTTTCTGTATTGAATATTGGATTTAAGTTGAAAACGCATATCCAAGTGCCCATGCATTGTTGGGACATCACAATAGGAGCTGTTTACACCCTGTGGGGGTCTCAGGTTTCTAGGTAATAGCATGGGGGAGTTCTAACTCTGAGTCAAATATTGTGTTGTATTTGCGACAAGAGTGTATTGTTTAAGACGTTTTATGTAACTTTGTGTCTTATCATTTGTTAATGTCAGCCAATTTCTGTAGTCCGGGTTTCATTCACCATTTTGCCATGGACCGATTTTCGATTGCTGCAACTGCCTTTTTGTTTATGCTGATTTTAGTCTCCATCGAAATATCTCTGGTTTTGTACTGAATTCCATTTCCAGTAGAATCATTTAGGTTTTTATTACAGTTGTTTTAAAAAAAGTTTGTTTCTAGTGAAGATTTCTAATGTCTTCATAGACAAAATATGAAGCTATTCAAGGCTTCCCCTCCCCCTCCCTCTTCCTACTCAGGTGTGCAACAGGAAGTTGGTGGGAGGGGCTTGGGGTCTTTTGACTTGTGTTTGGAAGGACGAAATCATTTTTATTTTTAAATGAAGGTTTATACTGTAATACAGTTTTGGGTAGAGAGCAAACAGGAGGCATCCAAGTTATTGTTGTAATATCTAGGTACAGAGAGAAGCCATAAGTTTGTTTTTGTTTTGAATAGCGGAGGATTTCATGGTGTTTTTGTAGTTGTTGGACAAACACGTTTAGAGGGCTGTATATCGTGAGACTGGTTGGGCCGTGTATAATAGTCGGAATTCCAGTTCGCGATTGTATTAGCATAAACGTGAGAAGTAGTACGCTAACAGCCCCGCTCAGGCCGTGTATGATAATCGGAATGCGGGGGTCGATTATGGTGATAAAGGCGTAAACCATAATCGCTCCGAAAATAAAGCGCAGGGTTCTCTGGACGCTGAGTTCACCAAAAAAAAAGTGATTTGAATCGTCATGGACAATAGGTCGTGCATGCACCCCAGTCAGACAGCTACATAATACATGAAATCTGAGTTCTGAGGAAAAGGCCATTAAACCCCAGAAAGATTGACATAGGTGGTCCAAGGATACTATTTTGGGTATCCCTCTGGAGTTGATGTAGCGCGACTGCGGCTTCATAAATCTGTAATGTTGAGTGAGTTGAGGGATGCGTAGTATACATTTCTGTGATTAAAAATACACAGGCCGGAGGGAGATGGGTGGAGCCTAGCGGAGCAGACATGCATTGTTAGAGCTCCGCACCGCTGAGGAGAGAAGAGAAGGACAAAGCGGAGCCTGCAGGCTCAAAAGGTATCCATTTGAACCTTTTTGCCCCAGGGAACAAACTGTGAAAGTTTGGGCAGGAAATATGGTACTGGGAGGAAACCGTGGCAGAAATAAAAATCACCTCACAAAGAGCTCACAGGCACTCACTGCAACTAAAGCAGCTCCAGTCACCTCACAAGATACAGCATCAGGGCACTCTCACAGACAGAAAATGTCACAGCAAGACTCTCCATTTGAGTCAGATACAGAACAAATCCTCTCACAAACTTCTCCACAAGCCTCCTCAGCATCCCCAGTAATATTATTACAATTTGAAAAGATGCTTCATAAGGCTTTAAAACAAACCTCAGACCAAATAACAAAAAGCCTAACCAAAGAAATAAGAGAGCTGGGAAACCGCACCGCAGCCCTAGAAATAAAAATGGATGAAATTGAAATTACAACCCAAGTAAATATAACAGAATTGGAACAATTAAAAAAAGAGAATTTAATACTTCAAACTAAGCTCGAAGATTACGAAAATAGAGCCAGACGTTCAAACTTGCGCATAAGGGGAATACCTGAAACTGTGACAGACCTGCAATCTACTATTACTGCTCTATTACAAGAACTAAAGCCAGATATCCCTATTGAACGTTTAGAACTGGACAGAGTACACAGAGCCCTCACAGCCAAAAAGAAAGATGGACCCCCACGTGATATAATCACAAAATTTCATTATTACAGAACGAAAGAACAAATACTAATTGCTGCAAGAGAAAAAAAGGAACTTAATTTTCAAGGACACAATTATCAAATTTTTGCTGACCTATCCCAACTTACTATTACTAAAAGACGATCCATGAAACCCCAACTAATGGAACTGCAACGCCACAACATTATGTATCAATGGGGCTTCCTCTTTTCAGTCAGATTTAACTACCAAGGTACAATTTACAGAAGCAGATCAGCAGATGAACTACAACAAACCATTTTAAAATTAAATCTGACAGAACCCACAAGCAGCAACTCTCCCACACGCAGAAGAATGGCATCATCTTCACCTTCAGGCAGCACTCAGAAAATTTCAGAACAAAATGGGAATCATCATTCTCACAAAAGAGGCCGTTATGCCACATCATCCATGGACCAAGAAGATTCAATGGACTGACATCCTAATTCCTGATATCTCTTCATTTATTATACTAAGAGATGGTTCTCTATAAAAAACCTGTATTTATAACTGAATGTAACTGCATTCTGATAGTCACACACTGTGTGGGATCATGTTACATTCCAGTTATATTTCTTATTACTTCTGATTCATATAGCCTTAGAATATATAAGTGAAATAAGGAAATTCTTGTTCAGTTATATATTATCAGGTAATAACAATAGATTTATTACTTTTTAGGACAAATATGTTCAATAATCCATTCCTGCTTTTTCTTTCTTTTCTTAAAACAAATATATTATTACCTAACTAGTTCCTAGAATTATGTTTTTGTTTATTCTAATCTGAAGCAATACAACCTCAATTTTATGAGTTAACATATCCAAACAGTTACATATGAATAAAATATGTAATTGTTTACTCTAAAAGGGTTAAAATCCCAAAACAATTCAAACTATCTTCATCAATACCAAAGTTATTAACAGTACCTTTCTAACTGAATTATTTAGCCTAGGGCAAGACTAACCATATACAACCACCCTGGAATAAATAATTTCAACAAAAACTATATTCTGCACTCCAATTAATGAAACATCATTTTGATGTCTTTTGACATAGCACTTCTCTCCTGTAAGCGGAAGATCTGTGTACCCCCATTAGCCCTCCTCATTCTCCCAACCATATTATGTGGGAGTGTGACGAAGGCACTTATTCCCCTGAGAGAGATATTTATTCTCTTTCACGGGTAAATTGTGATTACTTGCAAAAAATAATTTATACAATGTATCATCTAATCTCATATGTTTTTTGTTTACTCTTTACTCCAGAATTCACTGGTTTCTTTTCTATCTATTCATCTCTTCAGTCCACACAGGTTGATCTGCGCAGTCAGCTCTGCATAACAAAAAGTAAGTCAAAACTATTTGATCTGTTGCCATGGCACCACTGAATATACTTTCCCTGAATGTTCAGGGAATAAATGTCCCTCAAAAAAGGACCAAAGCCTTCCGTACTTTCCATGACAAGAAGGCTCACATAGTATGCCTCCAAGAAACACACTTCACCAAAGATTCTACTCCAAAATATATTTCTCCTTTTTATCAACAAATTTACACGGCTTCTGCCTGTACCAAGCAAAGGGGAACTCTAATTGCATTTCACCGATCCACAGCATTCACCTTATCATCAGAATTTAAAGACCCAGAGGGTAGATACCTGATACTCATGGGTTATATAATGGATACAGCAATCACGGTGATTTCCTACTACGCTCCTAACAAACAACCTACACCATTCCTCTCACATATATTACAAGTGATTAATACACACAAAATAGGAACAGTGATAATGTGTGGGGATTCGAACCAGGTCCTCCTCCCATTTCTAGATAAATCACCTTTTACACCATCCAAAATAACCTCTAGATTACCTTTTTCTCAACTTCTTTCCAAATACAATCTGGTAGATTCGTGGAGAGAAAGTAACCCAATGAAAAAGAAATTCACTTATTTCTCGTACCCTCATCAAACCTTCACCAGAATAGATCATATTTTTCTAACAATAGGAATGATACCAGAAATTATTGCATCAGATATAATTCCGATTCCGTGGTCTGACCATAATGCAGTATACACTACTATAGCCTCAGCCATACCAAAAGTGCATGACCCAACGTGGTACTTACCGGACATAATGCTCAAACACCCACTACATCAGATGGCCATTGAACAAGCTTTAAAGGAATACATATCAATTAATAATACAACAGACATCTCCCCAATAACACTGTGGGAAGCTCATAAGCCTGTCTTGCGTGGTACAATACAAAGACAAATGGCACTATTTAAACGGGAACGCAAAAATCTAGCAAAAAAACTAGAACTCAATTTTAATGCAGCCTACATATCATTTCAAGATAATCCATCTCAGAGTACAAAATCTCATCTGGAAAAATCTAGATTGGAATACGATCTATTTCTCACTCAGTTGATAAATCCCTCAAACGCTCCAAACACAATTTCTACATGAATACAAACAAACCAGGTACATATTTGGCTTGGGCATTAAATTCAACTAACAAATCTTTCAAACCAATACGTTTGAAATTATCAAAAAATGTTTACACTTGTAATCCAGTTAAAATAGTTCATAAATTTCACTCACATCTCGCAACTTTATACAAGACAAACAATGAATTTAATCCTACAGAGGCTGAATCCTTCTTCTCAAAAATAACCTTACCTGAGTTATCTCAGAATCAAAAAAGCAGTTTGGATGAGCCTATAACTATAGATTAAGTTGCTAACGCCATAAAAGACCTAAAACAAAAGACCAGGCCCAGACGGCTACTCGGCTTTATACTATAAAACATTCTCAGAAATACTCTCTCCCATTCTCACTGAAACTTTTAACAAACTTCTAGATGGACATTCTTTTCGGCAAGAAACACTAATGGCAATTGTTTGTATGATCCCAAAACCCCTTTCTGATGATACTTCCTGTGTGAATTATCGGCCTATCTCTCTGTTAAACCTCGATATTAAATTATTAGCAAAAATAATAGCAAAACGCCTCAATAGCATTATAGGAAAATTAATACATAGAGATCAAGTAGGCTTCATGCCAAATAGACAGGCAGGCGATAATATACGCAGGGCAGTGTTATTGGCACATATTGCTAAAAAACGGAAAATCCCTTTATGTTTTCTATCTCTCGATATTAAGAGGGCATTTGACACAGTATCCTGGCAATATATGCAATATTCATTACAAAAATGGGGTTTTGGACCCCACTTTTTAACATGGATCAAAGCATTATATAATAAACCCAAAGCCTATATAAAATATGCTGGATACAAATCTGAAGCCTTTAATATCGAAAGCGGTAGGGTTGCCCATTATCTCCCTTATTATTTGCCCTTATACTCGAACCCATGGCCCAATACATCAGAACAAACCAAACTATAACTGGCATTGAAGTAGGAGGTATTACACACAAATTATGTATATTTGCAGACGATATATTACTTTTTCTATCATCACAACAGGTCTCTGGTCCTAACTTAATACCAGCTCTTGATGGATTTGCAGCCCTATCCGGCCTTATGATTAATCCTAAGAAATGCCTAGTGCTTAATATTTCACTCACAAACATGGAATTGATCCCGGCTAGGGCTGCACTCCCATTCATATTGGCAGAAAAATCAATCCCATATCTTGGAATTCATTTAACAGCATCTCATTCTGACTTATTCTCAACCAATTATCCTCCTGTATTAAGACAGATCACAAATCTAATAAAACAATGGTCGCAACTTCCTTTATCCTGGATAGGGAAGATTAATGCAATCAAAATGACTATTCTACCCAAATTGCTTTATCTATTCAGAGTCCTCCCTATTCCAATTCCTTCCTATTTTTTGAGAATAGTACAAAAAAGAGCAACTTCATTTAAATGGGGCTCTTCTAAACCACGTATACCTATACACACACTACATCTTCCCAAAAATAAAGGAGGCCAGGGATACCCTAATTTTACTAACTACTACAGAGCAGCACATTTGGCCAGTCTGTCCAAATACCATGCAAAACAGGAAATCCCATTATGGGTATTTATAGAGGCTTCAGAAAATGACCCTCTATTAGTATCAAATTTATTATGGCTTGATCCTAAAGACTGCTTTAAAATTCATAATCCCATAACTAAACACTTCTTATCTCTCTGGGATAAACTAAAAACCAAATATCAGTTACAATCTCCACACAATCCTCTCCTTTCTTTTATCAGAAATCCGGCCTTTTATCCAGCATGGATCTACCCAAATTCTTTTAAAGCTTGGACAACATCAGGCATTCAGACACTAAATGACTTCATAGCATCTAAATCATTCCTTTCATTCCCATCGCTTAGAGAAAAATATGATCTACCAAACTCTGAGATATTTAGATATCTCCAAATCAAAAATTTCTATACACCATTCCTAAAGGGGGATACACCATTATCCCAATTATCCATTTTTGAATCAATCTGTACAAAAGATCCATTTGCTAAAGGTACAATTTCATCACTTTATAATCAATTATATGGAGTAGCAAATCTTAATAGACCCTCTTACGTTCAGAGGTAGGAGGAGGACCTGGGACGAACTTTAGAAGACACGGACTGGTCTAACATATGGCTCACATCTAAGTCATCTTCACCCAACATCTTAGCACTGGAGACAAATTATAAAGTCCTAACTCGCTGGTACCTTGTACCCGCTAGAGTGGCAAAATATTCACCTAATACCTCAGCTCTTTGTTTTCGAGGATGCCCAGAAATAGGCACATATTTACACTTATGGTGGACGTGCCCAGTAATCCAAACCTTCTGGAAGGAAGTCTTCGTGATTGCATCTAAAATATTTAAAAAAATAATACAACCAGATCCATATTTAACTTTACTTAATCTAAAACCGGAATGGTTAACACTCTCTCAATTAAAACTTATGATCCAACTAATAACGGCTGCAAAACAAACAGTGGCCAAGGCATGGAAATCTCCTACATTGGTACTAGCAGAAACAATTCACAGAATGAATAATACAATGTCCCATGCTAAGATGGTAGCCATCGATCAAAATCAAATTCCAAAATTTGAAAAACTTTGGCATCCTTGGATAAAACAACAGTTCCTGTCAAACTTCAATGACTCTGTCCTGTTGCCATGGTAACAGATTAAATGACTTACAGAGACACCCATTCTAAGGCTTCAAAGAGAACTAAAAAGAATAATAAACTGACGAGCGGGACAACCTTGTGGACCATACCTCTACCTTTCAACCCTTTTTCTTCCTTCTCTTTCCTTTTCTCCACCTTACGATTAAAGCTCATTATCAGAATTTATTTGACCTATATACACTCTACTTGTAAACAATATGTATAGTAGGTATAAATCATTTAAATACCTACAAAAGTAACTAAGGAAATGATATATATCTTTAATTTAGGTTTACGTGAACCCAATGTTTAATATTTGAAATTTCATGATATTTATCTATATAAACCCTACTGTAAAACAATGAGCTTACTTTATAGATCCTTGTAAACTTACTTTATGTATCTTTATAACATTGTATACTCAATAAACTTCTTTTGACAAGGAAAAATACACAGGCCTGTTTTTGAACTTTGTGTGGCTGGTCCATGCAAAGATTTTGAAATGCTCTCGTGCCTTTCAAATTGTATTCTTTTTCTATCACTAAAAGAGTGAAGGCAGCATTCCGTCTGGTTGTTTTTATTTTTTTATTTTTTTCGTTTTTGGGAACTATGAAATATCTCCCCCACATTTGTATCTAAATGTTTGTCTTTGATTCATTGTTTGTATGTGATAACAAGATGTTTGAATCTCCCGTGACAGCCCTCTTGCGTGTCGCGGCTGTTGTATTTAAGGAAAAAAAAAACGTGAAAGTAAGATTTACAGAGGGTTTAGTTATTATCGGTTTTGTGGAATGTCAGTGACAATTTACCAATGTACATGAATGTTGTATTGTTTACCATTCTTTGAAGGATAGAGTAATAACTTTTGTTTATAAGTATCTTTTCAGGTCCAAGGAGTTTCTGGAAGTGTGTTTACAGGTGTATAAGAAGGTAAAAGTATCATAGGCTATTTCACTGTTTTATTCTGCACCATTCTAAACCCTGCATGTCTTCCTCCAGTTTGTAATGAGGAGGGAAGAAAAGGGGGATGAGAGTGGTGAGAATAACACATTTTCAAACAATACTAACCGCTCTAATTCTAACCAAGTTTGTGCCAAGACTGTCTTTCTTTGATGGAATTTGAATCAGCAAGCAGCAGTCTGGTGAAAGAGGCTCCCATCCCAGATGCTAAGAACCTTTTTGTCACTGGTTCCAGGTATTACACCCCGGATGATAAGCCATACACAGGTTATGCAGTGACCACAGTCCCGATGTCTGGGTTATTGTCATATGAGGTTTGTTTGAAGGTCAACCAAAAACAGAATTGTACTTTCCTCATTAGCTGTCACCTACATTCTCAGCTGATGGGGTGGGTGCAATCACTGTAACATGAACTTCAAAAGGTCCACCACAGGGTTCACGAGTCCATCCTGGACCCTGACACAATAACCAGTTTACATTCTTTCCAATCATTGTAAAGAAGCTTGAGGGATGAGACCACAACAGACACTGCAAGAAGCGGATCAACCACTAAAGAGTAGAGGAGTATCTTTGTTAATTTATATTTTTTGCTTAATAAATTTTGGCAAGGGTAACAATGAAAAGCATCCCAACTAGCTAAGAAAGAGAACAGGACACATGGTCGGGTATTAGTGCCCCAGCGATGACGGCAGTACATGCTATATGTGATGTTCATATTGGTGTGAGGAGTTTTGACAGACTAGTAAAATCCAAACAGACACCTGTCAATAGAACTTAACAGAACATTTCTAGAGGGTAAAATTAATTATAATTTTAACACTAGCTCTGGTTCTTGCCAGCTTTGGTATCGGGTTAACTAGGTAGCCCACAAGTGTGCTATGTAGCCGGGTTAACTAGGTAGCCCACAAGTGTGCTACAACTGTAGTTTGGTATTAATGTGGATCTACAGCTTATAAGGTATTTCCCGTAAGGCAAGAGGTTCATGTGTGCTGGTGAAACTCGTTCCAGCATCTTATGTCGCAGCTGATCGTGAGGATCTGATGGCGCGAGAGAAGGTAAGAATGGCAGGGACAGTTGGAAGGGAATTGCTTGTACACAGTGGGGGCTTGAGCTTATGAAACGCTTGAACAATTTCTCATCCATGAGGATGGGATGTTTCATGTAACTGTTGAAGCTACAAGGAAGTTCCCACAGTCTAAGGGTTTGGGAATCATTGGGGATTTTTTATCTTGCAGCGGATCATAGTGAAGGAAGTAGGGGTATATATACTCATGTTGTTTTTGTTTCTATTCCTTCTATATGCCATGATGAGGTGCTCCTGTTGCCTGATTGGACGCGTGACCAGAGCCTGAGCAGATGACCACATCTTCCCTGATGAGATGCCCCGAAGCCTGACCCACGTATAAGACACAGAGGATCCCAAACCGACTGGCGATTACTACAGCTCACCACGTCATCTCCAACAGAGTCTACATGTCAAGCCGTGTTTTACTTTTTATGGACTAAGAAGATCAGGATTCATCGAGGAACACATGGGATCATATGACAAGAGGAGGGACTGTTGTGGAAAATGTTATATTAATTTATTGTCATAAGTCTCCCAGTGTGTGTGTTCAATCACTGCCCGCTCTAATAGCTGACTGGGGCAGGCCAATCCTTGTTGAGATCCGTTTGGTAGTGAAAAGCTCTTTGGGGACATAGAGAAATGTTTGTTGAGTGGGGACATGTCCGCCAGCTAAGGGCCCCTGTGCGATGCACAGAACGATCGTCTGGTGGGGATGTGTTCGCTCTGCAAAGACATTATTGGTTTAACGAGTGTGCTCTCATGTTGCCCCTGTGTGCCTGATCAACACATTTGTGGCCCAATGAGTGTACGCCTGCCGATAATCTCTCGTCCACAAAGACAGTAGAATAATCCCAGGTATACATTGTTCTCTGGAACAATGTATAACAGGGATTTCTATCAATGGAAATATGGGAATCTTTTGGGTTCTGGTTGGAGACAGGGTTAATGTTTGAAAGCCATGTGGCTTCTAAAAACATACATGCACCCTGTCTCTGCTCAGACACACCCATGAGACTCCTGTAGTCATTGTTCATTGGTTGTTGCATTTTCCTGTGTTGTTAAATCCTTATATGGTCACTCACATCCTATGAGGTCATATCCTGTGAGGCTGAGGTCATACCCTGTGAAGGAAGCGATTGGCTGTTGGGGCCAGGGCTTCCTGTTTGTGATTTCTTTTGTGGTCTTTTGAATAAAGGAGGCAGACTGGGAGCTGTAAGGGCAGTCTTGCTGAGATGAGAATGTAAGAAGGATGTGTTTTGTCTATTTGTGAGCATGAGACACACACACACACACACACCAGAGGATGAGCTACACCAGAGGAGAGACATATGATCTAAAGGTGAGATGGCATTTGTATCATTAGACGAAATTGCTATTATGATTAGAAACAGGAGATTTGGCTGTGTGCTTTGCGTACAACCAAATTTCGCTAACACCCCATATTGATGGGGACAAGGGCCTCTTCCCAACAACCCTGGGCGGTGTTTCTGGAGGTCTGCAGGCAGGGAGCTTATTGGAACCTGGAAGCCCCCTTTAACAAGGGTTCCCCCAGATTCAGACCTCTCCCTATGTGAATGAGTATGGGGTACATTATACCCCTAACCATTCACAAAAAAAAAAGAAGTGTAGTCTTACAAAATACAATAGATGATATTTGACAAGTCCCTTATTAAAAATTTGTGTCTTCTTCCTTCAGTGTTTCTTCTTCCTCTGGTGTTTCTTCTCCCTCTTCTTGTCAGAAACCATGAACCAGACCGAGACAGTAGTACAGTTAAATCACACTTGTTTATTAATAAAAATAAAAAGGTAAATAGAGTAAGCATAGTCAAGCATAGCCAGAGTCCAGTAACCGAATAGGGTAGTCAGCCAAGCCAGAGTTCAGTAACTAGATCAGGTAATCAGCCAGGCCACAAGTCAGGGATCCAAGTAGAGGAACAGCAAGCAGGATAAGGAGCCAGAAGGGATGTCAGCAAGCCAGTCTTTAAGCAGGAATGCAGGAGATGGTTTCTTGTGATGTGACCAAGGCAAAGGCAGGAAGGAAGTGAGCTGGACGTCTTTAAGTAGGCGGGACTGGCAAGCAGATCCACAACAGCTGGTTAACTGTGGAGAGAGAAGAGAGCTGGCAATTAGCCGACAGCTGAGCGGCCAGCTCAGAGAATGAAGGGCTGAGCCAGCCCTGACAGTACCCCCTTCTCAACGACCCCTCCCCCTCGGAGGACCACCGGGCTTGAGGGGAAAACATCTATGGAAATCATGGAGGAGGGCAGGGGCATGTACGTCCGAGACCCAGGTGCGTTCCTCCGGACCGTACCCACTCCAAAGCACCAGGTACTGTATGTGCCCACGGAACCTACGGGAGTCAACAATGGATTTTACCTCATACTCCACATGGTTTCAACCTGTATAGGGTGAGGACGTGGCACCGAGGTGGTAAAGCTGTTTGCAGACCAAAGGTTTCAATAAGGAGACATGAAACACATTTGAGATGCGCATGCTGCTAGGTGGAAAGTCCATTGCGTAAGCCACCAGGTTAATCCTGCGAAGGATACGGAAAGGCCAAATAAACCAAGGTGCGAACTTCAGTGAGGGAACACGAAGTCGGAGGTTGCGAGATGACAGCCAGACCCTGTCCCCAACCTGGTAGGAAGGTGCAGGCAGACGTCTGCGGTCAGCATGGAGTCTGTACCTATCATTAGCATGATGCAAAGCCTCCTGGACTTGTGCCCAAGTTGAACGAAAACCACAGAGATGCTCCTCTAGCGCAGGAATACTCTGCGGAACAAACGAGTCAGGCAACATGGAAGGTTGGAAACCATAATTCACCATAAAAGTAGATAATCAGGAAGCAGAATTCAAGGCACTGTTGTGAGCAAACTCTGCCCATGTTAATAGGTTTGACCAGTTGTTGTGATGGTCAGAAATATAGCAACGTAGGAATTGCTCCAAGGACTGATTGGCTCGTTCTGCGGCCCCATTAGACTGTGGGTGATACACAGAGGAGAAAGCAAGCTGAATTCCCAGCTGTGCACAAAAGGCTCACAAAAACTGGGACACAAACTGACTACCCCCGTCCGAGACAAACACCTTGGGTAGCCCATGTAAGCGAAAGATCTCCCGAGCAAAAATGGAAGCCAGTTCCTTAGAAGTGGGAAACTTTTTAAGTGGAATATAATGACACATCTTTGAGAACCGGTCAACCCCCATAAGGATAACCGTGTTGCCTTGGGAGTTGGGCAACTCCACAATGAAATCCATAGACAGGTGGGTCCAGGCCCTCTCTCCATTGGGTATGGGTTGTAGGAGGCCCACTGGAAGGTGTCTTGGAGTCTTACTCTGAGCACACACGGAACAGGCAGCTACGAAGACAGTTACATCAGCACGTAGACTAGGCCACCAGAATTGTTGGGAAATGGCCCAAATAAGTTGATCCCTCCCTGGGTGGACAGCTGCCTTGGGAGAATGGTAAGTCTGGAGCACAGCAGTACAGAGACACTCTGGGACAAAGCAGCGGTCACAAGGTTTCTCAGGAGGAGCATGGACCTGAGCAGCAAGAATTTTGTCACCCAAAGGAGAAGTAAGACTGGTGCAAACTGTAGCCAGAATATGATCAGGAGGAATCATAGGAACCAGAACTGGCTCCAACTTGGAAGTGGAGGAAAATTGGCGTGACAAGACATCAGCCCTTACATTCTTAGTACCGGGTAAGAATGAGACAATGTAATTGAAACTTGACAAGAAAAGAGCCCATCATGCCCTTCTGGGAGAGAGGCGTTTAGCCTCAGACAAGAATGTGAGATTTTTATGGTCAGTAAGAATGAGAACCGGCACAGTGGTACCTTCGAGGATATGTCTCCATTCTTTCAGGGCTAAATTGATCGCCAACAGCTCTCTGTCACCAATCTCGTAATTGCACTCCGCAAAGGTGACAATTTCTTGGAAAAGTAGCCACAAGGACGCATAGCTTTCTCAGAGGTAGGATGTTGAGACAGAAGGGTGCCAACACCAGTCTCAGAAGCATCAACCTCAAGGATAAAAGGTAACGTAGGATCAGGATGTGCCAACACAGGAGCAGAAACAAAGGCAGCCTTGAAACTTTCAAAGGCCTGAATGGACTCTGGAGACCAACTCTGTTCATATCGGTCAGGGCTTGACCAGAGATGAGAAGTTAGGAATAAACTTACAATAATAGTTGGCAAAACCCAGGAAACACTGCAGAGGACGTAACCCCACGGGTCGAGGCCACTGTAGGACTACCGAAAGTTTCTCTGGGTCCATCGAAAAACCAGCAGTGGAAATGACATAGCCCAGGAATTTAACCTGTTCCCGATGGAACTCACACTTCTCCAGTTTACAATAGAGATTGTTCTCTCTTAATTTCTGAAGCACATGACAGACATCTGTGTGGTGGCTCTCCAGGGACTTGGAAAATATGAGGATATCATCGAGATAAACCAACACACATAACTGCAACAAATCTCGGAGGACATTGTTAAAAATTCCTGGAAACCTGCTGGGGAGTTACAAAGGCCAAAAGGTATTACGTAGTACTCATAATGGCCTGTTCTGGTATTAAATGCAGTTTTCCACTGGTCGCCCTCCTTAATCCCCACGAGATTGTAAGCCCCTCTCAGATCAAGCTTAGTGAAAACCGTCGCTCCCTTGAGGCGGTCAAATAGCTCTGTAATCAACAGAATCGGGTAGGCATTCTTAATCGTGAAACGATTGAGACCCCTATAATCAATGATAGGTCTCAGTTCACCGCTCTTCTTCTTCACAAAGAAGAAACCAGCACCAGCAGGAGACGAGGATTTGCAGATGAAACCTTGAGAAAGTGCGTCTGCAACATACTCCTTCATGGCTTTATCCTCCAAGACCGACGAGGGGTAAACCTGACCATGAGGGGAAGTGGCACCAGGTTGAAGGTCAATTGCACAATCATATGGCCGGTCTGGAGGCAAACTACTGGCTTGACCTTTGTCAAAGACATCGCTAAAATCACGCTACTCCTCTGGCAGGGAGGAGATTGAAGAGGTACACAAGACCTTGGCTACCTTCCGGAAGCATGTTTCACTGCATTGTGGTGACCAGTGTGAAGATATGGAATATATGAGCCATATCTTGTTATGTATCTAGAGTTCCTCTTCAACATGAAAATGTATTTCTTATAATTTTGAGTAAAATGTTTCTGAATTCTTTTGGTATTGCAACCCATGTGGCTGTCTTGGTTGGCCTCCAGTTGACATGAAATGTTTTGCCAATGACATGATACAATTCTCGGAAAAGATGTTGATATGAAAAGTTCCTGTTTATAAGTTAATTACTCCCTTGATATAATCAATCTTATTTCTGTCAAAATAACCTCTCACTCATTAATCAGTCAGGTCATGACGACCAAAAGTTATGTTGAAACAATTAGTAAAATATGTACTGTGTGATGTGTAATTTTGGGCTTGTGCCCGCCATAGACTACTGTATTATCATTCCCTATAAAAAGCTGTACCATTCTGTAACCTCTATCACATTCCCTTAGAAGATGTGATCCTCTGTATGTACAGTGCATATTCTGAAGTAAACATACATTGAGAAGAATGCAGCTCTATTGGCGTTAATGTCCTTTATTTCAAGGTTCAACTTATCATTTGGTGACCCCGGTTCGTGTCTTCTTGTCTGCATCTCCACCACCGGCTCTCCACCCGCTCCAGGAGGGACAGCAGCAAAGAGGCCTCAGGTGAGAAAACTTATATTTTTCTCATGTTATATCCTGTCTTTTCTGTACGGTGTCGAGGGGCCGGTTGGGGAGTGCAGCCACAGAAGGTAAACACGTTTCCTATTGATTTTTTTTTTTTTTTTTTTTTTTTTTTTTTTTTTTTTTTTCCAAAATATTTTATTGTCAGAAAAAAGTCATGTTTTACAATATCATTGCATAGTGACAGTACATACGAAATTGTATAGCAATGTGTTATATTACACATATTACAATGGTTAGCTACTTAACACTGTACGCCGTAATCGGCCTTTCTGACAATGAACAGAAGTAGGAAATACGAGATAACAAAGGACCGTAAATGGTCATAAACCAGGATTAAACCTTCGAACTAGGGCTTCTACATCCAGATTTGTTATATGACCTGGAATTCTCTATGAAGGTAGTATTACTTTATTTCGTACGTTGTGTCTGGTTATGATGGTGTGTGGTAGGGTTGCGGTTCTCGGACCACTAGCAATCCTACTCTTAGTTAATCGGGGGGGACAGGATGTCTGTATAGGGAGAAAGAAAAAAAAAAGAAAAGGGGGGGAGGATGATCAGAGGTTTGGAAATGGTAGACGTCTAGAAATGGTAGGGATAGGGCATGAGGTTCTAAACAAGTTATTGTTAGCACTATATAGGATCGGAATAGGGGAAGTGGTGGTGGTTGGGTAAGGTGGGATATAAGATAGAAGGGGAGAGAGTAAAGTAGGAGGGTATGGAGGACTGTTTAGAGTTCTCCTCCGACAAGGATTCATATGCCTGAGTGTACTCTTAGGCTAACAGATCTGTGTATTCGGTTGTCGTTTGGAAATGTTGCCAGCAGGACCAAACATATTTGAATTTGGAAGGCGTATCCCTGGCTTGGTGGATCAGTTCCTCCATTTCAGCTATTCTATTGATTCGTTTGAACCATTCAGCTATAGTAGGGGGCTTGGAGGATTTCCAGAGCGTGGGGATGCACTGTTTTGCGGCGTTAATCATGTGTAGGGCGAGAGAGCGGTGGTAGTCTTTTTTTGGGATGGGTGAGTGGTGAAGGAGCATTTGGGCAGGAGTAAGTGCAATCTGGTAAGTGGTAATTTTTGTTGTAAGACGTTGGACTTCATTCCAGTATGGTTGGATGAGCGGGCAAGACCACCATATGTGAATCATTGAGCCTTCTCTTCCTATTGATTTTACCTGCATTCTGTCTCTGCATGATTAGTGAGAATGTTAAAGGTACCGGTTACAATTTAAGCATGCTAAAGAATTATCATTTTAAGTGCTTGCCTTTTCTCCTTACCCCCACAAATGACATTGTATATATATTTTATAAAGGGATTTATAAATGCAGATACCACAATTTCTAAAGAATGAGTAGAAGTTGCTGGCTGTTGAATTTTTGTGTGTATGATTTTTTGAACATTTGTGGTCCTAAGGCGGATAGTTTTGCCTTCAGTGTATAGTCACAAATGGGTGAATGACCTGCTGTATGTTCTTTGAGGTAGGTAGCCTAAGATAGAGGCTAGTCTATTCCACTCAGAAAGGAGACATCCTTCTGAGAGTAGAACAAGTGAGATCTCAGATTATTGTACTGGGCTGCTGTTACACAGCCACAAAGATAAGTAACAGAACTCTCTGTCCTGGAGTTCCAAATTATTATCATTTCTGAAGAGTAGGGATGAGCCGAACAGCACCCTGTTCGGTTCGCACCAGAACTTGCGAACAGGCAAAAAATTTGCTCGAACACGCGAACACCGTTAAAGTCTATGGGACACGGACATGAATAATAAAAAGTGCTAATTTTAGAGGCTTATATGCAAGTTATTGTCATAAAAAGTGTTTGGGGACCTGGGTCCTGCCCAAGGGGACATGGATCAATGCAAAAAAAGTTTTAAAAATGGCCGTTTTTTTTTGGGAGCAGTGATTTTAATAATGCTTAAAGTGAAGCAATAAAAGTGTAATATCCCTTTAAATTTGGTACCTGGGGGGTGTCTATAGTATGCCTGTAAAGGGGCGCATGTTTCCCATTTTTAGAACGGTCTGACAGCAAAATGACATTTCAAAGGAAAAAAAGTCATTTAAAAGTACTTGCGGCTATTAATGAAGTGCCGGTCCGACAATACACATAAAAGTTCATTGATAAAAATGGCATTGGAATTCCCCACAGGGTAACCCCAAACCAATTTTTTTTTTTAAATGACATGGGGGTCCCCCTAAATTCCATACCAAGCCCTTCAGGTCTGGTATGGATATTAAGGGGAGCCCCGGCCTAAATTTTTTTAAAAAATGGAATGGGGTCCCCCTCAAAATCTATACCAGACCCTTCAGGTCTGGTATGGATTTTAAGGGAAACCCTGCGCCAAAATTTTTTAAAAAAATGGTGTGGGGTCCCCCTAAAAATCCATACCAGACCCTTATCCGAGCACGCAACCTGGCAGGCCGCAGGAAAAGAGGGAGGATGAAAGAGCGCCCCCCCTCCTGAACCGTACCAGGCCACATACCCTCAACAGTGGGAGGGTGCTTTGGGGTAGCCCCCCAAAACACCTTGTCCCCATGTTGATGAGGACAAGGGCCTCATCCCCACAACCCTTGGCCGGTGGTTGTGGGGGTCTGCGGGCGGGGGGCTTATCGGAATCTGGAAGCCCCCTTTAACAAGGGGACCCCCAGATCTCGGCCCTCCCCCCTGTGTGAAATGGTAAGGGGGTACAAAAGTACTCCTACCATTTCACAAAAAAGTGTCAAAAATGTTAAAAATGACAAGAGACAGTTTTTGACAATTCCTTTATTTAAATGCTTCTTCTTTCTTCTATCTTCTTTCTTCTTTCTTCTATCTTCCTTCGGTTTCTTCCTCCATCTTCTTCTTCTTCTGGTTCTTCTGGTTCTTCCTCCGGTGTTCTCGTCCGGCATCTTCCTCCGAGGCGTCTGCGTCTTCTTCCCTTCTTCTCCTTGGGCCGCTCCGCATCCATGATGGCATGGAGGGAGGCTCCCGCTGTGTGACGCTTCTCTCTTCATCTTTTTCTCTTCATCTTTTTCTCTTCATCATCTTCTGTTCATCTTCTTGTCTTCATCTTCTTTTCGGGCCGCTCCGCATCCATGATGGCATGGAGGGAGGTTCCTGCTGTGTGATGCTTCTCCTCTTCTGACGGTTCTTAAATAACGTGACCCCTCTGACGCACAGGGACTTAACGGGACTTCCCTGTGGCATTCCCCGTGACATCAGAGGGGGGCGGGGTCACCTGTTATGTAACCCCGCCCCCTTCTGACATCACGGGGAATGCCACAGGGAAGTCCCTGACAAGTCCCCGTGCATCAGAGCGGGGCGGGGTCACCGGGTGGCTCCACCCCCGTTATTTAAGAACCGTCAGAAGAGGAGAAGCGTCACACAGCGGGAGCCTCCCTCCATGCCATCATGGATGCGGAGCGGCCTGAGGAGAAGAAGGGAAGAAGACGCCGACGCCGCAGAGGAAGGTGCTGGATGAGAACACCGGAGGAAGAACCAGAAGATCCAGAAGAAGAGAGGAAGATGGAGGAAGAAACCGAAGGAAGAAAGAAGAAAGAAGATAGAAGAAAGAAGAAGCATTTAAATTTTCAAAAACTGTCTCTTGTCATTTTTAACATTTTTGACAGTTTTTTTGTGAAATGGTAGGGGTACTTTTGTACCCCCTTACCATTTCACACGGGGGGGGCAGGATCTGGGGGTCCCCTTGTTAAAGGGGGCTTTCAGATTCCGATAAGCTCCCCACCCGCAGACCCCCACAACCACCGGCCAAGGGTTGTGGGGATGAGGCACTTGTCCCCATCAACATGGGGTCAAGGTGTTTTGGGGGGCTACCCGAAAACACCCTCCCAATGTTGAGGGCATGTGGCCTGGTACGGTTCAGGAGGGGGGCGCTCTCTTGTCCCCCCCTCTTTTCCTGCGGCCTGCCAGGTTGCGTGCTCGGATAAGGGTCTGATATGGATTTTTGGGGGACCCCACGCCGTTTTTTTTTATTTTGGTGCGGGGTTCCCCTTAAAATCCATACCAGACCTGAAGGGTCTGGTATAGATTTTGAGGGGGACCCCACGCCATTTTTTTTTTAAATTTTGTCCGGGGTTCCCCTTAATATCCATACCAGACCTGAAGGGCCTGGTATGGAATTTAGGGGGACCCCCACATCATTTTTTTTTTTAATTTTGGTTTGGGGTTCCCCTGTGGGGAATTTCCATGCCGTTTTTATCAATGAACTTTTATGTGTATTGTCGGACCGGCAATTCATTAATAGCCGCGAGTAGTTTTAAATGACTTTTTTTCCTTTTAAATGATATTTTGCTGTCAGACTGTTCTAAACACGGGAAACATGCACCCCTTTACAGGCATACTATAGACACCCCCCAGGTATGAAATTTAAAGGGATATTACACTTTTTATTGTTTCACTTTAGGCATTATTAAAATCACCGCTCCTGAAAAAACGGCCGTTTTTCAAACTTTTTTTTGCATTGATCCTTGTCCCCTGGGGCAGGACCCAGGTCCCCAAACACTTTTTATAACAATACCATGCATATAAGCCTTTAAAATTAGCACTTTTGATTTCTCCCATAGACTTTTAAAGGGTGTTCCACGGCATTCGAATTTGCCGCGAACACCCCAAATTGTTTGCTGTTCGGCGAACTGGCGAACAGCCGATATTCGAGTCGAACATGAGTTCGACTCCAACTCGAAGCTCATCCCTACTGCCCTGTATGTAGGAACCTTTATAGCTCTTGCTACAGAATTAAAAATAATTAAAAAAGAGGTTTTGCAGCACCAGCTGGATTATCTCATGGCCAATCAAGGAGGAATATGCACCATAGTGGGAACTACCTGTTGTAACTACATTGGAAATGATACCAAGGCTGAAGATGTCATCATTTTGCATGTAGAGAAGGTACAACAAATGAAGGTTAATTTTCACAAAGAGCATACCGAAACTGCTTGGGTTGAGGGTGGCTGGGAAGGCTGGCTCTCCTGGCTCAATCCTCTCAACTGGTTTTCTGGTATTGCAGGATGGTTTTCTGGTATTTTACATGGTATTCTATATATTGTTTGAATTATAGTCCTCATAATCCTAATAGTCAAATGTGCACCTATGTTATGCAAATGCTGTTTGAAGATAACCACACATGCTTGTACTAATATTGGTTCTTTTCAGCCCTCAGGGTCCCGAGTCAGAACTGCTCATGAGATGGTGGTCCGTATACCTGGAGATCAATTTAAAGACACAGAAGAAGCTTAAAAAGGATACCGAAAGAATTATAAACACAGGAGGGGCTGTGAAGATATGAAATATATGAGCCATATCTTGTTATGTATCTAGAGTTCCTCTTCAACATGAAAATGTATTTCTTATAATTTTGAGTAAAATGTTTCTGAATTCTTTTGGTATTGCAACACATGTGGCTGTCTTGGTTGGCCTCCAGTTGACATGAAATGTTCTGCCAATGACATGATACAATTCTTGGAAAAGATGTTGATATGAAAAGTCCCTGTTTATAAGTTAATTACTCCCTTAATATAATCAATCTTATTTCTGTCAAAATAACCTCTCACTCATTAATCAGTCAGGTCATGAAGACCAAAAGTTATGTTGAAACAATTAGTAAAATATGTACTGTGTGATGTGTAATTTTGGGCTTGTGCCCGCCATAGACTATTGTATTATCATTCCCTTTAAAAAACTGTACCATTCTGTAACCTGTATCACATTCCCTTAGTAGATGTGATCCTCTGTATGTACAGTGCATATTCTGAAGTAAACAATCATTGAGACAAATGCAGCTCTATTGGCGTTGATGTCCTTTATTACAAGGTTCAACTTATCACCAGGAAAGAACCTCAGCACGGAGCCAATCAAAAGAGGGGTTGTGCCTCTGTAACCAAGGATAACCAATAACCAGCGGAAACTTAGGAGAGGAAATCACTTGGAATTGGATTTTCTCATGGTGAAGAGCCCCTACGGCCATGGACAATGGAACCGTCTCATGAGTCACATGGGAAGGCTGTAGAGGTCTCCCGTCAAGACCCTCAATGGCAAGTGGAGTGTCATACAGCTGCAGTGGAATTGAGTGCTTTGATACAAAGGCAGCATCAATGAACAGGCCTGCAGCCCCAGAGTCGATTAGAGCCTATATCTTGATAGACAACTTAGCCCAAGAAAGGGTGACCGAAACCAGGGGCTTATCCTTCTGGATAACTGGGGATGACACAACACCACCTAAGGTCTGTCCATGACAGAACTTCAAGGTTCGGGTGTTCCCAGGACGGGTAGGACAAGACTTCAAAAAGTGACCTGCCTGGCCACAATAAAGGCACAATCTCTCCCTCCTCCTAAAGGCTCTCTCATCCACAGAGAGACACGTAAAGCCCAAGTGCATGGGCACCAGGAGGCATGGGAGGTGAGGGAGGCATGGGTGGGACTGCAAAGCTCAGAGGCAAACATACAGGAGGCTTCCGCAAGCGCTCCTTAAAAGAAAGTCTTTCTCTGAGTCTGGAGTCAATGAGGATGGCAAATGAAATCAAGTTCTCCAGCTCAGAAGGTATATCTCGGGCTGCTATCTCATCCTTGATGGAATCCAAGAGACCATGAGAAAAAGCAGACATGAGGGCCTCATTGTTCCAAGCAACCTCTGCTGCCAGAGTACGGAACTCAATGGCGTAGTCGGCAACAGTTCTTGTACTCTGTTTGATGGACATGAGGCACTTGGCAGCAGAAGCGGAGCATGCGGGAACATCAAATACCCTTTTAAAGGAGGCCACAAACTCAGGGTAACTGAAGATAACAGTTTTTTGTGTCTCCCATAGAGGGTTAGCACAGGCCAAGGCTCTCTCAGAAAGCAAAGATATCACAAACCCTTCTGTCCGTGGGAAACACCTGGGGCAGCATCTCAAAGTATATCTCAACTTGGTTGAGAAACCCTCTGCATTGAACTGGATCACCCCCAAATTGCTGGGGAAGCGGGGCGGAACCAGACATACCTCTTATAGAGATAATACTCAAGGCGGGTGCCTGCACAGAGACTGGCACAGCAGCAGGGACGGCCTGCAACTCAGGTTGTTCCGGAGCAGCCACAGTGAGGGATTCCAGGTGAGCCGTGTGACTCAGGAGCGATTGTAACGCAATGTAAAACTGATCCATGCTGTGGTCTTGCTCATCCAATCTGGAAAAAATATTACCAACAGGTAGATTGACTGTATCTTCTGAATTCATGGCCATCGCCTACTATCAGAAACCATGAACCAGACCAAGACAGAAGTACAGTTAAATCACACTTGTTTATTAATAAAAATAAAAAGGTAAATAGAGTAAGCGTAGTCAAGCATAGCCAGAGTCCAGTAACTGGATCGGGTAGTCAGCCAAGCCAGAGTTTAGTTACCTGATCGGGTAATCAGCCAGGCCAGAAGTCAGGGCTCCAAGTAGAGGAACAGCAAGCAGGATAAAGAGCCAGAAGGGATGTCACCAAGCCAGTCTTTAAGCAGGAACGCAGTAGATGGTTTCTTGTGATGTGACCAAGGCGAAGGCAGGAAGGAAGTGAGCTGGACGTCTTTAAGTAGGCGGGACTTACGAGCAGATCCACAACAGCTGGTTAACTGTGGAGAGAGAAGAGAGCTGGAAATTAGCCGACAGCTGAGTGGCCAGCTCAGAGAAGGAAGGGCTGAGCCAGCCCTGACACTTCTCTCCGGTGGGTTCTTCTTCCTCCGGTGTTTCTTCTCCCTATAGTGTTTATTCTCCCTTTTCTCCCTCTCTCTGGTGGTTTCTTCTCCCTCTGCTGTCTTCTCCCTCAGGTGTTTCTTCTTCCTCTTCTCTCTCCGGTGATGTCTTTTAACTGCCCACTAAAAATAAAAAACATGGTCTTCCTCCGACGCTGGCTGCTTTCATTGTATTGGCTCCCGCTGCCTGCCATTTCTTATTTAGGCATGGGATGTGGCCATCCGGTAATGTCACCTGGAGACCCTGCCCCTTGTGATGTCACAAAGCACTCACCCCAGGCATGTGGCCTGGTATGGTTCAGGAGTTTCCTGACCTGCCAGGCTGCATGCTCACATAAGGGACTGGAATGGATCCTGGGGGGGACCCCACGCCGTTTTTCTTTCATAATTTTTAATTGTCTGCTTTTTTTACAATCAGCTGTGAGCGGAGAAGCCCACTGGAAACTAATGAGTCATCAGTTGTTAAGGACGCAGTGTGTTATTTGTAATTAGTAGATCTAGCAGAGCATTGATGAGCCTTAGATGACTAAGCAGTTCCATCTGCCCAGTCAGTATCCATATATATATAGTGACATGAGGGACGTTTAGACCAGTGGTAGATACATTGTTTAGTGAAGTCCAAGCCAGAATGAACTGTGTTTTAAGAGCCTGGTAGCCCACTTTTATTAAAAGGAAAATTGAAATTCCATAAAACATAAAGTAACGTTGACTCCTTCTTGGTTCCATAATTTCCTTTTACCAAGAGCATCATAAATCAGTCACATTTAAATCGGTCAAATTGCTTGCAAATGTCAGGTGTGAACAGCCACCCCTACCATCATCTTGTCAGGTAAAAGATTAAATTTGGTCTGAAGATAGGGGATTATAATAATAGAAGTGTTAAAGCTACTATCAAAGTGGCTACAGGTCTTCAGCATACAGTAACTAATGTGAAACATTCTACATGCATGTTGCAACATGAACTTAGTCAATAAACTGAATTTTAAATTGGCCTTTCATATTATGTTATGTTAGGTAACATATGGAAAATTAGAACACATTCCAATGATGTGTAACAATAAACTGTGTTTTACATTCAAGAACATAATAAAGGTTGTTAATCATCTAGATCAATGTTAGTCAGTACACAAAAAACAAGCAGCGCTTTGTTAAATTAAGCTCAGAAATTAATGTATTTTTATGACATGTATCAGTATTCAGCACATCATCTTTGGATTTGCCTTCAATGCTTTTACTAAAACTCACTTGAAGAGCTTTGAACTTTATGATCAGACCAATGCAGAAACAGTGCTGATGACATAGATTTTCATGTTGTCTTAACAAGTCTCTATGGGATAACAAAAAAGGTTTTTCTTTAGTTACATAACCTAAAGATCAATAACAATTTTTGATTGAAGAAGTATATGTTAACCTATAAAAAGGCATGCAAAAATGTTCAGAAAAAATATAATATCTGTTATTTAACCGCTTGCCGCCCGCCATCCGCCTTATGACGGCCAGGCGGCGCGGCTCTCGTTCTGGGAGGGCGTCATATGACACCCTGCCCTTTAAACAGGGAAGGCACGTGATCGTGTGCGCGCATCCCTGTACCTTCGGTGGCGGCGTGTCACGGAGACACCGCTTGCCACCGAGGGGGGTGAACAGCCATTGGGCATGGCTGTTTACCAAGTGATCGGCCGTGACTTCATCACGGCTGATCAGAGATGGTACTGCCCAACTGTGCACTGTGCATGCGTGCGATCGTGAGCGTGCTGTGCGTGCACATCGGTGGCGGCATGTTTCCAGGAACACTGCTCGTCACCGACGATGGTAAACAGCCAGTGGCTGTTTACCACGTGATCGGCTGTGATCCTTTCACAGCCAATTACTAAATGTAAACACAGAGCGGTAACTAGCTGTTACCAGCTCTTCTCTCCTCACACACCATTTCCAGTGTGAGGAGAGAAGAGCCAGGAGCAGTGAGTTACCGATCTGTGTCTGTATTGTACTACACCAAGCACAACACTTGTCCTATCCCCACTTTGTTATCTGTCACCCAATAGTCACCACAGTCACCCCATAAAGTGCACCTGTCACACAAGAGACTGCCATCAGTGACTGTCAGCGGTGCACCTGTCACCCATCACCCATCAGCCGTCACCCATCAGTGACTGTCAGCCATCACCCATCACCCATCAGTGACGTCAGCCATTACCCGTCACCCATCAGTGACCATCAGCCATCACCCATCAACCAACAGTGATGTCAGCCATTACCCGTCAGCCATCACCTGTCACATATCAGTGACATCAGCCATTACCGTCACCCATCTGTGACCATTAGCCATTACCTGTAACCCATCAGTGACCATCAGCCATCACCCGTCAGCCATCACCCATCAGTGATGTCAGCCATTACCCGTCACCCATCAGTGACTGTCAGCCATCACCCGTCACCCATCAGTGACCGTCAGCCATCACCCAACACCCATCAGTGACTGTGGCCTGTCACTCGTCTGTGACCATCACCCATCAGTGACCATCACTCGTCACTGTCCGTGGCCTGTCACCCATCAGTGACCATCGCCTGTCACGCTGTCATCACCTATCAATGAACATCACCTGCCACCCATCGCACAGCCCATCAGTGACCGTCACCTGCCACCTGTCACACAGCCATCAGCGTCATGTCCAAAAGAGTTTACAACAGTGAGGAGGCATTCCAGATTCTCTCCATGACTGATGAGAGCAACAGGGAGTTCTCATCAGATTCCGGAAAAAAGGAAAATTTGGGACTTTAAATGAGGCAAATGCCTCCATCCCGGTTTCTTGGCACAAGAAGAGGGGAAAAACGGGGCGGGACTTTAAATGAAACAGTGTGTCAGGGAAATAGGCGCATCCCTATGCATAGTCCCGCTAGGTTAGCAAACCAGCAAAGGCAATGTCGCGCTCACGCGCATCAACGCACGCGGATGTGCAATGTCTCTACTAGGCGGACACCTGGCGCCACATTCGGACGAATGCGCGTGCGTAACAACGCCGCGATGGTACGAACGCACGAAAGGAACGGTGCGCGTACGACGTGATACTGCGCCTTGTTTATTTAAACGTTCCACTGACAGTGCCACATCGCTGGATTATCATCAGCTCTTCCTGTGTTCCTGTGATTGTGTTTCCTGTTGTCCTGACCTCCTGTGTACCGACCCGGCTTGTTATCTACTTCTCTGGATCTCCTGGCTTACCCACCGGTTTGCTTTTGACTCTTCCTGCCTGCTTCCTGCATCTGACCCCAGCTTGGCTAAACGGACTCCGCATTTCTCTGTCTCCTGTACCTGGATTTGTTGCTTAGATTCTCGGACTGCTTTACTGTGTTTTGACCCTCTGGCCTGGCTTCTGATTTCCTATTGGACTTCCATTGGTCCCCTCCTCGCACCTTAAGCACGTTGCCTCCAGTGACTTTGCTCTATCAAGCCTCCAACACTGGCTCCTACTTCCAGGCTTCTGTGAGCACCGCATCCCTGTGTCATCTTCAGGGTTGTGCTGCACTCGGCCGCAAGGGGAGCCCTCTCAGCAACTCAGTCTCCTACCAAGATCCTGACACAGTGTGATGTTTGTTTGTTTTCTGATCTGGATCCATGAGCCAGTTGGCTCACTTCTATGTCCGGGAGCTGTGATGCGCACCGCGGGATCTCCCCTCTCCCCTTTGGAGCGGGTGGATACCTTCACGCTGCTCATCGATGCCATGTCACACACGCCATGTGTATGACATTTTTGAGAGCGTCATTACATTGGTGGTGTTTTTCCATCTACGGTCTTTGAGATGGATCTTTGACGCCCATGCCAATGACGCATTGTCTTGGCAACGGCACCGTCCCTTCCTTTCGTTCACGTAGCATTAGGCGGGGTTTTGCATGTGGGCCTCTCTTAATGGCCCCATCTGTGGTGGACTGTCCATGCTTTCGGCTTTATTTTTATTGTCTGCATCCAATGCACATCCTGGCTATTTTAGGTCGAATATCAGGTAATCTAGGCAGCCAAATATTTTTACATTTGCATTATTCTGTTCCTGTTTAAGTACAGATGCTGCCTTTTGATAATCACATTATATATTCATTTATTTATATTTTTTTCATATATTTTTAAATTTTAGAAACCTTCCAAGACCTAAGTAGCCATTATCCATCATCCCCTTTTTTATGTAAGCCACCAGTGCTTGGGCGGCTCTCCTCAGATCATGGGGCCATTTCTGCCAGGATCGCTTGTAATTTACCCTGCCACAGCTCCCGGACAAGACATCCCTTTGGGAGCCTCCGGTTCTCGAAACTGCATTTCCACATGGTGGTCGTGAGTACTGCTTACAGCAATTTTTCCACTACATCCAATCCCTTGGCGTATTTTCCCCCTGAAGGCAGTGACTTAGACACTTTTCATTGTCTTTCTTTCAGATTAAAGACATTGCTGCTCCTGATGAGTGAATTAATAAACTTCACGAAACGAGTAGAGCCTAGTATATGCAATGCTTCTATTGACTTTCTACTTTTATGTATTTTGTATTTATATGGACATGTGCATTAGCATTACAAAGTTCAAGCTAATAGGAAGTTTCTCAGTGAATGTAACATAAGGGTCTACACACTGTCATGCAACTCATGTTCCTATTTGTATATATATATGAATTTTGCTTTTGTATCATGTATATTACTGTATGAATTTTTATTATGATTTATATTAAATATACTGCTTTCTGCACCCATCGCTGCTGACTGCATGTCTCATTTAAAGTCCCGCCCGTTCTTCCCCTCCTCTTGTCTCATCAGATTCCAATTCTGATTTCGAATCAAATTTGGAATTTGAACGGATTGAGTGTAGTGAACCAGCAAATGATTCGGAGGAAGAATGGGTCCCTGCTAAAAGGAGTACCAGTACCAGCACTGCCGCCAGCCCCGGAAACAAATGCCGAGTACCAGTGCTGCCACCGGCGATAGGCCCCAGGAGCAAATGCCCAGTGCCAGCGCTGCTGCCGGTGATAGGCCCCAGGAACAAATGCCCAGACCCAGTACCAGTGCTGCCACATCACGCCTGAGTACCAGCACAGGCAATTCAAATCCCCCAACTACTGGAGTGTCACGTCCCCCAAAAGCCAGTGCCTCTACATACATGCCAGGTGGTATTGCCAACCCAACATGGCTGCCATCCGACTCGGGATCACCAATTATTCCCCCTTTCACAGCACAGCCAGGTGTGCAGGGCAACACCCAAAATTTCTCAGAGATTGATTGCTTTCATCTGTTTTTGGCTGACACTTTGCTGCAATTCATTGTGGACCAGACAAATTTATATGCCCAGTAGTATATTGCCAACCATCCCCAATCATCATATTAGAGGTTGACCGATATATCTGCCGATATTTCACCTTTTTAAAGAAATCGGACGATTATTATGGGAAAAAGGCCGATTGTGAGGGATCTGAGGCAGGGGGCGTGCTGGGTGGAAATCACCCCCGGCCGCCTGCCGTCTAGTCCAAACGGCTGCTATCACAGCCACTGTCTGCTGACTTTTTTTTATTCTGTCCACGGAGGAAGTCGGCAGCGGCGGCCACCGATTGGCTGTTACCGGCCACGCTGCATTCTGGGGATTATAGTCTGGAGGCAGAGGCGGGGCGCGCAGCACGTCAGACGAGTGGAGCTGTCTTTGGCCAGGCGAGGGGACAGAACAGAGCTGGGAGCGCTCCGCTGGTGGGCACTTCTGAGGTGGCAGTTTTACATTATTAGGCTGTACTGGTGGGCACTGATGAGGTGGGACTGATGGGCTACACTGATGTGATGCACTGGTTGGCACTTGTGGGCACTGATGTGATGCACTTCTGGGCACCGATGTGATGCACTGGTGGGCAGTGGGCACTGATGGGATGCACTGGTTGGCACTTGTGGGCACTGATGTGATGCACTGGTGGGCAGTGGGCACTGATGTGATGCACTGTTTGGCACTGGTGGGCACTGATGTGATGCACTGGTGGGCACTGATGTGATGCACTGGTGGGCACTGTGATGTACTGGTTGGCACTGATGTGATGCACTGGTTGGCACTGATGTGATGCACTGGTGGGCACTGATGAGGTGGGACTGATGGGCACTGATGAGGTGGGACTGATGGGCACTGATGAGATGCACTGGTCAGCACTAGGCTGCACTGGTGGGCACTAATGGGATGCACTGGTTGGCACTGATGGGCTGCACTGGTTGACACTGATGGGCTGCACTGGAGGGCACTGATGGGCTGCACTGGAGGGCACTGATGGGCTGCACTGGAGGGATGCACTGGTTGGCACTGATGGGCTGCACTGGTTGGCACTGGTGGGCAATGATGGGATGCACTGAAGGGCACTGATAAGGTGGCACTGATTGGCACTCATGAGATACACTGGTTGGCACTGGGCTGCACAGGTGGGCACTGATGGACGCCAATGAGGTGGCACTGATGGACACTGATAGGCTGCACTGGTGGGCACTAATGAGGTGGCACTGATAGGCTGCACTGGTGGGCACTAATGAGGTGGCACTGGTGGGCACTAATGGACACTGATAGGCTGCACTGGTGGGCACTAATGAGGTGGCACTGATGGGCTGCACTGATGGACACTGACAGGCTGAACTGGTTGCAACAATGAGGTGGCACTGATGGACACTGATAGGCTGCACTGGTTGGCACTGATAGGCTGCATCCCACCTCTCTACCCTAAACAATAACCTCCTCCCCACCTCTCCACCCTAGACTTTCTGAGATGAAGGAAAAATAAAAAATTGGCCTAAAACATCGGCCGCAAAAATCAGCAACATATATCGCCATCGGCCGCCCCGATTTCTAAATATCGCTATCAGCCACAGAAAAATCCATATCGGTCGACCTCTACATCATATGCCCATCCATTTGAATGGAGAGATCTGAATTTGGAGGAGTTCAAATTGTTTATGGGCCTCATCGTAAACATGGGGCTTACAAAAAAATGAAGGACATGCCTCTTGGTCCACCAACCCCATTCACAACATGCCCATTTATTCTGCCGTAATGGCCAGGTCCCGATACAAAATAATAATGTGCTTTCTTCATTTTAGTGACAACACCCAGTGCCCTCCCCGTAATCATCCAAATTACGACAAATTATATAAACTTCGCCCACTGATAGATTTCTTTTCCCAACAATTTGCAGAACTCTATGTACCCGATCAGAATATATGTGTCGATGGGTCCCTGGTACCCTTTTCAGGCCGGCTAGGAATAAATTCCTAGCAAAAAGGGCCAGATACAGAGTAAAATTATACAAGCAATGTGAGAGAGGCATGGGATATCTGTATGCATTCCGCATATATGAAGGAAAAGATTCCCAGCTCCAGCACCCTGAGTGCCCGCCCTACATGGGCACAACTGGAAAGATTGTATGGGACCTGGCATACCCACTTCTGAACAAAGGATATCACATATACCTTGACAACTTCTACACCAGCCTGCCCCTTTTAAAAAATTTATACATCGCAAAAACCTTGGCCTGCGGAAGCTCCAGAAAAAAATAGGAAGGGCTTCCCACAGTCTCTAGCAAACAAAAAGCTGCAAAGGGGGGAAAGAGCAGCATTGAGATGCAACAAAGTGCTGGCCTTGAGGTAGAAGGATAAAAGGGACGTGCACATGATGTCCACCATCCATGACGACACTACAATTGAGTTTTTTTTATGGACTATGCTTTTGCCTACCGCTTGGACTGATCTGTTGCCCTGCTACTATAGTACACAGGGGTCCCACATATGTGAGGGGCTCTAGAATTGTTTTTCCGGATGGATAAGAACATTTTTTTGTTTTCTCCACGTTTCGGAATTTCTAATTAGGGTCTGGAGTCAGGAGGCTTCATAGAGATTTGGGTGGGTTGAAGCCTCTACCCCTGTGCCCCGTGTCAATTTTCAGTGATTGGCACCATAGTTTGTAGACTCTATAACTTTCACAAAGACCAAATACTTTACACTTATTTGGGTTATTTTTACCAAAGATATGTAGCAGTATAAATTTTGACCAAAATTTATGAAGAAAAATTACTAATTTGCAAAATTTTATGACAGAAGCAAAGAAAAAAGCATTTTTTTCCACAAAATTTACGGCCTTTTTTATTTATAGCACAAAACATAAAAAACCCACTAGTGATTAAATACAGAAAAAAAAAAACACAAAATATAGATATCTTACGTGTAATACATTTGCAATAACTAATCTGACTGCCTCTGATTTTCCTGCTATTTTTTTTTTTGGGGGGAGGGTGTAAGATATTTCTTATATCTGTTTGTATCTGTTTGTGTAACCAAATAAAATAACATTAAAATGGCCATGAGATGTGTACATGTAAACCACAGAGAATGTGTAGGGTCTTAATGGAGATTTTGTGAAGGCCTTAAGATGGCTATACATTCTCTGATGTCTCAGAAAACCAGTTGCAGTTTTTTTCAGAATGCTGTATTACACTAAGTCTGAAGAAGTGTTGTATCAGCAGCCATTGAGTGATAGTAATTAGGAAGATGTGATTTTATAGCCACCTTGTACAAGTTGTCCCCTATGGGCAGCCTTCAGTCTACAAGCTAATAAATTATGAGTTAACCTATACAGGGCAACAGACCTATTGCAAACAACACTCAAATATTTGAGTTCAAAATGAAGCCTACTGTCAGGGAAAAATTCTGTGAAGAACTGGCAAATATGCCAATGTCCAATATGGTCGCGCTAATTCGCATTGGCCAACGGCACACAATGGCGAATGGGCATACGCAAAATGGGCTAATTGTTGTGTTCCATGGCCCATATAAGGACACCAGTGGCTCTCACAAATTGCTGGATTATCGTCAGCCTTGTATCCTGTGTTCCTGTGCTTTGTGCTTCTGCTTGATTACCCATTATCAACCTGGCTTACCCCTGACCTGCTCTGGCTTCTCTTCTGGCTCTGAACCCGACTTGCTTCACGGACCTGCTCCTGCCTATTCCAGGTTGATATTCTGTGTTTGACCCCGACTTGATCTTGACTACGCTTTCCATTCCAGAACATTTGCCTTCTATATTTTGCACTCCAGCCAAGGACTTTTTCTCTGGAAACTATGAAAGTGGGGTTTATCACCTCACTCCTCTCAGATGAACCCCAGTCTTGGGCCCACCACCTGCCAGAGCAGAAAAGTCCTGTGCTCAACTCCGTTTCTCCATTCCTTGCACAACTCTACAATGATCCTCAACATGTGGCAACTGCAGAGACTGCCCTTCATGCCCTGCAATAAGGGTAATGCCCAGTTGAGGATTATACCATAAACATTCGTAAATGGTCCGCAGATATCAGATGGAATGAGTCCTGTTGTGGAAAATTTTATATTAATGTATTGTCATAAGAGTCTCCCAGTGTCTGTCTTCTCGCAGCCCACTCTAAAGAGCTGACTGGGGCAGACTGATGCTGGCTGAGACCTGTTAGGTAGTGGAAAACTTCCTGGTGTTTGGAGAGAGGTGTTTGCGGAGAGAAGACATGTCCGCCAGTAAGGGGCCCCTGTGCAATGCACAGAACGATCGTCTGGTGGGGGTGTGTTCGCTCTGCAAAGACATTATCGGTTTAGCGGTTGTTTGCTCTTGTCACCCCCGGTATGCCTGATCAACATGTTTGGGGTGCCATGACGTACACCTGCAGATAATCTCCCATCCATGAGGAACTCTAGTCATCGTCATTTGGTTGTATGTATTTTGTTGTGTTGTTAAATCCTTATATAGTCATTCACATCCTGTGTTCATTTCCTGTGAGGTCACAAGCTTTGTAAGAGGTGTTTGGCTGTTGGAAGCCCAACCCTCGAGTTTTGGGACTTCCTATTGATATGTGAATAAAGGGACTATCTCATGGCTGAGGGCCAGAGAGAGCGATGCTGGAGCTGAGAACGTAAGGATGTGTTGTGTCTGTTTGTGGGGAACGAGAGGACAGACGTACTTTCAAAAGGTAACATGCATTTATATCATTAGACGAAATTGTTATTATTATTTGAAACAGGAGATTTGGCTGTGAGCTCTGCGTACAACCAAATATCCATGTCAGAATGGCGAGCCAGAACATAGGAGTGAACAGAACCTCCTTCAGAATCGGATCATTAAGATGTGTTGGGGAGGGTCTGCTTCGCGAAAAGAACACATTTTTCGTCTTTTGAGATAATGCTGGAAGTTTGATCATATGTCTGGTGTGTGACTGCGTGTGTGTGTGTGTGTGATTTGTATCTCGAATATTTGTGTAAGGAGACTGTTTGTATGTGTAAGTAATTGTATGCTGTGTAACAAGTTTGTAATGCATGTGAAAAATGGATGAATTGTAATTATTACTTATGTATGGGACAAGTAGATTACATGAGTTTTGTAGAGTGTTTAATTTTCTCAAGACACCGATAGTTAGTGGACTTTGATAGTTGTATAGGAAAGCTTTTCGTTTGAAGATGGCTGCTGCATTTTTAAGTGAGCATGCGGCCTGGGGGGAGGGGCGGCCAAGCATTTTACAATGGTGAAAAGTTGGCTGCTCCCTGTGGACAATAGAAAGGTTTTGTTTTGAGATGAAAAGAACATGCAAACATTCACTGTCTGTATCTCTCAATGTCTTGTTCCTGTGAAAGCTGATGTGAACTGAATTTGAGAAAAGAGGGTATTTTTTAGCCGTGTGCTTGTGTTTTTTAGTGTGGTCTTTTTGTCATCGGCCATCTTGCTGTGGTCCAGATTTCATCTAACCTGTGTTCCTAAGTTGTGTTTGTTTGTAACTTTAACACTTTTAAATGTTTGTCTAATGCCCCGTACACACGGTCGGACTTTGTTCAGACATTCTGACAACAAAATCCTAGGATTTTTTCAGACGGATGTTGGCTCAAACTTGTTTTGCGTACACACGGTCGCACAAAGTTGTCGGAATTTCCGATCGCTAAGAACGCGGTGACGTCAAGCACGTACGACAAGACTAGAAAAGGCCAGTTCAGAACCAAGCGCGGCACCCTTTGGGCTCCTTTTGCTAATCTCGTGTTAGTAAAAGTTTGGTGAGAGACGATTTGTGCTTTTTCAGACTCGTGGCTTTCAGATCGTTTTCTGCCGTTCAGTTTGTGCTTGTGGGTTTGTATCTGCTCTTCAGTGCGTGCAAGCAAGTTCCGCGTGACTTTAATTAGTCATTGTATTCTTGTTCGTTCGTTACTGTTTTTCAGGTCGCTCTTCACAGGCCTTGCTGTTCTTCAGTGCGTTCTGTTACTCCGTTCTGAGCAGCCGACCATTTTCTAGCCATGTTGCGTATGTGTACTCCTCGTAGAGTTCGTGCTGTGCGGGGGCTTGGTGTTGGGGTCCTGACCTTGACACAAGTCCAGTCCATGAACAGGGTGGGGAGGAGTTCATGGACCAAGAATTGGTTGCTTCAGCGTGACCAGTTCTGTCATATGCCTTTGCTCTGTGAGATCCGTGAGAATAATCCTGATGATTTCAGGAACTTTCTCAGGATGACGGACCCCGTGTTTCACCGTCTGTTGGCTTCGCTGACCCCTTATATTAGCAGGCAGGATACCTGCATGAGGCAAGGCATCACTGCGGAGCAGAGGTTGGTCGCTACCCTGCGGTATTTGGCGACAGGGAGAAGTCTGCAGGACTTGAAGTTCTCGACAGGCATCTCCCCCCAGGCTCTGGGTATCATTATCCCAGAGACCTGTTCTGCCATCATACAGGTCCTGCAGAAGGAGTATATGAAGGTAAGATTTTTATCCTTTAATATCACATTTTATTGTATTGAATGTTTGATAATATATTGTATTTCTTTCCTCATTCCCTAATTACCATGATTGGAATCTGCTGTCGATGTCCCCTTTGTTCTCATGCATGCTGGATTTTTATGTCATTATTTTTTTAGGTCCTTCATACAGATTGGCCTTCAATAACCTCCCCAACATGTTCTCTCCTGGCCCTATATTCACCTCATGTAGTCACTTAACAATGTATTTTATCAGCTCCATAGTAGTGCTTTACCCCAAACACCCCCTAAAATGTTTAGAAATGCTATTTTAGCTTTAAATTCCGGCAGAGTGCCAGAGGCTTTTTTTTTGTGGTGTCCCTAAATCATTTTTAGTAACCCTCCCTCCCCCAACTGGTAAGTCAGCTGATCCCAATTCTCTATCTCTCCTCAATCATCTATCTGCTAATTTTGCCAAACCCATACACACTATACCCATCTGTTTTTTGCTCTGATTTATGGATGAATTACCCAAAGCATGTAGTGCAAGGGCCTGCCTGTATACTTTCCAATGGTACTGTTTCAAGTTTTTGTATCCTATTATTATCTTGACAGGTAATAGCATAATGTCCAAATGTCCTCAAATGTGTACAGTGTGTATTTATATCTTTGTATTATGACACTTCTTACCTGTCCAGTGGGCTGCCAATAGTGTAACTAAGGAGGGGCTGTTCCAAGTAATACCTTGTATTTAGGCATTCATCTCTCAATGAAGTGAAGAGGGTTACCTGTCCAAGATTTCCACACACCCCATAATGTTAGAAATGGCCCATGAGAGGGGGGGGAGGAATATGATAGGTGTACCTTATACTTTGGCGTTGTTAAATTCCCCTTAATAAATGCTATCTGGAGGTTGCCTCATAATGTTTGTGCCTAATCTGCTTGCCATGTTTCTGAGCAAAAATAGTAATTATTTTTTTTTCCCTCAACAGTTTCCTTCCACGCCACAGGAATGGCAGACTGTGGCCTCCCACTTTGCCCAGCAGTGGGACTTTCCTAACTGCAGAGGGGCAATTGATGGGAAACACATCCACATCGTCCCACCACCCAACTCGGGGTCGTACTATTTCCACTATAAGGGGTTCAATAGTATTGTGATGTTGGCGGTGGTGTCGGCTAATTACGACTTCTTGTATGTGGACGTGGGGAAGAATGGCTGGATGTCCCATGGTGGAGTCATCGCCCAGACGGAGTTCTACAGGCGTCTCCAGAATGGCAGCTTGGACTTGCCAGCTCCAGAGGACAATGTGGAAGGACTCCCATTTGTGTTCATGGCTGATGAAGCGTTTGCGCTGGGGGACCACCTGATGCGGCCATTCCCGATGAGGACCCTCACCCCGGAACAGAGGGTTTTTAATTACCGGCTGGCCAGAGCCCGAAGAGTGGTGGAGAACACATTTGGGATCCTGGCCAGCCGGTTCCGCCTATTTCTGACACCTATCCATATGGCGGAGTATAAACTGAACCATATTATACTGGCATGCTGTATTCTCCATAACTTTTTAAGGAAACATTCGGCCAACTATGCTGGCTCAGTTGGGCCTGAGGCCGGAATGATACATGAAACCACACTGACGGCGCTTGAAAGCGGCCGTCCTGGCTTGCCCTCCCTGAGTGCCCGTGATGTCCGGTTATGATACCTGGAGTTCTTTGCGGGTAGGGGGGCCATCAATATGCCAGCAAATATGTGAAGCCTTTTTATAATAAAAAACAAAAAAAAAACATTCTTTGTGGACATTTACTGCTTGTGTTTGTTTTAGCTGACCCTGACAGAAATGTGTTTATTCCAGAAAATGGCATGATTGTGTAACCTTATACAAAGCACTGTTGGCTGTTATTTACTAAATGCAAAGACACATTTCACTACAAGTGCACTTGCAACTGCACTGAAACTGCACTTGTAGTGCCAAGAGGATTTGCCCTTAGTAAATAACCCCCATTTTCTCTGAAAACAGCAATGACATCACCCAAAAAGTGTTGTAGAGTTGAGACAATAATCCACACATTCTTGATTAACAAACTTTTTTATACCTGCACAATCACATGTGCATTTACCAAAGGTTTTTCAAACAAACCAACATGTTTGTTGTATACCAATTTTTGGGGTAGCATTATCAAAAATAGAAATGTCCATTTACGATAAAACAGGCCTGTGTAAAACCAACAAGAAAGACACAAATCTTGAACTTACAAACTGTAGAACTTGAAGGCAATATCACACAGGAGTATTTAGGAACTGTGTTTGATATTGCGTTCAGATGCCTTGAAGTCACCCCAGGAAAAGCCAAATTTGGAAGATGCACAGCAATTTACGAATTTCAACATGTGCTAGCTGCCATCACGGGGGATCAAGGGACGTGTTTGGGATGAGAAACCCCTTCTTCTCAGCTACTTTATTATTGAGGAAGGGGTTGCACCCCCAAAACGCGTCCATTGATCTCCCGTGATGGCAGATAGCACATGTTGACACACTGTGTGCATCCTCCAAATTTGGCTTTTGGAAAAATCACATAAACATTTTGCACATTGTAGCACACCAAAAAACAAAGGGATTTGGAGGGGCTTTAAACTCGCCCCAAAACATCAATGATGTTTTTAGTTTTTCCAATAACATCAATGATGTTTTTCTTGATGTTTTCCAATTGTAAATTACACCTCATGATCTCCCCGATCAGGATCTGGGCACTTTCGGATGTGAAAGGATCTGGATCCACAACATCACGATCACCTAAAAAGAGAGGAACCCCAAAAAAAAATTAGGTCTCAAAAATCTGCCGGCATCCATCTCTTACCTGAGCCTGTGGTCGCAGACACTCACCTGTTGTGGTGACTAGTTCCACCACGTCTTCTTCCTCCTGCTCAGCTTGTGTTGGGGGGATTTCCCCTTCTTCCAGAGGGGGGTGGGCTCTGGTCTCCTCGGATGAGGGGTGTCCTCCGAGTCTTTTCTCCCCTATGTAAAACAAAAAGGTATAATTCGCACACAGATATTTGATGGCAGAACTATAAATAGGAAACATTGCTTGGAAGTGGGGTACAATGGGCAAGTTTAGCAGAGTTCCAAAATGTAGCATTTTCAGTGCCTTTGTCAAGCTGCAATACTTTACCTGTTTGGTACAAGCTTCACAGATGTAGCACCCCCCCTATAGTATACACTGGAGCACCTGTGTGGCCCCCTAATAAAAATGGTGTTCTTGTGTCCCACACTAGTGCTCCAGTGTCCAGATGTGAAAACAGCTGCTGAGTGTCCTCTCCTTATACAGAATCTAGTTTGCATTTCATTCTAGTAACAAAGCCATCTACACAACTAAATTCTTTTAAGACAAGTGTAGGGTGTAAAAATGGTGGCCAACTGCATATGGCCTAAACAATGGTGTTTTATAGTCCTAAAGAAAAATGTTTGGGAGGCGCATGCGCGGACTCCTCTAAGATGGCCGCTTAAGCCCGGAGCTCCGCACTGCCCTGACCACCCGGCGCACATAGCGGGGGAACCGGGAACCCGCAGGCCACATCACCCACCTCAAGGCGAATAGGAAGGGTTGGGGATCAACCCTATGCCGGCCGGATTGTCCAGGAAAGGCCTGGAACCTCTGTTCAGAGCCTCGGCTGAGCGGGCCGAATCCAAGATGGCGGGCGCCATGCTGCACGGTGCACAGACAGCTGCAGAGAGCCCAGGAGATAAACTTTCCTATGCCGCAGTGACCCGCTCGCTCCACTCTGGGACCCCAGTGAGTACTCCTCAACACTTGGCTCAGTTCACGGCCCCCTCAGAGCACATTGCAGAACAACCTATGACGCCCCCCTCGCAGTCTCCCTCCCCTCACATTACAACAGGGCCTGAAATGGCGCCCAATCCAGCCCACTCTATCCTCACAGCCCCCGACCTCTTCTCCCAGTTATCAGCTCTGCTGGATAGAGGTCTGGCCCAAACAGCAGCCAAAATAACGGGCGACATCAGAGAGGACTTCCAGGCCCTGGGTTCCAGGATGGAGGCGATCGAAGATAAACTTGACCAGACCATCTCTAAAACCAGGTAGAACTCTAACCACATACAGGTCATACAAGACCAACTGGACATTGCTCTCTCTCGCATTGATGACCTTGAAAACAGGTCCAGAAGGGAAAATTTTAGACTCAGGGGTCTCCCAGAATCTATAACCGACTCTACGATGGCGGTCCAAGACTTCATTAAACAACTTCTCCCTGACATTCCTCCACATAAATTGGAAATTGACCGCGCTCACAGGACATTAGGACCACCGAGGAAAGATGGCCTCCCCAGAGATATAGTGGTCAAGCCACACTACTTCTCAATTAAAGAAGAGGTGATGAAAAAGTGCAGATTCCAACAGCCCCTCACGTGCAGAGGCCACGCCGTACAAGTCTTTGCGGATATTTCACCTAACACAATACAAAAAAGGAGGGCGTTGAAGCCCCTACTCTCGGTGTTGGCGCAAAACGAAATCAAATATAAATGGGCCTTCCCATTTGCTCTCAAGTTTGATCACAGAGGCAAAACCTACTCTTTCCGCAGCCTCCAAGAAGGAGAACGGATCCTGTTAGACCTCCGCCTCATCTCGCAAGAGTCAGCAATGGACTTCAACAATTCGGCGGCGGGACCATACAAGCGCCCATCCCCTGCAAGCCCCTTGCAACCCCTGTGGGAGAAACCCAAATACAAGCGCCCCAAGGAAACCAAACCTCCATGAGTCCTCGAGTCAAGACGCTGCTTGATGGACTCTCCCTGATTCATTTTTCCCTTTGATGGCTCCTACACGAAAACGATTGACTTATCTTTTTTTCTCTTTTTTATTGCTGGTTTGTTTCTCCCTTGGGTCATCCCAGCATTGGATGGTCTGTGCTGGAGATTTCCTGGATTT
Source organism: Aquarana catesbeiana (assembly GCF_042186555.1). Taxonomy (NCBI): domain Eukaryota; kingdom Metazoa; phylum Chordata; class Amphibia; order Anura; family Ranidae; genus Aquarana; species Aquarana catesbeiana. Next base: position 444,199,927 of record NC_133328.1, on the reverse strand, counting down.
TTTGGCCGGGGGGGGAGGAGAGAGGGGACGTTATGTCCCCTTTCTCTTCTCCCCCCCCCATCCCTCTATGTCTTCTCCTGATGGGGGGGACCTAAGCAGGTGTTTCTGCCCCAGGGGGGTCCCTTGGGAGTAATCCTATTGGGACCCACCTGGCGCTAGGTATTTGAATGTCAACCAACACGATCCTTAACACCACTGTCTGACCCAGGCCTCCAGGGCATTGGGTAACAGAGTGTGATCTAATGACTCCTCTTTATGATGTGCCTTGGACGCAAAAATGAGCTCCGTATTGCATGGGCTATAGCTCAAGGAGCCCTCCTCATCCACCCGGAATTTGGTCCTGGGTGGGAGGGGAGGAAGGTGGGGGAAAAAAAAAAGGGTGGGCGGGGCCCCCTTCGGTTCCCCAGGTCGGACTAGCTCCGATCAGCAGTTTTTTTTTTATATTCAGTATTTAACTTAGGTGCGCCGAGGTCGCGGCAGCTAGGCTGCACCTCCATTAATCCCAAGGACCAGGTGAAACTGGTCTCCTGGGTTAGGAATCCTCCCTGTCAGCAGGGTCTGGACGTTTCCTCCACTGTGAAGAGTGGTGTGCTCTGCTGCCACCACTGTTCACACTAGTCCCGAGAGGACTTGATCTTCCCCTCTTTCCCTCTTCCTATGTTCTCTTCTCTACTATCTTCTCTAACAATCTATTTTCTTGTAGTTGGCTGTCTGCTGGGTTATACCCACTCCCCCAGTAAGAAGCGGAAGGATGTCTTAAGGGTCTCAACTTCGGTTCCCACTCTCCAACTGGAACAGGTAGGCGTTGAGGGATGGGGGGTGGGCCCCCTACTTCTGCTTCATGGCTGACACCGAAAATCTGCCCTCCCTATTAAGGGTGGCCACACACAATACCCAAGGGCTGAACTCTCCTTCTAAACGAAGGAAAGTACTTGATTTTATGAAATCCCGCAAGATTGATCTTTTATTTCTCCAAGAAACCCACTTCACGATCCGGTACAAACCTAACTTTATCCACTCTCAGTTCCCATTGTTTTATCTAGCCAATGCGGAAGATAAGACCAGAGGGGTTGCCATCCTGATATCTAAAAATTGCAGATTCACGCTAAATAAGGTTCATCGAGATCCAGAGGGTAGGTACATCCTAGTTAAGGGTTCTGTAGAAGGCAGATTATACTCCCTAGTATCTTACTACGCCCCTAACACAGGACAGCATAAATTCTTTAACTCAATGTTTAAGACACTTGAACCAATGATTGAAGGCTCTGTAATTTTCGGGGGAGACTCCAATGTGGCCTTCGACCAGGGCCTAGACAAATCCAAACCCCCAGCCGCCCAAAACATACGTCCAACCAAAACCAGCTTGAAAATAGCTAAGCTGGTCTACTCACAAGGACTCACTGACATTTGGAGGGATTTAAACCCCACCAAAAAAGATTATACTCACTTCTCCCACGCCCACCAGTCCTATGCTCGTATAGACCATCTGCTAGTCTCGAATGACTTGATCCCGGCAGCCCAAAGATCACAAATTACTGACACGGTCTGGTCGGATCACTCCCTGTTAAGTGTTCTGATAAATAACCAAACCCCACATCACAAATACAACCTTTGGAGACTAAAGGAAAACATCCTTTCTGACCCCGCCTGGAAAGTAGAAATTGAAAAGGCCATAACGGAATATTTTAATCAAAATGACACGGCAGACGTCTCCGCGGAAACCTTATGGGCAGCACATAAGGCCACAATCAGAGGGAAATTAATACAAATAGCAGCCAAACTTAAAAAAGAACATGGGATAAACATAATCAACCTAGAAAAGAAATTCCAAAAGTTATGTACGGAGCACAAGCGAGACCCTGCTTTAGTACCTGTGTCCCAATTGGATGCAGCACGCCTAGAATTAAACTTAGCCCTTACAGCTAAAGCGGATAAAAGTTTGTCATGGCTAGGAGCAAAATATTACTATCAGAAGGACAGGGCTGGGTCTCTCTTGGCGTCCCGTCTCTCCCCGCGCCCTCGATCATATATCTTCCCCAAAATCAAAATAGCGGGCCAACCCCACACAACAAACCCATTGAAGGTCATGAAAGCCTTCCATGGTTTTTATGCAGATCTATATAGCGAACATAAGGCAAGTAATCCCCAAACTCTGACGAATTTTCTGAATAATCTCCCGATTCCTACCCTTTCGGCTAAGCACAGAGATAGACTCGAAGCACCGGTTTCCGCCGAAGAAGTGCTAGCGGTTATTAAAAATCTTAAGCGGCGGTCTGCTCCGGGTCCAGATGGCTTCTCCGTACCGTACTATAAAACTTATGCAAATACCATAGCGCCTTACCTTGCTAGATTTATTAACTTCAAAACCAAGGGAGAGCCTCTGGACCCGCAGATGAACGCTGCTTTCATAACCGTAATACCGAAACCAGACAAGGACCAGGGAGAAGTATCCAACTATAGACCCATATCCCTGATCAATAACGATCTAAAAATTATGACTAAAATTATGGCAGACCATTTAGCCTCCTTTATTGGATCCTACATCCATAAGGACCAAGTGGGGTTTATCCCGGGTAGGCAAGGTCCCGACCAAATCAGAAGAACGGTGTATGTAGTCTCCCTCCTACAATCGGGCTGGGATGGTAGCGGGGCGCAAAAGGGAATGTTGCTATCTCTAGATTTACAGAAAGCGTTCGACTCTGTATCTTGGTCCTACCTATTCTCAATCATACAACAATGGGGTTTTGGCCCACGGTTCACAGGTTTATTACACTCCCTATACTCTAGCCCGGAAGCTAGAATCAAACTACAAGGACAACTCTCTGATCCTATTAAAATAGCTAGAGGGACCCGCCAAGGTTGCCCGCTCTCGCCACTGATTTTTGCAATAGCGATTGAATCATTAGCAATTGCTATACGCACTAATCCGGACATAGCGGGGGTGCATTGTGGGCCAAAAACACATAAATGCGGGCTGTTTGCTGATGACCTCATTCTTTATATAACGTCACCAGCAACCTCCCTACCAGTGCTATGTAAGCTCCTAGGCAATTGTACAGAAGAATATTCCTGCGCTATCAGATATGGAGTTGGCTAAAAGTGGAACAGCTGCACGCACCTATTAGGTGTCACTTGGCCTAAATGAATGTTGTATAGATGGATGGTGCCGCGCTAATCCTATTGTATGAGCTTCTAATTAATAAATTAAGTAAAGAAACCGGCCTGGAGGGCCACTGATATATAAAAACAAGTGCTATATCCCACTGTGCAAACTAAAAAATACAAATAAAAATAAATATGTGGATGTGGGTAATAAATAAACAGCCTAATTAATAAATAAATAACCACCGTGACTAACCATAAATATGACTGTTCTAAAAAAACAGTGAAATAAATACTGAAATTACATAATCATCAATCACAGATCAACAAAGTGCATAGTGCCAACACTGTGCAACCTAGATATCTGAACTAAATGATGTGAAACAACAAGTTTTCCATAAAGTGCAGACGTGCAGACAAATGTAAAAATAATGTGCAAATGATAACTCCAAAAATAAACGGTAATTAAATGTCCCAATAAATTAAAAATGAAAAACGAGGGAGAATCACACAAGAAAAACGTCCATAGTCTTAAATATAATCTTGTGACATAAGGTGCTGTCATGCGCATGTAGCAGTTAAAGTGCCTGGTGATTCAAAATTCCATGCAGCTTCGTGTGTAAACACTCCAGTGAGCAGTGGCCCCTTACCTCACAGGAATGGGGCAACAGCATATGACCAAACTGGTTCTTTAGTTTTTTTCACCTAGCGGCTCCTACGTGTTCCTCACCGTCCTGGGGTGGGATTCCCTCAGGTATGGTCCAGGAGATGTTTAAAAACAGGAATAAAGGAACCCAATAGTGTAACTCCGTTTTACAAGGTAACAACGTTTATTAGGCAAAAAACAGCAGGTACTCACATTTAAAATGAACGGTGAGGTATTTGTATCCGACGAGCGGCGAGCTCGTAGCTTTCTTTCAGTGTATCCAGCCTATCCTGTCCCTACGCGTGACGTCACACCACACGTGACTGAAGAACATTTTCCGTAACCCCGCATTCCCCCCGGGCATGGACATTAAAGCCTTTCAGTGGTGGCTGGATAGGGGGATGTACCGGATCGGGAACTATTTTACCGCAGCGGGGCCATTATCCCTCAACCACTGCGTCAAACATCTGGGCCTCCCCAATTCAGAGAGGTTCAGGTTTTATCAAATTTCACACTTTCTCCAATCTATCTGGGTTGAGAAACTCGAACCCCCGCAGTTTACCCCATACGAAATATGGTGTGGGGGCCTCATGGAGCAGAGGGGGGGCATATCCTTAGTCTACTCCTCGCTTGCTGCTACCGATAAGAAAGCAACGTTCATGCTGGCATGGGAGAGGGATTTACAGGACACATGGGACATGGATCACTGGCACATGGCCTTCTTCCGATCATTCAAAGGCATTCATAATATATCCCTGATGGAAGCTAGCCTAAAAGTAATCACTAGATGGTACTTGACCCCCTCCCGGCTTGCTATGATGCACCCCGCGGTCTCCCCTCTCTGCTTTCGCGGATGCCACATGACAGGCTCCATGTTACACATATGGTGGGACTGCCCTAAAATTAGGACCTTTTGGCAAAAAATATTTTACGCCATATCCAAAATAATAGGTAAGACCATTCCCAATTCTCCTCTAACAGCTCTTCTCAACCATCCCATTCCAGGGATCTCAAAATCATCACAGAAATTAGTATTTTTCGTTCTCCTGGGAGCCAAAATTACCCTTGCTAAAGCTTGGAAAAAGCCCTTAGTCTCTCTCATAGCAGCTAAATGGAAAGTGTCATGGATAATGACTCAGGAGAAATTAGTAAGCTCTTTACTAGATACCTCAGCAAAGTTTGAGAAGATTTGGGACCCGTAGTCTAAATACATAGGAATAGGGCAACATCAAAATTTTTAGAAACAGTCCCTCAATAGAAGTGGGGGATCCGAGCAGACAGCCAAACTTTTCACTTCTCTGCACTTCACCTCTCTCTTTCTTACTCCTCCCTCCTCCCTCCTCCCCCTAACCCTTCTCTTGTTTCCCTTTTTTTTCTTCCTTTTTTTTCTTTCCTCTTTTTCTCTTCTCCCTGACTCCCCATATTCGGCAGGCAGGATTAGACCTCACTCCTGAAGTGGGTACACTCTGGAATGAACCATAGTAGAAAGTTATACTTTGTTATGTATCTCTGAGGTTTACTCATGAATGATAGCATTCTAATGCAACATGCCTAAACAGCAGCTGTACTAATGGGATTGTTAAGTTACTTTAAACTTGAAATGTAACCCGCTTAGCAAACTGTTTTCTTTTTGCAATCAAGATCTTTTGGTCAATGCGCCAAAGTTTTCTTTTAGTTTTTATACATCGCTAATGTCTCTCTAGGTCCTCGGGTCACTAGTAAATGGGTCCCATTCCGCTCCCCAGCACAGTGTGATCCCATGAAGGGGTGCTGGAGGTGGACTGGGATAATTACCCAAGGCTCACCCGTTATGTTCGCAAGAACACGGACCAGGTAGGACCCGATGTTAGATATTTCAGTTTACAGTTAGTTGATGACGTAACTCTAGTATATAAGTTATTATAAAGTAAAAAATACCACTGTGAAAATGATTTGTACTTCTCCCTTTTACACTGCCTTAACATATGACATGTAACGGAAGCTTGTACTTATATTTTGTTTTTCTGACAAAACCTAATAAAAACCACTTAAACTAAGAAAAATGTTTGATACGAACGAATAATGTGCCCATGAACATGAAAGTTGCCATTATAAACTGTACAAAATTTCGTAAAAGCACATGGAGCAGCACGAATATAATAAACATCAAAAGAATAGGAACACAGCACAACTACTTACTTTTTTGCAGCACTCTCCGGATCTTTCTGTACTGCTCATGTTCTCTTAATTTGAGGTCCAACCACCGCTTCCTGAGCTGATCTTTCGATCGTCGTACCCCGAATTTCCGGTGCAGACTCCTGACCACTTTGGCCATGATCTTGGCCTTTCTGACATTGGGGTTGGGGTAAGGCCCATACTTTCCATCATAGTCGGCCCTCTTCAGGTTGTCCACCATCTCCAACATCTCCCCAAAGGACATATTTGAGGCCTTAAATCTCCTTCTGGATCGGGACGTCTCCGGATCCGGGCTTTCCTCCTCCTCCTCGTTGCTACAATTATCACGATCCTGCTGTGTCTCCACCATGTGCTCTTCCCCCACTGCGCCGAACGAAGAGGGGCGGGGAATAGACTAGAAAGAACATCAGGGGCGGGCGGAGTTACACGCATGCGCAGTGTGTATAAAGCGTAACACGCGTGCGTCTTACGTACAGGGCTGGACTGGGACAAAACTTTGACCCTGGACTTCATCATGACCGGCCCACTTTAATTTTGAGTGTCCCCAACAGCGTCCCCCTTACATCAGAGAGTCCCAATCAGCAGCTCCCTTCACAGAGAGTCCCCATCAGAAGCCCCCTTCACATCAGAGAGTCCCCATCAGAAGCCCCCTTCACATCAGAGAGCCCCCATCAGCCGCCCCCTTCACATCAGAGTCCTCACCAGCAGCCCCCTTCACATCAGTGTGTCCCCATCAGAAGCCCCCTTCACATCAGTGTGTCCCCATCAGAAGCCCCCTTCACATCAGAGAGTCCTCACCAGCAGCCCCCTTCACATCAGAGTACCCATCAGAAGCCCCCTTCACATCAGAGAGTCCCCACCAGCAGCCCCCTTCACATCAGTGTGTCCCCATCAGAAACCCCCTTCACATCAGTGTGCCCCATCAGAAGCCCCCTTCACATCAGTGTGTCCCCATCAGAAGCCCCCTTCACATCAGTGTGTCCCCATCAGAAGCCCCGTTCACATCAGTGTGTCCCCATCAGAAGCCCCGTTCACATCAGAGTGCCCACCAGCAGCCCCCTTCACATCAGAGAGCCCCACCAGCAGCCCCCTTCACATCAGAGTCCCCACCAGCAGCCCCCTTCACACCAGAGTCCCCATCAGCAGCCTCCTTCACATCAGAGTCCCAATCAGAAGCCCCCTTCACATCAGAGTCCCCCCCCAGCAGCCCCCTTCACATCAGTGTGTCCCCATCAGAAGCCCCCTTCACATCAGTGTGTTCCCATCAGAAGCCCCCTTCACATCAGTGTGTCCCCATCAGAAGCCCCCTTCACATCAGAGAGTCCTCACCAGCAGCCCCCTTCACATCAGAGTACCCATCAGAAGCCCCCTTCACATCAGAGAGTCCCCACCAGCAGCCCCCTTCACATCAGTGTGTCCCCATCAGAAGCCCCCTTCACATCAGTGTGCCCCATCAGAAGCCCCCTTCACATCAGTGTGCCCCATCAGAAGCCCCCTTCACATCAGTGTGTCCCCATCAGAAGCCCCCTTCACATCAGTGTGTCCCCATCAGAAGCCCCCTTCACATCAGTGTGTCCCCATCAGAAGCCCCGTTCACATCAGAGTGCCCCACCAGCAGCCCCCTTCACATCAGAGAGCCCCACCAGCAGCCCCCTTCACATCAGAGTCCCCACCAGCAGCCCCCTTCACACCAGAGTCCCCATCAGCAGCCTCCTTCACATCAGAGTCCCAATCAGAAGCCCCCTTCACATCAGAGTCCCCCCCAGCAGCCCCCTTCACATCAGTGTGTCCCCATCAGAAGCCCCCTTCACATCAGTGTGTTCCCATCAGAAGCCCCCTTCACATCAGTGTGTCCCCATCAGAAGCCCCCTTCACATCAGAGAGTCCTCACCAGCAGCCCCCTTCACATCAGAGTACCCATCAGAAGCCCCCTTCACATCAGAGAGTCCCCACCAGCAGCCCCCTTCACATCAGTGTGTCCCCATCAGAAGCCCCCTTCACATCAGTGTGCCCCATCAGAAGCCCCCTTCACATCAGTGTGCCCCATCAGAAGCCCCCTTCACATCAGTGTGTCCCCATCAGAAGCCCCCTTCACATCAGTGTGTCCCCATCAGAAGCCCCCTTCACATCAGTGTGTCCCCATCAGAAGCCCCGTTCACATCAGAGTGCCCCACCAGCAGCCCCCTTCACATCAGAGAGCCCCACCAGCAGCCCCCTTCACATCAGAGTCCCCACCAGCAGCCCCCTTCACACCAGAGTCCCCATCAGCAGCCTCCTTCACATCAGAGTCCCAATCAGAAGCCCCCTTCACATCAGAGTCCCCCCCCAGCAGCCCCCTTCACATCAGTGTGTCCCCATCAGAAGCCCCCTTCACATCAGTGTGTTCCCATCAGAAGCCCCCTTCACATCAGTGTGTCCCCATCAGAAGCCCCCTTCACATCAGAGAGTCCTCACCAGCAGCCCCTTCACATCAGAGTACCCATCAGAAGCCCCCTTCACATCAGAGAGTCCCCACCAGCAGCCCCCTTCACATCAGTGTGTCCCCATCAGAAGCCCCCTTCACATCAGTGTGCCCCATCAGAAGCCCCCTTCACATCAGTGTGTCCCCATCAGAAGCCCCCTTCACATCAGTGTGTCCCCATCAGAAGCCCCCTTCACATCAGTGTGTCCCCATCAGAAGCCCCGTTCACATCAGAGTGCCCCACCAGCAGCCCCCTTCACATCAGAGAGCCCCACCAGCAGCCCCCTTCACATCAGAGTCCCCACCAGCAGCCCCCTTCACACCAGAGTCCCCATCAGCAGCCTCCTTCACATCAGAGTCCCAATCAGAAGCCCCCTTCACATCAGAGTCCCCCCCCAGCAGCCCCCTTCACATCAGTGTGTCCCCATCAGAAGCCCCCTTCACATCAGTGTGTCCCCATCAGAAGCCCCCTTCACATCAGAGAGCCCCACCAGCAGCCCCCTTCACAGCAGAGTGTCCTCCTTCTCCTCCCACATGTACTCACAGTTTTGAAGGCAGCTTCTCGTTCCTCTCTCCAGTCATGTGATAAGGGGAGAGAGGAAGGCAAGTCTGCTGGCTGTCTATCTCCCCCTGCAGGCTGGAGGGAGCAGAAAGCCTAATGCTCTCTCCAGCAAGTGACGGAAGCTGCTCCTCCTGACAGGAGTGAAATCGTGATCACTCACTGTCAGAGAGGAGTGGCTCCAGGACTGCACCTGACTGGCCCACTGAGCCATCAGCCCACCGGGAAACTCCCAGTAGTCCCAATGGCCAGTACATGCCTGCTTACTTACGATCTGTGAGCGGAGGAAGGAGCATCGGAGGATAGGATCTAAACTTGGGCCTATACTGCTTTGAAATGGAAGCCTATATTGTAACAAGATTAGGGGAGTTTGGCCTAACATTAGGGTTTGTCTTGTGTTGTGTCTTGCAGAGAAAATGGATGGGTTCAATGACCACAATTTCCTCCCCCTGTTCATAGACAAATACAGGGAGCTGCCCTGTCCGTGGCAGGTGAGACATCCCCATTATAATCATAAACAAAAGAGGCAGGCAGCGCTGGAGACACTGCTGGAGTTGGTGAAGCCGGTGGTCCCCACAGCAACCATCCCCTATTTAAAAACCAAAATTGGTGGCCTGAGGAGCACTTATCTTAGGGAGCGCAAGAAGGTCACGGATTCCCAGAGGTCCGGAGCTGCAGCAGATGACGTTTATGTCCCCAGGCTGTGGTACTATGAGAGACTGCGATTTCTGTCAGACCACACTGAAGTCAGGGAATCCCTCTCCACTCTTCCTTTCACTCTTTCTTCCACCCCAGCTGAGGCTTCCAATGTCCACCTGGGTCTTCCAGCCAGGAAGAAGTGGAGGAGCCCAGCTGGAGTCAGGTATAGCATTGTTCTACAGATTTCTGGTCAATAAATAAATTATGTTTATTAGATGTTATTATTGATCAGGAATTGCTGATTGCAAAAAGTGTTTTACATATCAATAGACAGTAGTGGGCACCCAAAATTGGGACAAAAATGAAAAATGCTGGGCTCAGAAGGATAGTCTGTTATATTTGGTAACAGTCAATTTGCATCAGTCATGAGATGAAAATTGTGTGTGATTGATGAATAAAAAACTAAAACTATGTCCTTTTTTCATACACAGGAAGACCTCAGCCAGGAGGAGGTTGTGGAATGTGGCAGCCAGGAGGAGGCAGGGATTAGTGGCAGCCAGGAGGAGGCGGGGCTAAGTGTCAGCCAAGAGAAGCCTGGGACCAGTGGCAGCCTGTCTGAATCTCAGGTTCCTCCCCTCCGCCTTCCATATAAAAGGGCGAGGAAGACGACTCCCATGCATGATTCTGCGCTCAGGCTGATTCAGGAGGCTTCTGCATCCCTCCGAGCCTTACCCACTCCTGAAGAGGCCTTTGCCTGCATGGCTGCCACAAAACTGCAGGGCATGCAGGAGGGTCAACGCAAGCTCTGTGAGGACCTTCTGTATAAAGTCCTAAGTAAGGGGGTGAGTGGGGAACTAACACCCAAGACCGACGTGATTGAGTTGGACCATCCTCCTCCTCCTCCTGCTGCCACAACTCCACCACCAGAGCCACCGCGTGGAAGGAAGCGTGGAAGGAAGACAAGAGAGTGATGGCCCTGGGTTCAGTCTGGTCTGACAAAAGCTGCAGGCTCTCGTATGACCACAGCCTGGGGACACAGATGTCACCTGCTGCTTTCCGGATCTCAGGGACTTCTGGACCAGACTGCCCTCCCTTAGATAAGGACTCCTCAGGCCACCAATTTAGCTTGAAAATTAGTGATGTGTGCCCTGGGGGTCCAAGGCTTCACCCACTTCTGCTGTTTCTCCAGCCTTGCCTCCCTCTTTGTTTAGTTGTGACCCCTTTTAATAAAATTTTTTTAGGGAAATTCTACTCTCCTGTGTGTGTTTTAATCCAAAAAGGACAGTTTGTTGGTGACGATTCAGCTACATTTCTAACATGAAATGTGAAATTAACAAGGGACACCAACACCAAACAATCTCCTACAGATTAAATAGAACAACATATCAATGGTGTTGTGGTAACTTGACACAAAAAACACACACAAACATTTTCGGGAGTACAAGTAAAAATCCAAAAAAAAAATAACACCCTTCAAAAAAATACAAACACAAAAAAAGAATCTACATTAAAGCCAAACCAAAAAAAAAAATACAACAAAATTATGTTGTCAGATGTTAGAAATCAAAATATATTGAGGGAATCCTGATAAATAGTAAAGAAATAAGTTTGTGAGAAGTGTGTGTGAATATGAGCAGCAAAACTACTTAATTCTTGTCACATTATAAAGAAGAAGAGAGTGCGCTGTATTAAACCATTTTTAACATTGCAGCGTGACGAAAGTGCTGTATCCATTGCGAACGCTAAGTTTACCAGAACGAGCTGTTCCGTGTCGGAATTTCTTCTGAGCATGCGTGGCACTTTGTGCGTCGAAACAGGCCACACACGGTCGGAATTGACGCGATCGGATTTTGTTGTCGGAAAATTTTATCTCCTGCTCTCCAACTTTGTGTGTCGGAAAATCCGATGGAAAATGTCCGATGGAGCCCACACACGGTCGGAATTTCCGACAACACTCTCTGATCGGACATTTTCCATCGGAAAATCCGAACGTGTGTACGGGGCACTAGTGTTCATTTAGTATCTCAAATGTGTAATTTTGTGGGCAGAAATTTTGGTTTTTGGCAGGAAAATGTTTTTTTTTGTCTGCTATTTCCTTTTGTTGTTGTCTACCATGTGACTATGGTCGGCCATTTTCTATTCCTTTGTGTGTGTGTAGCCATGCAGACTGGGCCGCCACCTTCCCTCTCTTTTTAAGTGAATTCTATTTTTGTACTGTTTACATACTTTTCAAGGAAACTATTGCATTTTCTGTATTGAATATTGGCTTTAAGTTGAAATGCCTGTCGCATATCCAAGTGCCCATGCATTGTTGGGACATCACAATAGGAGCTGTTTACACCCTGTGGGGGTCTCAGGTTTCTAGGTAATAGCATGGAGGGGAGTTACGTTTTATTTCATGATTTATCTCATTGAGATGCTCATATTTGTTTAACAATACCCATATAGTGCCATCGGTTTGTGCAGGGCTCCACACGTGCATCGCATGCTCACGTTGGTCCCTGCCCTCGGGGAACCCGCAGTCCAGGGCCCCCAGTTTGCATTCATGTACTAGGGCCAATTTTGGACGGAGGCCAATTGGCCTGCCAGCATGTCTTTGGAGTGTGGGAGGAGGCCGGAGTGCCCGGAGGAGACCAACGCAGGCGCAGAGAAAACATGCAGAGACCGGGCGGGTGGTGTCATGGTTGGAATTTGAGCTGCTAGGTGGGGATACTAACCACTACACCACTGTGCCACCCAATATTGTTTAGTTAAATATGCCTATATTTCAGTATAGGCCCTAATTGACATAGCCTAAAGTGTTTGTCTAGGGATAAGTGTTAATATTGGTGTCTCAATTGTATAGTCAGTTTTGTAGGGAGATATCCTGGTTTGTCTTGTCATTTGTTAATGTTGGCCATTTTTCTGTAGTCCGGGTTACATTCACCATTTTGCCGTGGACCGATTTTCGATTGCTGCAACTGCCTTTTTGTTTCTGCTGATTTTAGTCTCGAGTAAAATATCTCTGGTTTTGTACTGAATTCCATTTCCAGTAGAATCATTTAGGTTTTTATTCCAGTTGTTTTAAAGAAGTTTATGTTCCTAGTGAAGAAATCTCGATTTTGGCGGGATCAACAACTAAATTTCATGTGTTAATGGCTCCATTTTGTTGTGGCTTGCAGTGGAAGGGAAAAGACTTTGGTTTAACTCCTTCAGCCGTCTTTTTGCAGGAGTTTCAGTTTTTGGCTTTTGTTACACTGTCGTGTGGTATTTCGGACTCAAAACTTGTGGTTTGACTTCCCAGGGGATATGTGAGTCAAGGGGGATTCCCTCCCATTTGCAATATGGGGGCTTATTCCACCCACTCCTGGCCAAAAGTTTTTATTTGTTGATGTTAGCCATAGATTTTTCTAATGTCTTGATAGACAAAATATGAAGCTATTCAAGGCTTCCCCTCCCCATCCCTCTTCCTACTCAGGTGTGCAACAGGAAGTTGGTGGGAGGGGCTTGGGGTCTTTTGACTGGCGTTTCAAAGTGTTTTAAATTTAATTCCAGTTGTGTTTTTTTTAGTTTTATACTGTAATACAGTTTTGGGTAGAGAGCAAACAGGAGGCATCCAAGTTATTGTTGTAATATCTAGGTACAGATAGAAGCCATAATATTGTTTTGAATAGTGGAGGATTTCATGGTGCTTTGTAGTTTGTCTGTAGTTTGACACATTTGTAGGGCTGCCGATAACCAGTTGTAGATCATGTAAATGTGAGGATTAGTACGCTAGCACACCGGGAGGCCGTGTAAAATAATCGGAGAACGCCGGGTGCCAGTACTGTAAAAATAGTCACTAAGCAGTACTGATCCGAAGACTAGTGCAAGGGTGCCCTGGATGCAGGGACCTTCAAAAGCGATTTATATCATCATGGGTAATGTTGGTCCATGCGGTGGAGGAAAATAATGAGGCTCCACACCAGTCAGACAGCTGCACTTCACATGAGATCTGGGTTTAGGGCTCCGGACATGAGACCCCTTAAAGCGGTTGTATACTCGCTGACTTTTTTTTTTTTTACCCCTGTAAGGCAAAAGGCATAATGAGCTAGTATGCACCGCATACTAACACATTATGAAATACTTACCTTAGAACGTGGCGTCGGTATCTTACCTGGTCCACGCCGAGGGAGCTGTCATGTTGCCTTGGCGTGTCTTCCGGCTGTGAGTGGCTGAAACCGCGATGTCGTCACTCCCGCGCATTTCTTCCCCGGCAAGGTCCGGCAGCTGCCGGGCCTTCAGCCGAGAATCCCCTGTGCGCATGCGCCGCTGCAGTCAGCGGCTCATAGCAAGGGGAATATCTCCTAAACCATACAGGTTTAGGAGATATTTTTTTTACCTACAGGTAAGCCTTATTATAGGCTTACCTGTAGGTAAAAGTTAACAAATAGACTATACAACCACTTTAAAGATTGGCAGATATGGTCAGAGGGTTCAGTAAGGTGTATTCCTTTGGAAGGTACTTTTGATGTCTGGAGGTACGAGACCCCAGAATAAAAATACCTTGGAAGTAGTTCAGAAATCAGAAATCTGTAATGTTGAGTGAGTTGATGGATGTGTAGTACACGTTTGTGTGATTAAAAATACACAGGCCTGTTTTTGAACTTTGTGTGGCTGGTCCATGCAAAGATTTCGAAATGCTCTCGTGCTTTTCAATTTGTATTCTTTTCTATCGCTAAAAGAGTGAAGGCAGCATTCCATCTGGTCGTTTTAATTTTTTTCATTTTCGTTTTTGGGAACTTTGAAATATCTCCCCCACATTTGTATCTAAATGTTTGTCTCTTTTCAATGTTTGTATGTAGTAACATGTTTAAACCTACCGCGACAGCCCTCTTGCATGTCGCGGCTGTTGTATTTTAAGTAAAAACGTGAAAGTAAGATTTACAGAGGGTTTAGTTATTATCGGTTTTGAGGAATGTCAGTGACAATTTACCAATGTACATGAATGTTGTATTGTTTACCATTCTTTGAAGGATAGAGTAATAACTTTTGTTTATAAGTATCTTTTCAGGTCCAAACAGTTTCTGAAAGTGTGTGCACAGGTGTATAAGAAGGTAAAAGTATCATAGGCTGTTTCATTGTTTTATTCTGTACCATTCTAAACCCTGCATGTCGGGGGCGGAGCTTGCAGCAGACGGAGATGGACGCTCACTAGCTGAAAGCGATGATTGTGGCATTACTGAAGCCAGGGAAGGACCCAAACACCCCACAGAACTTCCGCCCGATCTCATTACTCAATAATGACCTAAAATTATACGCTAAATTGATAGCCGGAAGAATAGTTAACCTCCTTCCTTCTTTAATTCACCCAGACCAATCTGGTTTTACTAAAGGACGCCAAACAGCGGATGCAACCAGACGTTTGGTTAATCTTATCTATACAGCCAACAGGACTGGAACGCCTTCTCTGCTCCTTGCTTTGGATGCAGAGAAGGCGTTTGATAGGATCCATTGGACATATCTAGAGCAAGTTTTAACAAAGTTTGGCTTTGGGGGCCAAATATATCAAGCTATTATGGCACTCTACACATCCCCGTCAGCACAGGTTTACATATCTGGAATGCTCTCCACCCCATTTGACATTACAAATGGGACACGTCAAGGGTGTCCATTATCCCCATTAATTTTTAACATTCTAATGGAACCATTAGCAGCATATATTCGCCAACACCCCCAAATCAAGGGATTAACGATAGGGAACAACATGCATACCAAAAGTCTATTCGCGGATGATATAATTTTAATTCTCACAGACGTCACATCTTCCCTGGCTTCGGTTCATGATGCTTTACATTTGTTTAATGCTATATCTTACTATAAAGTAAATGATACCAAATCCTACCTACTGGGTCTGGGTCTCACAGAAAAGGTGAAAAATGACATCACTTCTAAATTCCCATACAGATGGAAAGAAAAAGGCATCGCATACCTAGAGATTACTCTTACACCTAAAACCTCAGACTTAGAGAAAACTACACCCCCTTTTTAGATTCCTTGAAATGTAAACTAGACAGAATGCAAAAGTTTGAACTGTCCTGGTCAGGCAGACTTGCAGAATTTAAAATGCAAATTCTACCACAATTCCTTTATTTATTTAGGACCTTACCAATACCGGTTCCACAGTCCTTCTTTCAACAAACACAACTCATAGTCGACAGGTACTTATGGGCAGGCAAAAAAGCACGTTGTGCCTTCAACAAACTTATAAAAATTAAACAGATGGGAGGGATAGGATATGTCTCTATAAAAGACTACTATGCAGCTACCATACTTGCCCAAGTCAAGAATTGGTTTCCTCAGAGTACCACCACATTATGGTCGGGACTAGAAAGCGCACAAATTAAAGGGGGGAACCTATATAACTACTTGATCTCCAGTCCACACCATCATACCAAACCATCATCACATGCAACCACTATTCAGGCTTCTATTGAATCCTGGAAATACCTACTTGCAAATATAACCCAAGAAGACCCACAAATTCTTCTAAAATTCCCGATTACAGCCTTGGAACATGTTATCCCTGACTTATCATTAACAAACTGGTGCAATAGCAAAATACTCCTCCTAGAGGACCTTTTTGTAGGACCTACAATAAAATCATTCAGATCATTGCAGATCGAGTATTCCATACCAGAATCTGAGACCTACAAGTATATCCAATTATCCCACCTAATAGACAATAAGAGTAGCAATCTACTTACACAAATACCTTGGAAACTAGCCCTTTTCTTCACAAACACCAAATCGACTCAAAAAGGTATATCCTTAATATATAAATTCTTACAAGACAAACACTCCTTTCGCAAAACTAACAATATTACAGCGTGGGAAAGGGACTTTGAGAGGACTTACACAGAGGAACAGTGGACAAAAGCATTCAGATTTACATATAACTCTACAAGAGGTGCTAACCTTTGGGAATTGTACTATAAAATACTATTGCGATGGTATCTTACTCCACACTGGATTTCTAAATTTGCTACTGCAGCATCCCCTGACTGTTGGAGGAACTGTGGTCATAGGGGTACATTGATACATATATTGTGGTCATGCCCACACCTTAAAAGGTATTGGTCCCTTGTTTTCAGTACCATAGAACAAATCTCAGGTACCAAGATTACATATTCTCCAGGTTTGGCACTTCTGTCATTAGGAATAGAATTGATACCTGCCCCAATAAGAACTGTGGTATCACACCTACTTTTAGCAGCCAGACTCAACATAGTCAGACATTGGAAGGAAACAAATCCACCATTAATAGCGGAAACCCTACGCATAATGACCACACACAGTGCATATGAGATACAATTTGCCCGTAGCCTAGGGAACTACAACCAGGCTTCCAAAATGTGGAACTCCTGGTTAACATGGTATCCAAAAAACTCGGGCCTGAATTTTTATGGGAACATTAAATAATTAAATAATTAATAAATTCACATTTAATTAAGATAGGATAAAATGATATATACAACAAGTCAATGCTTCACGGATGGTCAATAGCAAAAGTTCTTACTGCGGAAATATGTTAAAAGTTCTGTTAATAGTTCTTTAGTGGTACTATTCATGTGTTGTCCAATAAGAGTAATACTGTGCTAGTTTGATATAAACCTATGTCATGAAGGAACACCAGATACAACAGGATATATCGGGATTGTAAAAAACTTCCTCTATAGGACACAGTCAGATCCCAAAAAGGGGTGTCTTAGGGAGTCGAGTAATACTCCTGGTATGTCTATTTCCTCAAATGGTAATGAGTGACACACGAACGAAGATACTTGTCTTAACATGAACCTTGAAAAGCAAAAATTGTGACAACTCTTAATGATTGTACTGTACTTTACTTTCTGTTCATTATTATTTCATGTAAAACAATAAAAACTTATTGAAACTAAACCCTGCATGTCTTCCTCCAGTTCGTAATGAGGAGGGAAGAAAAGGGGGGATGATAGTGGTGAGAATGACACATTTTCCTTGTCAAAAGAAGTTTATTGAGTATACAATGTTATAAAGATACATAAAGTAAGTTTACAAGGATCTATTAAGTAAGCTCATTGTTTTACAGTAGGGTTTATATAGGTAAATATCATGAAATTTCAAATATTAAACATTGGGTTCACGTAAACCTAAATTAAAGATATATATATAATTTCCTTAGTTACTTTTGTAGGTATTTAAATGATTTATACCTACTATACATATTGTTTACAAGTAGAGTGTATATAGGTCAAATAAATTCTGATAATGAGCTTTAATCGTAAGGTGGAGAAAAGGAAAGAGAAAGAAGAAAAAGGGTTGAAAGGTAGAGGTATGGTCCACAAGGTTGTCCCGCTCGTCAGTTTATTATTCTTTTTAGTTCTCTTTGAAGCCTTAGAATGGGTGTCTCTGTAAGTCATTTAATCTGTTACCATGGCAACAGGACAGAGTCATTGAAGTTTGACAGGAACTGTTGTTTTATCCAAGGATGCCAAAGTTTTTCAAATTTTGGAATTTGATTTTGATCGATGGCTACCATCTTAGCATGGGACATTGTATTATTCATTCTGTGAATTGTTTCTGCTAGTACCAATGTAGGAGATTTCCATGCCTTGGCCACTGTTTGTTTTGCAGCTGTTATTAGTTGGATCATAAGTTTGAATTGAGAGAGTGTTAACCATTCTGGTTTTAGATTAAGTAAAGTTAAATATGGATCTGGTTGTATTATTTTTTAAAATATTTTAGATGCAATCACGAAGACTTCCTTCCAGAAGGTTTGGATTACTGGGCATGTCCACCATATGTGTAAATATGTGCCTATTTCTGGGCATCCTCGAAAACAAAGAGCTGAGGTATTAGGTGAATATTTTGCCACTCTAGCGGGTACAAGGTACCAGCGAGTTAGGACTTTATAATTTGTCTCCAGTGCTAAGATGTTGGGTGAAGATGACTTAGATGTGAGCCATATGTTAGACCAGTCCGTGTCTTCTAAAGTTCGTCCCAGGTCCTCCTCCTACCTCTGAACGTAAGAGGGTCTATTAAGATTTGCTACTCCATATAATTGATTATAAAGTGATGAAATTGTACCTTTAGCAAATGGATCTTTTGTACAGATTGATTCAAAAATGGATAATTGGGATAATGGTGTATCCCCCTTTAGGAATGGTGTATAGAAATTTTTGATTTGGAGATATCTAAATATCTCAGAGTTTGGTAGATCATATTTTTCTCTAAGCGATGGGAATGAAAGGAATGATTTAGATGCTATGAAGTCATTTAGTGTCTGAATGCCTGATGTTGTCCAAGCTTTAAAAGAATTTGGGTAGATCCATGCAGGATAAAAGGCCGGATTTCTGATAAAAGAAAGGAGAGGATTGTGTGGAGATTGTAACTGATATTTGGTTTTTAGTTTATCCCAGAGAGATAAGAAGTGTTTAGCTATGGGATTATGAATTTTAAAGCGGTCTTTAGGATCAAGCCATAATAAATTTGATATTAATAGAGGGTCATTTTCTGAAGCCTCTATAAATACCCATAATGGGATTTCCTGTTTTGCATGGTATTTGGACAGACTGGCCAAATGTGCTGCTCTGTAGTAGTTAGTAAAATTAGGGTATCCCAGGCCTCCTTTATTTTTGGGAAGATGTAGTGTGTGTATAGGTATACGTGGTTTAGAAGAGCCCCATATAAACGAAGTTGCTCTTTTTTGTACTATTCTCAAAAAATAGGAAGGAATTGGAATAGGGAGGACTCTGAATAGATAAAGCAATTTGGGTAGAATAGTCATTTTGATTGCATTAATCTTCCCTATCCAGGATAAAGGAAGTTGCGACCATTGTTTTATTAGATTTGTGATCTGTCTTAATACAGGAGGATAATTGGTTGAGAATAAGTCAGAATGAGATGCTGTTAAATGAATTCCAAGATATGGGATTGATTTTTCTGCCCATGTGAATGGGAGTGCAACCCTAGCCGGGATCAATTCCATGTTTGTGAGTGAAATATTAAGCACTAGGCATTTCTTAGGATTAATCATAAGGCCGGATAGGGCTGCAAACCCATCAAGAGCTGGTATTAAGTTAGGACCAGAGACCTGTGGTGATGATAGAAAAAGTAATATATCGTCTGCAAATATACATAATTTGTGTGTAATACCTCCTACTTCAATGCCAGTTATAGTTTGGTTTGTTCTGATGTATTGGGCCATGGGTTCGAGTATAAGGGCAAATAATAAGGGAGATAATGGGCAACCCTGTCGGGTACCTCTTTCGATATTAAAGGCTTCAGATTTGTATCCAGCATATTTTATATAGGCTTTGGGTTTATTATATAATGCTTTGATCCATGTTAAAAAGTGGGGTCCAAAACCCCATTTTTGTAATGAATATTGCATATATTGCCAGGATACTGTGTCAAATGCCCTCTTAATATCGAGAGATAGAAAACATAAAGGGATTTTCCGTTTTTTAGCAATATGTGCCAATAACACTGCCCTGCGTATATTATCGCCTGCCTGTCTATTTGGCATGAAGCCTACTTGATCTCTATGTATTAATTTTCCTATAATGCTATTGAGGCGTTTTGCTATTATTTTTGCTAATAATTTAATATCGAGGTTTAACAGAGAGATAGGCCGATAATTCACACAGGAAGTATCATCAGAAAGGGGTTTTGGGATCATACAAACAATTGCCATTAGTGTTTCTTGCCGAAAAGAATGTCCATCTAGAAGTTTGTTAAAAGTTTCAGTGAGAATGGGAGAGAGTATTTCTGAAAATGTTTTATAGTATAAAGCCGAGTAGCCATCTGGGCCTGGTCTTTTGTTAAGTTTTAGGTCTTTTATGGCGTTAGCAACTTCATCTATAGTTATAGGCTCATCCAAACTGCTTTTTTGATTCTGAGATAACTCAGGTAAGGTTATTTTTGAGAAGAAGGATTCAGCCTCTGTAGGATTAAATTCATTGTTTGTCTTGTATAAAGTTGCGAGATGTGAGTGAAATTTATGGACTATTTTAACTGGATTACAAGTGTAAACATTTTTTGATAATTTCAAACGTATTGGTTTGAAAGATTTGTTAGTTGAATGTAATGCCCGAGCCAAATATGTACCTGGTTTGTTTGTATTCATGTAGAAATTGTGTTTGGAGCGTTTGAGGGATTTATCAACTGACTCAGTGAGAAATAGATCGTATTCCAATCTAGATTTTTCCAGATGAGATTTTGTACTCTGAGATGGATTATCTTGAAATGATATGTAGGCTGCATTAAAATTGAGTTCTAGTTTTTTTGCTAGATTTTTGCGTTCCCGTTTAAATAGTGCCATTTGTCTTTGTATTGTACCACGCAAGACAGGCTTATGAGCTTCCCACAGTGTTATTGGGGAGATGTCTGTTGTATTATTAATTGATATGTATTCCTTTAAAGCTTGTTCAATGGCCATCTGATGTAGTGGGTGTTTGAGCATTATGTCCGGTAAGTACCACGTTGGGTCATGCGCTTTTGGTATGGCTGAGGCTATAGTAGTGTATACTGCATTATGGTCAGACCACGGAATCGGAATTATATCTGATGCAATAATTTCTGGTATCATTCCTATTGTTAGAAAAATATGATCTATTCTGGTGAAGGTTTGATGAGGGTGCGAGAAATAAGTGAATTTCTTTTTCATTGGGTTACTTTCTCTCCATGAATCTACCAGATTGTATCTGGAAAGAAGTTGAGAAAAAGGTAATCTAGAGGTTATTTTGGATGGTGTAAAAGGTGATTTATCTAGAAATGGGAGGAGGACCTGGTTCGAATCCCCACACATTATCACTGTTCCTATTTTGTGTGTATTAATCACTTGTAATATATGTGAGAGGAATGGTGTAGGTTGTTTGTTAGGAGCGTAGTAGGAAATCACAGTGATTGCTGTATCCATTATATAACCCATGAGTATCAGGTATCTACCTTCTGGGTCTTTAATTTCTGATGATAAGGTGAATGGTGTGGATCGGTGAAATGCAATTAGAGTTCCCCTTTGCTTGGTACAGGCAGAAGCCGTGTAAATTTGTTGATAAAAAGGAGAAATATATTTTGGAGTGGAATCTTTGGTGAAGTGTGTTTCTTGGAGGCATACTATGTGAGCCTTCTTGTTATGGAAAGTACGGAAGGCTTTGGTCCTTTTTTGAGGGACATTTATTCCCTGAACATTCAGGGAAAGTATATTCAGTGGTGCCATGGCAATAGATCAAATAGTTTTGACTTACTTTTTGTTATGCAGAGCTGACTGCGCAGATCAACCTGTGTGGACTGAAGAGATGAATAGATAGAAAAGAAACCAGTGAATTCTGGAGTAAAGAGTAAACAAAAAACATATGAGATTAGATGATACATTGTATAAATTATTTTTTGCAAGTAATCACAATTTACCCGTGAAAGAGAATAAATATCTCTCTCAGGGGAATAAGTGCCTTCGTCACACTCCCACATAATATGGTTGGGAGAATGAGGAGGGCTAATGGGGGTACACGGATCTTCCGCTTACAGGAGAGAAGTGCTATGTCAAAAGACATCAAAATGATGTTTCATTAATTGGAGTGCAGAATATAGTTTTTGTTGAAATTATTTATTCCAGGGTGGTTGTATATGGTTAGTCTTGCCCTAGGCTAAATAATTCAGTTAGAAAGGTACTGTTAATAACTATGGTATTGATGAAGATAGTTTGAATTATTTTGGGATTTTAACCCTTTTAGAGTAAACAATTACATATTTTATTCATACGTAACTGTTTAGATATGTTAACTCATAAAATTGAGGTTGTATTGCTTCAGATTAGAATAAACAAAAACATAATTCTAGGAACTAGTTAGGTAATAATATATTTGTTTTAAGAAAAGAAAGAAAAAGCTTCCATTACTTCTGGATTATTGAACATATTTGTCCTAAAAAGTAATATATCTATTGTTATTACTTGATAATATATAACTGAACAAGAATTTCCTTATTTCACTTATATATTCTAAGGCTATATGAATCAGAAGTAATAAGAAATATAACTGGAATATAACATGATCCCACACAGTGTTTGACTATCAGAATGCAGTTACATTCAGTTATAAATATAGGTTTTTTTTATAGAGAACCATCTCTTAGTATAATAAATGAAGAGATATCAGGAATTAGGATGTCAGTCCATTGAATCTTCTTGGTCCATGGATGATGTGGCATAACGGCCTCTTTTGTGAGAATGATGATTCCCATTTTGTTCTGAAATTTTCTGGGTGCTGCCTGAAGGTGAAGATGATGCCATTCTTCTGCGTGTGGGAGTGTTGCTGCTTGTGGGTTCTGTCAGATTTAATTTTAAAAGGGTTTGTTGTAGTTCATCTGCTGATCTGCTTCTGTAAATTGTACCTTGGTAGTTAAATCTGACTGAAAAGGGGAAGCCCCATTGATACATAATGTTGTGGCATTGCAGTTCCATTAGTTGGGGTTTCATGGATCGTCTTTTAGTAATAGTAAGTTGGGATAGGTCAGCAAAAATTTGATAATTGTGTCCTTGAAAATTAAGTTCCTTTTTTTCTCTTGCAGCAATTAGTATTTGTTCTTTCGTTCTGTAATAATGAAATTTTGTGATTATATCACGTGGGGGTCCATCTTTCTTTTTGGCTGTGAGGGCTCTGTGTACTCTGTCCAGTTCTAAACGTTCAATAGGGATATCTGGCTTTAGTTCTTGTAATAGAGCAGTAATAGTAGATTGCAGGTCTGTCACAGTTTCAGGTATTCCCCTTATGCGTAAGTTTGAACGTCTGGCTCTATTTTCGTAATCTTCGAGCTTAGTTTGAAGTATTAAATTCTCTTTTTTTAATTGTTCCAATTCTGTTATATTTTCTTGGGTTGTAATTTCAATTTCATCCATTTTTATTTCTAAGGCTGCGGTGCGGTTTCCCAGCTCTCTTATTTCTTTGGTTAGGCTTTTTGTTATTTGGTCTGAGGTTTGTTTTAAAGCCTTATGAAGCATCTTTTCAAATTGTAATAATATTACTGGGGATACTGAGGAGGCTTGTGGAGAAGTTTGTGAGAGGATTTGTTCTGTATCTGACTCAAATGGAGAGTCTTGCTGTGACATTTTCTGTCTGTGAGAGCGCCCTGATGCTGTATCTTGTGAGGTGACTGGAGCTGCTTCAGCTGCAGTGAGTGCCTGTGAGCTCTTTGTGAGGTGATTTTTATTTCTGCCACGGATTCCTCCCAGTACCATATTTCCTGCCCAAACTTTCACAGTTTGTTCCCTGGGGCAAAAAGGTTCAAATGGATACCTTTTGAGCCTGCAGGCTCCGCTTTGTCCTTCTCTTCTCTCCTCAGCGGTGTGGAGCTCTAACAATGCATGTCTGCTCTGCTAGGCTCTGCCTCCTGCCTGAGAATGACACATTTTCAAACCAACAATACTAACCGCTCTAATTCTAACCAAGTTTGCCAAGACTGTCTTTCTTTGATGGAATTTGAATCAGCAAGCAGCAGTCTGGTGAAGTAGGCTCCCATCCCAGATGCTAAGAACCTTTTTGTCAATGGTTCCAGGTATTACACCTCAGATGCGAAGCCACGCACAGGTTATGCAGTGACCACAGTCCCGATGTCTGGGTTATTGTCATATGAGGTTTGTTTGGAGGTCAACCAAAAACAGAGTTGTACTTTCCTCATTAGCTGTCACCTACATTCTCAGCTGATGGGTTAGGTGCAATCACTGTAACATGAACTTCAAAAGGTCCACCACACGGTTCACAAGTCCATCCTGGACCCTGACACAATAACCAGTTTACATTCTTTCCAACCAGGTGACTGGGTCATTGTAAAGAAGCTTGAGGGATGAGACCACGCCAGCCACTGCAAGAAGCGGATCAACCACAAAGAGTAGAGGAGTATCTTCGTTTTTATATTTTTTTGTTTAATAAATTTTAGCAAGGGTAATGATGAAAAGCATCCCAACTAGCTAAGAAAGAGAAAAGGACACATGGTCGGGTATTAGTGCCCCAGCGATGACGGCAGTACATGCTATATGTGACATTCATATTAGTGTGAGGAGTTTTGACAGACTAGTAAAATCAACAGACACTTGTCAATAGAACTTAACAACAAAACATTTCTAGAGGGTAAAATTAATTATAATTTTAACAATAGCTCTGGTTCTTGCCAGCTTTGGTACCGGGATAACTAGGTAGCCCACAAGTGTGCTTCAACTGTTGTTTGGTATTAATGCAGATCTACAGCTTATAAGGTAATTTCCCGTAAGACAAGAGGTTCATGTGTGCTGGTGAAACTCGTCCCAGCATCTTATTTCGCAGCCGATCGTGAGGATCTGATGACGTGAGAGAAGGTAAGAATGACAGGGACAGCTGGAAGGGAATTGCTTGTACATGGTGGGGGCTTGAGCTTATGAAACACTTGCATGTAACTGTTGAAGCTACAAGGAAGTTCCCACAGTCCAAGGGTTTCTGGGAATTCATAAGTAAAGATTGTTATATCTGGATTGGGGATAGTAATGACAAAGTTCAAGCCCATATGGATAAGGTTTAGATCCCTACAAGGCAAAGCCAGAGCTATAGTTAGTGAAGGTTGGAATCCTTTTTAAGGGTTTGGGAATCGTTGGGGATTTAATTTTTATTTTGCAGCGGGTCATAGTGAAGGAAGTAGGGGTATATATACTCATGTTGTTTTTGTTTCTATTCCTTCTATATGCCATGATGAGGTGCTCCTGTTGCCTGATTGGACGAGTGACCAGAGCCTGAGCAGATGACCACATCTTCCCTGATGAGATGCCCCAAAGCCCGACCCACGTACAAGACACAGAGAATCCCAGAACGACCGGCGACTACTACAGCTCACCACATCATCTCCAACAGAGTCTACATGTCAAGCCGTGTTTTACTTTTTATGGACTAAGAAGAAGATCAGGATTCATCGAGGGACACATGGGATCATATGACAAGAGGAGGGACTGTTGTGGAAAATTTTATATTAATGTATTGTCATAAGAGTCTCCTAGTGTCTATTCTCTCGCAGTCCACTCTAAAGAGCTGACTGGGGCAGACTGACGCTGGTTGAGACCTGTTAGGTAGTGGAAAACTTCCTGGTGTTTGGAGAGGAGTGTTTGCAGAAAGAGAACATGTCCGCCAGCAAGGGGCCCCTGTGCAATGCACAGAACGATCATCTGGTGGGGGTGTGTTCGCTCTGCAAAGACATTATCCTACATAACTGTCCTGTGAGGCCCAGTAAGTTCCTCCCTCTATGTCCTGTCTACTTCCAAGTTTCCGGATCTTCTCCAGCTCATCTTGTTTTATCCATCTACTTGCAGGTGGCAGAAGGAATGATCCACTTCTAAGCAATCGTTGACTCCGGGGCATGCAGTAGCTTCCTGGACATTACCTTGGCAAGAAAACTACATATTCCGCTTAAAAAAAGAAACAGAGATTTGAAGTTCATCTGGTTGATGGGACCATTTCCAGATCAGGACCTGTGACACAAGAGACTATCCCTATCTTAACCCTGACAAACGCTGCTCACCCAGAATTCCTCTGTTTTGACATGCTATGTTTCCCCATGTTCCCCATTATTCTTGGGATTCCATGGCTTTGGACGCATAACCTTCAGATCGATTGGCCCTTAGGGAAGATCTCCTTCCAATCTGAATACTGTTTGCAGCACTGTTTTGCCCCAGAATCCAGTAACCCTTCAAGTTGTCTGACAGTCCAGCCTGTAACCAGTTTACCATGAGTACTTGGATGTATTTGACAAGAAGAAAGCTGATGTGCTTCCACCTCATCGACCATATGTCTGCCCTATCAAATTTCTTCCAGGTGCAGAAATCCCTTTTGGAAGATTTTTCCTTCATCCGAAATTGAACTTGAAGCCTTACGTCTTTACATCGGTGAAAGTCTCGAGAAAGGATTCATTCATCCTTCTTCTTCGCCTGCTGGTGCTGGTATTTTATTTGTTGAGAAAAAGGATCATTCACTTAGACCTTGCGTAGCTTATCGGGAACTCAACAAAATCACAATCAAGAATCATTAACTGCTCCCTCTCATTCCTGAACTTTTTCAAAGATTTCGATCTGCTTAATGCCGCGTACACACGATCGGACTTTACGGCATACTTGGTCCGGCGTACCAGATTTCGTCAGACAGTTCGATCGTGTGTGGGCTCCAGCGGACTTTGTTTTCTCAAAAGTTTGATGGACTTAGATTTGAAACATGTTTCAAATCTTTTCAATGGACTCTGCCCTCTAGCGTACAAACTGTTCGTCTGTGTGCTAGTCCGACGGACCCAAACTGACGCATGCTCTGAAGCAAGTACAAGACGGAAGCGCTCGGTCTGGTAAAACTAGCCTTCGTATTGAAGCTAGCACATTCCTCTTCTGTGATCTTCTAATACAGCGCATTCTTTTTTTCTTTATAATGCAAGAAGAAGGAAGTTGTTTTGCTGCTTATATTTACACAGAGTTCTCACAAACTTCTTTCTTCATGATTTATCCTCATGCCATGACTAATATGATATTTTTTAAAAGCCAGATCTCCAGAACTAAAGTAGCAAATTTTTTTTTGGACTCATCTTTATTTTTTACAGATTTCAACAATATAGATTTTACAATGTGTGCTAAATTATACAAAATGTTTTATTTTAATTTTTTTTTGTTTTTGGATTTTGAGTTTCAAGTTACCACAATAACCTTAATAATTTTTATTGTTTTAATGAACCTTAATTAGGTTGGTGTCCCTTGTTAATTAGACATAGGGGGGTTATTTTAAAAAGGCAAAATCATTTTTCACTACAAGTGCAAATTGTACTTGGAATTGCCCTGAAAGGGCATTTGGAAGTGCATTCGCTGTGGATCAGAGGGGCACATGCAAGGAACCCCCAAAAAAAACAAATTCTCTTGCGCATGATTGTATGATAAAATCAGCAGAGCTTCCCCTCATTTCAGATCTTCCCCTCAGATTTACAGTGACTGCACTTCCAACAAGTGCACTTGCAGTGCAATTTATCAAGTGCACTTTGCAATAGCACTTTGCACTTGAATTGCAAAATGATTTAGCCTTTTGTAAATAACCCACATATAGTCTTTTTGACCTGTACCTGCCTACTCACAAACCAAATGTCCTTTTTGAATCAAAACACATAGTCAATAATGTAAGGTAACAAAAATATCCATTTATTTTGGTCAAAACAGAAATGAGGAAGGCAACACTGGAGACACTTTTGGAATGTGTGAAGCCTTTTGTCCCCAGGACACACATCAAGTTAGAGGACAATAAAATTGGTATCTTGCGACTAGGGAGCACAGTCAGAAGTCAGACCAGACAGAAGCCAGACAATCACTTTCAACTCTTCCGTGGAGCCTTCCCTGCAGGCTGCCCTGCAGCCTTCCCTCCACGCTTCTCTGCAGCCTTCCTTGGAAGCTGTGCCTCTGGTGGTCTACTTGGGGCAGGAGGAGGAGGAGTAGTAGGAGGAGTGGCTTCATCTGCTATATATGTTTTTGCAGTAAGCTCCCCTCTCAAGCCCTTCTGATACGCTTGAAAAATCAGACCCTCACAGAGGAGGCATTGCCCCTTTTCTAGTTCCAGCAATCTGGTGGCCATATAGGTTCCATACGCCTCTTCCGCATTGGGTGGTGTGCTGAGGATTTGGCTGGCTTCGCGAATGAGGGCTAGTGATTCCTCCTCTGTTCGGGTCATCTTTCTGGGCCTTTTGGTGGTAATGCGGAAGGGAGGCACCTGACACTCCGTGAGGCTTCTACTGGGCCCAGCCACGGCCTCCTCCTCTCTCCCACTGGGCAAGGCCTCCTCCTCTATACCTCTGGGCATGGACTCCTCCTGGCTGACCTCATCCTGGGTCAAAAAAAGGGACGTACCGGTAGTTGTAATTTTCAGCTCATGACTTGCAAAACGGAAAATTGAATACTCACCTTTCCGTAATTTTCCTTTCCTGGTGCCTGCCTATGGCAGCATACCAATGGTTTGTGGCTCCGCCCTCGTCCAACCCACAGGACCACGTAACTCTTTAAAAAAAAAGACTTACTCCTCCCTCAGGTATTCTTGTAACTAGTCTTCAGAACTTAAGGATTATTGAAGGGAGGGTGTATGCTGCCATGGGCAGGCACCAGGAAAGGAAAATTACAGAAAGGTGAGTATTCAATTTTCCATTTTCCTGGTGCCTCCCATGGCAGCATACCAATGGTAGTCTGCAATACTAATTTTTTTTTTTCAATGATTTACAGAACAGACAGTTCTAAGGTCCTTTTCCCAAAGTCTCGGGAGGTGAGGACCACCGGATCTAGGCTATAGTGCGACATGAAGGTGTTGAAGGATGACCTGCAAATTGTCTCAGGGGAGACCCGATCCAAAACTGCCCAAGAAGAAGCCATTCCCCGTGTTGAGTGAGTATTCACCGCAGTTGGGAGCTGAGAGACCACTAGCCCGATATGCCTTTTGGATTAGTTTCACAATCCAGCTGGCCAAGCCGCCATTCCTTTCCTTGCACCCTTGGGAATAACAAATAGCCGCTGATCCTTACGTAATTGTTGTGTCAGCTCTAAATAACGCCTCAGGGACCTGGCTCCATCCAATTCCTGTAGTCTTGAAGAGATTGGATCTTCTCAGAAGGCCGGGAGAACCCATTCTTGATTGAGATGGTAAACTGAGGGTACAAACTGGTGAATAGGCTGCAGTACTATCCTATCCAGAAAAAAACGTGACGTAAGGCTCCTCTGCCCCTAGAGCTTGAATTTCTGACACCCTGCGCCCTGATGTGATGGCGATCAGAAAGGTTGTTTTCCAGGTAATATCCTCCAATGAACATTCTTTAGTGGGAGCAAGGGGTGGATTGGCCAAGGCATTGAGGACCACTGTCAGATCCCTTTTGGGGAAAAGAGTTTTCCTGGGAGGGCGTAATCTTAGGACTGCCTTCAGGAAATGGTCTACGAGGGGATTTAGTGCCCAACATGTGTCCATTAAGGCTGATGAGGCCAAAACCTGAACCTTCAGCGTGTTGAGGCCTAAGCCTAAGTCCAGGCCCGACTGTAGAAAGGAGTAGAATATTTTGGACTCCAGGCCCCAGCGGATTGAAATTGCTAGATTCTGCCAGCTGAGTGAATTTTTTCCATACCCTGTAGTAGGTGGCATTGGTAGATGACTTCCTGGCTTGTACTAATGTTTGGATTACCCTATGTGAGCACCCTAAGTCGCCCAGCCTCTTCCGCTCAATTTCCAGACCTTCAAGTCCAAGATCTCCGGATGTGGGTGAAAGAAATTGCCCTGAGATAGGAGGTTGTCCGAGTGGGGAAGTGGAAGTGGGTCACACAAAACCAATTTGACTTACAGTGGAAACCACGGTCTCCTCGGCCAGTATGGGATGACCGCCAGGATAGTGACTTTTTCCGATGTCAGGCGCTGGAGGAACCTCAGAATCAGAGGAACTGGAGGGAATGCATACCCCTTCTGGAGGTCCCAGGGCTGAATTAGGGCATCCACCCCTGCTGACCTTGGAGATGGGAATCTCGAGAAGAACAGAGGAGTCTTTGCGTTGAACAGGGAAGCAAAAGATCTATCTGGGGAGTACCCCACTGTTGGCATATCCAGCAGAAAACTTGAGGGTCCAGTGACCATTCAATGTTGTTGTGGAAGGACCTTGAAAGGTAATTGGCTAGCTGATTCTCGGGGGCTGGGATGTAAACAGCCCGCAGATCGACCGAATTGTTCTCGGCCCAAGATATAATTGGGGCTAACCCGCTGGTTAGGGACCTGGTGTGCTTCCCCCCTTGGTTTTGAACATAGGCCGCTGCTGCTCGGTTGTCCATCTGGAGCAGTATGGACTTGCCTTTGAGAAGTGGAGCTAGATGTAAAATTGCCATCCATGCTGCCCTTAGCTCTAGGATGTTGGAAATCATCCCTTCTGCCTTGAACCGCCATCTCCCTTGTACTAGCTGGCTCTGGTAGTGTGCCCCCCATCCTAGTTGACTTGCATCCGATGTAAGGACAGACCATGAGATGGGTCCCAGGGAATGATGGATTAGAAGGTTGGGTGGTCTTGTCCCCCATCAGAGGCTGGCTTTCATGGAAAGGTGATGACTATTAATTGTCCCAAGTGTTTCCTTCTCCACTGCGCCAGAAACCCTGACTGGAAATCTCGTAGATGCCACCTGGCCCTGTGACAGACTCACCCGGGATAGAGGCTTTTGGAGGGGACTGAATGTGAGCCTCTTGCCTACAGATTATGGGCCTTGGCATTTGGGGTAGTTACTTTGGCTTCGGGTCCTTGTCCCCCAGGACACACAGACTCTGGGGAGTTATACTGTGAGAAGATACTAATGTCATCAACTCCACTCACCTGTCTGATGTCAGCTATAATGTGTTTAATGTAAATGAGTTTAGTCTTACTTACCACAGGTTCTAAGGGTATTCAACTCATTGTTGTTTGTTCTAATTAACCCTGTGTTGATGTTTATGGTATGTTTATGGTAATGTGTGTTGAATAGTCAATGATCTAGGAGACGTAGTCACCTAGGCTGTATAAAGAATTAGATAATTTGCTCATGTTAATTAGGTTACAGTTGTATTGTTAGAGGAGGTTCCAACGGCATATACAGTCTTGTAATTTTGATTCTAAATAAAACAGTTCATGTTAGCATCTAAGCAAGTGTCGCCTTGTTTTGTGCTTGGAAGCATTTGGAATATCTGATATCTATATCCAGACTACAAGGAAGTGGTATACTGACGGAAGCACTCAAGTGGAGTGAGAGACGTTCAGTGACAGGCCCATTTCACCATTGGTATACAAGATGAAAGGGACCCTAGGAGGCTTAGGCAGTCTGATGCTGGCATGGAGCGGCTCCCTAACGCCTGCTTGACCTTCTATATTAACTTCGGATCTTCTCTGGAGGGAGTGACACAGCTTTCTCTGGAGTGTTGAATAAGTCTCCCAGGTATGTGTTTTTTTTGCGTAGGCATCAGCGGACTTTTTGAGTAGTTGATAAGACACCTGAAGCGGGACAAAGTATTCAGGACTAGCTGCACCTGTGCCTCCAGGGTCCCTCTGTGTTGTGACAGGATTAGAATGTCATCTAAGTAGTGCAGGACTTCTTTTTCCCAGAGGGAAGCCAGGATGGCTACTAAAACTTTGGTAAAAGTTCTGGGGGCTGATGAAATTCCAAATGGGAGGCATTGGAACTGGAGGCGCAGATCGCCCACTTTAAACCTGAGAAAAGGTTGGAAATGGTGGTGGATGGGGATGTGAAGGTACGCATCTTGGAGATCTATAGAGACCATCCAATCACCTGGCTGCACTGACAGGATGACCGTGTTCAGGGATTCCATTTTGAAATGCTCTACTTGAATGTAATTGTTTAGCCTCTTTAGATCCAGTACGGATCTCCAACCTCTTGATTTCTTTGGTACTAAGAAGATTGGGGAATAGAATCCTGTTGGTGAAGAAGTATTTGGATATATTGAAAGAGAACCTGTTTCTTTTCCTTGGAGGTTGGAATCTTGGTGGGCTGGAAGTAAAAGGGCGGAGGACGGCTTTTGAATTTCCAGAAATGCCCATGGATCTGTGCAATTTTCCACCCAAACCTGGGCAAAAGACTTGAGTCTTGCTCCTACTGGACTGGTTTGGGTGGGTAGGGAGTCAAAAGGACCTCTGGCTCTCAACCACTGACGTTGAAGCTTTTGGTTTTCCCAACTTAAGAAAAGTGGCTTGTGAGCCCTTCCAGCCTCTTCTGTATTCCTTACCGGGACGGTATGTTCTGGCATTCCTAGATCTTTGCTGGGTGAATGGATGTGAAGCTAATCTTCTTTTCCTATTTCTATCCTGGGGAATTAGGCCACTTTTGCCACCTGTGACTCTGGTAATGGCAGTATCCATTTTCTCCCCAAACAGGGCCTTACCATCGAACGGGATGCGGCACCAAGACTGTTTTGAAGATGGGTCTGCTGACCATGGCTTTAACCCCAATGCCCTTCTGGCTGTGATGGAGTATAACATGGCTCTGGAGGAACATCTCAAGATATAGATGGCTGCTTCTGCCATAAAATCAGAGGCTAGCTTCCACTCATCCAGTGCTTTGATGATTTTGTCTGCACCCAAACCTCGTCTGAGGGCTGTCTTGACATTATCCGACCATACTCTGTGGAGATTGAAGATAGCGCCACTGCTGGTTTGCAGGCTCCCCCTGATGCCTGATAAACTTTCTTAAGATCTGAGTCGATCCTGTGATCTAGGGGTCCCTGAAGGAGATTGCATCCTCTAAGGGCAACGCATCCACAGTCGGCACAGAACCAAAGAGCTGAGCATCTGCCTCCACCAGCGGATAACGTTTTAGAAAATGATTGTAGGCGACGGGCCTCTTGTCTACTTTCCACCATTCGTCCACTTCCTTAACTGCTGTGGCTTCCAGGAGGCACTGACCACATACCAATTTTCCTGGGAGGGCTTGCTTTCCACAGACCCAGCAGGCCTTCTTCCCTGGATGTGATGACCTGCCCTGGGAGTCATGCCTGCTTGAGGTGTGCTGGGGTGACTTCTGACTGCTGCGGGAAGTATGCGCAGAAAATGAGTGTGAATGGCCAGAGTTTCTGGGACCTCCTGATCTATCGGCAGAATCTTTGTGGGAAGATCTGTGTGATGATTCTCAGTGCGGGCTGTGGAAATAAAATAATAAAGGATATTTCCATATGCCCCATAATGCTCTTTTAAAATCAGAAACTTACCTGCTTGTTGCAGCCCTTACCTAGTGGTATGTTGAGGATCTTTCAATGAATGCGGCATTATGACATCAGAGACAGCTATACAGGTAAAAGCCAGTAAATTAGAATATTTTGAAAAACTTGATTTATTTCAGTAATTGCATTCAAAAGGTGTAACTTGTACATTATATTTATTCATTGCACACAGACTGATGCATTCAAATGTTTATTTCATTTAATTTTGATGATTTGAAGTGGCAACAAATGAAAATCCAAAATTCCGTGTGTCACAAAATTCGAATATTGTGTAAGGGTTAAATTTTGAAGACACCTGGTGCCACAAACTAATCAGCTGATTAACTCAAAACACCTGCAAAGGGCTTTAAATGGTCTCTCAGTCCAGTTCTGAAGCCTACACAAACATGGGGAAGACTTCAGATTTGACAGCTGTCCAAAAGGCGACCATCGACACATTGCACAAGGAGGGAAAGACACAAAAGGTTATTGCTGAAGAGGCTGGCTGTTCTCAGAGCTCTGTGTCCAAACACATTAATAGAGAGGCAAAGGGAAGGAAAAACTGTGGTCAGAAAAAGTGTACAAGCGATAGGGATCACCGCGCCCTAGTCAAGATTGTGAAAAAAAATCCATTCAAAAATGTGGGGGAGATTCACAAGGAGTGGACAGCTGCTGGAGTCAGTGCTTCAAGATCCACCACCAAGAGACGCTTGAAAGACATGGGTTTCAACTGCCGCATACCTCGTGTCAAGCCACTGTTGACCAAGAAACGGCGCGAAAAGCGTCTCACCTGGGCTAAGGAAAAAAAGAGCTGGACTGCTGCTGAGTGGTCCAAAGTCATGTTTTCTGACAAAAGCAAATTTTGCATTTCCTTTGGAAATCGAGGTCCCAGAGTCTGGAGGAAGACAGGAGAGGCACAGGATCCACGTTGCCTGAAGTCTAGTGTAAAGTTTCCACCAT
The DNA here is from genome assembly GCF_042186555.1 of Aquarana catesbeiana. Lineage (NCBI taxonomy): Eukaryota > Metazoa > Chordata > Amphibia > Anura > Ranidae > Aquarana > Aquarana catesbeiana. The sequence continues at coordinate 444,165,665 of NC_133328.1, read as the reverse complement.
CAGTGATGGTTTGGGGTGCCATGTCATCTGCTGGTGTCGGTCCACTCTGTTTCCTGAGATCCAGGGTCAACGCAGCCGTCTACCAGCAAGTTTTAGAGCACTTCATGCTTCCTGCTGCTGACCTGCTCTATGGAGATGGAGATTTCAGGTTCCAACAGGACTTGGCGCCTGCACACAGCGCAAAATCTACCCGTGCCTGGTTTACGGACCATGGTATTTCTGTTCTAAATTGGCCAGCCAACTCCCCTGACCTTAGCCCCATAGAAAATCTGTGGGGTATTGTGAAAAGGAAGATGCAGAATGCCAGACCCAACAACGCAGAAGAGTTGAAGGCCACTATCAGAGCAACCTGGGCTCTCATAACACCTGAGCAGTGCCAGAAACTCATCGACTCCATGCCACGCCGCATTAATGCAGTAATTGAGGCAAAAGGAGCTCCAACCAAGTATTGAGTATTGTACATGCTCATATTTTTCATTTTCATACTTTTCAGTTGGCCAACATTTCTAAAAAATCCCTTTTTTGTATTAGCCTTAAGTAATATTCGAATTTTGTGACACACGGAATTTTGGATTTTCATTTGTTGCCACTTCAAATCATCAAAATTAAATGAAATAAACATTTGAATGCATCAGTCTGTGTGCAATGAATAAATATAATGTACAAGTTACACCTTTTGAATGCAATTACTGAAATAAATCAAGTTTTTCAAAATATTCTAATTTACTGGCTTTTACCTGTAAGTGATGAAATCAAATATATATATATATATATATATATATATATATATATATAAATATATACATAAATATACCCATCATACATATACACATCTATATATATATATATATATATATATATATATATATATATATATATATATATATATATACACATATATACATATATCTACCCAAACACATACACCCAAAAACCCCACCTTGGCCAGGCTCCATCATAAGGTCAGTAAGGAGTGGAGAAGACACCAGGAGATGTCTTCCCTTTGACAGTCTAGTTTAAATGCTATCCCAGGCTGTTTAAATAGAACAACTTGATAGGGTGTACCAAGATAGCCACCGTTAAGCTTCAAAAGGCTACTGCACATGCGCCGCGCGTTCCGCCGAAGCCCCGCCCCTGAGGTGACCGAATTGTGCTCAGAGATGCGCGCGAAGCGTCCACAACCACCAAAGGGGAGGCGGGAAGCGGAGACTGGAGGGGAAGAGGCTGAGAGGAGCTGCTGACAGGTCCAGGAAGCACGCTATGGCAGAGGAGAGCAGTATACCGACCTGTATGGAGGTAGAAACAGGCATTCAAAACTGGAGAGCCATTACAGGTACCTCAGGGATAATCAACCCAGGAGACAGAGGAGAGATAAATGCTCCTGGATCTCTGCATATGCCAGAAAAAGATCCACAGAAAAACGGGCTCCCATTCTTATATGGTGCATTTAGCAACCCAAGACATGGGACTCCATACTGCAGGAGAGCATGAACCTGCAATGGTCGCACCATATGTCGGTGAGGTAGGGCTGGCTGTGATCCTGCAAGGATGAGGACAGGAAAAAGAATACCTGAGGGGGGAGTAACTCTTTTTTTTATAGAGTTACGTGGTCCTGTGGGTTGGACGAGGGCTGAGCCACCAACCATTGGTATGCTGCCATGAGAGGCACCAGGAAATATAATTCTAAACAAATAGTAAAGGCTATCTTTTTGACCCCACCATTATTATAGCTGCTCACCAATATTTGAAGTATATTTTTGGCCACTACTGTCTAGTGATATGTCTACATATTAATAATTGTGATGAAGTCATTTTTGGTGAAGCACTTAAAAAATGTTTAGGTCTACATCATTAATATTTACACAATCCCAAATTCACCAAAAAAGTATACCTGGCTGAAGCTGGGCGCATCCACTTCATCAAGGATGAAAGGGCCCAGTTCTTCTTGGGACTCCTCAGCTGGGGTGGAGGGAAGGGTGGAGGTGGAGGGAAGGCTGGAGGGAAGAGTGGAGGGAAGGCTGGAGAGAAAGGTGGAGGGAAGGCTGGAGGGAAGGCTCGAAAGTGATTGCCTTGCTTCTGTCTGGTCATCCAGAAATCGCATTTTTTGGTAGTACCACAGCTTGGGGACATAAACCTGGTCTGCTGCTGCTCCGGATCTGTGCGACTCCTGGATCTTCTTGTGTTCCCGCCTGTAAATGTTGCACAAGATACCAATTTTATTGTCCACAAACTTAAGGTCTGCCTGGGGGACTCAAGTCTTCACAAATTCCAAAAGTGTGCCCAGTGTTAGGTTGCTCGTCTTTTCCTTGTGGCCTAGGCTCTTGAGTTGGCTCAGTGGAGGACCTCGCCGGCGGATAATCAATACACATACACACACAGGGGTACGTGATGAATGATTACATGGTTTATTTGGCGGTTGGCTGTTTTATGTTGTGCCTTTACAAGACTCTGCCCCACTTGGGGCCAATCAGAATAATACACATAAAAGTTCATTAGCATATATTAGTAATGTCTTGTGATTTCAGTTTAATCTTATACAGTTCAGGCTAAAAGGTCAACGTTTCTTAATTTCTGTTAACATCTGCTGACCATCAGTTGCCCAACCACAAGTTCCTGAACAGCTAATTCTGGCCGTTTCATATCAAACAAAAGTGTACAGAGATTAAAACCACAAACAGATGTTTCCTCGGATGAAGACATCAGACAAGAATAGACAGACTTGGGTGACAATGAGATAATCAGTTATTGAGTAATACTGTCATAAGGTGCAATTTTGTCACATACACTTTTCTCTAAATATTCTCTAAATCATTAAGCAGATAAGCAAATCCTGAACTTATATCATGTCAGGGTAAAATCAACAATCAATCAATAATGTAATGTCTTATGGAATCTCCTTACAATCCTCCCTTTGACCATTCGATATCATCGAAATGGTCATTCTACCTTTACGTCACGCCTTAAGGATTCATATCCCCCGGCCTCATTTTCCTGGTTCTCGTACCATACCGTGGGATCCCTGGAAATGGAAGTTAGCTTCATGGTTTCGGAGTGTGCTTTGCTTCCCTTTTTGCAGAGGTATTTAAGTAACATGAAGCATGCATATAAGAATAATATGAAAAGCAGTATTGTAAAAATTGTCATTGCAGTGTTCTTCAACCACGAGGTGAGACCTCCTAAACTGAACTCTGTAGAGAAAGGGTCCCATGTTTTCCCAATATCCCTTGCATCCTGTTGAAGCTTGTTTACCTCTTTCCTGTGTTGTGCAATAATGTCATAGTAATCAGGGATCTCGATACTCGTGTTATGTATCCAGGTGCAGCATTCATAGTCCTCAGTAATTTCACAGAGGCCAGTGAGGGCTGCACTCATGCTTTCTATAGCCAAGTCATGTAACTCTAGTTGTTTTTTAATTGCTCTGGTTTCTAGGTTTAATTTTGAGATGTCATCAGAGTCCTTTTCCAAGATCTCATCAATGATTGAGGTGTAGTTATTTAGTTTCTTCATCAAATCTATTCCCCACCCTGTCCAGGATGGAAACCAGGCCCAGGTCATATCTTTTTCTAGGAACATTTCTCTTTTTCCAAGGTGTTTTAGAGGGTATCTTGGGTGGGTACTAGCTTTAAGTAGGTGTCCTTGCCCATCATCCCCCACTACTCCCATTACAGGGACTATTTTAGCAAGATAACACCACCCTTGGGGTTCTTCAGGAATCCATGGGTAACAGAGCTTGCCACAACAGATGTAGGTGGTGTTACCTAATGCTAAGGGTCGTTGACTAACAATGGTCCTTGCGCCTTTTGAATGCCCAGATGCCATCAGCAGAGCTAATAACTGTGTGACTGTGGAGTGGGAGCTAGAATTAAAAAGGTCATAGATGGTAGCATTTATCACAGGGTCTGAGGTGCGGAAAAATGAGTTATCGGTAAGGGAAGCCATGGAGACATTAAGTTTCGACCATTTGCACACCTCAGCTCCCCTGGAAATGTTTCCCAGTATGAAACACCAATCTGGAGCGTGGCTTCTACCCACAATTAGAAAACTGAGGGGCTTGTTGGGACTTTTTCTTATGACATTGGCAAGAACTATAGGGGGAGTTCCATTCAAAAAAGGAGTGATGTTTAAGGGAATGGCCATCAACGGGATCCTGGCTGTACTGGGGTGGAGTTTGCTACATATCCAACATTTCTCAAAACCAGACTTTTGTGCATAACTGTACTTAAACTTTAACAACAACATTTTGTCAGTGAAACCTGAAGGGGGTTCAGTAGGGAATATACTTCTTTTATATTTTAAACTAGGTGCATTGGCTGTCTGGGTTTTTCCACATATTCCTTCTAGTAGCCCTAAATCTTCTGGATGGTACACACAATTTGCTATTAACCAAGCAGGTGTGAATACTATCAGAATCAGACATGTCCAGAAGCATAATGCTTTTCCTGACACAAAGGTAGAAATCATTTTGTCAGGTACTGTGTACAAAGTTCTGTTACTCGTCTCTTCTTGTTGGTGGGGGATTCGTCTCATCGTTCAGAGAGATTTGTTTTATGCCTTCTTGAATGTCCTCCAAATCTGGTCGCTGTTCCTGGTCAGAGGAATCTTGGGATGCTGGAGGAGGGTCAGGGGTCTGGGGTTGCTGTGGACACTTCTTTAACCGGCTGGCGTGGATCCAGGTGTTTCCTAGATCGGTCAGTACAGCAGTTCTGGAAACCTTCTCTATCTTCCAAGGTCCAGAGAAAATGGGTCCAACCCTCTTTTTGTGTGCCAGTTGTTTCACCAGTACTTTGTCTCCTGGGATGAAAGGATGAGTAGGTTCTGTTGAAAGAGGAGAAAAGGTGACAGAGACTTGTTCGTTCATGTCCTGTAGCATACTTACCAGATTTTTCACGTACATTTCCTGTTGGGAATAGATGTTAATGTCAGTGTTCTGATCTAAGGAGGGCAGCTCTATGTTTGCAGGAATTCCCATCAAAATCTCAAAGGGCGAAAGTTTTGTTCTAGCATGTGGCGTTGTTCTGATCTGAAATAGGACAGAAGGAAGGTAATCCAACCATCCTTTCATGGTGCCCCCTGTAGCCTTTTTTAACTTGTCTTTAATGTTCCTGTTCATTCTTTCCACTACTCCTGCACTTTGTGGGTGGTAGGGGATGTGCAATTTCCACTGTAAGCCTAGTAGCCTGGCTAAAGTCTGTGTAACAGAGGAGCTGAAGGCAGGCCCCCTATCTGACCATATGGCCGTTGGTATTCCGAACCTACAAACCCAATGGTTCAGTAGGCATTTGGCAGCAATTTTAGCAGTCTCACCTGTACAGGGAATAGCTTCGACCCAACCTGACCATTTGTCCACGATCACGCAAAGGCATTTCAAATTGCCTTTTTGTTTGGGCATGTGTGTAAAGTCTATTTGCAAATCTGTTAGGGGACCCAGGGGTGGGGGCAGGTTGCCATGTAATCCGTGATTTTTCCCTTGGACATTGTTTTGTGCACAGGTCAGACAACTGCTGGTGAGGAGTTTCGCCTGTTTACTCAAATTGTTAGTACAGAAGGACTTTATGTATATGTTTGTTAGGGCGGTGGTACCTATATGTCCTGGACCATGGAGATAGGAAAGTATGAGAACACTGCTTGATTCTGGTATGCCCAATATCTTCCCCTCTTTTGACCAAAGACCTTCTTGGTCCTTGGTCAATCCATCCTTGACCCAAAAAGAAACATCCTCCTCTGTAGCCAATCCCTGCATTTGTGCCACAATGGTTTTAAAGTTAGGTGATGTAAAATGTTCTTTGAAAAACATTGTTGTGGGGGCTGGCTGACCAATGTATAGGGCAGCGGCCTTTTTTGCTTCTTTGTCTGCCAGCGCGTTTCCTTTGGAAATTCTGCTGTTATCAGACGAATGTGCCTTTACTTTGATGACCGCTATCCGCTTTGGGAGAAGAATCGCTTGCAAGAGTGCTTTAATTTGCGTAGAGTTAGCAATTGGCTTGTTGTCAGCAGTTTTAAATCCTCTATTTGCCCATATTACACCGTAGTCATGCGTGACCCCGAAAGCGTACCTACTATCTGTGTAGATGTTTACCTCCTGATCAGAGAAAAGTATGCAAGCTCTTGTGAGCGCCTCCAATTCTGCTACCTGTGCCGAGGAGGGTGGTAAGGCTTTTGCTTCCAACACCACATCAGGGAGTTGGACAATGGCGTATCCTGTCAGGAATGTTGCATCGGAGGGGCGGGAGCAGCTGCCGTCTATGAAGACATCCTGCACTCCTGGTAGGGGAATGTCAGTGAGATCTGGGCGAGGGCTGGTTATTGCTGCAACCTGTTCAACACAATTGTGCTTCTTATCAGGGTCTCGTGGTAGCCTGAGCAAAGAGTGTAAAAGACGGACAGTGGGATTACTTGGTGGTGCGTGTTTGAGAGTAAGGTTATCAGTATTCAGAAGTGTGATTTCATACCCACTAAGCCTCTGTGCTGTCATATGCTGTGTGTTCATGTTTTGCAGGAGGTGAGTTACTGAATGAGTAGTGTAGAGAGTCAATTCATGGCCTAATACTGATTTGCTAGCCTCCTGAACTGCCATAGCACAAGCAGCAAGGTTTTGTAAACAAGATGGCATCCCTTGTACTTGGGTAGGCAACTTTTTTGAGAGATAGGAGACTGGTCGGTACCCGGTTCCATGTTGCTGTGTCAAAACTGCAGCAAAAGAATTTCCCGATACCACACAGTATAACTGAAAAGGTTTGCCATATTCTACCAATCCCAGGGCGGGGGCCTGAGTCAGACTTTGTAGCAAGGCCTGAAAAGCACAGAGCCTATCTGTTGTCCAATCTATTGTCTTTGGGGCGGTGGACAAGGTAGCCTCCCTCAGAATGCCATCATAATATGAACAATCTGGGATCCATTGGCGGCAATATACGATTGCGCCCAAAAATGAGAGCAAAGTTGCTTTGTCTCTTGGAGGACTGAGAGCCTGCAGGGCTGCGGCACGTTTGGGGGATACCAGCCTAGTTCCCTCCTTCAGAATGCATCCCAGGTATTCTACCTGACTTTGGCACCATTGTATTTTCTTTTGTGATGCTAGGTGGCCAGTCCTGGCCAGGTGATGTAACAGAGATGTGGAATCGACCGCACAATCTTCAGCAGATCGACTGCACAGGAGCAAGTCGTCCACATACTGTATTAGTACCGACCCGCGCTCAGCAGTCCATGACTTAATTGTCTCATTAAGGACCATGGAGAAGGCTGCTGGACTGTCCACATACCCCTGCGGTAATCTTGACCAGGTCAACTGGCCCCTCCCCCATGAGAAGGAAAACATGGGCAACACCCCGTCATCGACCGGGATGCTAAAGAATGCGTTCGCCAGGTCCACTACTGTGTAGCAAAGGGAATCAGCAGGTATTTTCAAAAAGATAAAAGAGATATCTGCTACCAAAGGTGGCAGAGGTATAACCTGCTTGTTAACGGCCCTTAGGTCCTGTACAAGCCTCCATTCCCCATTCGCCTTTTTTACGGGATAGATTGGTGTATTCCAGGGGCTTATAATGTGTTTTAGAATCCCTTTTGCTATGTATTGGTTGATCAATGGTGTGATGCCTTCAATTTTTTCAAGTGGCAGGGGGTATTGCTTGTGATATTGTACTTCGGCGTCTGGACGCATCTGTGGTGTGTAAGGTGTACAGTTAATAAAACCTACACTCCCTTTGTTTTCTGCCCATATGGCATGTGTTTCTAAAGTGGGTGGCAATGATGCAAAGAGTCCCCTGTAGGTGTGTCTTTTTGGAGCATGTAAATCGCAGAATGGTGAGCTGGCAGTAAGGGAGCACCCTCTGTCAAATTTAATGGTGATATTCAGTTTTGAGAGTAGGTCCCTCCCCATTAAAGATACTGGACAATCCACAAGGACAGCAAAACTCTGGGTGCATAGTTCCTGTCCTTCTGGAGTGGCCACGGGCAACGGTGGAGTGATGGGGTGGGTAATTGATGTCCCATTTATACCAATAGAGTTTCCCTCAGTGCAGTGCGGTGTGTCATATATGGCATCATTCAAACTATTGAATGTAGCCCCTGAATCCAATAATAGACATATCAGGTGCTTGTCTACCCGCAATAGTACTTGCGGGAGACTTTTCCACGATGAATTGTAACACACAAGGCTGAGGGACGGGACATACTCTTGGCATCCCTATTGTGGTGTCCGCCGAGCTGACGGCCACTGCATCGGGATGCGTGGGGGTGGTCTATGAGGCTGAGGCTGGTATTGGGGTTGTGGTGGGGGTGGTTGGGGTTGTGGTTGGTGGGGGTACCTGATATCCTGAGAGCGATGGGGGTTGGTGTTAAGATTCCTACCTCTTCCTCTTTGGGCGTGTGTCCTGGTTCTGTAGGGACATTGGGATTTCCAGTGCCCTAGTTCCCCACAGTTAAAGCACCCCTGGTCTGGTGGATAACCCTGATCTGGTGGATAAGATTGCATTGGTGGATAAGGTTGCACTGTCATCATGTGGGTGGATGGAGAACCACCTGTCGGCAAAGTCTGGGTCGGTGTCAGGGAGGGAAAAATGCCACCCTTCTGCTCAAATACCCCTGATGTTTCGCGTGACCTAGCATCTTTCATAAATTCATCTGGAGGTTGTTCTGCCCACTTTGGATTAGTGAATTTAAGCAGCTGCGTCACCTTCGTATCGCCACCTGCCATAATGGTGGTGGTGAACAATTGGGGGTTGGCGTTATCTACTGCCTTCCACAAGCCATATACCCGGGTACAAAATTCATAGAATTTTTCCTTTTGTCCCTGTTTTGCTAGGATAAGTTCCTGAAGTGCGGATGAACCCTTGTATATAGTAGACCAGTGATTCCCCATACCTTTCCAAAAAGATACCCAATCTTTATTTGTTTCTATGTGAGTTGCCCATAAGTCATCTACTGGATGCCCTTCTGGACTGTCAGGGTCAATTATACTGAGGATCCCTGCTATATCTTCTTTATCCAAGCTCGTACCCGCACTGTATTTTGCAAGGAAAGCGCCGGCCTCCCTAGGGCTTTTCTTTGGGCTAGGGCATAACTCCTTTATTTTTGACAATGTGCCTAGAGGTAGGGGAATATGTATTACCGTTTCCCCTATATGCATAAGTGGTGCTTTAAAGGTGGCACCTAGACTTTCCTGTTCTGTTTCTATTTCTGTTCCCTCAATTGATGACCCACCCTGTTCTCCCTCAGTTAATGTCGATTGCTCCCTTTTCTCCTGTGGGGGTTTTGGGCTTATGGCCGGTTTAGTTTGGCTTCTGAGTGTAATGGATGACTGTGAAATTATCATTTCCTCAGCCTCCTTTATTTTACCTGCCTTTCTCTCAAGTTTCTTCTCGTACGCCTCTAAATCTTCCCATTTCTTTTGTATCCTCTCTTCCTCTTCCTGCTGTCTTTTATTAAATTCTTCCTGTTTCTCCTCCAAATCCTTTTCCCCGGGGCTTAACCTCCTGACTCTTTCCTCTCCTCCCTCTTCCAGAGACGCTTCGTCCCTCTCTCCCTTTGCTATTGCGGAATGCTCTATTATTTCACCCGCCCTCTTATCTAGCTCTCTTTTGTAACTTTCTAGCTCTTCCTCTCTCTTTGACATTTTCTCTTCTAATTCCTCCTGTCTTTTATTGAGCTCCTTTATCTTTTCTTCTAATTCCCTTTCCTTCGGATCCAACCTCCTAATCCTCTCTTCTTCTCTCCTTCGTATACCTTCTGCCCGGACTTCCTCTTCCCTGTCTCTACTTTCGTTTTCCCATCGTGTAACTTGTGCCCGATCAGCTGCCCCGTATACCATGGTGGCCAACACTGCTGGGTCCAGAGATGGATACAGCTGAAGACGTGGACCCAATGTTCCATCTTCCTGTTTGACCATCACATAAGGGGGGGGTGGTATTTCGGGTTGCTGAGATGGGGCGGGTGAGTCTACAGGTTTTGTTGTGGGGGTTTTAGTTACAAACTTCGTTTTATACTTGGCTAAGCATTTATTCCATGTTTTGTAACAATCTTTCATGTATTGGGTGTCTTCCCATTTCCCAGGTGGGTAAGAGTGCTTGTGTACCTGACACACCTTGCTCACTTCCTTCCAATCATCCTCTGAACAGGGACCTAGTGGCCCCGGGTCATGTATTCCTAATTGTTGGCATCTTTCCCTGACCTGTGTCCAAAAAGGTTCTACCTGTGACCCCGGTAGTGTGTTCTTGACGTACTCATAGGGGGATGGATTGGCCGTGGTCTGGGTTGCTGCAGAATTCCCCATCTAATAATCTTGGTAGGGTGTGTCTAGTACAGGGACAGAGATGGAAGCAACCTGTTTGTGCTATAATCTGTTCCCTGACTTGGGAATAAGTCCCTTCGTCTGTTATCGCTGTGGGGCTGATATAACTATGTAGGTTAACCCTCAGTACTCGGTATAGGAAACCCCTCCTTGTGGCAGGATATACTCCCCTTGCACCAAGTCGGTATGAAAAACCGGTTGGTCTAGTGGTGAGCAGGATCCACGTTCTGTCCACACTAAGGAACAGTAGACCAAACGTGCAATGTGGGCAAGCGGGTGCTATCTCACTACAATCGGGTTCCTGATTTATGTTGTTCATTTAGTGCATATATGTGTAATGCCTTAATAAAATCTTTCAAATCAATACAGTACTTTACATTCAGTTGTCATACATATATGTTATACACTTATCTCTAATACTGTAAATACTTACGGTGGTACCTAAAAGAAAACAAGCAAAACCTTATATATATATACAATGGCCAAATAAAGTTATATTATATCAACATGTTATTATAAGTGCACTTTTCAATATTTTCCCCAAAAATTGGGCGTCCACTCAGCCAATCCTTATACTACGGGCGTATTCTATACTTCCCGAGTTTACATACACATATATATCTACTCAACACAGTCGGACCAACCTAGTCGGACTATCTAAAAACCTGCGAGCCCTTATTAACCCTCCAAGGGACCAGCCTAGTCCGTTGCGAAGGCACAGTTATGTGAGTAGGTGGGCATACAAGGTTATTTGAACATGGCAAGCATCAACACCAGTTACCAAAAATAGGTAATAAGGAGTAAATGACTTACCTGTTCAAACACCCCCACACTTTCTGGTACCAAAACTGTTAGGTTGCTCGTCTTTTCCTTGTGGCCTAGGCTCTTGAGTTGGCTCAGTGGAGGACCTCGCCGGCGGATAATCAATACACATACACACACAGGGGTACGTGATGAATGATTACATGGTTTATTTGGCGGTTGGCTGTTTTATGTTGTGCCTTTACAAGACTCTGCCCCACTTGGGGCCAATCAGAATAATACACATAAAAGTTCATTAGCATATATTAGTAATGTCTTGTGATTTCAGTTTAATCTTATACAGTTCAGGCTAAAAGGTCAACGTTTCTTAATTTCTGTTAACATCTGCTGACCATCAGTTGCCCAACCACAAGTTCCTGAACAGCTAATTCTGGCCGTTTCATATCAAACAAAAGTGTACAGAGATTAAAACCACAAACAGATGTTTCCTCGGATGAAGACATCAGACAAGAATAGACAGACTTGGGTGACAATGAGATAATCAGTTATTGAGTAATACTGTCATAAGGTGCAATTTTGTCACATACACTTTTCTCTAAATATTCTCTAAATCATTAAGCAGATAAGCAAATCCTGAACTTATATCATGTCAGGGTAAAATCAACAATCAATCAATAATGTAATGTCTTATGGAATCTCCTTACACCCAGTGTTGCCTTCCTTACATCTCTATTAAAATACAATGGGTGCTTGACCTCCCACAGGTTTCTGTTTTCTTGATACAAATCAAGAAAACGTGTCAAAAATTCTTCCTCCTTAAAAGGATTAATTTTTGCTGAAAGACAAGACACAAGATAAAAACTGAAATGTCAGTCCAAACTCCCAGTATTATATTTGGCTCAATCTAGGGTACACACACACACACACACCAAACACATTCACCAAACACACACCCACATTTAATCTTACCTTCGTTTCTGACGCTCGCTACTTCCACTCGGACATACGTAGGCCAGCGTAATAGTTTTATATACACTGCGCATGTGTCATGCTACGCCTGCGTTGCCCACCCCTGACGTTCTTTAGTACAATTTGTCCCCGCCCCTTCACTCTTCATTGTGCAGTGGCAGGATATAGAGAAAGATGGCGGAGAGATTATCTGCAAGTAGCGCGGAGGAAAGCCCGGAGCCACAACCATCCAGATCCAGGAGGAGATATAAGACCACCAACATGGCCTTTGAAGAGAAGGTGGAGATGGTGTCCATATTGAGAAGGGAGGACTACGATGGCAAAAAAGGACCGTACACCCGACCCAATATGCGGAAGGACAAAATAATGTCCTCAGTTGTCACCGCTCTTGAACAAAAATTTGGCACTAAACGGGCTAAAGAACAATTGAGGAAGCGGTGGTCTGACCTCAAAAGTAGGGAGCCTGAACAATATTGGCGAATAAAGAAGCTGCTTAAAAAAAGTAAGTACTTGTGTGTTCCGAATGAGATACTTAACTTGCATGCTGATGATCCATATGCTTTTCGTTTATACAGCATCATTCGTAAAGACCGTTCTTTTGAAAAAAACATATGATACTAAGAAAATGAAGGGTTTTTTTTTCGCCAAATACGATGGTACAGGGTTTGGACATACATTTAGGTCTTGATAATCTGTCATATTCCAAAAAATGTGGTGATGTTGTGTAGATGTGTTTGAAAATATAATGCTTCTTCAAAAATGATTCAGTGTAATGTAAGGACAGGACACAGCAGCTGTTTCCACATCTGGACTCACGAGCACTAGTGTACTATGTGACACCAGAGAAAATTTGGTGGAGTAATACACATAGGGGCTCCAGGGGATACTTGAGGTCTCTGCATCTGTGAAACTTGCATGAAAATGTGTATTGTTTGGCATTTTTGGGCAGAGTGAATTTTAAACCTGTGTTCAAAATTTTTGGTGCAAAAAAATTACAATTGTCCACAACTTCTAACGAACGTTTCATATTCCTTTTTCAAAACTGAAATGTCACTGTGTTTTAACTATACCTTTTGTTTAATTATCATAGGGGAGAAAAGACTCAGACAACAGTCCAAGGATCCCAGGACCCCCCAAGTCACCAGCCTGAAGCTGAAATTACCCCAAGCCCCAGTCCAAGACCACGCCCACCTGAAGAGCTGGAGGAAGGAGAGGTGGAGGAAGTGTGCGATACTTCCACCCCACCAAGTGAGTGACTGACACCCCAGCTTACGTTCATCTATTTAGGCGTGCATATTTTACAATAATTTTTTATCCACAAATTTTAGGTGATCTTCTGGTTGTGGAAGGCCAAGCGGCGGAGCCATTTAGCACAGACAGTGCACAAAGACTCATTGGCCAGATGATTGTGTGGAATGACCAAATTGATAGAATGCGTGACCAAATTGACAGCATGAGAAATCGGCTGGACAGCATGCAACAGGAAATGAAGAACATGATTGATGTTTTGGGCAGAATCTAATAACTTTTTGCCTAAAAACATCAATCATGTTCTTCATTTCATTGTCAAGTTTTATTTTTCTAAAATGTTTTAACTTGCTAAATACTAATGTAAAAATTTTGCAGATGCACACGGTGTGTCATCATGTGCTATCTTCCATCAGGGGATATCAGTGTACTTGTTATGTGTTTGCAACCCCTTCATCAGAATAATATTAGTTTGTGAGAGGAACAAAGGGATTGCACACACAAAACACGTCCATTGCTCCCCCATGATGGGAGATAGCACATATTGACTTGAACCTTTTTTCACCAGAAATTGTGAGCATCTACAATTTTGCAATTTTTTTATTTTACATGGGTGACATCACCAGCACCGTTATTAACATGTTGAACTTTGTAAGTTCCTGTTATTTTTTGTTCTTTTTTTGTCCTTTTTAAAACCCTGTTGTGAAGCCAAATTTTGTAAACAATGTATATTTTCTACAAATATGCCTAAACTAAAAAAATTCAAAAAAATATTGTTAACAAAAAAAATAAAAAAACATGTTCAAACAAAATGCACCTTTCAATGTGCACACAGTAAAATGTTTTTACTACTATAATGTGTGTGGCTTATTATTTATCAATCACAGTTTGTTATTTTTTTGTGTGGTTACAGTGACAAAAGGCCTTATTAACTAAAGGGAAATGCACTTGCCACTACAAGTGCACTAGAAGACAGACAAAACTAAATGCAAACAAGAATCAAAACAAGAGATTGTTGCCAAAAATTTTTTATTTTTTTTTCAAAAAATCTTAAAGATCTTGTTGCCTTGCAATGGCCCCCCGACCATTAAAATAATTGTCATATCTGTCACGCACTTCACGGGCGGTTTGGGGGGCCAAGCCAATACGGCCACTTTCCAGGCCTGTGAGTGGTTCATCAACACCAAGTCCGGCCTCAGGCCCAACAGAAGATAGATATGTCAAAGAATGATGTCTCAAGAAATTATGCAGAGTGCAGCAAGCAAAGATCACATAATTGATTTTGTATTCCGCTAGATTTATTGCGGAGAGGAACAAACGGAACCAGCTGGCCAGAATCCCAAAGGCATTCTCCACAACTCTTCTTGTTCTGGCCAGCCGGTAATTAAATACCCTCCTCTCAGGGGTTAGTGTCCTTTGGGGAAACGGCCTCATCAAGTGCTCGCCGAGAGCAAACGCTTCATCAGCGGTGAAACCTGAGGGGAGTCCATCCACATTCTGGTCATCAGGTGGCAATCCCAGGCCACCGGTCTGGAGACGCTGGCACAGCTCGGTCTGTGCAAAGACTCCTCCGTCAGACATCCGGCCGTTCTTCCCCACGTCCACAAACATAAATTCCAATTGTGCTGAGACCACCACCATCAAAACTACACTATGGAACCCCTTATAGTTATAGAAATAAGACCCCGAATGGAGTGGTGGCACAATGCGGACATGCTTCCCATCGATCGCCCCGACACAGTTGGGAAAGTCCCACCGGTCAGCGAACTGGGAGGCCACAGTCTGCCATTCCCGTGTGTTCGAAGGAAACTGTGGAGTCAAACAAGAAAAAAAATATATAAGTACTTTTAAACATAACTTGGATATCAGATTACACAAAAACATTCTTGAACAACAGCAGTTGAACATTATTAATATGTGTTATTTTTAGAAAAAAAAGGCCCACTTATAAGATTACTCACCCCCTCTGATGGACCATTGATCAATTTGTATGTGGGGGGAGGGGTACTAATTGGGACCAAGAACACACCTGACAGTTGCAAACATTTGAGGGGGTGGGGGAGGGGTACTAATTGGGGCCAAGAACACACCTGACAGTTGCAAATATTTGAGGGGGTGGGGGAGGGGTACTAATTGGGGCCAAGAACACACCTGACAGTTGCAAACATTTGAGGGGGTGGGGGAGGGGTACTAATTGGGACTAAGAACACACCTGACAGTTGCAAACATTTGAGGGGGTGGGGGAGGGGTACTAATTGGGGCCAAGAACACACCTGACAGTTGTAAACATTTGAGAGGGTGGGATAGGGTAAAACAGTACAATGGAGCTGACAATATACATTGTTCAAATGACTATAGGCTAGAGGTATAAATGGACCCAGGATTGCATGGTGGGGAGGTTATTGAAGGGAAATATGCATGTAGGCCAAAAAATGATTAAGGTAAAAAAAACAGGCATGCATGAAGATAAAGGGGACATTCCCAGCATATTCAAAGCATGGTAATTAGGTAACGAGGACATTTAGACAATACATTAGCAAACATTAAATACATATCATGTAATGTTAAAGGAAAAAACTTACCTTCATATAGTCCTTCTGCAGGACCTGAATAATAGCAGGACAGGTCTCTGGGATTATGATCCCCAGAGCCTGGGGGGACATGCCTGTTGAGAACTTCAAGTCCTGAAGACTTCTCCCAGTCGCCAAGTAACATAAAGTGGCAACTAACCTCTGCCCCGCAGTGATGGCTTGCCTCATGCAGGTATCCTGCCTGCTGATATAGGGGGTCAGCATAGCCAGCAGACGTTCAAAAATGGGGTCCGTCATCCTGAGAAAATTCCTGAAATCCTCAGGATTATTCTCACAGATCTCACGGAGCAAAGGCATGTGCGAGAATCGGTCATGCTGGTGCAACCAATTTTTCATCCATGAACTCCTCCTCGCCCTGTTCATGGACTGGAACAAATTGAACCTAAAGCTAAAATGGGACTTTAAATGAGGCAGTGAACTACACATACGCCTCCATCCCCAATACATTGAACAAAAGGGAAAACTAAATGGTGGGACTTTAAATGAAGCAACCACTACGTTGTATAAACCAATCAGTATACCAATGTTTATTAGTTGCAAGGTTTGTACATAACCCAAGAAATAATAAATAATAAATTAATATAGCAATGCACTAAGGGTCTAAATGAGCGGATCTAGACAATACAATGTAGTACACGATAAGTTCATTAACAAGAAAACAATGTATAACAGTATAATATGTTAATGAACAATGGTTGACAGGATCAGGACATTCCACATCAATGCAAAGCTGATATAATAATGTACATAGTTTTAACCTGGGTATGTAAACCCCAATGGTAACAACAACAATATTAGGGTATAAAAGCAGGGGTAGATTGATTAATAAAAATAGATAAAGTATAATACAAATATTGGACATAGATACTGTGACAACGCATCATAGGAAAGCTCTACGCGTTTCGTGGTTATACCACTCGTCAGGAGCAGATGCAAAATTAGGGGGTATCTATAATGAAATACAATTACCAGAATGAGTATAATATAAAATATACAATTGTAAAAAATGTATAAGAAAGGGAAACAGAAAAAGGGTCCCAAACATTCTCACCTTGTTAGAGTATAAAATATATATAAAAATATACATGAAAATGGTATCCTAGGTAAGAGACATTATAGGGCACGTCAACCCCGGAAGCTGAGATGGAGAACCTCAAGGCACGGCAAAGGAACAGTGACCAGTAATGATTGTATGACAGGATGAGCCAATTTTTTAACTGTGGTATATCTAGTGTTTAGTAAAAATCGTCTTGTAGCTAACTCCCAGGGGTATCTGTAGGAATCAATAAGTAAAAAATGGTAAGATGATAGAGTAAACCAGTTCCACAGCTAGAAAAATTGGAGAAAAAAAACTCCCCAAGATTGAAGTGTGTGAAAAGATAACAAGATAAATAAGATGCAAAAGTGTAGAAAGTATAAAAATAGGAAAGTGTAGAAATAAAATAAAGATGTGATTAGGGTATGTTTCTAAAGTATAGTGTAGCATAGGTACCTGTATAAATAGGTGTAGATAGTTTAAAATCCAAAAACCGTGCAGCAATAAATGCTTAGTGAGAGAAGCCATTAATAGTGTGAGCATGAAGATATGTGAGGTTTAAATAGCGGCCGTGCACTGGGGCAACCATCAACGTCACGCAGCGTAATCAAAGGGGGTGGCGCCGCCGTCCGAGCCACAATGTGTGCTTGGCGTTTGGCGCCAAATTACCCTCCCTGGAATACGCAGATGGACAAACGTGTCGGCGGAATGGCGTCAGAATGTGACGTCATCCGTAGGACACGTGAGCGTGGCGTCGACCCACAGCGGGTGCCTACCCCACCCCCCGCAGGTAGGAGGGGAGGGAGAGGTCACGGTGCGGGTCGCAGCTTCCGGGTATGACAAAACAAACCTCACCCCAAGCTGGTAAACATGGTCCCTGATGGAGGAATTGGCGTGGTGGCTAGAAAGGTCACAGATTGTAATAGAGTAGATATAATGTTTTAGTGATCTGCTTCCATCCCTGGTTGTATACAAGAACAAATTGAACCTAAAGCTAAAATGGGACTTTAAATGAGGCAGTGAACTACACATACGCCTCCATCCCCAATGTTCATGGACTGGACTCGGGTGAAAGTTTTAACCCCAACACCATGTCCCCACGCAGCATGAACTCGAGAACGAGTACGTCCACGCAACATGGCTTCAAAACGGTTGGCTGGTCAAACAAAGAATCTTAGAACAAACGCACTGAAGAACAGCAAGGCCTATGAAGAGCGACATGAAAATCAGGAACGAGTGGACCAGAACGGCCTGCTAGGCAGGTTATGAACTGACCAACACGCACTGAAAAGCAGATACAAACCTCACAAGCACAAACTGAACTGCAGAAAATGATCGAAATAAGCTGAAGTGTGAAAAGCGCGAATCGTCTCTAACCAAACTTCTACTAACGAGATAAAAACAAGATTAGCAGAAGGAGCCCAAAGGGTGGCGTAGTGGGGCTTGAACTTCCTTTTTCTAGTCCCATCGTATGTGGTGTACGTCACCGCGTTCAAAACCATCAGACTTTTGGAGTGATCGTGTGTGTCCAAGTCCGTCTGTTTTTAAGTCCGGCGCACCTAGCGTACAAAGTCCGTCGAAAAGATCGCCGGACCAAGTATGCCGTAAAGTCGGATTGTGTGTATGCGGCATAAGTCTTTACAAAACTTGATCTACATGGTGCCTACAATTTAGTTTGCATCCTCAAAGGAGATAAATGGAAGACAAAATTTTAGACCCGCTTCGGACACTTTGAATACCCTGTCCTACCCTTTGGGCTATGCAACGATAACTCAACACGGGTAAATCACAATTTTTGTTTCTAGAAGAGAAACAATTTCACATCAAATAAGTGTTACTGACATTCTTTATAAATAATCTTTTCTTGTACTTTAAAGTGGATGTAAACCCACCACTCACCCATTATAAACTAATGGAACAGTATTAACAGTAACAGTATACATGCAAGCCTCCTGCATTATTATTATTATTAATATTATTATTATTATTATTATACATGATTTATATAGAGCCAACAGTTTACGCAGCGCTTTACAATGTAGAGGGGGACAGCACAATTACAATACAGTTCAATACAGAAGGGACAGGAGGGCCCTGCTCGTAGAGCTTACATTCTAAAGGGAGGGGGTTATGGTGCAAAAGGTAATAGATGCAGGGAATGATTTGATGGGGGTGGCTCAGGGACAGTTGTTAGGTGGGTGTGGGATAGGCTTCCCTGAATAAGTGAGTTTTCAGGGATCTCCTGAAGGTGGACAGGTTAGGGGCTGATCACATATACCGGGGCAGGGAGTTCCAGAGGATGGGAGAGGCTCTGTGAGAAGTCCTGAAGGTGAGCAAGAGAGGAGGTAACAAGGGAGCTAGAGAGCAGGAGGTCTTGGGAGGAGCAGAGGGGACAATTTGGGCAATATCTGCAGATGAGGTTGGTGATGTAGCTGGGGGCGATGTTGTGGATGGCCTTGTATGTTGTGGTTAGCATTTTGAATTTTATACGGTGGGGTAGGGGAAGCCAGTTGAGGGATTGTCAGAGAGGGGCAGGAGTCACGGATCCATTAGTGAGGTGTATTAGTCTAGCAACGGCATTCATAATAGACTGAAGGGGGAAAGCCTGTGTAAGGGTATTCCATTAAGAAGAGAGTTGAAGTAGTCAAGGCGGGAAATAATCAAGGAGTGAATAAGTTGCTTTGTGGTGTCATTAGTCAGGAAGGGTTGAATTCTGGAGATGTTGTGGAGGTTAAGGCGGCAGGATTTAGCCAGTGATTGGATGTGGGGGCTGAAGGAGAGATCAGAGTCAAGGATTACACCCAGCACCCTGGCATGTGTGGAGGGACCAATGGTTGTGCTGTTGATCTTAATGGTAAAGACATGGGGGGGGACCGGGAAGGAGGAAATTTTACAAGCTCAGTTTTAGAAAGATTGAGTTTGAGAAAGTGGTGTGACATCCATACCGATATATCATTCAGTAAGTTTGAGATCCGTGAGGAGATCGAGGGGGTGAGTTGAGGAGTGGAGAGATAGATCTGGGTGTCATTGGCATGGAAGTGGTATTAGAAGCCATCAGAGGTTATCAACTGGCCCAGGGAAGAGGTATAGAGCGAGAATAGGAGGGGCCCAAGGACAGAGCCTTGGGGTACCCCAACGGAGAGTGGAAGAGGAGCAAAGGAGAGGGAGTTGTAAGTGATACTGAAAGTGCGCTGAGATAGGTAGGAGGAGAACCAGGATAAAGCAGAATCACAGAGGCCAAGGGAGTGTAGTTTGCTGAGGAGAAGCAGGTGGTCAACTGTGTCGAAGGCAGCAGGGAGGTCTAAGAGGTATGAGTATAGAGTAATGGCCATTGGTTTTAGCAGTTAGTAGGTCAATGGTGAGTTTTAGTAGGGCAGTTTCAGTGGAATGTTGTGGACGGAAGCCGAATTGTAGGGGGTCGAGAAGGGTGTTGTCCATGAGGTAGCCACTCATTCAGTCATGGTCAAGGCATTCAATGAGCTTGGAGGCAAATGGGAGCAGGGAGATGGGTCTTAAGTTATTCAAACAGGTGGGGTCTAGTGAGGGTTTTTTAAGTATGGGGGTAACCAGTGCATGTTTGAGCGGGGAAAGATAGGTGGCGGAGGAGAGGAAGAGGTTGAAGATAACGAGCCCCGGGGGAGATGGGCGGAGCCTAGCGGAGCAGACATGCATTGTTAGAGCTCCACACCGCTGAGGAGAGAAGAGAAGGACAAAGCGGAGCCTGCAGGCTCAAAAGGTATCCATTTGAACCTTTTTGCCCCAGGGAACAAACTGTGAAAGTTTGGGCAGGAAATATGGTACTGGGAGGAAACTGTGGCAGAAATAAAAATCACCTCACAAAGAGCTCACAGGCACTCACTGCAACTAAAGCAGCTCCAGTCACCTCACAAGATACAGCATCAGGGCGCTCTCACAGACAGAAAATGTCACAGCAAGACTCTCCATTTGAGTCAGATACAGAACAAATCCTCTCACAAACTTCTCCACAAGCCTCCTCAGCATCCCCAGTAATATTATTACAATTTGAAAAGATGCTTCATAAGGCTTTAAAACAAACCTCAGACCAAATAACAAAAAGCCTAACCAAAGAAATAAGAGAGCTGGGAAACCGCACCGCAGCCTTAGAAATAAAAATGGATGAAATTGAAATTACAACCCAAGTAAATATAACAGAATTGGAACAATTAAAAGAAGAGAATTTAATACTTCAAACTAAGCTCGAAGATTACGAAAATAGAGCCAGACGTTCAAGCTTGCGCAAAAGGGGAATACCTGAAACTGTGACAGACCTGCAATCTACTATTACTGCTCTATTACAAGAACTAAAGCCAGATATCCCTATTGAACGTTTAGAACTGGACAGAGTACACAGAGCCCTCACAGCCAAAAAGAAAGAAGGACCCCCACGTGATATAATCACAAAATGTCATTATTACAGAACGAAAGAACAAATACTAATTGCTGCAAGAGAAAAAAAGGAACTTAATTTTCAAGGACACAATTATCAAATTTTTGCTGACCAATCCCAACTTACTATTACTAAAAGACGATCCATGAAACCCCAACTAATGGAAATGCAACGCCACAACATTATGTATCAATGGGGCTTCCCCTTTTTAGTCAGATTTAACTACCAAGGTACAATTTACAGAAGCAGATCAGCAGATGAACTACAACAAACCCTTTTAAAATTAAATCTGACAGAACCCACAAGCAGCAACTCTCCCACACGCAGAAGAATGGCATCATCTTCACCTTCAGGCAGCACTCAGAAAATTTCAGAACAAAATGGGAATCATCATTCTCACAAAAGAGGCCGTTATGCCACATCATCCATGGACCAAGAAGATTCAATGGACTGACATCCTAATTCCTGATATCTCTTCATTTATTATACTAAGAGATGGTTCTCTATAAAAAACCTGTATTTATAACTGAATGTAACTGCATTCTGATAGTCACACACTGTGTGGGATCATGTTACATTCCAGTTATATTTCTTATTACTTCTGATTCATATAGCCTTAGAATATATAAGTGAAATTCTTGTTCAGTTATATATTATCAGGTAATAACAATAGATTTATTACTTTTTAGGACAAATATGTTCAATAATCCAGAAGTAATGGAAGCTTTTTTTTTCTTTTCTTAAAACAAATATATTATTACCTAACTAGTTCCTAGAATTATGTTTTTGTTTATTCTAATCTGAAGCAATACAACCTCAATTTTATGAGTTAACATATCTAAACAGTTACATATGAATAAAATATATAATTGTTTACTCTAAAAGGGTTAAAATCCCAAAATAATTCAAACTATCTTCATCAATACCAAATATAATTTCAACAAAAACTATATTCTGCACTCCAATTAATGAAACATCATTTTGATGTCTTTTGACATAGCACTTCTCTCCTGTAAGCGGAAGATCCGTGTACCCCCATTAGCCTTCCTCATTCTCCCAACCATATTATGTGGGAGTGTGACAAAGGCACTTATTCCCCTGAGAGAGATATTTATTCTCTTTCACGGGTAAATTGTGATTACTTGCAAAAAATAATTTATACAATGTATCATCTAATCTCATATGTTTTTTGTTTACTCTTTACTCCAGAATTCACTGGTTTCTTTTCTATCTATTCATCTCTTCAGTCCACACAGGTTGATCTGCGCAGTCAGCTCTGCATAACAAAAAGTAAGTCAAAACTATTTGATCTGTTGCCATGGCACCACTGAATATACTTTCCCTGAATGTTCAGGGAATAAATGTCCCTCAAAAAAGGACCAAAGCCTTCCGTACTTTCCATAACAAGAAGGCACACATAGTATACCTCCAAGAAACACACTTCACCAAAGATTCTACTCCAAAATATATTTCTCCTTTTTATCAACAAATTTACACGGCTTCTGCCTGTACCAAGCAAAGGGGAACTCTAATTGCATTTCACCGATCCACACCATTCACCTTATCATCAGAAATTAAAGACCCAGAAGGTAGATACCTGATACTCATGGGTTATATAATGGATACAGCAATCACGGTGATTTCCTACTACGCTCCTAACAAACAACCTACACCATTCCTCTCACATATATTACAAGTGATTAATACACACAAAATAGGAACAGTGATAATATGTGGGGATTCGAACCAGGTCCTCCTCCCATTTCTGGATAAATCACCTTTTACACCATCCAAAATAACCTCTAGATTACCTTTTTCTCAACTTCTTTCCAAATACAATCTGGTAGATTCGTGGAGAGAAAGTAACCCAATGAAAAAGAAATTCACTTATTTCTCGCACCCTCATCAAACCTTCACCAGAATAGATCATATTTTTCTAACAATAGGAATGATACCAGAAATTATTGCATCAGATATAATTCTGATTCCGTGGTCTGACCATAATGCAGTATACACTACTATAGCCTCAGCCATACCAAAAGCGCATGACACAACGTGGTACTTATCGGACATAATGCTCAAACACCCACTACATCAGATGGCCATTGAACAAGCTTTAAAGGAATACATATCAATTAATAATACAACAGACATCTCCCCAATAACACTGTGGGAAGCTCATAAGCCTGTCTTGCGTGGTACAATACAAAGACAAATGGCACTATTTAAACGGGAACGCAAAAATCTAGCAAAAAAACTAGAACTCAATTTTAATGCAGCCTACATATCATTTCAAGATAATCCATCTCAGAGTACAAAATCTCATCTGGAAAAATCTAGATTGGAATACGATCTATTTCTCACTGAGTCAGTTGATAAATCCCTCAAACGCTCCAAACACAATTTCTACATGAATACAAACAAACCAGGTACATATTTGGCTCGGGCATTACATTCAACTAACAAATCTTTCAAACCAATACGTTTGAAATTATCAAAAAATGTTTACACTTGTAATCCAGTTAAAATAGTCCATACATTTCACTCACATCTCACAACTTTATACAAGACAAACAATGAATTTAATCCTACAGAGGCTGAATCCTTCTTCTCAAAAATAACCTTACCTGAGTTATCTCAGAAACAAAAAAGCAGTTTGGATGAGCCTATAACTATAGATGAAGTTGCTAACGCCATAAAAGACCTAAAACTTAACAAAAGACCAGGCCCAGACGGCTACTCGGCTTTATACTATAAAACATTTTCAGAAATACTCTCTCCCATTCTCACTGAAACTTTTAACAAACTTCTAGATGGACATTCTTTTCGGCAAGAAACACTAATGGCAATTGTTTGTATGATCCCAAAACCCCTTTCTGATGATACTTCCTGTGTGAATTATCGGCCTATCTCTCTGTTAAACCTCGATATTAAATTATTAGCAAAAATAATAGCAAAACGCCTCAATAGCATTATAGGAAAATTAATACATAGAGATCAAGTAGGCTTCATGCCAAATAGACAGGCAGGCGATAATATACGCAGGGCAGTGTTACTGGCACATATTGCTAAAAAACGGAAAATCCCTTTATGTTTTTTATCTCTCGATATTAAGAGGGCATTTGACACAGTATCCTGGCAATATATGCAATATTCATTACAAAAATGGGGTTTTGGACCCCACTTTTTAACATGGATCAAAGCATTATATAATAAACCCAAAGCCTATATAAAATATGCTGGATACAAATCTGAAGCCTTTAATATCGAAAGAGGTACCCGACAGGGTTGCCCATTATCTCCCTTATTATTTGCCCTTATACTCGAACCCATGGCCCAATACATCAGAACAAACCAAACTATAACTGGCATTGAAGTAGGAGGTATTACACACAAATTATGTATATTTGCAGACGATATATTACTTTTTCTATCATCACCACAGGTCTCTGGTCCTAACTTAATACCAGCTCTTGATGGATTTGACGCCCTATCCGGCCTTATGATTAATCCTAAAAAATGCCTAGTGCTTAATTTTTCACTCACAAACATGGAATTGATCCCGGCTAGGGCTGCACTCCCATTCACATGGGCAGAAAAATCAATCCCATATCTTGGAATTCATTTAACAGCATCTCATTCTGACTTATTCTCAACCAATTATCCTCCTGTATTAAGACAGATCACAAATCTAATAAAACAATGGTCGCGACTTCCTTTATCCTGGATAGGGAAGATTAATGCAATCAAAATGACTATTCTACCCAAATTGCTTTATCTATTCAGAGTCCTCCCTATTCCAATTCCTTCCTATTTTTTGAGAATAGTACAAAAAAGAGCAACTTCGTTTATATGGGGCTCTTCTAAACCACGTATACCTATACACACACTACATCTTCCCAAAAATAAAGGAGGCCTGGGATACCCTAATTTTACTAACTACTACAGAGCAGCACATTTGGCCAGTCTGTCCAAATACCATGCAAAACAGGAAATCCCATTATGGGTATTTATAGAGGCTTCAGAAAATGACCCTCTATTAATATCAAATTTATTATGGCTTGATCCGAAAGACCGCTTTAAAATTCATAATCCCATAACTAAACACTTCTTATCTCTCTGGGATAAACTAAAAACCAAATATCAGTTACAATCTCCACACAATCCTCTCCTTTCTTTTATCAGAAATCCGGCCTTTTATCCGGCATGGATCTACCCAAATTCTTTTAAAGCTTGGACAACATCAGGCATTCAGACACTAAATGACTTCATAGCATCTAAATCATTCCTTTCATTCCCATCGCTTAGAGAAAAATATGATCTACCAAACTCTGAGATATTTAGATATCTCCAAATCAAAAATTTCTATACACCATTCCTAAAGGGGGACACACCATTATCCCAATTATCCATTTTTGAATCAATCTGTACAAAAGATCCATTTGCTAAAGGTACAATTTCATCACTTTATAATCAATTATATGGAGTAGCAAATCTTAATAGACCCTCTTACGTTCAGAGGTGGGAGGAGGACCTGGGACGAACTTTAGAAGACATGGACTGGTCTAACATATGGCTCACATCTAAGTCATCTTCACCCAACATCTTAGCACTGGAGACAAATTATAAAGTCCTAACTCGCTGGTACCTTGTACCCGCTAGAGTGGCAAAATATTCACCTAATACCTCAGCTTTTTGTTTTCGAGGATGCCCAGAAATAGGCACATATTTACACATATGGTGGACGTGCCCAGTAATCCAAACCTTCTGGAAGGAAGTCTTCGTGATTGCATCTAAAATATTTAAAAAAAAACAGATCCATATTTAACTTTACTTAATCTAAAACTGGAATGGTTAACACTCTCTCAATTCAAACTTATGATCCAACTAATAACGGCTGCAAAACAAACAGTGGCCAAGGCATGGAAATCTCCTACATTGGTACTAGCAGAAACAATTCACAGAATGAATAATACAATGTCCCATGCTAAGATGGTAGCCATCGATCAAAATCAAATTCCAAAATTTGAAAAACTTTGGCATCCTTGGATAAAACAACAGTTCCTGTCAAACTTCAATGACTCTGTCCTGTTGCCATGGTAACAGATTAAATGACTTACAGAGACACCCATTCTAAGGCTTCAAAGAGAACTAAAAAGAATAATAAACTGACGAGCGGGACAACCTTGTGGACCATACCTCTACCTTTCAACCCTTTTTCTTCTTTCTCTTTCCTTTTCTCCACCTTACGATTAAAGCTCATTATCAGAATTTATTTGACCTATATACACTCTACTTGTAAACAATATGTATAGTAGGTATAAATCATTTAAATACCTACAAAAGTAACTAAGGAAATGATATATATCTTTAATTTAGGTTTACGTGAACCCAATGTTTAATATTTGAAATTTCATGATATTTACCTATATAAACCCTACTGTAAAACAATGAGCTTACTTTATAGATCCTTGTAAACTTACTTTATGTATCTTTATAACATTGTATACTCAATAAACTTCTTTTGACAAGGAAGATAACGAGCCACTTGCTCGCTCGGTTCCACTCTCCCGACACTCCTCTGCAGCTATTGAATCAGATTGCAATGTCTGATGGTTCGGTCTTCCGATGCTCCAGGATTAGAACTACAGCTATGTGCCATTCTAACCCATTTGTGATAGCTCAGAACAAACACCAGGCAGGCTGTATGTAAGTTCAACCAGGACTCTCTTTTATTGCAATATACAGGCTCCTTTATACACTAAAAGAGGAGGTGCAGACCTCCTGCTCATATTACTCTAACAATACAGCTGTAACCTAATTAACCTAATTAACATGAGCTAATTAACTAATCCCTTTAGACAGCCTAGATGACTCAGACATGACCTTTAGGCCAGACTGGCCATCTTGTAGTTCAGAAAATCCAATCAACATTATCACAATAGCAGAGTTAATTAAACACAAACAACAATGGGGATCTAATGACTCTTAGATCCCATACTAGAGACTTATTTACAATACACATTTTAGCAGACAACAGACAGGTAGCTGGAATTGATGACATTAGCATTTAACAGTAGGAGTCCCAAAGGTATGAATCAGTCACTATTCCAATATGGCAAATCCAGGGTTCCCAGAGTCTGTGTGTCCTGGGGGACCAGGACCCGAATCCACAGTAATACCACCTCAAGGGTCCCCAGGCATACAGCTCACAAAGAACACCATTCCCCCAAATGCCAGGGCCCACGATCGATCGGCAAAAGGCTAGCATACAGTCCCCTCCAAAAGTCTCTCTCCCGGTTAGGTCTGTCACAGATGGGTCTTAAGTTATTCAAACAGGTGGGGTCTAGTGAGGGTTTTTTAAGTATGGGGGTAACCAGTGCATGTTTGAGTGGGGAAAGATAGGTGCCGGAGGAGAGGAAGAGGTTGAAGATGTGGGTTAGGGAGTTTAGGATAGAGTGAGAACATGGTCGCAGTAATTGTGAGGGGACAGGGTCCGGGGGACAGGTAGTGAGGTGGGCCATGGAGAGGAGTTTATCAAGTTCATTGGTGGTAACTGGGCAGAAGGAGGAGAGTATTGAGTGTGGTGTTGGACCTGATGTGTTAGGTAGGGGAGGAAGTTGAATGCTGGATATCTCCTTGCGAATTGTGTCGATTTTGCTTTTGAAATGGTTGGCAATTTGTTGCGCGGTAAGCAAGTTGGTGGGTGGGGGCAGTCGGGGCTGAAGTAAGGAATTAAGGGTAGAAAAGAGTTGATGAGGTTTGGATGAGAGAGTTTTGATGAAATTATTGTAGTAGATTTGTTTAGCAGTGTGGAGGCAGGAGTTGTATTTGAGAAGGGCAGATTTGTAGAGGGTAAAGTCTTGCATAGACTTACAGTAGATTTACGCCATGCTCGCTCAAGAGCACGGCTGCATCTCTTGAGACTTCTGGTGTCATCTGTTTGCCAGGGTTGTGGCAGATGGGGCCTGGTTCTGCGTGTAGAAAGAGGAGCAAGTAGGTCTAGGGGGGATGACAGCGTGTTGTTGTAGATGGAAGTGGTTAGGTCTGGGCAGGACAGGGGCGCAATTTTGTCGTAAAGGCCATCAGTAGCAGAATAAAGAAGGGAAGGGTTGAGGTTGCTAAGGTTTCTGTGGGCAGTGGTTTGTGGGTTGGCACAGCAAGGGAGGTAGGAGACAAGGAGAGTATGAAATGGATAAGGTTGTGATCAGAGAGAGGAAAGGGGGTGTTAGAGAGGTTGCAGGGAGTGCAGCGATGGGAGAATACAAGGTCGAGAGTATTGCCGTTGGAGTGAGTGGTGGTTTGTGTCCATTGTGTTATGTTAAAAGAGGAGGTTATCTTGAGCAGTTGAGAAGTGGTTGCATTATTAACATTGATTGGAATGTTAAAGTCACCTAGGATGATGGCAGGTACTTCAGAGGAGAGAAAGTAGGGTAGCCATGCAGAGAAATCATCCAGAAAACGTGACACTGGTCCAGGAGGCCAATAAATGACTGCATGTATACCTACCTTGCAAATGTCACCCCAGCAGTAGGAGCCCCCTGCAAAACTCTGGAATTGGTGGGTGAGTCTCTTTGCCAGAGATCAGTGGGGGGAGTCGCGATGTCACAAGACTCCCCGTCCACCTCTACACTCTCCTATTCCTGAGTTTTGAGTAACATCGAGTGAAAACTCAGGAAAGGGACCACATGACTTCAGCATGCCCAATTATGCTGAGAAGTGAAGCAGCCAATCCTGGGAGAGCTGGAAAAGAAAGGAGGAGGAATGTGAAGATGGAATAGAAAAGACTCTCTCTGCTTGTTCATGAGATAAAGAAATCAGATGTCAGTCACAGCAATGGGGGATATGGCGACACAAACTTATCTGTGTGTCGTTTTTTTATCTTACTGAAAAAAGACAAGAGGATTGCTCAGAGCTGGATTAACTCTTTGTGGCAAGCTTGGGCACAAATGACTTGAAATCCTCTACTGTACCATGTAGAAGTCTTCGTTAAGAGAGCAAGAACTGGGATCTGTGTGTGTAAACACACAAATCCCGGTTCTGTCAGGAAAGAGGAGAGAGAGAGAAAGCAATAGGGTCATTGGTTCAAATCCCGACCACGACACCATCTGCCTGGAGTTTGCATGTTCTCCCTGTGCCTGCGTGGGTTTCCTCCGGGTACTCCGGTTTCCTCCCACACTCCAAAGACATGCTGGTAGGTTAATTAGATCCTGTCGAAAAATTGGCCAAATATGTGTTTGTTGTATGTGTATGTGTTTGTAAGCGTGTCAGGACCCCATGGGGCAAAGGACCGCGCTATACCGCAGATGGATACCGGCGGCAAAAAAGCGCCCTGAGGCGATTCAGTTCCCATAGGTAGTGCTATACAAGTAACTCATTCATTCATTCAGATTGTGTGTTCCTATCAAGTAAGAACAACAATATCTCTCCTCCTCTAGTCAGCCACATTCCCCTCAGTTAGAACACACATAGGGAACACATTTAACCCCTTGATTGCCCCCTAGTGTTAACCCCTTCCCTGCCAGTGATATTTATACAGTAATCAGTGGCTATTTATAGCACTGATTGCTGTATAAATGTCAATGGTCCCAAAAAAGTGTCAAAAGTGTCAGATTTGTCCGCCGCAATGTCTCAGTCCCGATAAAAATTGCAGATCACCGCTATTACTAGTAAAAAAAAAAAATGATAATAAAAATGTTATAAATCTATCCCCTATTTTGTAGATGCTATAACTTTGCGCAAACCAATCAATATACGCTTATTGTGATTTTTTTTTACCAAAAATATGTAGAAGAATACATATCGGCCTAATCTGATGAATAATTTTTTTTCCCGGGGATATTTATTATAGCAAAAAGTACAAAATATTGTGTTTTTTTCAAAATTATCACTCTTTTTTGTTTATAGCGCAAAAAATAAAAACCACAGAGGTGATCAAATACCACCAAAAGAAAGTTCTATTTGTGGGGAAAAAAGGGCATACATTTTGTTTGGGTACAACGTCGCAGGACTGCACAATTGTCAGTTAAAGCAACACAGTGCCGTATCTCAAAAAATGGCCTGATCAGGAAGGGAGAAAATCCTTCCGGGGCTGAAGTGGTTTGCAAGAAATTAAAACATAACCAACAGTATATTGTTTTATAGTAGATAGAAATATTTAGCATTCTGAGTTCTGAAGATATAGAGTCTGATTTATTAGGAAAAAACTAAGCAAAGGAAAAAAAGAAGCCACATCCATCTGTCACTGTCAGCTATGCAGTGAAAGAAATCTAGTTGGTTGTACTGGGGATAAGCTACACTTTTCTTTGACCTGGTTTTCATAAATCAGCCTGTATTAGAACTGCCCCATAACTGACCATGCTCTGTATAAAAGCAATAACCATTTTTACAACACCAAGTTTATCTTGTTCTGACCAAAGCTGCATTACATTGAAATAAATCCCTTTAAATTTTCCAAGAATGAGGTCAGATTGATGGCCAGGTGAAAATTCAAGTCCTTCAAAATGCATTTCCCTAAACTACCTAAATGACTGAATATACCTTTTACTTCACTCTGGAAAAGCCCCAACTAAAAAAAATCAAAGTTAAGTAAAGTATATCATATTTTAGGAATCATTATTGAAAAATGCTTTTATATCTATTACTTATAAGCCATATTAATACAATGATTTTCCATTTTCAAAGTCTATAAAACTGCAGCACTATTAAAACTGGGACATCTCAGTAGTTCATTAATGGACATCTGGATCATTCTGCTCAATCAAGATGTTCCTGCCTGTCAATAATCCTTGGGTTTGCTTGGTTTTAATGTGATAAATCTTGGCTCCATTTCTTGTGTAAAGATCTTAATTTTTTTACAGACAGTATATTTAGTTTGTAAGAAATTATGAAAAGCAAAATATTTAGCAGAGTTAAAACATACTTGTAGTCAAGATGTCCCTCTAACTTGCCACACTTCTCCCTTAAAACAGACAGCTGAAATCCTAAAATACATATTTGGCTGCAGAGACTATTCTTCTATGATCCTATGGTGGCCAGTCATATGACCAAATCAGTCATTTCTGCCTGAACACTGTTCTTTTCCAGCAGGAAAAAATATGTGACTATTTTCTCTATGCCCATTTCCTTTAATTCATGCAGACAGCCACCGTGGGATCTTAAAGCATTATTTACAGCTGCAAAAGCAATGATTACATTTTTTTTTTGCTCTTTATTATTATTATTATTACTTACTTGCTCCCATCACACTTTCCCTATGAATGACATTACCTTAGCTAGATGTTCATTGTAAACAAACGAGTGAAGGATCTCAGGCAATGTTATTGACTGAATATGTAGAAACCAATAGGACCTTCACAGTGGTCGATGTGTTTTTACATGGATCTACATTACTGCGTGACTTGATTGATGATGGTTTTACATTGTGGGACCTTTTTGTGGGAGACAATTTGATGTGGACCACATGCTAAAAAAAAACAAAAAACAAAAAAAAAATATTTTTTTTGTTGCATAGGGTACCCCTTTAAAACCCATAGCAGACTCAGATATAGATCTGGTATGGCTTTTTGGGAGACTCCTCATATTCTAGCAACAAAGAAGCACGAATGTATTAATTTAGTGGAGGTAGTGATACCATCATTACATGAATTACTTTTGGCTGCAACAGCCGCAGGTTCAGCAAGTGGGTGACCAGTCCATGTAGTTTCCACATATGATAAAATTGCGAACTTGAGTTCTACATGACTGCAAACTCAGATCTCATCCCTTATCATAATTTTGCAGAGCGGATTTCCTAATGGTGATTGCTATGCTTCCATCTATCTATTATACCTCTGCAGAATATAAATGTGCTTTTACTAAACAAAAATGCTTTACATACCTATAATAAAATGCCACCTACTTCCTAGCAAAATTATGGTCTGTATACAATAAGAATACACAAAAAGTTTACTTTGCTCCGCTTATAGATCTCTTTAACAATGAGTAACCCAGAATATTGCAGGAAATCTGGCAAAAAGCATCTTCAGGTTCTGGTAGAGACCTTCCTTGGTGTTACATCATTACAGAGAGTCCTGCTTTCAGTTTGTGTTTTTACCTTTTATTTGGAAAGTTTTGAGAAGACAATCCCACCTGGGCTATCCTTTTCTGCCTTTTTACACTGATGTCAAAAATAGCAAAAGCTCAAGTTAGATATTTATAGTTGACCAGGACACCTGTATAAATAGTGGTAGCAGAGAGGGTATCTTGTGTAAGCACTCCAGGACATCTGTTGGACAAGTATAAATATACATATCATATGCACACATCTTTTATGTATATTATATACATAAAAACACATCAGATGCAATACAGTGACAATAGTGGAAAATGGTTGCACAATATCTGTTAGCATGCAGTTTGTAGTCTCCATTAGAAGAGAAGGTTACAGAGGTGATACTAAAGTCTCAGTTTTTTTTTCTTTAAAAATAGCAAACATGTCATAGTTGTCTGCTCTGTGCAATGGTTTTGCACAGAACAGCCCAAATCTTCCTCTTCTTGTGTGCCTCGCTGATGCTTCTAGCCTCTCCCCACTGCCGAGTGCCCACACAGCAAGCAACTTGTTATAGGGGCACCTGAGCTGAGCATCTCTGTGTGTCCATTCAGACACAGAGCTGCAGTTTGGCCCCACCCCCTCTCTCTCCTTATTTGGCTCACTGACATTGATTGACAGCAGTGGGAGCCAATGGCGCCAATGAGGAGGGAGAGTCCCGGGCAGCCGAGACACTCCTGCAACATTGCTGGATCCAGAGGGCTCCGGTAAGAATTAGTGGGGCTGAGGGAGGCTGTTGCACACAGACGTTTTTTTATCTTAATGCATATAATGCATTAAGATAAAAAAACCTTCTGACTTTACAACCGTTTTAATGTTTGAAAGCAAATGGGGGAGAGGGTCAAAGTGACTGTCACCCTAAAACAGGAACCTTCATGGTCAAATATTATTTTAATAAAGGTGCAGATTTAAACATGTTGTAAATTACTTAAAATTACATGAACATGGTAAAATGTTGACTCTAGTGAATCAGTTTATATGTACTTTAAAATAAAGACAATTGTCTCTCCAAAATTCCTACCAATCATTTTATTATTCACATTCTTTGTATTCTATTGTATTCTTTTAATTTCAATAGTTTTTATTGGTTTGAGAACAATAAGGAAGTTACATACACCTTTATCATGTAGACAATGTATACATATATTAATATGTCATAGGTACAGTATGCACGTGTTACAATCAGCTGAGTTTGTGCATTTGGTGCGCAACTTGATGTAACTATTTCTAGGACAGACTGTCCCGCTATTGAGTATTTTTTACCTTATTTAAATAACAAGAAAATAATATAGAAACTGTGAGCTAAAGAAACTAAGCTCTAAAATAAATAATCAGTAATCAAATAAAGAGGTAAATATATTAAAAAAAAAATAAAAAGTGTAACATAGTGTGCAGCAGTTTTACATCTTGTATTATCCAGCATGTGTATAATCAAGGAATCGGTTTCCTGCTTTTATATTCATATGAGTACCATGCATTCCACTTGTGCCACCTTGCGTTTGCTTTGTGATAATTACCTTGAGCTGCAGCAAACATCAGCTCATAGGTAGCATGTGTGTTGGTCATTTCAACTATTTCTTTAAATGAGGGAGGTGAAGCGTCTTTCCATTTCTTTAATATTGTCAATCTCGTACTCAGTAATATGTGGGTGACTATGGATCTAGTATTGGTTGGAATATTTTCTATCCCTATTGATAAGACTGCTAAAGCTGCATCTGGAGTTACTACTGAGCATGTGAGATCTGATATTAGGTTAAATACTTTTTTCCAAATTGCATGTAGAACCTGGCATTCCCATAGTATGTGATGTAATGTACCTCTACTTCCACAGTTTCTCCAGCACAGAGGAGAAGCCTGCTTCACAAATTTGGATGTCCGATGTGGGGTTAGGTACCATGGGAGTGTTATTTTGTGTGTTGTCTCCCATAGTTTGACGCATTTAGTTGCGATAAAAGTATTACGGAGTGCTTTTTGCCATTGCTCATCTGTAAATGATATGCCCAGATCTCTTTCCCACGCCACTATGTTATTAGTCTTTTTGAACTCTTGTTTGTTGTTAAGTATGTTGTAAAAGAGTGAGATACCTTTTATATTGGTGTGAGGGTTGGTGAGATAAAGATACACCCTCCACGGAACCTTTATTGATGTTGCTGGAGTTCTATGAAGATAATGCTTTATTTGAAGGTATCTATAGTGGTCAGTGTCATCCAAACCATATTGCACTTGTAAAGTCTCAAATGACTTGAATGAGGAACCAACTCTGAGGTCTTCTAGTGTTAAAATACCTTTGGTTATCCAGTGTGATATATTTAAGTGTGGAATGTTTAGTTGGAGGCTAGATGTGGTGATCGGTATGGACTTAGTCGTCTGACTAGAAAAGTCTGATGTTGAGAAGGACCTCCATATTGTTAGTGTAGCTATCATTGTGGGAGACAGATGTGAGTGTACGTATGGTCGGGCACTATATGTCAGTAGGGTATCAGCTAGATTGCCTCTTGGGATCTGTGCTTCTTCCAATTCTACCCATCTGTGGGACTGGTCTGGGTTTAACCAAAATTTTGCTTGTGATAAAATTGTTGCCGTATAGTAATCTTTTAATATGACATGACCAATTCCTCCCGCGTCTCTGGCACTAGATAATTTCTTAAAGGCACATCTAGCCCTTTTCCCTTGCCACAGATACCTATTTATCATATTTTGGGCTTTAGAGAAAAAAGTGTTGGGAACAGGGACAGGCAACGTCCTGAATAGATAGAGAAGCTGTGGCAGGATGATCATCTTAAACGCTGCCAGTCTACCTGTCCACGAAAGTTCCATTTTGTCTATATCTAGAAGTTTTTTATTCAATGATCCCAGGAATGTAGTGTAGTTGGCTGCTACTAAGTCGCTTGTCAATGCTGTGAGTGTTATCCCTAGATATTTTATCCCTTCATTTTTCCATGTGTATGGAAATCTTTCACTCAATTTCTTTTGAAGGGATACGTCAATTCCTATTCCCATGATATAGGATTTGCTCTCATTCACTTTATAGTAGGATAGCTTATGAAACATGTCTAATGCCTTATGTACCGAAGCCAGGGAAGATTCCACATTGGTTAAAATCATGATTATGTCGTCAGCAAATAGGCTGATCTTGTGTACTGAGTTGTTTATACGGAAACCAGTAATATTGGGGTTCGATCGAATATATATAGCTAAAGGCTCCATTAGCAGGTTGAAGATTAGAGGGGATAAAGGACACCCCTGTCTAGTTCCGTTCGTGATGCTGAATGGTTTAGACAATGTTCCAGATGCGAGCACTTGAGCAGAAGGTTTAGAATATAATGCAAGTATTGCAGAGAGTATAGTACCAGAAAAACCAAACCTTCTCAACACTTGGGCGAGGTATTGCCAGTGGATGCGGTCAAAGGCCTTCTCTGCGTCCAAAGCCAGAAGCAGAGAAGGCCTTTTATGTTCTCTCGCCAAGTGTATAATATTTGTCAGTCTACGGGTAGCGTCGGATGTCTGACGTCCCTTGGTAAATCCTGTTTGATCAGGGTGAATGAGAAGTGGAAGGATATTTAATAATCGAGATGCTATCATTTTTGCGTAAATTTTCAGATCTATGTTGAGGAGCGAGATCGGTCTGAAGTTAGGGGGTATGTTGGGTTCCTTCCCTGGCTTAGGCAGTGTTACTATTATTGCATTTAACATTTCTGGAGGAAAAGAGGCGGAGGCAGCAGCAGCATCAAAAGTGCGTTGTAGATATGGGCTTAGTATATGTTTGAAGGTTTTATAATAGTCTCCTGAAAATCCATCAGGACCTGGAGATTTGTTACTTGGTAGGGCGTCGATAGCAGTGTGTATTTCTTCTATGCTAAATGTTTGGTTTAGAGTTTGAAGTTGTTCTTGTGACAATGAGGGAATGTCTAGTTGTTGTAGAAATGCATTAATTTCATCAGTAGTGGGTTGGGGGGTGTCAGTGTCATCTTTCAGATTGTATAGGTTACTGTAATATTGACTGAAGGTGTCTGCTATATCCTGTGGATGGTATAATTTGTGTTTGGAGAGAGGGTGTAGAATGTATGGAATTTTTGTTTTGTATCTAATGCCCTTAATCCTATAAGCTAAAATTTTACCTGCTTTGTTACCTGTGGCGTAGTATGTCATTTTAAGCTTTTTTGAGGTCTTTTCAAAATTTTCTAGTAATAACAATCTCAATTCATATCTTAGTTGTGTAAGTAGCTGTGAGGTTGAGTAGGAGGTATTTTGTTTGTTG
The DNA here is from genome assembly GCF_042186555.1 of Aquarana catesbeiana. Classification (NCBI taxonomy): domain Eukaryota; kingdom Metazoa; phylum Chordata; class Amphibia; order Anura; family Ranidae; genus Aquarana; species Aquarana catesbeiana. The sequence continues at coordinate 444,129,022 of NC_133328.1, read as the reverse complement.
CTGGATTCTAGCATGGAAATTTTGTCTGTCAACTCTTTTATGTGCCGCTGCCTCCGCCTTTTAACCCTCGCCCCCAGTTGAATAAGGACACCTCTTACATATGCCTTATGAGCATTCCACAAGGTAAAATGGTTTTGCACGGAAGGTGTATTGATGCTAAAGTACTCTTTCATCTGATCTTCTATATTTTTCCTGAAGTCCGGTTGTTGTATTAGGTAGGAGTTTAATCTCCACAAGTAGGATGTAGAACATGCGACATCTTCTTTTATAGATATAGTGATGGACGCATGGTCTGACCAAGTAATGGTATTGATATCTGTGGATATTACCTGGGCTAGTGTACTTTGATCAACCAGAAAAAGATCAATACGGGAGTAGGAGTTGTGAGGGGAAGAGAAGAAGGTATAGTCCCTCTCTCCTGCATGCATGCACCTCCATACGTCGAAAAGTTCCTGTTTATGAAGAATATGCATGAGGGATGGGTTTGAACGTCTTGTTCCGGAAGATGAGTCCAGATGTGGGATTGGGGTTGCGTTAAAGTCTCCACATATGATCAATCTCCCCCTCTGGTGGGTCTTCACTTTTTGTAGCGTTTTGTTAAGGAATCTTATTTGGTGTTTGTTGGGGGCATAAATGTTAGCGATGGTATAAGTGATAGAATTAATGTCACATATTAATAGGAGGTACCTTCCTTTTGGGTCTTTGATTTCTTTGTGAAGCGTGAAAGCCACAGAGTCTCTTATTGCTGTTAGGACCCCTTTGGTTTTGTTATGGGAGTTAGCAGAAAAAATGAAAGGAAAGCTCCTATGGGTACAAGAGGGTGCTGCTGTGGCAGAAAAGTGTGTTTCCTGCACGCAGACCACATCCGACCTGTGGGTGATTGCCTCTGACCACATAGATTTCCTTTTGGCAGGATGATTCAAGCCTTTGGCATTAATTGAAATAATTTTTATACCCATGGTTGTAGGGAAAGTATGTTAGAGCATTTGGAGACGAGGGGATATTTTGAGGTCTTGCTGCCCTCATGTGGTGCTTTCTGGTATAGCAGAGAAAAGCTTCCTTCATGAAATAAGACAGAAGAAGTACTCACGTATGCTGCTGAGGTAGTTTTCATTTTGGAGTGACAGAGAGATTGTGCTGTTCCGGCTGCGTCTTTGTGTGTCCAACTGCTGCAACTTCAAAAACGTTGAATAGAAAACATAAAAAAACAAAATGAACTGTTAACATTGCAGAATCTTATTTTAACAAACAGTGAACTGGTATACAGCCGTCTGCTGTTTGAGGTTAGGTGGGGAAGAAAGTTCGGGCTTATGAGCTCCTGATCAGTGCACTGAGACTAGAAAAAGTAAGAAAAGTAAAAAAAGAAGATGTACCATCTGGGTTTAATTATGCGATTTAGCATTTTTTGTGGTGACTGTTTTCCACATTAGATCTACAGGTTTTGGGGATTTATCACTTGCTGGATCTTGAGCAGGTAAGATATTCCACTCTTCCAAAAGAGAAAGGCCTTTCTCTAGGGAGTTCACCACGTGGGTGCGTCCCTCTCTTGTGACGGACAGTTTGGTGGGATATCCCCATCTATAAGTGATATTGTGGTTTCTCAATACTTTAGTGATGGTGTTCAGATTTTTTCTTTTTTGTAGTGTGTATTGAGAGAGATCTGCATAAAACTGCAGGTGCTGGTATTGAGCAGGGACGTGTTCCTTCTTTCGCATGATCATCATTAGTTGTTCCTTAGCTTGATAAAAGTGTAATCTCAGGATTACATCTCTGGGGATATGTTCTGATAAGTAAGAGGGTTTTGGAAGGCGGTGAATCCTGTCAATCGTAATCTCCAGGTCAGAGAGATCAGGAAGGAGAGATTTAAATAAAGAGGAGACATAGGTACGCAGGTCCGCTTGTTGTACAGTTTCAGGGATCCCCCTTATCTTTAAATTGTTTCTCCTGTTCCTGTCTTCGATGTCTGCGATTTTCTCCTTAATCCATTCAGTATCTCCCTCTCTTTCCTCATGTGAATCTACCAGCTCATTGATAGTAGTAGCATATTCCCCCATTTTTTGCTCTATGTGCTCAACCCTGGTCTCAACAGCCTGCAGATTGTTGTTAAATTTATGCATGCATTTCATTAAGTCAGATTGCAGCGAGCTCCTCAGGGATAATAACATGTCTTTTAAGACAGTATCGATCACAGGCTGGTGTGAGGTAGGAAAAGTTTCTATGGAGTCAGGTAATTCCCGTGTGTCATCCCCTGAATCACTCGCGTGGCTAGCTGTGTCAGTGAATCCCCCGCCATCCATCCTGGGTTTTGCCTTGACTGGGCTGTCTGAGGGTGGAGAGGGAGAGTATTGCTGTGGGCTTTTATGGATGCCTGTATGGTGGTTGTGTCTGCCTGCCATAGGGAGGATGTTAGTGGATTTGTTTGCTGGGGTGGATGATGACCCAGCGCCATCTTGCCTACCGTCATGCTGCTTCTTTTCATAGAAGTCCGTCAGGCGCTGAGGCTTCCTTTGTTCTTTTCGTTTTCTGGACATGATTCCAGATCCTTCCCTGAGGTATTCTGCCTCTGCGGGTGTAGAAAACGGGACCCGATGGGATGTTTTGTGCCGCTATTTCTTAGCTCAGTACCGGAGCTCCGGAATTATGCTGCCATTCAGATTGCTCGCAAGCCACGCCCCCCCTCTATTGTATTCTTTTAATCTAATATGAATATAGGTTATGTTACCTTCTAATAAACTAACAATGTCAGTAATAACTTCAAATGAATTTTTGAACATTTTGATAAACAGTAGCTTGCAATTTCATCAATGTGCAAAGCAATTAAGAACAAAGCAAATCTTAGGTTCATGTAAGGCATAAATATATTACTTAATAACATTTTATAGCAAGAAGAAAGTACAAATGTAATAAATCAAATAATTCTTAATACAGTTAAAGACATGTATTTTAAGAAGATAAACACGCTTGCCATAATTACCTCACTGTAAACTTTTAAGCATTGCATTATTCCAGGTAATCATTATGAATAGTATAAACTTCACATTTATTGATCTGGCTTATTAAAAGATATTGCAAGGTGTTTAAAGTAGTGGTGAGGCCAGCAGCCCTATTAGCAAGTGCATGTTAACTATGTGCCACAGTAAATTAGTCTTTTAACAAATTCTATCAGTGATAATGGCTCTTCATTGGTACCAAGAGAAAGAAGAAGCAATGTGTTATTGCTTGTTATAAACCCAAAGGCATGCTTACA